>NC_044201.1:16420465-17620465 GCF_900880675.1 Sparus aurata | reverse complement strand
AAACAGATCAGTGTTAATGATTCATACTGTGTGTTTATGCAGATTTTGGTGACTGCACTTCTAGTAACAGTCAGACTCACAAAGGATCAAAATCAATGCCAAACCAAAAATATATATTTTTTCTCTTTTTATATTCCTTGTAAAAAACCTGGTTCCTACATGACCCACAATGAAACTCATCTGCTGACAATTTGGTTGGAGATTTGTGTGATTCAGATATTTTTATTTTATGTAGTCTTCAGTCTCCACCTCTGCTTAATTAATAATTAATAAATAGTGGACGGAGCCACCTCTACGCCACCCACTGGCTTGAGGACTATCTTTTGAAACCTAAACTTTGACATAATATACGGATGGTATAATGCTCTTATGCTGTGTGTTGGCTGGGTTTCTATGAAGTCAAAAGTCTACAATATAGTAATGAAATGTTATCTACCTGTCAATTTATTTCTTAACAAAGACTCCAAAAGATGTTCGATCCAAGTAAACATGCAACATGTTTACAGCTATGCAGACACAATGTATGGTGTGCATTTTGACAAATAATGGCAACTGATGAATTTGTGGATTCATTTCATAAGAGGCCACGCGAACTACCGTCAGTTCAGTGGCTTAGATTCATTTCCATCTCATCGTTTGCAAAATTTTACTGGTCGGGCTGTAAAGTGAAATGATTTATTCCCATCACTGTTTACAGTACAGTGGTATTTTATCACATAAAGACAGGTTTACAACTACATAAGTTGGTCTATACTGATAGGTTGACTGAATGACATCATGTGTATGTGCCAGGAGTGGGAGCTGGGAATGTGGGAGCCCGGAGGTGACAGCAGTCGGCTGCTGTGTGAGAAAGGAGTTATCTTACTGTGGGAGCTGATGGGAGCCAGCTGTGTGTCTGGCCTGGGTTATGGTTAACAGTCAGGCCTGGGAGGGATGGAGAGATGGAGGATGGAGCTAGGGAGGAGAGGAGGAGGCACTGTCTGGCTCTTATGAGCACTTGGGGGGTTGGGGTGGAGAAAAGCGAAGAGGAAGAGGAGGGCTAGCCCGGTTCCTGTGAAGTCTGTCCCAGGTCGGTCCAGACCAGCATGAGGCGAGAGCAGGAGCCAGCCTTCCCGGATCTGACTCTGTCTTTCTGTGTGAAGGAATGCAGCTTGAGGCTCTGCCAGGGTATCGACTTCTGCCTCTCTCCAGACTTCCTCCGCTCTGCCAGGCTCTCCCGCTCTCTCCTTCATCTTATCTCCTTCGTCTCTCCATCTCCTTTCATCCACATCTTGTGTCGCCCGTATTTGTTTTCTATAGTGATCTGTGCTGCCTTACTACTCTTTCTTCTCTCACTTTACTAAATCTCCAACTTACACGGTCTAACCATCTCTTCATTAGAAAAGCAATGAAGAGATAAGCCATATATTTATATAAATATAAATTTCCATTAATTCCTGTTTATAGACACCTTGTCGGGCATTATCCCTTACATAATTCCTATAAATATTCAGTAATCATCACATCGCAGCCACGAATGTCAGTTACAGGAAGACAACTGTTGGACATTTGAAACCTAGAATTTAGTTTCAGTCTTTCAAAATCAAAATTAAGAATGTAATCAGGCTAAATTCAGCAGATTCAAGGACCAGACATTCTCTTTACAGCACACGTGCCTGGTTTATAAACATGTAAAAAACAGAAGGGAGTCGGTGATGTCAGCAGTGCAGCCATGCGCTTCTTACCCATGACCACAAGAAAGAGCACCCCCCCCCCCCACTCCCAAATTACTGCTATGATAAAACATGAACTCTGTCATGTCTAGTTTTAATATCAGTAATCAGAGGAAGTGGGGAGGCGAGTTGTGGCTGAGCAACAGACTGAGTCAGTCAAGTGTTAAGGCAGGTTAGTCAGATATTACAACACATTGTTAGAGGTGTGTGGGACTGGTGACTACCAAGAGGGGGTCAACCAAAGGACAACGTGTGTGTGTGTGTGTGTGTGTGTGTGTGTGTGTGTGTGTGCATGCGTGCGTGCATGTGTGTGTGCAGATATAGGTGTGTGCATGAATCTGTGTGTTTGTGTGCGTTTATGCGATTCACAGAGTAAAAAAGACGGATGGATTAAGAAACTCAGTGTTCTTCCAGCATGAGTGCTCCAGCGGCATGCCAAGGACTGCTGATTGCACTACTTTTAGGAGTAAACAGGAACACAAGGACACACACACACACATGTTCACACACAAGCGTGCACAGAAACATAGGGTTGCTATTGTGAAACCTCAGAAAAACCTTCCAACATTCATTCGCTAACCGTAACCAACACTATGCGCATGTAACAAATGCCATATCATAAAGCTCATTTTGACTAATCTTTTTTTTTTTTTAAATTAACCATACAATGTGATTTATTTTTGCAGCCCTGTATCACAGATCGCATTGCCTCTGATCATCCTCTGTCCTCTTAAGACCCTCAAGTTAGGATAAACTCTGAAAGAAACCTGAGGGAGAGCTACAGAGGAGGGATACCTCTCCTCCTCCTCCTTTGAAGGACGGGTATGCAATACCTTATTTAAATCCAGAAAATGACAACTGAATTGACATAAATAATTAAAAATAAAATCTCTGTTTTGCCTTTGGTCTATGATGATGGAAAAAAGGCTCAAATAAAGCAATGACCCAAATACTGTGACTTGAGTAGCACCAAAGGATCCCAAACAGCAACAAAGGCGGACTGTGTCCAGAGAGGGCTAGATTCAGTAATGATGGAGTAAACCAATGTGACCACTTGACCGCACACTCTGAAAAAACTAAATGAGAGGAATGTGATGTTTACTGACAAAAGGTCTGCATCTCCTGCTTTCTGAAGGGTTTCGAATTAAAACAACAGGGCCTCTTTCCAACACTTAAAAATCAACGGGGCGAGTCCGGAAACAAGACGGATACAAGTGAGCACCCGTTTGATACTCCTTAGTCTGATTCTTGGCATTTACATTTTCAAAGTCATGCTTACACACCTGGATGTAGAAGGGTATTCCAGCGCTGCGGCGTGTGGCACACAGCTTAGACGATGGGTCGCTGGATTTGACCTCTTCTAGAACCTCAGACAACCAGCGCGCCGGAAGCTGCTGCAGCGCCTGACTTCCACTCCTTACAAACACACACAAACACACAATATCAAATACACAGAATCTTACAGCAGATGAATCACTATGAAATTCCACATGTTGACTCATTCAGTTAGATATGAAATAAATAATTCACTGTGGATCTAGGTCTCCTGCGTAGCCTCCCTTTTTTAAAGTGGTTGATATCACCATGGCTCCCTGCTCTAAATTGTGACACATTACCACTGTTCTCTGCACCATCTGGTACGCTGAGTGTTTTTAAAACAAATGCTAAGAATACAATCTGAAGAAGGTCTGACAAACACACACCCACAAGAAACTGCCATGCCCTGTTCTGTAAGGAGCAGCTGTTTGACAAGAGCCGGTGGAGCGGAGAGGACAAATTAAAACAATCCAATGTGAAGGACCGGGCGAAAGGCGCAGCACTGCTACACACACACTCCAGTGCACTTTATCAAACACCCTTCTCTCACACTCACACACGCACGCACACACACATTCAGTGACTTCACTTATTTTACATTATATATTCTTAATTAACTGAAAATTACTTTGAAGAAATCCGTTTGCACCGCTAGTGCACTTGCACTAAATTTTTTAGCGGCAAAAATTACAAACCGTGCATTTAAATGCCATTTACTTTATTACAGCACATTTAACAACTTAAATTTTAAGACCTAAGCCTAATTATGTAAGTACCTAAAGTTATTACTGTGAGATTTAGTGTTTAAATTAACTGTTTTAATTTTACATCTAATCGTATCTTATCTGTAGCACTATACTTTGTTACAGGATGTACTTTTAGAAAGTGTTAATAAATTAATAAAATGTTGATTTTGGTTTTATATTTCTTTCACTTTCATTACACGTTGAACAGTACCGCAGCACAGACTGATGGGGCCTCTGTGGCGACGTGCTGCCAGGGGCAACATTCAACGTGGCTCGAGTCTCCTACAACCCGACACTCCCCATCATCTGCGCTATTCACAGAAATAATCCTGCTATTATCCTCCTGAGGGGAAAGAAAAAGCAATCTTTTAATTCTCAAACGACATGAAAGAATTTCTCACTTTCTTGTGCCTCTCTGTTTTTCCTCAATGGTGGGTTGTGGAGGATGTCTCGAGCCCTGCGGCAGGTGACAAAACCACAAAACCGTCGCAGCAGTGTTGCCTTTGAACCACCCAGGGCTGAGCAGTTAAAACAAAACTCACTTGTTTTGTTCTGTATGAAAAAAAAAACAGTCCCGCAGTGTGTTGTGTAATGAGGACGACATTCTAGTGGTTGTGTGTAGGAGTGCTGGGAGTGTGTGTACTGCTCAGGGCACTTGTGGATGCGAGTATGTGTTTTCAAGAGGGGGTGAGCAGTGTGTGGATAGTATGCAGGCCGTGTGCTGGGTTACGGGGTGTTGATTGCGGGGTGCTTAACCGCGGCCTTTGATGCTCTGCCTCGGGATCTGGCTCTGGTGTGTTCCACTGTGTTTGCACTCTCTCGCTGTGTCTCCTCGTCTCTCTCTTCATTCTTCCCCATGTTCTCTTTCTATTTACTTTTGCATCTCTCTTTACGTTTCCCTTTTTTGCCCCCCGTCGCTTTAGACTCCTGGTTTGGCACGTGCATTTATATCTGCACTCTTTTACAGGAATGGTTCCCAAATTCTCTGTCAGCCACAGCCCCACAGGCGGGTCAAATGAACTCGAGTACCCCTTCACCAACACCATCCATGTTTAAATATTAATGATAGTACTTTTGATTTCACCGTTTTGATTGAGTGACCCCTTAGTGGAAGAAATTACAAACTGTGCCTTTAAATGTCATTCACTATATTACAGCAGGTAAAACATCTTCAAATTTTACATCTAATCTTGTCTAATGTATTGGCTTTCATATTTCAAAGCTACCAAAAAGCATTGGTGGTGATGTTAGATTTCATTTGATTCCCTCACTTTCTGACGCATCATCTGATGTTTATCCAGAAGTTATAGCTACAGGTGACAGATTTCTCTGGGTTTAAACATGTGGGAAACAAGTACACGAGCTCTGTCCCAGGCAAAGACATGAGATATCAATATTCACATCTCTCGGTCACAAAAAAAGCGGATCAAACAAAATGTTGAATGGATCCTTTAAATAAATAATGTATTAGAATGTCACGCAAAAGTAAAAAAATAGAAAGCTTAATTTATTCAATATTAACATTTTAAGCATTGTTAGTTGACACATTGTGTTCCTCCATTATCTGCAGGCACACTGTTTTAATGCCGACATCTCTGCTGGCTGTCATGAGGGCTCCACGAGAGATACTGAGAGGACTTCTTGCTAATGACAAGGCACACTCACACACTCTGTGTTATGTTGGGAGCCAGTGCCTGCAGCCATTCAGCAGTATTACCTTTCAGCCCTTTGCCCTGAATGTGAACACACACACCTGCACAGCATGTCAGTGAGGCGTACAAAGCCCACATAAGCCAGTTCAAAGGCGCCACGATGACGGGACTGCAGGAGCTGCTGACGGAAGTACAGGCCGACTCCCTCCACCTGTAACAGAGAGAACCAGGGAGGGAATCAGAGACTGAGCGGGTCCGGTGTTATGTATGCATGACTTTAAAGCCTCCTGCTTTCCCCTTCCAGCAGAAATGAATGTGACCAGTTACTCAGGTTCAAAATGACATAACTGCAGTCAAAAACATTATATGTCAGCCAGGCTGCACACTACCTGAACATTTGAACAGTGTAGACAGCAAGCAGCAACAGCCTAGAGTGGCTGAAAAATGAGGGAATAGGGTGACATATTTCTCTGTTCGAAGAAGTAGATGTTTTCCTATGTGACAGTAGTTTCCTGTCATATGATCATAGTAATAATCTGAGGAGTCAAAAATGCCGAGATTGTAGTGTAGTTTTTCCGAGCACCTTTCCACGGAGAATCAAGCAAAAAAGTCTGACTGTAGAGGGGTCACTTTTAACTTCTTAGGTGATACATGTCACAGAGGTAGATTGTTCTACGACTGCACTGACTGTAGTAATCTACAGTCTGAAACCCTAGTGTGATAGGTGGGGTATCTCATGGAGTAAAAGCCTGTTTCAAAACTTTTTGAAGCGTTTCAATGGCTCACTTTCAGTTGAGCATCATCACCTACCATCACCATGTACGTTTGAAGCCTTTAAGCTTCGGGATTACGGTTTCATGCCGAGACGGTGTTTATTCAGTCTCTACTTGAAGTCATGACCACGACTCGTTGTGATGTCTCAGGCGGCAGCAAATTGCTGAGAGTTTGGAAAATTATTGGGTAACGTGTCAAAGCACAGAAACTAATGTGGATAGATGACGAGTTAAGTCTAGTGGTGCAAATCCCCACAAAGAGAACACTTTTCATCGTTGTGCAAAATCCCTCACCTCAAAGGCCATGACTATTAGTCTGTGAGAATACGTCCACTGAAACATGAAAACAAAACAGGGGAGCACTAAGATCTAAATAAAACCTCCCTTGCAAACGTTGTTCTTGAGAACATGTTCTGACATAAAAACAGGTAAAAGGGCTACTGTATGGGCTACTGTAGAAACACAGCAGCACAAAATAGCAAACCCTTTGAAAAAGATCCTTCTCCCTCTGTGGATATACAATGAAAGGCTCATACTAAGACACACAATTTTTAGTTTTAAGTTGATCATAAACTGGTAAAAACATAGTTATGAACATTATATTCCATTTTTGCGAAACACATAGATCCCACTTAAGTCATGTAATTAGAACAAATAATTGAAAAAATACCCCCAACCATGCGAATGACAAAATTCCACTCATGCGCGATCAAACTCTAATCTGCATTTTCTAATCTCACTTTACCTTTTTACCTATTTGGCAAGCAAAGTGAAGCTGCAACACTGGCTACACACTTAAAGACTACACTTAAGTTTTCAGCCAGTGAGTGTTGAGCCTGTCAAGCGTGAGAGCGGCATGTCAGTAGCGTGACAAGTGTGTTCAAAAAAGGATGCTGAGACATCCACATAATGGCCACTGTCAGTAAAACCATCCAGTTAGTAATAGTGTTAGCAACATTATTCTAACTATACACATACACACAACACACACAACTGAGTGCCGTGGCAGTGTGTAAACTGGTGAGTGTGTTGCAGGTGAGGCGGCAGGGCGAGGCGGACGCAGGGCTCCAGCGCCCTGTCATTAAGGCTGTGGTATCACCGCCACCACAGAGGCGGCCAGGCCTCGACTTAGTCAGGGGTGGCATGGAGGGCACAGGGAGGGGTGGCGAAACATAGATGCAAAAAAACACCCTGCATGAAAAGGGGGGAAAAAAATCCCGACGGCCCCTCAGGGGATGTGGGGTTAGACACAACATCTAAACTAACACAGACGCAGACCCGCAGATGAACGGGGAGTACGCCAGTCACTGGAGCCTTCAGCAACGATGTCACTGACTCAAGGAACACTGATCTATGAAGATAGCAGGAGAAGGCGTTCAAACAAAAAATAAATAAATGAATAATATGTGTAAAAGCAAAATATTGCAAAAGAGAAAGTGTAACAAAACGTATGGCTTGGGCAGCTGCTTTTTGGCCACATGACTGGACAATAAACTCAACTGACCCTGCCGACCCAAAGTGGACTAACTTAAACACCAAAGTATGGACTGAGGAAACCACAGTGGTACCAAGCCCAATGACTTATCACATTGCTGGCCAGAGTGGACTCCCAGGACAGGCCTGACCTCACGGGGGTAAAAATGGCAGCGACAGTCACTGTTAGAAGGCCCGTGGCTGCCGGGGCCCAGACCGCTGCGGTGCTGAGCTGGGCCGAGCCGGGCCGTGGCTTCGCCTATTTAAAGTTTCCCTCCCAAAGGTTCCCGTCTGTGTAACTGTTTAAAAGGGCCGAGCAAGCTTCCTGCGCCGGGCGGGGGAGGGTATGGGGGGTGACTTTATTTAGACGTCAACTTCCTGTTTGCAAACGTGCCCGTTTCCCAGAAAAACTTCCATGTGCGGAGAGGGAAGTTTCCCAAGTCTAATTACATGTATGGCTCGGGGCCGTGACAGTGACCCAAATAGCCAACTTCTCCCCCGAGGCCGAGGGTTAGACAGCACTCTGATAATGTTGTTGTTGTTGCAGCAATCTGCAGGAAGAATTGTGAAGTGCGGGTGTATAAATGGTTCAGACAACAGAAGGACTGAAAGCACTCATTCAGATTCTTTTACTATTACACAATAAACAAACTCAGCTGCTCAGGTTCAGCGCGGCTGGACTGGTCAGGTATGTTGACATGGTTAAAATTAGTTGTAATTACAGTTAATTAAGTTAAAATACATATATTTTAACTTTAAGTAAGACTTGACTCTAATTATGAAACATTTCAAGCTTCAGTCGCAAGACGCCAGAGGGTTTTTATGAATGAATGGAATGTATCTAAGCACATTTACTCAAGCGTTGCACTTTTGTACAGGTCTAAGGTACAAGTCTGTATACACAAGTATACAAGTATATGCACAAGTATATGTATACATGTAAATACATGTATACATGTACACATATTCTCAGTGACACTGAATGGGTAAATCTAATAACGAAAGGTGGAAAAGCAGCATTTTGGTTTCAGAGGCAGTTACTGGACCTACTTGCTACTAAGTTACACAGTCTTTACGTTTGACAGAGCCTACGGAGTCTTTAGCTGTGTCCAAAGTCACCTCCTAATTCACTCATTCTGTATTCTCTTTAACCACTGCTAAGTGAGCAATGAAATATGATGACATTTGCTTGTTTGAATCATCATCAATGTTTGCCATCTTTGACAGGTACAGGAGATTTTTAGAGAAATGATGTGTTCATGATATGAATTGATTGTGAGCTACATTTAGAATTCTGTCACACAGAATGGATTCCAAAAATATTTTGCACTGGAGAGCAAACATAAAGTAGAGCTGGACAAAGCATTCCTATTGTGTTAATAGCGGTATGTGTGTGTATGTGGGTGTGGGTTTGTTTCTCCCTTAGCTGCAGAGCGGCCAGACAAATGGTCTGGCTCCTCTGTGTAACCAGGGCTCCAACCGATCCAGGCAAAACTATGCCAATAAACACCAGAGCTGTCAAACTCCAGCTGACCAGCGACTTTGGTGGTCCCTCAAACTCAAACAGTACAAAAACGTGTATTGTCCTGTCAGGATGTCAAAGTGCTACACCTTCCTTTGTTCTTTGTTACAGTTGGCCGTAACAGTCCGGTCTCCCCTCTTTCACTGCTTCATCTGAAAAAAGTTCTAATCACAATGCATCATCTTTACTGAAAAAGTCTCAAAATAATGTGGCAACTGCTCAATAATGAAAAAGGAAGATATCAAACCATTACCATTAATGCCCATCACAACTATTGCTGTTGCCATGGTGCCACGCAGTGACAGAAACATCTGCAGTGTTGCCAGGCCAACAAGGATGTAACACAGGATGCTGGCTGAGGACCGCAGGAGGTGTTGAGCTCACACACATTTTGGGAAGAGATGTGTTTTGGTCACACACACACACAAAGTATACACATACATTTGCCCATGCATGTCATCACTGTGGTAGGGCAGAGTGACTCTGTCCACAGAGACTTGGCCAGACCCAACTTTCCAAACACTACTGGAATCACCCCACTGACTGTTAATGCTAACACACACACTATTCCATATGCACACACACAAAGCGTGGAACTGATGACAAGCGAATGAAACAGAAAAAGGGATGCGGTAAGGACGGAGTGGACAGGAGTTCAGATTTTCCTCTTGTCCATGCAGTCCGCAGCATGAGTTTGTTCAATCATCGGTTATGTAACAAGGAACACTGCCATAGTTAGCACATTGACCAACATGCTGTCCATGATATCACCACCAATTATCTCTTCGGGACACTGTGGTTGTGACGTCATTATCGAGTCAGTTTCTGCAGTGACAGTTGAGAAACCTTGGCTGTATTCTGCCAAATTGTGTCCATTTGTCCACTTTAATGGCACTGAAGAACTCTGGCAAACTGTAACATGTTGAACTGAGACCAATACATGCACAATCTGGTCAAAGTTCAATAATCAACAAGCTAGGCTGGCTAAATTGACAAACTGCCTGCTAGCTGTAGCATACCATTTACTATATAGATATGAGAATGATATCAAACATCTCATCAAGGGCCTAGTCCACATGTTCACTGACATTTTTGGAAACAAGTTTTTAAAAAAACCAACGGGAAATAAGATGCAAAAAACGATTGCATTATACAGTCCAATTTGTTGTCTGCTGCTACCCTGTAGTAAACTGACTGATGATGATACATTTGCACCAATACATTCCTGCAATTAAAAATATTCCCAGTAAAGAAACTACAGAGTACTAAACTGTGCCTCCCTATCACACAAACACAAAAACACACATTCAGCCCATAGTACAGTACAGCACAGATACTTCCTTCCTCTGTCAGAGCTGTACAGTATATGCATTGGTCCACAAGCACACACACGTACACATACGCTTTACCCCCTACACATACAAACACAGCCTGTCTGGTACCCTTGTTATTATGGATGTTCACATGCTGAACCACTCAGACAACTATTCCTGTGTGAGTTTGTCTGTGTGTCAGTCTGTGCATGTGTATGTGTGTGGGAGTGTGTTGTTTGCAGCGCTCAGTGTTTTCCTGCTGGTGGTGGAAGTGATTTTGAAAGAATGCAGTGGAAAGGGAGGGCTGTCGCGGCCGTTAAACCAGCAGGGTCGGGCCTCAAATGAAAGCGTGGCGCTAACGAGGGCGGATGCTAATTGAAGAGCCTCCCAGCGTGGCAATACAAACACACACAGAGACACACACACACATTGGCATCATTCCACAATACAGTGAATATATATGCATACCGTGAAAAAAGATGTCACCTTATTATATGGATTAGGCCTATATATACACTCGGTTTGTGTGCTGATGTAAATAGCTGTCTACTGTAAATCTCAGCTGAGACAAGGTTAGCGTTTAATCTAATGTCGCCGTTTTCCAATAATCATTACTGGATGAGAATGGCAAATACTCTATATGATCAAGGTGGGGGGGCTGGCCTGTGTTCCTCAGCAGTACATTACCACAGATCAGCTGTTCTACAGTTGGTTGGTTAGCCGTGCTAGCCATTGCATTCCCAAACTGAGACTTCAAAGCAGTGAAGTAAAGCAAATCATACACCGGAGGGAGCAGAGCATGTAGGAATGCATCAGTCTGACATTCTCTCTCCCAATACTGATTTATAATACAATACAATACTTCCAAACACACTGGAAATCTAGATACCTCTCTGTCTAGGATTCATCAACTCATGGGATCAGTTTTATGTAACATAACATGAGTTCAGGAATAATTCAAATCTGAGTCAGTGGCCCACTTTGATGGAATGCGCACTGAATTTTTTCATGGCATTCATAAAGAAACTGTATTTAATGAGGATTAATCACATAACTTGAATAGCACTCATTACAGCGCATACCTCTGCACAGGCCCAACAGCCTGCTTTAATTCAATCAAGCCTAATTTTATATCAAACTCATAAGCCCTTTATAACTCTAAATTTCAAATCACCCATAACTGCTTCATCAAAATTTAAATGAACTTCCCAGAGAAACTGCTGAAAATGTCAGAAAACGCATTAAAACCTTCTTGGTGGAGGTAATGGTCTGTACTGATACTGATCCAGAGGACCAGAACATCCCTATTGACTTAGGTCAGTAAGCTAAAATTAATGTTAGATTTATACTATAGATTTTGGACTAATGATCATTTGACTTTTTTGATCCATTATGATATGAATCAGTAAATAATAACATGCTGGATGCTACTGTGTGTGAGGCAACAGGGGTAAGAGAATGAGAGTGAATCTGTGTGAGTGTGTTTTGCATGTCAGGATCTCACCTGCTCTTCTGTGATGAGCCCAACGTGCGTGTGCGCGCTGTCATTGGTGTAGTGCAGAGGCAGGCTCTGACACAGCTGTCCAAGCAGCATGGCCACTTCCTTCATGCTCCGCCAGCAACATACCAGCACCATCTGGGCTGTCACCCTGTAGCCCTCACCGCCTGGAGCCAACACATACGCGAACGGACACAGCGCACACACACACACACACACACACACACACACACACACACACACACACACACACACACACACACACACACACACACACACACACACACACACACACACACACACACACACACACACAAACATGAATAAAATTACATGGGAAAAGTTTGATCACATTCTGGTTTATTACCTAATTCCTTAAACTAAAAGGGACATGTGTCTCCTGTATTGCACCCCGTTAAAATTTGTATTCAGTAGAAGCCAAAAGATGGAGGTCATATGATGTGTCTGGTTACACTTGTTTAGGTAATAATTTTAATAAGATTCCTAGAAGTACTGGTCACAAAACATAAGGTCAAACACTGCCCCCATCAGGACATCACTAGTACTGCACACACCACTGATTTCTCACAGCTCCCTCTCTGAAATTTTAAATTGTTGGCCCTGGGCTGAACATCTGTGGACATACTGACAAAAAACTCCAATAGTGTGTCAGCATTCCAGAAATATGACAAATAAGCTGATAGGAAATTCTGACCCTTAGTAATCAGTCAAAAGAAACTGATAGTGCAGCCAAAAAATAACATGTGTCAGTCTTGATATTATCTTTGTCTTCCTTAACTTTATGTACAACGGAAGGTGAATCTGACAAATTGATTATCTGGTCAGTGGAATCGGATTTTACTGACAAGATATGACAGGAGGAATCTGGTGCCAAGGAATTTAAAGTACCTAAAAAGGGACCATGGGCTGTGTGTACAGCCGCTGCAGCTGCTCCTCTTTAGGAGGAGCGTCTCACTATTGGAATACATCTGAATGGGGGCAATATTCGTTTACTTAGAGAAATGAAACACAAACAGCATCTGTACGACAATCTCTAACTGACCTCTGTCCAGTGACGGTGTGTGTGTGGTCTGGCTCTGTGTGTGATCATCCTCCTGGTGTGTGTCCAGCTCTCTGGCACTTGTGAAGAAGTCATTGGTGTCTCTGGGTTGAATCTCCTGCAGGATCTTCTGCAGACCTGCGGATGTGTCTGTCCAAACATACACACAGAAAAACATCATATTGCTAATGTTTTCTGCCCGCTCCTCCTCTGTATGCTTCTCCCAACTAAAATTGTAGGTTTGTTCTAAGAATTCTCTCTCAGTATTTTCTTTTTGTTAGTATTTAAAGTAATACAACCTGTAGCACTTCAGAATACAAATGTAAACAGAGATCATCTGTTTTAGTATTTTACTATCTATTTATAGCATTTTGTTATGTTGCTACAGTGTCATTCTCCTATCCTCCATGGATAATTAAAAGGTCCAGGGTGTAGGAGTTAGTGGTATCTCAGAGCAAGGTTACAGATCGCGACCAACTGAATACTGTCATCTCACCCTGTTCTTCCATAACTGCCAAAGACCGTAAGACTCTAAACAAGTGAAAAGCTCTTTCTAGAGTCAGTGTTTGGTTTGTTTGCAGACCTGCCAACCTTGTCAAAATATTTTGAGTACCACTTGTGTTGTGCGGCTTTTTTTCGCAGACTTTTGCAACTCCATTGCTTTGCACGCAGTAATTTCCCCATTCACTGGCTGGAAATCGGTTATAAAACAATAAAACCTATATTTTTGATTACAATACTTTTAATAAAGAAAATATAGACATTTTGCACTCATCAACAGAAAACCAAAAAATGCTATGTCCTTATCATGACAGCTTTTCAATGGAACACAGAAACACTTTCAAAACATGAAAATGCTGTTAACAAACCATGGTAACTATATAATTTAAAAAAAATTTATTTTGTTGACATGGACCCTCTTCTTTTTGGCAGGTCTGCTGCCCTGTCCCTCCCTGTCTTCGTCTCCCTCATCTGCCATGGCAGTGGTGGCAAAACTTGCTGCAAAAGATTTGTTGGCTACATGTTTAAACTGTATAAATAATCACATTCCTCCTTATATACAGGCCTGCAATGGATATATATAGAGGCTAAAATACACACACACACAGATGCACCGCTGCCTCTTTTTTCTCTTTTTTCTTTGACGATGCATTGGGGTCATTAGGGGAACATGATCGATAGATTTGCTAAGAAAAAACACCTCGCAAATCTGTTTTTTTTTTTTCTTTTTTTCACTTAGACTTTGGCTCGAATGTTTCCACAGTGAAAGTAACGTTATGCGTAACGGTTCACATCTCTCTATAAAAGCAAGGAATCTCTGTCTGTCTGTCTGTCTGTCTGTCTGTGTGTGTGTGTATCAAATATCTCTGCGGATCAGGATCAGACTGACCTGAGACTTACAACATGGCTGCTGCGTGTTTCAAGGGTGTGCGACTTCGCATTTGTTTGGACTGCAATGACACCGTTAATAAATTATTTCATAAATGCTTTACAAATTCGTGAGCATTGTCCACCGAGCCACCACAGTCACGTGCGCACCAGAGCCAATCACTGCAGAGCCCACCGCGACCCCCCACCTTAAGAAACAAGCAGAGTTATACCTGCAGCTACGTGAGGTGGACCGGGGTTTTGCCGGCGGTTCAGTCCCGTTCTGTTCGGTGCATCTAAACTGACTGTTGTGTATTAATGAGACTAAACGAGTCCGGACCAAGTCTGTTCGGGTCTGAGCCGGAGACGCGCGAACAACAAAGTGGAATCGGAATCTGTGGATGTTCGTGTGTAGCTAGCCGCTAGCCGCTAGCCAACCTACATGGCCCACCTCCCGAGGCAACGGCACCGGCACCGGCACCGGCACGTCCAAAACCGGACTTGGGGTAAATAATGTCCGCCACACTTTTTCACAAACATTGCCGTCACGTTTGCTTTGTGTCTGGTGCAGGAAGAAATGGTAAAAACTGGCTTTTGTCACGAAAATGTCCAAGCAGCAAGTTTGGTTGTTGAGGAACAGGAAGTTGTGGGAGGGACGGAGGCAGTGATGCAGACAGCGACAGAGAGAGCGAGTTTTGAGAGTTGAGAGATTTGTGACATATAGCGTTTTTGGAGTGTATAGTTAGTGTGTTATATGGTGTTTGGTGTGGTGTGTTTAGTGTGTAGTGTAGTCGTTTTTTGTGTTGCGAGTCAGAACAAGGAGGAGACGGCTGAATGTGGAGCAGGCAGGAATGAGCTGAGGAGCCTAAGGCATTGCCTGCATTTGAATGTAAATAGTTACATATAACTACGTAAATTTCAAAAACTTATGCAAAAATTTAGCAAACAACAATTTATATTTGCATTATAACTAATGCAATTGGTTCATTAAACTGTTTGTGATTTTCACAGTAAAAAATAACTTTTTCCTACTCTGATTTTATGTTATTTTGTGATTTTAGGTCCATAGTGTTAATATAATATGTCAAAATAAAAAAAATAACTGTACAGTCACAGATGTGAGGTTGTGCTGAAAATAATGACACCAAACAAGACAAGGTAAATAGTTCTTAAGGTGAAATAATATAATGGTATAATCAAAAGTTATATCCCTGACATCCCACCTTCAAACACAACCTCATTTTGCCATCCATGAAAAATCTACTGAACCTCCCACTTTTCTATAGGAATACATGCTTCCTACGGGCAGTGCACTAGTTTACCAAAAGCTGGTAGGTCCGCTGACACACACACACAAACACACACACACACACACACACACACACAGTTTACCTTTTTAAGCGGCAACTGCAGCGAGTGGGGGACGGAGGACGGAGAGGGAGGCAGAGGGCAGGAGGAGGCAGGGAGGAGGGGGGCGGGATGTTACGCTATAGGTTCGGTAGACTCGTTATTCTCCGCTTTTCTACAATGATTAACTGAAACTCCTTCACCACGCTGCTGCATCGTGCTGTCAGACATGAGTACCGCACGTGCACATTTGCCACAGAACTCACATGTCCTCAGCTTTTTGCATAGTTTAGAGGGGCGAGTCGTACCAGCGTATTTAGATGTCAAATTGCGTACTTGCTACGCAAAATGCGTACAGGTTGGCAGGTCTGTGTTTGTTCTGGGCTACTGTATAAACATGGTGGTGCAACATGACAGACCCTGTGGAAGAGGGCCTGCTTCCTCAAAGTCAAACAAGCAATCTACTAAGGCAAAGAAGAGTTAGACTGAGAATATGAGTGTTCTTAAATGCAGCAATTGAGTATACATTTGCTGTAAAATTAGATTACCTGAGTCTGTATCCATGGGGATGAGACCCTCTGGGGAGGAGCTCTGGACAACAGGGGAAACCACATCAGACATCCTGTAGCACACAGCGATCAGCTCTGACACCAGAGATCTCCACTGCTCAGACTGGCTCAAAGTCCTGCACAGACACATACACATTTAGTAAACTGGTAAGCATATAACCAAGATCATGGGTGAATTTGCTCTTTAAATACAATATGTTGTTGTCAGGAACGTGTGGAGAGCTTTCTTTCACTGTCTTTTAAGATGTGTATGTCTTGTTGTTATTCATGTGCTCACTCAATGTTGAGATGCTGCAGGACAGCAGTGATGCAGTGGGCTCTGCCATAGAGAGGACAGGAAGCAGCTGCCTGCAAGAGAGATGACTCAGCTCTCGACACCTCTAACTGCAGACAGTGCAGCAAGAACTGAACCACTGGGGACAGAGGAACGATAAAATCCTGATATTGAACACATCATTATGTATTCACATGCATACATTTATGAAGGGTGAAACATCTGAATCTTACCAGCCAGTGTGTTGAGTTCCAACATAAGGGCCTCAGAAGGCTGAGGCGGTGGGGAGGGAGGCTGGAAATCGAGGCCCTGCTTTTGCGCACATTGCAGCAGAGCCTGGCTCAGGTCGGGCTGGTGAAGCAGCATGTTGAGGAGGTGAGCTGCCGACACGCTGTCAAAAGGCCTGGTGCTGGTGCTGAGGTCCAGAGCAGCCTGAAGGACACAATGCATCCTCTCCTGGACCTAACATCGGAAAGAACAGAGATCAATAAAACAACTTGAAAACACGACTATGAAAACACATGAATTCAAGTAATGCACTTAAGAAAAATTATGTATGTGTTCTTGTACTTTACTTGAGTATTTCCATCTTCTGCTAGTTTATACTTCCACGCCAAAAAATATGTTGGCAAATACTGTATTTTTTCCTTAGTACCACATTTTTTAAGTCAGTATATTTAACAGGCATTTGTATAAAACAAACATACACCGATTCTGAAAATCAGCAAAATGATTCATATTGGATGCAATAATCGTTCAACCCATCGAACATAGTACATGTACATATATGTATAATTTACTTATGCTTTTGATAAATACATTTAATTTAGGATACCTTGACACTTTTACTCATCTGCTATTCATATGGGTGACTTTCACTTTTAACAATTATTTTTATACGGTATCTTAACTTTTACTCCTATTTGAATTTTGAGTAAATTTTATCATAGAAATGGTAACAATTTTATGAACACAACGTTTTTTAATCTTAAAAAAAATAGGGCTATACAGTTCTATAAAACCAATGTCAGCACAAAACAAAAACTATGTTGACAAAATCAAAAAGGTGCCAAGTTTGGTCAGTAGGTTATATTCAGGGTCTTGACAGAGCTTGACACTCATATTAACCTGTAGTCCCACAACTGATCCCGGGAGTTTCCGTAGTAACGTCGAGGCCAGTTGTTTGACTTCCAGGAAGTTGCTGGCGATGCAGTAGAGGACATTCTGAGCCTGTGCAGAGGTCACAACTTCACCGAGGGCGAACGCGTCAGGCCCTGAGGAAAACAAAGGTGAGGAAACACAGGAGGAGACGGTGAATGACAAGAGGGAGAGCAGACGCTGAGCCAGCTGGAGCGTCAGGTTGGCATCAAAGTAAAGAGCCTGGCTAGTGATGGATACGCTGCTGCTTCAGGCACTGACACAAAGGTGGAGTCCAGAGCTGTGAGCTGGCCACTGCTATTGCAATGAAATGTGCCAAGCATCATCACTGTAGTGTCCTTGAGTAAAGCAACAAACTCTCCTGTGAAAGTTCACTGCAACATTTATATCCACTATTAGAGCAGCAATGATTTATATAATAGTTGTCATATTTCACTATGAATGGATTAATCATCTGGGTCATTTATCAAGAAGAAAACAGTCCAAAATCTCCAAAATAAAATCTCTCTAAATGTGAATATTTCCTGGTTACCTTCTTCCTCTATGACTGTAAAATTAATATCTTTGGATTGTGGACAAAAACAAAACATTTGAGGATGTCATGGTGTGCTTTGGGAAATACTGATTCATATTTGTAACCATTTTCTGACATTTTATAGAAGAAACAACCAATTGATTAATCAAGAAAAATAATCAACATATTTGTCAACATGAAGATATGTTAGCTGCAGTCATTTAAAACTGCCACTGATGGCCAGTAGGTGTACCTGTGCTGAAGGTGAAGAGCTGGCCCAGCAGACACAACAGGTGGAGGGACATAAGGCATTTAGAAAAGGAAGCTCCAGGAAGCAAAACCTCCAGGAGACTCACACACAGCCAGCGCAGGAAATCCTACATCACACACACAACAGGCCCTTAGTTTATTTCATATAACACAGAAAAAGACTCAGGTAGACATCTACATTGTCATGTTCCATTTGTTTCTTATACCTTGTACAGATGTAGCGTGTGTTGGTCTCTGTCTCGCTGCCCCTGGTCTCTCTCCTGGATCAGCCTCTTCTGCAGCAGCACAGTGCTGTCCTTCATTCTACACAGCAACTATGTAGTACAGGACATCAAGATCAGTTGAAAAGTTTTGATTTGATCATTACATCAATGTGAAAGGGTGATTAGCACTGCAGATCCCTTTGATCAAAATCACATTACTTCTATTCACATCAGTCCACAAGTCAAATTCAGTAAGAAAATTAAATTCATGAAAAAAATAATTATTGAAGACAATGTGAGGTAAATAACTGACCTTCTTCAGTAGGCTGACTGTCTGTTGTCTGACGCCTGGTGACTGACTGTTCAGATTAGGTGGCAGGAAGTGGCGGATCAGATCCATTTCCTGTGAGGTCAGAACTTCAGTGCTGCGGTGACTCTCACACACTAAGCCCAAAGCGTCCATCCTCACCTGATGACACATACATATTAGGTATATGTCACACAAATGTATGGAAAGATAAAAATGCTGACTTGTCCTGAGGATGCACACATACTCACTTGATCATGTTTGTGTACCAGTGCTTGTCGGAGCAGGGAGAGGGGCACCAGTCCTCCCCACAGCCCCTCCTCTGAGGATGGAACAACACCCTGGGCCCTGGCTGCCCGCAGGCACGTCATGAGAGCTCCCAGTGCACCCCTGCTGCCCGAAAGACCTAACAAGGAATTAAAAAACTGTGTTCATAGAAGCGTGGGAAGAAGCTTTCATAGAATCTTTTTTTTGCCACAACAGAAGGTGAGATATAATAAAATTAATAATCAGAAGGAAAGTAATAAAATAGTTCCATTCATGTGAAGACATCTGCTTATTTGAGCCTTCACCTGTGCTGCATGCCGTTGTGTCCTGTAAAGCCTGCACCATGTGCGCCAGACTGGAGGGGCTGCAGCGTAAGAGCTTAGGCAGGAAATAGTCCAGGATGTACGTGGTCTGGTCCAGTCTGGCACGGCACAGCACCTGAAGCAGAGGGGTCACCCACGTCTGGTGCCAGTGCCCCATCCACTCCTCTGGAGCAGTCTTGTCTGCTGCAGCAGCCTCACTGGCCAGCTGGGCCTTGTGGCTGACAAAGAGCCTCTCCAGCAGGTCGCTGGCATAAGGAGCGAGCGTCTGGTCTCCCATCAGGCCCAGCAGGCAAGAAGGCAGCTGGGGATGGATGTCAAGCAGGTACCTTGCCCCGTAGAGCTCCACGAAGCAGCCCAAAGAGCCGTACTTCCCTCTCATATGCCACTCCAATCCCAGCAGGTTTTGGGTGAGCTCTTTGATGTAAGAGTCCTTGGTTGGATCACAGGTGGAGGGGTTGGTGTTCTGATGAAGGAGGAGGAGGTTGCGGAACAGGGAGCGGGTTTGGTGGCGGACTCCATCCAGTGGGTGCTCCCAGTGGGAGTAGATGTGCTCCAGCAGGTGACGCTGTAGCTCGGAACCTCCCCTGAGGGACTGCAGGAGGTGGGGAGGGCAGGGCTGTCCCTCCCCCGGCTGGCAGTCCAGGGCAGCACTGCTCCACAGTGTCAGCACCCGAGCCACCACCATGGCTGTACTGGACTCCTTTATACTACAGAATAGAAAAAAAACGACTTGATGTTTACTTAATAGAAAGACTTGTTTCACACATATGAGATCACACAGGTCAAGTATTCAGACATACCTTTTTCAAATTACATTAAGCACTGGGTTATCTTAGTTTTGAGACAGATTTTAATTGTGTTTCTTCTTCGACGATGAAATTATTTCAATCCACATTAGTCAGTAGTGAATAGAGATCAGACTTACCTGACGTCTAGATCCAGCAGTGTGTTTGGGACCAGAAGCAGCAGCTGTTCCCACTGTGGCCCTGGGAGAGCGCCCTTCCAGCTCAACATGGCCAGAGCCCCATGACACAGATACAGAGAGACACCCGGTGGGCGACCACCCGTACACAGACCCTCACACCTCTGCTTTAACCAGTGAGGAGCTGAGTCCAAACCCTGAGCTGAGCTACACAGCAAGCTGCACACCTGGCACACAAAGACAAGAACACTTAAAGACACCTGACACATAAGAGAGTAATTTATTGCAGTACAGTTTATTGATTTAATTTGATTAATTCACGATGAATGTATTTAGGGAATACAACAGCTACATATGAATGTCATTGCATTTTCTAATGTGCTGCTTGGTTTAGATTTGTAAAACAAACATTTAACTAGTCTTTTATGCAGCTGGGTTAAACACCATGCTACATATACATTATATTTGCTGTGTTACATGTTAAAGGAAGATATTTATTTTCAAGATCATTACTTAAGTCAGTCCAATAAGAACATTAGTAAAATGTTCTTAAAATGCATAAAGTGCAAAATCCTGAGTTTTTCATTCTCAACTTACCACAGAAGCAACTTCATCTCCACAGCCCATCACAGACCTGATCAGCAACACTACTGCCATTCCGGCTGTACTCTGGACAGACTGGATGAAATCCTCTGGAAACAAGGGAAGGAACAGAGGTGGAAAAATGTCAGACGGAAATACTTTTAGAGCACAGAGGTGCTTGTGGTTTCTAATATCTTATTTAGGAAAAATAAGTTGACCTCAATCAAAATTCTAGTTAGATCAAATGAGACTTAATTGAGCAAAGACCTACAGTCCACCTTCTTTGTGAAGTTGCTTCGAACAATGTATTTGTGTGTAAACAGAATCAGTATAAGTCAAAATGTTTGTGATCTTCACTTCCTCTGGAAACACTTAAGACACATTTAAACTGAAACACATAGGAAAATGATCTAAGACAGTAACATGCAACGCTTCTATAATGATCACACTGAGGTAGAGAAAATTAAATCTGGTATATTCATATTTTACTTCAGCGTCTATAAAATACTATGAAACCTGTTCTTTCACCAGACAGAGATACTGAGGATGCAATCAAAAATAAGGTCTTAATGTTAGAAGGTAGGTGATGATTTGATTGGTGGCCTTCTCTTAAAAACAAAACAGCCCTAACCTCATCAGTATGCCTACCAGTAAACTCTTGAGGGTCGAAAGAGAGAGTCTGACACTTGCCTTTTGAAGCCAACCTACTGTTTTAAATAGCTGAATGCATCAGAAGCATTTTGAGATGCATCAATACGCCTTGATGCTCATATTCTTGTTTAAATTTTGTAGCATCAAATGTGACCATAGCTGATTTTCTGTAGCAGTAGTACCCGTTTGAAGAGAGCTTAAAGATTAAAAGAAAAAAACTTTTAAGAGACAGCAAGAGAGAGATATCACAACTGAGTCATTTGCTGTGTCAGGTGTTTCTCCATGTCCGTGTCCTGTTTCTTACCATCAGTGAGGATGTGTGTGTAGCAGCCCAGGAGGCAGCTCAGTGTGTCGTCCAGCTTGCAGTGCTTCTGTTCAGCCTGCAGGGCAGTGCTTATGGTCTCTTGAGATCTCTGGATCACCAGCATTGATGTCTTTACCACAGACAGACACGAGTGCATCAGCTGGGCCTGGGCAATGTGACGTCCTGCTAGACCACTTGGATGACATTAGGGGGCGACAGAGACACATGGATCATCAACAAGCTACATATGGTCACCAAATTCCCTCATGTATCAAAATGTATAGAAGATGCACACTTCACCCACTCTGGAAATAAAGCTACAACAGCTGTTTTTGTTCCATGGCTAGAATAAAGTAAATTCAACCTCACTGTGTAATACAATACAAATCAGCTGGTAAGGAAGGGAAACATGAAATATGGAATATGCCTCTGTACCTGTTCTGTTGGAGGTATTCACTCAATCCCTTATGAAGGAACTGCAACACTACAAGGAGCAGAGGAGAACAAGAACATCAATGAGAGGCTTCTCTAAAAATTAGGCATTCCTGATTTAAAGTTTTTTTTCAAACAAGTGAAGTAGGACACTAACCTTCCGGCAGCAGTTTGTTAATACATCTCTCACCTGAAAACAGAAAAGTATGGAAAGGTAAGTATTCTTTTAATCAACAGGAATTAAGATTTATCTGTTGTCTGCAGTGATCGAGAGTAGAATAGGTCTGCAGTAACAGCAAGGTGAGCACCACTCACCAAGAGCAAAGCCATCCAAACAGGCAGTGATGGTGTCTACAATGTGTGGATAGCGGTCCGAAGATGGGTTGGAATAACAGTTGGACAAGCAGGCAGACAAATTGTTTACGGTTCGCTCTTGTAGCCATGCTGGTACTGAACTTAAGGCACTGAGGAGAGCAACACAGGAACATGTTACGTAAAACATTGTAAGGCTAGAAGTAGCTCATAACAGGCAGTTAGAAGAAACTTTTCAAGATGAGGAAGTCAGCCATAATTTTAGGACTCTTAGACTTTTGGGTCTAAGAGCCATTCACAGAGCATTTTGATGCTACAAGTTGCTACTGATTTAGACCATTTAGTCCATTGTGTCATTTTATTATTATTATATTGTACTGAACGTTGAATACGTTATTTCTTGTCTTAAACCTGCCTCTCCCTCTCTTTTGTCTGGGAATTTACACAGATATTAAATTTACATTATGTTGGGACAAAGACTTTGATTATACGATTCACCATTTAAATCCTTGTTGCCAAATGAATGCACATATAATCTATTATGGGAAGCTGGTTGCCTCACTAGCAAGTGACCACTGAAATTGGCTAAAAGGCTGTGTTCCCCATCTCATTTTCTTGAATAGATGTGTTTCAGACCAAGAATAATCCAATTTTGCCCTGTACCTGGCAATGGCACGTCGTAGGGGGTTCTTGGCCTGCAAGGAGGTGTAGACCAGAGACAGGGTGTGTAGACAAGCCTCTAGAAGAGCTTCATCAGGCTGTTCTTCAGTCAGTGCCTCCAGCTGTGACCCCGCCTGGTGCAATATGGACACACAATAGTCATATTCTGCTTGGTGGCCATCCACGTCATTTGTTGAATAATGAAAACATGATGCTTTCATAGCGGTCACATGATTAAATCTCATATTGCTCCTTAAACCAACCTTTTTAACCAGCTGGATCTGCTGCACTGGCTCTGTCAACTCCAAACAGGACTGCAGGGTGTGGGCGAGCTGCCTGACTCCATCCTCTCCTCCATCAATAGAGAGGGATGCTTGGAAGGATCACAGAAACCAAAATTGAAATATTATGCCAAATACTAACATATTAGTGGGTGCACACATCTGGATTAAGTGCATGGTTCCCTACGTTGGCATGTAAGCACCAGCTGGATTGATGTCATGTCCTTGTTTTGTCAGTAACAGTTTGTTTCTCTCATGAGTAGTTTGGTCACATTACCTATCAGCTTGTGCAGTTTGTCCTCATCCAAAACCACAGCCTCCACTTTGGCTGTCTTCTTCTTCACCACCATGACTCTGCCCTGTGTGAGGAGCACAACAGATTCATTGTTTATATGTCTATAAGTGCCTATTTGTGAGACATGGCTTCATAGTGAATACAGACTAGATGTTCGACTCATTACGAGACCCTCACACCTTATATTCTCTCTCTCTTCCTCTCTCTCTCTCTCTCTTTACCTTGGCTACCTCCTGCTGCTAAGACTGATGTTAGCCAACTATCGCTAGCTGTCTAGCACTGACTCCACGTCTAAAATAAAAAGACGAGACAGGCAAAACAAACACTTAAGCAATAAAACACTGAAACGCTCACAAAGCATAAATGGCTAAATAAAAATGTAAAGTTAAATTTCAGCAGCGTTCACCTCAATTCAGCATGTGGTTTACTCAGCTCTTCTCTCTCAGCTTGTTGCTGTAACTAAAATTAAGCTAGTCGATAAAACACGTCGACTTCCGGTACACATTTTTCATAATAAATTACTTTTCAAACACCAGTCCCAATTAAAAAAGAATATGCCTCTTGTTTTCACTTTTTTGTTGATATTTCGACTTTTGGTATCTTGTGAGTAAAATAAAGTAGTTTTGAGCAAAATCTGTGGTTCAACAAGCTTTGCAGTCTTCCTTTTATGACACAAAACTGTATTTTGAAGCCTCACTTGTTTAACTTCCGGTCTTGTTCTCGTAAATTGACACATTGATGGTCCATGCTGCACATGTGAGACGTCACTTCCGACAAATTGTCACAGACCGCCCTCAGATGACGGTCAGGCCATAAAATAGCGCTCCGGCTTCTCATTGGTGCGGACAACACGTCAATCAAACACGAACACGAGGCGCTGCAGCGCAGGGACACGCCTTCCAAATATATGATTGGCTGTATTGTGCGAAGCCACGCCCTCTAAATCCATCCCGTCTCCAACTTTTTGCCCGAGAGCTGAAATGACATCCTTTTGGAAAGAGAGTAATTCAACGTTTTTACTCATGAATTAGGATTTTATCTACAGGAATGACAGCAAATGTATAGACGCGTGTGTCGACATGGCGTGAAGACCCCTGTGTAGTTTATATCCATCTGAGATTATCACGGTAAGTCGAGGAACTTTGATGAAAATTGCTGTTTTTTTTAATTAACGTTAAATAGGAAACGGCGGAGGCTAATTGGAACTGTTTTAGCTAACGGTCTATATGTAGTACGAATGGTTCAAACGGTGTTTTCATTCACCTGTGGGACAAATTAGCTTTGCTGAGTACCAGTCTCTCAGTTGTCCGCTATTCGGTGTAACAGTGCCGTGAAAGTTATGATAGTTGAGGACACAGTAACGTTAGTCCGTATCGTTTCTCCTTACTCATTAATTCTCAGTTTTTAAGCGAACAACTCAGCGCCACTTGAATAGTTTTGCTAGCTGGTGTTAGCTTTGTCCTCAGAAATATAGCACTAAAATCTAGGCACCAAAAATACAGTACGTTTTGTCAATTAAATGTCAAAAAATGACCAGAAAAACAAACATACATGACCACTGAGGCGTTATAAGTCTCTTGTTATTCAATTAAAAGAACCACAAATAATTTAAAGATGCATTTTTGCCTTAGAGTGCCTCATTGTTGACTAAATTAGATGTAATTCTTAGTAGTAAAACTTTTTGAAGAATTCTTACAGTGGTAAGACAATTGTGATTTAAAACGCATTTTAAAACAAATTTTACCTCAATGTTTAGTCAATTAGTTTATTTTCCATTGAGGAGTGGATTATCGCCACATATTTGTAACTCATTTAAATACCTAAACAGTGAGTAATAGAGGTCTTACAATTTGAATGGCTCACAAATACATCACCAGTCGAAAACACAGGGAAGCACTCAGACAGCACATTCAGCTCCACTGTCTCTTTACACTGACTTTACTCAACAGGAAGTCTGGGAGAATGGGACAAAAAGAAGCTCAGAGTCAGGGTCCAGGGGTTAAATGGCCTTTAATGTTTTCCACCAACCACATCCTTTTATCATCACTGTGGAATGACGCCTGGGCGAGAGGGAATAGATGAGCGTGCAGACAAATTTTATCTTCCCTCTGTTATAGAGAACTGACTAACATTCTCATAGGATCTTATTAGTAAGAAACTTGAGCTAATTAATTCCTCAGAAGACTAACTGAAAGATTATCTTCCAACAAACCATTGGGAATAAAAGAATACCCTTCTTAAAGCACTATATAACAAAAGCACTATAAATCCGATAATAAGAACATTACTGCATTTTTTGTTAGTTTAAATAAAATGCCTTATTTAACTAAATCCGTGTCCATAAACTAGACTATAAAGAGGGTGAGAGAGGGTGGTCTACATAGTAAAACTTAATTAGGCTTGTAACTTTTAAACCGTTACTCCTACAATGTGAATCACAACAATGCAGTGTAAATTACAGCACATTTAAATGATACCTTGTATTTTAAAATGTACTTTGACAATATCTTTGTATTCATTTTAGAAATGGTTATGTATAATATAAGAACAGATATCACAATTCCTTAACTCTCAAGGCATGGTTTTATATGGGTATTTGCAGGCCATATATGTCATGTCATTCATTGCCTTGACTTATTTACGTTGTTTTGTTTTGTGGGATGAGAGCTCTTTTTTTTTTGCCTTCTTTCGTCAGTGTTTACCACAGCAAACAGGCGACAGAAATAAGCCTGTGGAAACCAGTTTATGGCCTCCCTCCACACATGTTTGCAGTCTCTTTGTGAGGAGGCCAGGCTGGTAATGAGAGGTTATTACTCGGGAGAGAAACCCGGGCTTTCTATCTTCTTCCCCCTGCTCCCCTCTCCTCCGTCAGAGATCCTAATTCGCCTCTCTCTCTTTGTCTCTATCTCTGTCTCTCGCTCTGTATTTACTGCCTGTTTTCCTACCGTAATGCTGGAAAACGTGATGCAAGACCAATCATGATGAAGGTATCGAGGTGTTTTGGAGCAACAGTGGTGTTTTTCTATTTGGCTCAACTAAGTGATACGCCCACTGCCCACACTGGTCCAGCTGGGCTTGACCGTGGAATATTTCAGGTGTTGGCTGGTGGCAAAACATCTGCACAACAACAAACCCTCTGTCTGTTTTTTTTTTTCTCTTCTGAGTGTCTACATATGTTTCTGCGTATTGGGTTAGAGAATTTTGGTAAAGTATATTGGTTTGTAAGTACAAGACATTGAACTTATATCAAAAAACAGTCACATTTCTATTTCCCCATCTGATAAGAATTTTATTTTTAGATGTTTTATTACAGAAATTGTATAAAAGTCATGACCACAATAGCCTAAATTATGTTATAATGATTCTTATAGATAAATTATTGTGAAAACAAATGTTCCCCTTTTGGCTAGGGAAGCCTTGAAACCCTTACAGACCCCTGACCCCACTTTGAGAACTATTGGTTAAAAGAAGAAATCAGTTCATTTCACTTCTTGCCTTAAACCAATATCCATCAGTATGCATCAATCCTCATGAGTTTTGAGTTTTATGCAGTTTAGTCTGAAGACCTGAAGGTGAGCAATAGCTGAATAAAAGGATTTTGATTGTCCTTTGGAGACTCGTCTTTTGCATGTTCACTGCAGTCCCTGGTCAGCAATCATTCACTGCTGAAGGACCATTGAGCAAAACACTGAATCCCAACCAGCTTTAAAGACAGTCACTGCCAGCTGACCCTGAACCTCACTTCCTTGTGGAGAGGGAAATGAAAAGAATACTATCTGACAGGAAACATATAATGGGATCTGTCTATGTAATATTATTATTATGTGTATCACTGCTGTGTGTGTTTTCCAGAGGCTCAGACGGTATGGCGGAGGGGGAGGAGGCCATGAGCCAGGAGGACTGGAAGGAGAAGTGTATCGTCCTGGAGGCGCTGCTTATGAAGTTCAGAGTGCAAATCATCAAGATACGTGAACTCACTGCTGACAAGGTTGGCTCAAGTATACTTTTTTCTGTAAACCTAAGACCCCAACAAGACTGGATTTATGGGGCTTATACCAGCACCAATATTAGAAGACAATAATAATCTGATATCCATATATCAACTGATATTTTCATATATGCAGAATATTAACATAAATGCGTATTTTGTTTGCAGTTTAGATCATTTATTATTATGATCAGGTGTGATGGTGGCAGAACATTGGCAGTTTACAGTTTAACAATAAAGTTTATTGTCCAAAATTACATCACTGAAACATTGGAATAGTTATCAGTTACCCTAAGCATTTTTCTCTGCATTATGTTCTGTATGGTTCTACAGATACTGTAATATCTCTGATTGGCCAATATCAGCCAATTAATATAATATAACTGGCGTTATGGTATGCATTGATTCATTATAGGGCTGCTTGACAAAAATCATATATTGGGCAGAAATTGCTTTTGTGATATGATTCATGATAAGTGGGTGAGGATCATTTTTGCATCACAATTTTCATTTTCACTGAAAACACTAGTAAAGCCATGATGATGCAACATTTGTTGGAGTCTGAACCAAACAAACATGTTTTCTTACATGTGGAGAACAACATTTGTCGACCACTTTTTAGTTTTTGATAACATTTTGATTAATTGGCAGAATAATTCATTTATTTATTTAAAACCTTGGAAAATGCATTGAAGGAGAACTCTCATTTACGGTAATGACAAGGTTCAAACATATGCTATTATAAAGTAGATAATAGCAAAAAATCATCAAAGAAGCAAGGAGGCAGCAAGTAAGAAAGGAAACTTGGTGCAACGGTAAAATTGACATTTTGACTGAGAAGCAACAACAACAGCAGAGATGAGCAAGTACATCAGTATCTGTGTCTGTATCTCTTCAACCAGTGAAGTTATCCGTACCATATCTGTACTCTGAATGGGCAGACCGGAATTGGGTGGGACTAACCGGAAGTTGTTAACAACTAACTGTTGCTATATTTATTATTCTTCTGAAAACTATTTATAAAACAGACTCAGTTTTATATTTTTGATTACAAGATTAAGAGAAAGAGATCAGAATTTGTTTCATGAAAGAACAGAAGAGATGTGAGCGGGAAACAGCTAAAAATGCCCTAAATGACATTTTAGTTGGTTTGAAAAAGCCAGATAAAGTCGATTTGTCTGTTTTTGGTTCAGACTGATATTACAGGATCAAGAACAACCACAACTGTGCAGATTTAAAGATGATATGTATTGATGGGCTGCCTCATTTTCCCTGAATGAACCAAATGCACTTTGAACAGAGAAGAGGAAGACAGTAAACAAAGTGGCAAAAGTTTTTTTTATGATGGATCAGATTAAACTCACATCTGATCGATTTGTTATTTGAATAAACATGGAATAATACTGGTGGTGCTGTTATTTTGGTTTACATGGGTGGTTTGTTTAGCCCTCAGTATATTGATTGTACAGTAACACTATTTCATCAGCGAGCCGTTTGGTTCACTGTCCCATCAGATCAAATCACTGCACTGATTGCTGTTGTAGGGGTGTTTTGTGTTTTGGTAAAACAATCTGCACATCATTAGGGATGAAATAATTAGCTGATTCATTGAAAAGTCGTTTTAGTCGTAATTAATGGCCAACTATTTTGATAATCTCGTTTCAGTCATTTTTCAAGAAAAATGTGAACCATATGCTGTTTCCAGCTTCTTTAGTGTGAGGATTTGTTGCCGTTCTTTGTTATTTATGATAGTAAATGAAGTGTCTTTAGGTTTCGGGCTGTTGGTTGGTAAAAGGAAGCAATTTGAAGACGTCACTTTGGGTAAATTGATCAGCAGATTAATAGATAATGAAAATAATTGTCGCAGCCCCCCCACATAGATTACACCTGTGATTTCTCACTCCTTCTCTCCTCAATAATGGCGGACGTCAGGTGATTTCTGGGGTAGATGCTCGATGATGAAGAGAGGACAGGAGGAAGCATAATTAGCTGAATCAAAAGCAGGTGTTACTGTTCCCTCTGCTGTTACAATCACTCTCCACCACACAGAGCAGACAAAGGACAACTTATATCAAGTAAAATTTGGAGAGTGTACCAAAAACTCTGCCAAAATAAGAAAGTAGTCGACATGTGGCCCTCATAAGTACACTCTCCTGTGGTGTGTCTGGTGGGTACAGTGCAGGCTGTCCCTCCCTCCCAGCTGGCCAGCACTGGGCCAGCCCAAACTGTTCAGTGGCCTAGATCTGAAGCTGCTCTCCAGGGAGGCTGATTAGAGCTCTAATGTAAACAGCAGTCTGACCACAGGGCTCCGCCACGCACTGCATGATGGGATTGACCCAGCTCCAGTCAATTACAGAGTCAATGTAAGCTTAGCTGGACAGCAAAACAAACTCCTGGAGAGACTTGGAAGAAAGATTGGCTTTGGTGGGTTTTTGCAGCCCACGTAGCACATGTGAAAGTCTCTGCTGTCTTATCCATCCTGTTTGGCAGGTTGAATTTAACTGTGTTTCCACTCGGCACTGTTAAACACACCGGGCAACTCAGAATGACGCAAATGTGTTTTCAAGAGAAGACTCTGCACCACTATAAAGTTATGTAATTCACCTCAGCTTCTACAGCTTAATTTTCCTTCTTCACTGGTATTTACTAAATGTCAGTTTAGTAGATTGGAGCTTAGTTGCCTTGTCTGTATTGCGTGCCAGTTTAAATTATTAGAAGTCTCTAAACTGGAGTCAACACCTCATAGCCCTCAGCCTATACTACTGCTTTTCTTAGCTCTGTAATATGTGATGTTTTTGTAAATCTGATGAAGAATAGCAGTAATCCTTTACCACACACTGATTTTAGTTCCCAAAGATCAAGAGTTCATCAAGAGTTCAACCACAGTTCAATGTGTTTCTCAAGGACAAATACTGACAAAAATACTTCTAGACCACAGGTACTTCTTTCATCAATAAAACCCATCAATTATTAAATGCAAATAACTGCAAAGATGAATGAACCTGCTGGGAATAAGCTGTAAATTCTCCGGTAAACCCAAATTTTATGAAACTTATTGTCAAATATTGAATTTTTGATAATAAGAAAAAATCAGGTACAGTCTTAAAAAATGACTATAGGATACACAGAAACTACCATCCGGACCTGCTATTTTTCCATCAGAATTAACACGTAGTTATTTTCGCTCATGTAGGTTTGTTGTGAGACTGACCCGTCACCTTGTGCTCACTGACCTCCTGATGCTATGAGCTCATCATGTTAACATCCAGAGCCCTGCTGCTGTTCTTTCTCTTCTGTGGCTCCCACCGTCTCAGTCAGAGCTTGTTGTTTCAAAGCTGTGCGGGGGCGCATGTACGTCACTACAAAATCCCCCTAATATCTCACTGTGGAGGTTGCTAATATGAGGATGAATAAGTCATTTTGAGTGGTGATTAACTCTGTTGTTGAGGCCTCTGGTTCTTTGGTTGGTGTCAATTCATTGATGCAACTGTAGCATTACAATATCAAACATTTATAGGTAGAATGCAGCCTGTATTATTTAAGCCTACGTGCCGAGGGGCCAGAATTTTACATTCCCCTATGTCTGACCTTTAAACCTCAGAATGAACAAGAATACATTTATTTGCAATGTTTTAGTTTCTGGATAAATTCTTTGCAAGTTAAACAGTTTGCAGAATTTTGCTTTCAACTCCTGATTGTTTGAGCTTTAACCAGTTGAGGATTAAAATGAGATAATTCTCCAGCAGATCAAGAATTGATTTAATCATGCCGAACTAAGATGATATGCATCAGAATCAAATGAAATGATCTGAGCCAACTGGCAGATTTTGTGCTGCTTGATAAGCAAATGAGATTTAATCAAATGACGCTTTGATTTATTAAGATGGTTACAGTTTGAAGGGACTAACACAATTTCTTTAAAAGTCAGTATGTTTGCTTATAAAATCTTTATATTACCAAAATATAAATGTCAGTTATTGGAAATAATTACAATACAAATGAGTCTGTGTAACTGGGTCAGGTGAAAATGAATGAAAAATGATTCCGGGTAGTCTTGGCACATTGCTTAAGTCCTAGAAAGCAGCGAGCGAGGATGGAGAGGAAATGAGAAGAAAAAGAAAGAGAGGAAAAAAATGAAGCCTTGTGTAAAGATTGAGCCACCCAAGGGAGGAAATACCCAGTTTAGTAAATAGTATGTGTGTGTGTGGTGTGTCGGTGAGTGAGTTTGCAGTTATTCTGTGTCTGCACGTGTTTGCAGGTCAAGTCAAATTCATTTACAATCTGTTTTGAGAGTTTATTTTGCACAAAAGTGAAAACTGGTGTGGGTGCAGTTATTCAGGCGGGATGTTAGTTTTGGCCTGTGGGAGCTTCAGCTGTAACAGTAGGCTACACATCTCATTATGGAGACAAAGAGACCATGTGTGTTACATTTTCTGTCAGCCTCCCCCCTTCAACCCAACACACTTTCTGAATATTTTCATTTTATCTCTCTGCCTGTGAACCTCACCCCTATAAAGAATGTGTCAGTGTTCAGAACTAGGTGAAAAGCTAATGATAAATGAACAGATTCCAACCCTGTTATAATTTAAGGTTGTATATCACCATATTGTGGTACACCAAGAGACAAATGGGGCCATTTGAGGACTTTATCTCTGAGAAATGGCTCACAAATAGTTTTATGTTTAGAAAAGGCCAAATAATTTCCTAAAACAACTGGTCACTGTTAGCGTTAGTGTACGTTACTTAAACTGGAGTAAGTTGTGCATCGTTTGGGATTAATATACAGTGCATTAAACTTTGGTTGCCTAGCCATACTTAATATTTTGTTGACAATAACTAATTTATAGACTATTTCCTATAGACATAGCCTGTAAGAAGGAAACTATATCCATAATAATACATACACAAAATACACACTCATTTACTCTATCTCCTGACTGTACATACAGTAGACACACACCAAAACCACAGGGTGGAGTGGCATATTGTGGTTTGTTCCTCAGTGCTGAGTGATTCCATATTTGGAAAGAAACAGTACGTCCACCCTTCTTGGTAGGTGGGGTTCGCTGGCCGAAAGCTGACCTATTGTGTGTCATGATATGACTTGTCAGTCACAGTCAGCATTCAAATCTATTATTATGCATCTGCAAGTCACAATGTTACATTAAACATATACATATTTATAGCAATTTTAGAGAATTGATCGCAGTCCACAGTTCACACTCTTATAGTAGTGTTATCTGGATATGCCCTGCGACATCCAAACATCTGCTTTCCTCAGTAGCCACCTAGTCATCACCACATAGATACATATGGCCATCCTTGAAAAAGCGATGTCTGTACAGAAATCATGACCCAGTTACTAAAGATGATCCACAGACCTTGTTGTGAGCAGTTGAAGCAACTATTTTCTCTTTACTTAACTACGCTGCATCACTGCAAAGAAAAAAGCATACAATTACTTAAGAACGAGAGACTAGCTAACTAAGCAAACTAATATTTCAGTTTAACTGAGAAGGACACCATTAATTTACCTTCCGCGCTGTCAAGAACTTACGGCTATTGTCTATGAAAAAAAGTTCCAACATAAAACAGAAAATATTGGGCAGAAGGCATGTCTCCAAAACTGTGCAAGTAACAATCCAGATGGAAAATGAAATGTATATTTAATTTTGGTGTGAACTGACCCTATAAGTTATTCAGCTTTTTTTTCACACAAGTTTTCTTTTCTTCATGTTTGTCCATCTCCATTTGCTTGTGTTTATGTTTCGAAATGTATATAGTCATGTGCGTGTATGTCCTGTGTGTCAAAGGAGACTAGTTTATCCCTCTATTTGCCCTCAGTTTTCATTTAATTGAACATATTTTACCATCAACAAGTTGTAACTATAGTTTCAGGGTGTTGGTGAGCATATGTGCCAGATAATAATGCCTAACTGTAACTATATTTGGTATTAAACCTGTAGGTCAGCACCGTGTGTCGTAGCGTCTACAGAAAGAGGCTTTGTGAGGTGGCTGTCTGCCTGCGGATGGAGCGATAGGGGGGTGGATGGAGTTCAGGGGGAGGTTGGCCACAGAGCGCCAGTTGTGGAATTCTAGGAATGGAAGTTGAGCTAGAGTTTGGATCTGAACAGGGAATTGACTGCAGAGGTGATAGAGGGTTTTTAGAGCCTCGGTCACGTGTGTGTGTTTGGGTCAGGCTGCAACACAGGAAAGCAGCAGGAGTGTGTGAGTACATTTTTAGAGAGCAGGTAATGGACTGTAACTCTGTACTGTAGTGTAAACCTCTGATTGGTCACTGCACAGGATATGACACATACACACAGGCCTTATTCATCATAGGTATAACAAACAGAACAAGGAAAGCATGCACAGTAGAATATCATCATCAGACATGTGTTTATGGGTTTTTATATGTTGTTATGTCTGGTGTATGTGCATACGATTGTGTGTGTATCGTCTCCAGCACTAGCCTACAGTATAGTACATGCCCTGTAATTAACATGCTGTTCTCTGCCAGATGCTATATCTGTTTTTAGAGAGGCACATGTGGTTTGTGGTGCAGCAGACGATCTATATAGAGTGTATGACTGATTGTGTGTGTGTGTGTGTAGATGTGATGTATTAACCTTTTTCATGTCTGAACTTAAAAGTCAGTTCAATTGGCAAATACTTTTTTGAAGTGAAAGGGACCTCTTTGTGTTTCTGTAGTCTGTAAGATCAAAATAATGTCAGAAAAAGATGTAGAGAATTCACTCAGGAAAGTTGTGTATCTATGTTATTGTTATATTTGTCACTTTTGTTAAGTTTGTATCAGCATGAAAGGAAAAAGCTAGTCGCAATATCTCCAACGGCAGACGTGAAAAAGAAGTTCCAGTGACATAAGTACACCCACAGGAGATGTATAACAGACATTTCCAGGCCAACTAGTAGAATCAGATTTCAAAATCACACTGAAATGTCAGTGGAACCATTGGCTGCGTGAGGGCCACGCTGCCACTTTGGTCCAGAGACCGTTGTGCAGTGGAAACAGTGAGCGGCTCTTGCAGGGTGTGGCTGCTTTTGGACTGAGCTGGGTCCACCTTCCTGGTCTCTGGCGGTCAACAGAAGCAGAGAAAAACTGCAGCACGGCCATGCCAGTCTCCCTCAGCAGCTAAATACAGCTGTTGCCTCTTTACAGTTTGGTTATGGAACAGGCAGCAGATGCATTATCTAATTAGAGTGCTAATTTGTTGATTTCTACAGTGCATGTAAAAGAACCACCAAGTACTGGCAACAGCATAGAACATATGACATAAGTGTGTTGGCTCAAAGTCTTTTTCCATTTCTTGAACAATCTAAAACAAGGCAAATTACTTGGAAAATTAAGTGAGGTTTAGGAATTTGGGTGTAGGAATGCAAAAAAAAAACCTGAATGGAACCAAAAGCAATCTGTTTTTATCTCAAAAATGGCCAGAGATTAAATTCTTGAAGCTAGATCGTCTTGATTTAAAAAAATGTTTTTAATGCATCTTACCTACAATCCATTAGACTGATTATCCATATTTGGAATTTGTAGTAAAAATACAAACTTTGTATCAAATATTGCAGTGACCACTGATAAAACTTTAGTGCAATTTAGAGGCACTTAAATAGTGTATTTCTATTTTTTGCTTCTTTATGCATTCACTCCACTACATTTTGGATGGAAATGGTGTGCTTTTTACTCCTCCACTTCATTTATTTAATAATTTTAGTCACTCATTACTGATTCAGATTATTCAGTGCTGAAAGGTTATGGGTATGGTAACACATATGCGAATGCAGTTGAATGAAAATTGCCCGCAGGTGTTGAATGTGGGAAGTCCAAGATGTGAGGCACACAGAACTAGCTGCTTTGTAGTTTGCTGGTTTGTAGTCAGTTTAAGCGTTCAACCACTATGTCTACGCTATTGGTTGTGGCTGTGACTTGACTGGCTGAAGTTAAACTCCATGCAAGCCAAGATGCAGATTTGCTCTCACCACTAAATGCAGATGTTTTTTCGCCCCTGTGTATGTGTGAATGTGGCCATGACTGAGGCATAGCCACAGGCAATAAGACCATATGCTAAATTTGGGTCATTTACATGGCTAGGTTGATAATCAGTCCATCCCCAAAAGTGTTAAATTTCTGCACCTTCTTGAAGCTCTGCACTGTTTTGTTTTCATAACTGTGCACAGGTAGCTGAAAGACAAACCAAGCAACATCAACATTTACTAAAAACACTTCGGACAGATTTCATTAAAGCAGCCACTGCTGGGTCTTGCATGAAAAAGGCCTATGACTACTTGATTGTGAATCTGTAACTGAAGAAGGTGAGCCTTAGTTTGCTGTATATCCAGTATAATACTCCACAGTAAATTACTTCCTTCATTGTCTTTAGCAGTCTATATTTTCCTTAGCTACATCTGATTCTTCGGTGAGTCAGTCCCAACATCAATTGTCAAAAGTTTCCTCTGATCTAGTCTTAATTTGTATGTGTGTATGTGCACATGCAGCAGAATATCCTAACCATGGTGGTTGTAGAGTTGCTACACAGAGAATTTCCATCAGCATTCCTGCATATTTTCCTTCATAAAGCCACTGAGGTTTAAGAGAGTTCCCTCAGAAGACACTGGTTTCTCTGCAGCTTCCGCCACTTTGAGCCGAGGAATTTCAGAGGAATGTTGCTCATAAAGTCATCTCTCTCCTCCACTCCCACAGGGTTTTTCAGCCTAGTGTGTGTGCGTCCTGGTTGTACGCCGGCCTGTGTGTGTGTGTGTGTGTGTGTGTGTGTGTGTGTGTGTGTGTGTGTGTGTATGTATGTGTGTGTGTGTGTGTGTGTGTGTGTGTGTGTGTGCGTGTGTGTGTGTGTGTATCTAAGCTGTGTGACCTTTGGTGTTGCTGCAGTTTTAACACACTCCTACCAGGTTCCACATACCCTGCTCTGATCTAAGTACACAAAGAGCTGGTTGTACCTTTATAGATGTGGCACCTCATCAACATTACGTAACTGGTTAAAGGTGCTATACAGCACCTCTGCAGGAATAAAACTGCCTCATCAATTCCGAGACATAAGTATGGGTGTTGTAAACAAATGGACCCACTGCCAGCAAAAATTGGCAGTTTCCTCTTAGCAATGGAGTCTGCACTGAGTTTTATAGATAGTGTTGGAGTTATTGCCTTTTATAGTTAGTTTTTTTATTTTTATTTTTATATACTACTGTTCACGTCTTAGGGCACTAACCTCCTGGCACAAACAAAGCTAAGGATAGTCGACAAAAGAGACGGATGGAGACAGGGGAAGAGAAGAAGGGCCTATGCAAGCATGATGCTAATCAGCCAATTGTTTTGACAGGATTTTAAGTCATGATACCTTGATTTAATTTCATGGATTTGTCACATCCACAGAGAAATGTATACTACCTGTATTAATAAACTGTTTTTTAAAGTGGGCTGCAGTACTTCCATCAGGTTGTGATGTCACAACTATACACTCAGCGGTCAGCAATGCCCCCAATTTGGCTGTTGTTGAAAACACAGTGGCTGGGGCCTGCTTAGGCCTGTGAGAGCTGACTAAGCAGAGCAGACTGGGCTTTTCGGGAAGGGGGGCTATAAAAGAGATAAGCTCTAAAACAGAGCGGTGCTGCCGCAATTGACAGTCTGAGAATAATGTATTTTTTGTAAACATTTTCTAGTAGCCACCCAAAATAAAAGTAGGAACCTGAAAATTAGCATAACGTGGGGCCTTTAAGCGTAATTCATAACATTGAACAGTAATAAAACTACCATTGATCCAGTGACGATGCAATTGTTGAAAATAATTTGTTTACATTTGGAGAACACATATTTACTTGAGCATCTGATGAAAAATCCAGCTGTGGAAAATAAATGAACAACACCATTATGATATATTAGAAAATATGAGTAGATCGTGCTTCCAATAAATGTAATTATCTTAGATTCAATCTGAGACTTTGTAATGGATTTTGTATGAGGGATTAATTGTTGCTTTATGCCTAAAACGTAAATGTGCATCTGAGATCCATCTGTGAACTCTGAGTATCCTAATTGTGATTCTAAGCATTCTTTTGGCCAGCTGCAAAGCATCTGCTCTTCTCCAGCGTAGCGGCGTTATCTCGCCTGGTGTTCTTATTCATATCTTGCATGCTGTTCTTTCTTTGTCTTTACTTGGCGCTGTTGTGTTTGGAACTGGAGTGGAGTTGATATATCACTGCCATGTGGATGCAAACATTCTAGTCAAAAGAGTTGAGGGGAACTGAAGCACTAATTTCAGATCAGATACTGCAGGGGAAGGGAATGTTTGGTTTTAGTTTGTTTATGTGCCTGTATTAAGTAACAGGAGTAGTAAGTACAATGTTCACCAGAAAGGAGGTCAAATTTAAATCATGAGAGATAAAATGAAAGACATTTGTGTGCTCTTCCTTTCCCAGATTCAGCAGTTAGAGACGCAGGTGATCGATGCAGAAAAACGTGCCTTCACTGCTCACCAACAGGTAAGGACCCCTAACAAACTGTGTATGTGTGGCCTTATGTGTTTGCATGTATATTTATACATACAGTATGTGTGTGTGTGAATCCAGGTGCAGTGGATGGAGGAGAAGCTGAAGGCTCCAGACAGTCAGTCCGGAGACTCAGAGGTGCGCTTGTTTCAGCGGTGCCAGGAGCTGCAGGCCTTGGTGCAGGAGAAGGAGGACGTCATCGGCCAGCTGGAGCAGCAGCTGGAGGAGCAGGTAACACTCGTACACGTGAAGAATTTCATCACAGCAACAGATGTCCTGCCAGTGGATGTTTTTTTTTTTCTTTGTTCATTTCAAGGTGCAAAAGAATGTAGAGGAACATGTGGCATTAAATTCAACTTCATGGACTTCACTTCTGAAAGCAGCTCTGGGAATGTGGACAACAATCCTAGATAAAATTGCTTTGTCCCTATCAGAACCTCACTATATCCCTACTAAAGCATGAGTTAAGGAGTGCCAAACTCAGTTGGAAAAGTACAAAAAAATAAAAAGATTTATAATAATCCTTTAAGGACACTGAAGAAGCAAGAAGAGCAAACTACTTTTCTGAATTTATCTCGAGTGATATTCATAATCAAAGGCTTTTGTTTAATGCTTTTGACTTCCTTGTGAACCCATCTTCTTCTATTGTTTTTAAGCCTGTTTTAGGTGAAATTTAGGATTTCTTGTCCTCGTTGAATTACAATCCATCCACTGTTTGTGTCCAGAATTAGTCTATGCCTGCTTGCGTTTAACCTGAGACGAACACGACTGATGTTTGTGCATCTTTCACCAGAAACAGATCCGACTTCAGGACGCCAAAACAGTGGAAGAGAAAGCAGCTAAAATCAAGGAATGGGTGATGCTAAAGTTGTCAGAGGTGAAATAATTATGGCATTTAATATAAAGTTGTGGAAACTGAGTGGATGGGAAAAAATGTTAGCTTGATGTTTAGCATTGGCATCACCAGTATCACATCCCCTTTGATAATTCTTGTTGAAACATATTTATTGTTAAGTTTGAGGTGGAGAATGCAGCTTTACGAGAAACCAACAAGCAACAGGAGGCTCAGATTGCGGAGTTAGAGAAACAAGTACAGGGTAAGAGTTCTGCATGTTTGTTCAAATGTGTTTTTATGTCCAACTTAGCTTGATATTGTCATGGTTTTTAACTTTTTGGTTTCAACCTGGCTGCCCCTGTGTATCTGTCTGCATTTGGGTCCTACTTGGAACTGTGACAGACATTTTCTCCATGAGGACACTGAACAAAGTGTTTGTGTGTCTACAGCCTTTGAGCAGAAGTGCGGTGGTGGACGAGGAGTCCTGTGCAGACCAGGTGAGGCCCAGCGCCTCAGCAGCCTGACGTTTGGCTGCTTCCAGGTGAGGGGGAAGAACCCTCAGGTCCTTACTGGACCAGCACCCTCCCAGAGGACATTGAGCACCCAGGAAGAGACTGAGGGCAGAGATGAATGTGGTAAGTTCCCAGAGGTTCACAGATGTGGAAACAGATTCTGGGAGTAAATATATTTATGGGAGGCAGTGGATGAAAGTGCAGCTTCATAGTGGAAATGGAAGGTTTTTAGCCATTTGGACATAAATGTGGCGTCTTAGGCAAAGGTTTTCACTATCATCTTATTTTGCCACTCTTTGTATTTCACTTAGAAAATGTACTTATTGATTTTGCGTAACTAGAGGGCAAAGGAAGGATTTTTTAAAAATGAGCTAACAGTAAAAAAACATATTGTGCTTTAAATAATCAACACAATAAAGAGCCATTTTTTCTTCATGCTTATGGTCAGGACCTGTCTTTACTTAATTAAAGTATACTTGTTAGACAGATCGCACGCAGTCTGTAGACTGTTACACACAAAGTTATTTAGCTGTGAGGCTCCAGAGAAAATGGTAATTAAATACTGTATATAAGTCATAAATATAAAAAAAAAATGATGGCACTGTACTATGTTTGTATTGCTACTTATTAATCATTGGATCCTTTTTTCATGTTTTCTTTGTCAGAGAAGAGCAGTAAACACACAGCCTTCTCTGGGACAGACAGTGAAGTCCAGAGACCTGACCAGACTCTGGAGGAGGACAGTGCATCTGAAGGTCTGGCTGAGAATACATGTGGGCCTGAGTCTCGTGGCGTCTCCTCTGTGCTCTCTAGCGCTGCATCAGAGGGGGAGGGAGGAGGAGGGTGCGAGGGCCGAGGAGGAGGTGGAGTGTGCGGTCTGGAGTTCAGCCGCCCCGGCAGTGAAACTTACCTGACTGCTTCAGATGACAGCAGCTCTCTGTTTGATGATGATATGCAGCGTGCGGAGCGGCCCGGCTTCAGCCTGCTGGGCTCATCAGATGGGACTCTGGGAGGGTGTAAGGAGGGAGAGGAGGAGGCGCACAGGGCCAAGCTGGAGGACTGCACCTCTGAGGAGCTCAACAAACGTTTTCAGTCACAGAGACTTGACTCCTCATCCTCCTCCAGCGACGCTAACACCCCAAGCCCCATCCTCACACCAGCCCTCACTCCTAAACGGCCTAACCCACCCCAGGACTTACGGGACAACCCCGCCTCACCCAAACAGCCCCGGTTGCGAACCCCAGCAGGGTTCGGGTTGATGAATGTGGCTCTGGCCAAGAAACACCTGAGCCAGCCGCCGATCAGCAGTGAGGCAACACACGGACAAACACGTAATGCTCTCAGCATGCTGCGCCCCCTCAGGCCACAGGAAACTGACCTCGACTTGGACCAGGAGGTTGGCATGGAAACAGGCAGGGACACACCTCCTCAAGCACTCCCCAGCTCAAAATCCCTGCAGCTCTCACCTTGTCCACCTGAACTGGGTGTAGAGATCAGCCCAGAGAGACAAGACTGTGACAGCTCAGCACCAGGCAACAAACCTCCTACACCCCCTTTACACAGGCTGCCCTCCTGGGTAAGAGAATCTAATGTGTGATTAAAACCGAGATTTGAAATGCACTATGATTTAAAATGCACCTGTACTTTACACTTCATTGAAGAGCATGTAGAGCATTCGGAAACTCCAAGTCCCTCTCCAGTCAAAAATGTGTTTTTGTTCTTGTTCCTACGGTTGGATGTTTGAGCTTAACCGTGTAGAATGTTGTATAAGCGAGTTTGACACTTGAATTTCCACTGTTCTCATTTAGAAATCTAGTCTTAAGAGGTAAGCCTGACATATTACTTTTGTTTTCCTAAACTTAACTAAGTAGTTTTATTGCCCAAACTAGATCAACCCTGTAAATATTGTTTTAAATACCTAAAAACTATAAATTCACTAAGTCTGACCCTCTAACCCACATAAAGCTCATACCCATATTTCACTCAGCCAGCTCATCACATTAGTGCTGCAGTAATGAATGCCTGCCATTCCAAAAATTTTTCCAGCAGAAATCTTCACATAAAGCACCCAAGTGGCCTTACAAGGCAGAATATCACCTTTCATGTACATGAGGTCAAATACACAAATAACTGAAAAACAATGTGCACTCAGAGCACAGGCAGAGAAGATCACAGAGCTTGATGAAGCACGCACTGCTACATTCTGCAAAACCTCACCAAGGTCCCACTCTGAGATTAGACTTTACAGTGGAGTAGGAGAAATCTTGTCGACTAAGAGTGTTATCTGCTCATAAGGTGACATTAACAGTCAGAACAGAGCTTGTAGATGAGAACATATATTTAACTAGTAGTAGAATAGTCAGTGCTTTTAAATACTGATTTATATTTTAGCATTTTTTCTCTATAGGAGAGTCGTATCTATGCTGTGGCTAAATCAGGAATCAGACTTTCTGAGACGTCCTGCACAGACCCTGCCAGCAAAGGTAAGACCAGGGGAAAGAAGTTTGTTTTGTTTTTTACCAGCTCTGTCTCAGCTAACTACCTGAACTGTGATGTGTGTTGCAGACCCGTCCCTCCAGTCCTCATATCCTGCCTTTGTAATGTACACATCCCTCATCTATAAAAACATGACTACTCCAGTTTACACTACTCTTAAGGGGGTGAGTTCAGCCTTGCACTGCAGGACTTTTTCATTCATTATTAACTCTCATACATTCATGTTGCATGTTTGACCATCTGTGTAGCAACACGTACCAATACCATGTTAACCAATGCCTGGTCCAATCTTGCAGAAAGCCACTCTGCTGAGCAGCAGTCCATTCTCAGATGAGTCATCCAGCTCTGAGGAGTCATCTAGTTCAGGAGAGGAGGACGGCTCCCTCTGCAGCTCACACACCTCCTCCAGCTCCCGCAAGGACAGCACCCCAGGCAGCCCTCGCTCTCTCAAAAGAGGTACAGCACACCTATAGTATACCGGGAGGTTTTTGAGAATACCTAAAGAAGAAAAAGAATCAACCCACAAACAATCATTGCACTTTTCCATCGGAAAGTCATGGTGTGTTTGTAACAGTCAGCAGTGGATTAACAGTGGTCATCATGAAGTAATTCATTAATCCATATCTCATACACGAGTTTCTGCAAAATAGAGTAACTGAATGTGTGTGAACATGTTATTTGTATTACTCTGTAATTCATTATTGGCAATCTGACATTTATATCGCGATGTACCAAAGTTCATTGTTTACAGTATAGTAATATCGCCCTTCAGAATCTGTGCTTTTGTTCTAAAGCAATATCTGTTTGATTCAGTCTTTCTAATGGCAAGCAGAAGGCAAGTCCAGTGGTTTCAAATAGAAATCAATTGACCCCACTTCCCACTTGATTTAATACCTCAGTAAATGGTTTCCTCATGAGTTTATGGTCTCAATCACTAGTTGCAAGTCTTTTTTAATACAGCAACATGTTCATTTTGTGCCTTATGGCCAAAATTAGGATAAAATAGACGATAAAGCAAGGTATGCTCTAGGGCATGGCTACCTTGTGATTGACAAGTTGCTATCGCCACATGTCCTCTGGTTCTCAGTCAGATCCAATGAGAATATCCTCAACAGCTCCGTCATCGCATCCAAATGTGGGCTCTTCTGTCTCCAGAAAAACCAAGATAGCGACTGAAGTAATGCAAAAGCTGTGTAGTCCACAAACCAATGACAACCACTGTAACATTGTCAACTGCTTTATTCTCCTCCAGCGGTGTCCATGTCTTCAATGACCTCAGAGAGCGACTATGCCATCCCTCCTGATGCCTACTCCACCGACACAGAGTGCTCCGAACCAGAGCAAAAACTCCCCAAGACCTGCTCTGCAGCCAGTGACAACGGCAAGAGTGTGAGTCAGTGTGCACGTCCCTGAGTGTATTCACAGGAGGATTGCCTTACGTGTGACACAACAAAATCACTGCCATGGTGATTACAAGCTGACATGTTGTCTTTAGGGCTTTCGGATGCACTGAGTCAGGATTCAAGTCTTTATCAGTCATAGTCAATACATGATGCAATAACACAGCAGTATAGTAGTTCTACCAGATTTGAAAGTTTATCTTCCAAAGCTTAAAAAGATGTGTCCTTTCACTGCATTTGGGGAACTTTTATAAAGAAACATTGTTTTAAAGATTGGCAATGTGATTAGAAATTCAAAGCGCAACTTTGTTTAGCATTTATTTTTATAAAGGCAAAAAAAATCAGCATTCAAAATATACTCTTCATCTGTTACTTACTCGTACAGATAAACATTTGTTTATTTATATTAATATTTTTGCTTGTGCTTTTCTTTCACGTATAAAAGGGTTAAACTACATAAACTTTAGTAAGTAAATAAGTTTGATGAACTGTCATCATCTGTGTAAGCTCAATATGACTCATTCTCAAAGGTTTTCAATAACCCAACAAAATGTAAAATCTCTAAATGTCTCTAAATCTCTAAAATTTTGGGATGTATTAGTGAGTTACTCTTATACTATGTATTGTATCTTGTACTGAAACACAAACACACACATGAAACTGAACAACAATTCTTATAGGAGCCGATGGAGAAGTCAGGCTACCTGCTGAAAATGGTGAAAACGTGGAAGAAAACTTGGAAGAGACGCTGGTTTGTCCTCAAAGACGGAGAGCTGCTCTACTATAAATCACCTGTGGGTTTTATTCTTTGTAACATTTTTAGCCCCCTTTCAAATATTTCTACTGTTTATCTTTAGTTTCTTGTTATTAATGTGGTAATAAATGATTGTTCTGTTCCATAGAGTGATGTGATCAGGAAACCTCAGGGTCAGATTGAGGTCAACGCCACCAGCAGTATCGCCCGTGGAGAAGGAAAACAAGTTCTCCAGGTATTCAGCTGTTTTGTCCGATATTGGATATGTAAATCTACTCTAATGAAATTATATATAGTCAGACCTATACCCCTTGAGTCACAAAATATAGAAGCACAATTAAAGAAGATTCTCTTCCTCATTCTCTCCTTCACTCTCCTTCATGTGTTTCTTGTGTAGATAGTGACAGGGAAGCGTGTGTACTACCTGAAGGCTGACTCTCCTAACCTACTCGAGGAGTGGCTTAGGGTGCTGCAGAGCGTGCTCCGGTTGAAAGCTGCCAGTCCTCTCTTCACACAGCCAGATATTCGCCCTGGCATGAAGGGACTGCTCATTAAGGTCCAACAACTTACCATTATGACCTGAGACTTGGCACTAACTTCCTTACTTACTAATGTTTTTGTATAATAAGAATTCAGATGCATATCTGTAACTTATATAAAGCCATCACCACATGGTTCCTGTTCCTTGCAGGTGAAGCACGGCTACTCCAAGCGGGTTTGGTGTGCTCTGATTGGCAAAACCTTGTACTACTTCCGCAGCCAAGAGGACAAGGTAGAATCTCCTGGTCTTAAGATTAATAGGATAGTGAAACAGAACTAAAATGCACTTGTCACATTGATGTTTTTTGAGGTCAAACAATACATTTGAGAGGTTTTATAAAGATTTATGAGGTTCAACACAAAAACTGTTTTGTTATTTGTTGTTTATATTTGAGTGTGTGCATTTATGTGTGTATTCCCAGTTCCCCCTGGGTCAGATTAAGCTGTGGGAGGCCCGGGTGGAGGAGGTAGACAGGTCAAGAGACTCAGATGACGATCTGAAGTCATGTGGGCGGGGCTTACAGACAGCACATTTTACCATAGCCATCCACCCACAGGAGCAGGGACCGACCTACCTGCTCATCGAGTCCCGCCATGAAAAGGTCAGCGACACTCTGAGAGTGCATCTTTTTTTCTCAGCTTTGCAATTTTTCTGCTCTTCACTGTCAAGAGATTCATGATCCAGACAGTGATGCCTTATTTATTTTACTCTCTTTATCTGAAATGTAAGTTTCTGGTATGTGGTGCTTATTTACTCTAGTGTGTCACAGCAAATTAACATGCTACCATATATTTGATAGAGATTTAATCTGCGGAAGCCCTGAGTGGCTAATGGGGGGAAAAATTCTGGTGAATTTTAATTTCATCAGTGAAAACAGTTGAAGAAAAAAGTTGTCAGCATCAAGTGTTTTTTTTATTATTTGTTAGTTTTTTAAGGGAAAAAAAACAAACATGATCCTCAATCTTAATTTTATTTTCTCATTTGCCTCTCTTCTGAGATTCTAGTTGATCTGAATTAAAAAGCTTTGACAGTGCTATGAAAATGTTACTTATTCTAAGTTTAAACTGATAATTGATCATGAGGTCTTACTATGTTCCCTGTTAGAATTTAAAAACATGTTGGTTGTTGTTCTCATGCTTTTTTACATGGCTCTGGTATTTATGATACTATCATGTGTGGTTCTGAAGGATTCGTGGCTGTACCATCTGTCTGTGGCAGCCGGCACCACAGTGGGTAAAGTCGGCACAGAGTTTGAACAACTGGTGGGAAAACTCTTCCAACTAGACGGAGATCCAGGTGAGTTTTACTGACTATTTGTTTTTGTTTTTCATTTTTTTGTTTGATGAAGGTTCTCAGTCTATGGAGGACCAAACCTGACATAAGTATAAATAAATAAATAAATAAATAAATCCATAAATGCATAAATAAATACATGAATAAATGCATAAATGCATAAATAAATACATAAATAAATAAATAAATGCTGAAATAAATGTATAAATAAATAAATGCATAAATAAATACATGCATAAATAAATGAATAAATAAATAAATGCTGAAATAAATGTATAAATAAATAAATAAAAGTATAAATAAAAGAATAAATGCTTTTTATTTATTTATACATTTCTGTTCACCTACATTTATTTATTTCTGTATTTCTGTTCACCTACATTTATTTATTTCTGTATTTCTGTATTTCTCTTCACCTACATATATTTATTTCTGTATTTCTGTGTCCATATGTAAATGAGGAGGTAGGAGGTCCTAACCTCAGTCAAGAGCATGATTGGTTACAGGAGTGTGCTCGATGAGGGTCTACTACTTCTGCCTTACTAGCAGCGCTGATTCCTGTACACTGTACAGGAATGTTGCTGGCTACCAGCAAGCCCGCTCAGCTAACTGTTAGCTGCAGTTGTTGACATTTGTTCATGTAGCTATGGTATAGTTATGAATTTGACTGGCGTTCATTTTAACTTGCGAAGGTCCCAGGTGTGCTGGTGGTGTGGTTTGAGAATCCCGTCTGGAGAGAGAGGGATCCTCAGCCATGTCCGCTAACCAGGAAAAGCGTTCTGCTCATCGCTCCAAGTCATGTGTATGTGTATTCTAGACGAGCGCTACAGAGCACAAATCGTCCAAAAGTGCATGTTGTCGGTCTCATATCTTTGTCGTGAATGTCTGTACTCTCAAATAACTCAAGGGTGGAACAGGCTGAGGCATTTGTTCACGCGAAGCGGCTCGAGAGCGGCGTGGAGACCCCTTTTAGCTCTTATGTTAGCTGCTCGCTGTAGCGCAGCGTCCAGGCTACCTTGTGACACCGGTTACCATCCGGTATTTTTCATTCCGCACTGTTCAAATGGTCGCTTAAAGCCATCGTTCCGAGCCGCATACATCGTTATTAAGCTGAAGCTAAGTCGGTGTGAAAAGTGTACACTGTCATACAGCCTGCTGGTCAAACAGTCTGCAGAGTACGTTGACATCCAGCCCGAGCTCAGTGCGAGGTCAATCAGCTGTGGCAAATCGTGAGACGTCCAAATCAACCTGTGATACAAACACCAGTAGCGACAATGGTTCATAGGAAAGCCCAGACATGTATCTCACTCTCGGTGGTAACGTGTCAATAGTTAACCTGGACGCTACGCTCTTAGCGCTACAGCGAGCAGCTAAAAGCTAACTAGCAGCTAACTGCTAACAGCGGTGTCCACGCCGCTCTCGAGCCGTTCGGCGTGAACAAATGCTTGATACTGTTCCACACATGAGTTGTTTAAGAGTACAGAGATTCACGACAAAGATATGAGACCGACAACATGCACTTTTGGACGATTTGTGCTCTGTAGCGCTCGTCTAGCAGTGGTTTGCAAGTCGCAGCCCCGGCTTCTCCGTGTGGATAGAAGTGTTCAAGCCACGTCAAAACGAATACACGTATACATGACTTGGAGCGATGAGCAGAATGTTTTTCCTGGTTAGCGGACATGGCTCTCCAGACAGGATTCTCAAACCACACCACCAGCACATCTGGGACCCTCGCAAGTTAAAATGAACGCCAGTTAACCTGTCACACTGGTCGAGGCCATTAAGCTAACTGGAGCTGTTTACAACGTTACAGAGAGCGAGGCTTGAGATCAGGAACCGTTTGCTTTTGTCTGGCTCTCCGATTTGACCAATCATGCTCTTGACTGAGGTTAGGACCTCCTACCTCCTCATTTACATATGGACACAGAAATACAGAAATAAATATATGTAGGTGAACAGAAATACAGAAATACAGAAATAAATAAATGTAGGTGAACAGAAATACAGAAATAAATAAATGTAGGTGAACATAAATGTATAAATAAATAAATGTAGGTGAACATAAATGTATAAATAAATAAAAAGCATTTATTCTTTTATTTATACTTTTATTTATTTATTTATACATTTATTTCAGCATTTATTTATTTATTCATTTATTTATGCATGTATTTATTTATGCATTTATTTATTTATACATTTATTTATTTATTTCTGTATTTATTTATGCATTTATTTATTTATTTATTTATTTATACTTATGTCAGGTTTGGTCCTCCATATCAGTCATCCAGGTCATGGTAATTCTAAGAAATTTGCCTATGATAAAGCCTACGATTTGCACCTAATTTGTGCTCATTCATAGATATTTTACTTTCAGGTCTCTCATTCATCTAGTGTCATATTTGTTTTGGTTTGTCTGTTATAAATGTTTCTTTCAGCTTCTTTTCTTCCCTGTGTATGGACATGTGCTTCCTATTGCCTTTGATTACTCCAGTATTATGTATGTTGTTCTTCAGGCTCTCAGAGCTGGAGACATCCCATGTTGTGTTTCAGTAAGGAAGCTCTATCATCTCCTCTCACCACTCTGCCTTCACAAGCTCTGCAGACAGAGGCTGTTAAACTCTTTAAGGTACACACACACACACACACACACACACACACACACACACACACACACAGATATTCAGTATACAGTATGAGTTGGTGTCACTATGGAAGATCAAGTAAACTTGGCAATCTGTATCAATAAGACAACTGATGAATAACAGGTTGACATTTTCTAGCTGTTTGAATGACATATCTCAAGCGCAGATTCTCTCTCATCATGCATCTGTCTTCTCAACGCTACCTATCACCTCTCTCCTCAGACATGTCAGCTCTTCATCAATGTGGCCATTGATGCTCCAGCCATCGACTACCATGTCTCACTGGCCCAGAGTGCCTTGCAGGTGTGTTTGGCCCATCCTGAGCTTCAGAATGAGTTCTTCTGCCAGCTTATAAAGCAGACCCGCAGGAGGCAGCCACACGGGCATTCTGGACCCCTGCAGGTGCGTATCCTTACCACACGGTGGCAGCAGCAGCCCAAGTTGTGTTCTGGAAACACTGACAATTAAAACAGGAAGTACACTTCCTACTCTCATGTGTCTGAAAAGGGTTGGGATCATCAGGATTCACTGAGTGAATGAAAAAAAAACACTGATTGGGAAAAAAACATTGATCCAGTCAGTTCCAAAGCTTTTTAGTCTTTCTCAGTAGACATAGCTTTACAGTCAAACCTTTAATTTGGAGAGCTATGTTTCTCTTATGTTGGCATGCAAAGAGCTTCAGTTCTCAAAAGACAGAAAAGGCATCCAATATAAACCTGCTTTTTAGAAGCAGAAACTGTATAACCACAGTCACTCTGTAGTCATGTGATCCTGTAGTGAACTTCAAAACAATGTCAAATTCCAAAGTATGATTATCTCCCAGCTAGCTACATAGTTTTAAGACAACAGAACGTGTCATTACACAACCCAATAGCTCCTTTGTGGTAGTGTATCATTGAATGAACTCAGTTAAGGTGATTAACTGGATCACAATTAGCTGCAGCTATGACTGACTTTGTCTCATGTTTGTGGGAGTTTATAAAGAAGGTGAGAGGTAACGCTGTGTTTTTCTCTCACCCTTTAGGGCTGGCAGTTTCTAGCCTTGTGTGTGGGACTGTTTCTGCCACAGCACCCGTTCCTCTGGCTGCTGCAGGTTCACCTCAATAGACATGCTGACTCCAGGTGAGAAAACGCCAGGGGCCCCGAAAAATCAAGGCACATCATCTAACAAGGGGCAACAAAACAGAAGTCATTTAGAAACACTGCAAATACCCAACATTTTTGTATCTTGTATTAGAGCCACAACTAAAGATTATTTTCATCATTAAATACTGTCATGTGCTCATTATTTTCTCAATAAGAATATAATACACTCACAGATGTTTCCAAAAATGTTCAAACCTGTCAAAAAATCTGTCATTCTATTTAAGATAACAGTGCTCTTTTATTACATCGCCTGTGGCTTTAACTTCCGGGAAAACACCAGTTGATACGTCAGAGAGTGAGGAAGGAAGCCAGTGAATGTGACTAAACATAACGTAACTGAAACTCTAAAACATTACTTGAACATTTCTGCTTGAGTCATCTATGAAATATTTTAAAATGCGTGTAAATAGCTTGTCACAGTTTCAACATTTTTAAAATTGCGCTGAGCAGAAAATTCTCACTGGAGCCAAAGAGTGTTTTGAGTATTTGCTTAAAAAAATATTCAAGCAATTAAAAAAAAAAATTGCCAATTACTGTGTCAGGTGACTAACTCTTCACAGGTATTGCATCGTCCTACATAATAAACCCAGATTTTACAGTCAGGTTAGTGACTCATGCTGCACTAACTTCTGTTGCAGCCTCTGTACTTCCTCACACAGACATAATGCAAACTACAGCTCATGTCACTGGTTCTTGTTGTCCTTGAGCGATTACAATGGGGCTGCTCTTTGCATTACTTCCCTGCAGAGATACACTGAAGGATAAATCAACTTGAACTCACTTTATATACCTTCATTTTGGTGAAATAGAGTAAAAAAATAAATTGTAAATTTTTCTTAAAGTTCTCTAAATAGTTTTTTAGACTGTAGATGATGCAACATCACATAAATACCACTGTGTTGTTATCTCCCTGTTGTTGTTAGGACTGAGGTGGGTAAGTATGCCATCTACTGCCAGCGCTCCATGGAGCGGACCCAGCAGAAGGGCGAGAGGCAGTCCAGGCCATCCCGAATGGAGATCCTGTCGATCCTGCTGAGGAATCCCTATCATCACTCCCTGCCATTCAGTGTACCTGTTCACTTCCTCAACAACACCTACCAGGTAATAACACAGCTCACTGGAAGAGAGATAATAATAAACCCCAGTGAAGCCTCCGTGCTTACATTGTGAATCTTGCTGATGCACTCTCAGATCAAAGCCTAAAGTCACACACAGCTCACACATTTCCACTGTAAACAGTCAGTGTGTTGATACTGTCATGCAAACACTCACATGCCTCACTGCTCCACCCAACCTGTGCTGTCTGAGCTGCAGTTTCTCCTGTGGGGGTGTTTGTTTTTGTCTCTTCCTATTCTTTGTATTCTTTCAGGAAGTGATGACATCAGTTCTGGACTTACATAAGATACATACATCTGGGTCTGACTAAAATACAATAATAAAACAAATACTGCTCTGTATATTCTTACATAGATGATTATTAAAAAAGTTTCAAAGTAGCAGAATTAGAAAGGACACATACATATGCACTGCAAATACAGTATGCATGACATAATATAACACAATAAAACAAGATTATAGATTCAATAATGTGGCTCTATACTGTAGATGGTAATGATTGTCCATGACAAGGGTACAGACTGAAATATCTAAACAAATATTCCACGTATTGCCTTAAAAGTTGGAAGATATTTGTGGTCCTTTGAAATGAATTCTAATGACCTTGTTTATCCAAAACTTTTATGTCCTCTTTCAATTACTTAATGCCTGTTAATGTCATGAGGTTCATATCAGCCTCAGCTGTACTTTGTACAAGTAATACATATAAACAAGATAGATAGATCTTGAACATGCTTTTGTTAGCATTTAACTTAACGCACAGCTGAGCTTAAGTTACACCAATAACACATTATACTGACTGTCATTAATGAATGCTAAACTGACGAGAAAAAAAAGCAAGAAGGACCATAACTGTTTTGATCATTTTCATCACTGTCATGTTGTCTCGTTTTGAAATGCGTTACTCAAGGTGGTGAGCTTCGATGCTTCGACCACAGTAGATGAGTTCCAGTGTCGCCTCAACCAGGACACAGGCATGAGGAAAACTGGGCTGTCTGGTTTCAGCTTGTACACTGATGACCCGACTGGGCGAGAGCTGGAACACTGCCTGCAAGGAAGCATCAAGGTGCATCTTTTATTTAGGTGATGATTTTTTTCAAGAAAGGATCTGTTATATTGCTTAACGCTTAACACAAATCTGTCACTTTCACATGATCGGCAGATTTGCGACATCATCTCTAAGTGGGAGCAGGCGTCGAAGGAGCAGCACACTGGCAAGTCTGAAAACACCAGGACTGTGCGTCTTACCTACAAGAACAGGTAGAGAAGGATTCATGTATGCTAATAGAAGGTCAAAATGTTGATTCAGGCTCAATATAAGACTTTGAGAGTGGATGTTTTGCCAGGAAATATAGGGAGTTTGCTATTGTGACATTAAAAAAATCTGATATTTTTGGATTGATGTGTATCAGTGCCTTGCTAATCGTGTTAGTTAAACTGTAGTAAAGACAGTTTGCTCTGTTCTCTTTAGAAATACAACTCAAGATAATAAAGGAGTACAGTAATGTTCCATCCATCAGACAGTTAAGTCTGTATTTTCCAAGCTCATTCTCTCCTTCTATTTGATTTAACTATCTATGTCTTTACCTATCCATCCCCAGGCTGTACTTCTCTCTCCAGGTCAGGGGGGAGTCAGAGAGGGAGAGGTTGCTGCTGGCTTATCAGACTAATGAAGCCATTGTGGCGGGACACTTCCCTGTCAACAAGGAACTGGCTCTGGAGATGGCTGCCCTGCTGGCCCAGGTCTGAAAGTAGATCTGTGCAGTCGGTGTTGGGTTTAATTTAAAAAAAGATACAAGCAGTATAGACAGCTCTGAGATAGTTGGTTTTGATGTTACGATGCCTCATGTCAGTATTATTTTTGCCTCAAATGTTTCTTAATTTTAAGTGACAAGTTATTCATGTGCCAGACCAGGCTCTGTCCTAAAAAGCAGCACAGTAGAACATTTACTGTATGTATCTGTGTTCAGGTGGAGTTTGGGGATTTTGAGCGTCCCTTCTCTGCTCCTGGATCAGCACAGACCAAGTCTAACCAAACCCTGAAACAGGTTCTGGACAGATTCTATCCCAAACATTACCGCAGGACCACATCTGAGGAGCAGCTCAGGTACCAGAACACGCTGAAAACTGTCTCTGATTCAGTCTACACACACTTCCTACTCTCTTGTGTGTGTTTGTCTATTCATTTAGCTGGCTATTTTATATAGTATCTTTGTTTTGTATGTAAACTCAGTTATAATGTCACAGCCATAAACTTTTTAACTTAAATTTAATTTCCTGTCATCATTGTGAACATGTGTAGTAGATAATGTATACAAAATGCATATCATGCAGCCAAACTCTGTATGTATATATATATATATATATTTATTTATATTTATATTTATATATATATATATATTTATATATATATATATAAATATATATATATATATATTTATATATATATATATATATATATATTTAATTTGCCTTTCAAAATAAAATATCAAAAATAAACTTGTAGTCATGACATGATTTTGGTAGCCAAATAACTTGGATGGCTGTATTGTCTCCTCCTTCCTCTCAGACAGTTGCTGCAGCGTCTCTCCGCCCGCTGGGCCTCTCTCAGGGGTCGAAGTTCACCCGAGTGTGTCAGGATCTATCTGACTGTTGCCAGGAAGTGGCCTTTCTTTGGTGCCAAATTATTTGAAGCAGAGGTAAATAAACTGTAATCTCTTGTTACATAAAGTAATATTATCATCAGCCAAGATTTAGACAGTGTTACACAGTATTATTTGTTTTATTGAACAAATAAAGGCCAACACATAAATTAAATAAACTCTCTGTATAGAAAAGAAGGCAAATAGAAAGGACAGAAATAGAAACCTCTTAACAGTGAGGAAGTTGTCTGATATTTTATTTACCCATTCAGATCTTAATGTGCACTAAAAGAATACAAGGGATGAAGTTCAGTACAACACCAATCACATGAAATAAACCCAAAAAAAAAGTCACTGGTAAATCAAAGAGACGTCACAGCTGTGTGTGACTGAGGTGTATACAGAGTGGTTAACAGTACTGGCTGCAGTGACTGGATTACATGATGTACTTGAAATCCTTGGAAATAATCACAATCATTAATATTTAGGAGTTACAGTGTGCTATCAAAATATTAATAAATCCATCGAGCGTGTCCACTTCATGTGTCGCCAGCTCAGTGAGGATCAAGAAAAGTCATAAAATCATATTGTAGTATATTGTGAAAATGAATTTGAAATAGATCTCACTTACTGTTTCTCTGTCCATTATCAGTCCATCACTCCATCGCCAGAGCAGGGAGTACGTGTTTGGCTGGCGGTGCATGAAGATGGTATCAGTGTTCTGGAGCTCAACTCTGTTGTAAGTATCTCTGTGTATCTGCCTGCAACTGTTTTTGCAGGTTTTGGTGTGAGGTGTTTTACGTTGAGCAATAAGCACATTTTTAGGCAGTATTTTATCTAACTTTTAATAAAAACATTCAGATTGAGTGTATGTAGTCTAAAACCACTTGTTTGTGTTGTTTAGCTCAATTAATAGTGCATCGCTGGCTTTAAATGATTTTTTACATACATGTTGCATTAGTTGGGCTATGATGTGATGTTGGGCGATGATGATATCACAAAATTGTAAACAAGAATACATATGTGATATTAACGTAGCTCTCTAAAACTCCCCGTGGATTTTGTACCCACATTGTTCTCTGTTTTCTTTATCAGAACAGAATTAATGTTGTAACACAAATATCTGTGTGTCTGTGTGTTCAGAAGCCGCTGGTGTCCCACCCCTACAAGAACCTGATGACGTTTGGAGGCTGCAAACAGGACTTCATGCTAGTCGTGGGACAGAGTAGCAACACCAACACAAGCAAAGACAAACCAACAGAGAAACATCTGTTTGCTTTGGACGCCTCCAAGGTGTGTGAGAAATCAGTATATGGTTCCTGTTTATTTATTTCACCAGGAAGTCCCATTGAGATCAAGATCTCTTTACAAAAGAGACCTGGCCAAGGTAGGGGCTGTACAAAATCACAACATATAAAACATGATATACAAGTCACAATAAAACAGAACAGGTATTGAAACAGGCCTCTCAAGAAAAACAACCACATGCCTCCTTCACCACGTTCCTAATGACGTTTTTCAGTTTAATTAAATCTTTACTGTGGAATAGATCAAGATGTTGTTCACCTTCATGAGATAAGATTTCACTACCTAACTCACTTGAATCATTTATTTCACTACATTCCATCAAGTATCTGACAGGACAGGTACATATTACAGACACATATTTACACATCTAACACCCCAGTGCCAGCCTTACAACAGCCTATTTAACCATTACGAACTGGCCTACTGAGAACTGTGTGACTCTAGTTTAAAGGAGCAGTCAGGGCTTGACGCTAAGCATTTTCCCAAGTAGCACGTGTGCTCCTAAGTTGAAAAATCTAGTAGCACACAAAGAATTTTAGGGGCACGATGAAAAGTTACCAAATAATGTGTTTTTCTTTAATAAAGTAATATAAGGTCAATGAGGCATTTATAAGCAAAACAATTCTATTAATAGCTTTTTAAGTTTTAGTTATATTCTCTAAAGAGTGCAGAGAAAATAATACTGCAACAACTCATGTATTGTCAGCTATTTATTGGTGCAAATGTGCACAGTGCAACTGAGACAGTATCAAAACAGCAAGTAAACCTGTCTCCTCACAGCCGCCTGCAAGGGTTTTTGTTGTGCCGCTATGAATGCATCTCTGCACGTGGTATGCCTATGCGATTTACTGTGTTTCACTAAATTATCTCGTTTGAAGTTCGCGTTGCCTGTGACAAAAACGGACTTTCCAGCTGCTTGCTTCTGCGCTTTGCAGTACTTACAATACATTAATTCGTTTTCGTAAAGGAGCCACCGGAATGTTTTCTGCCAGTCAGCATTAAACCTGTGCTTTTTACGGCTGGGAATGGTAGCGTTATCACCTGCTCCCCCGGTTTCTTCAGTCACGTTAGCTTCGTCATCTAACTCTAATTCTTCATCGTCCACCATTTCGGCCTCGGTGCCTGGGTCCACAGCTTCTGGCTCTGTCGCCCTTTTAAAATAATCGCTAATGCACTTCATAGTTCATACGTTTTGTTTTCGTTTGTTTGGCTTCGCCTCGTTACCATAGATACTCCCTCTGCTTTTAACCGCCTTCCGCAGCACGTCGGCAAGCACGCTCACTACGTGTAAATCACGTATTTTTTTTCAGCTGAGGCTGCATTCAAGTGCACAACCGGCCATAACTTCCAAACGTCAGCAACACATCATTAAACATTTATTGAACGGTAAAATTCGGTAGTCGCACACGTGCTATTAATTGCATTTCACAATTCGCACTGAGCTATTTTTTACTAGCATTTGCGACGAGGTGCTCGCCTCGCACTGTCGAGCCCTGGGAGCAGTTCAACATTTTGGAAACACCACTGGCTAGCTTTCTCAAGAGTTAGATGCGCAGTTAAATATTAATCTGAAGCCAGGAACAGAGAGATAAAACATCAACAATCACTTAAACGGTGACATTAATTAAACTCTTAAAAAATTAATTAAATCTGAATTATCCCCAAATAAACGTTTTTGGAATAATTGAGCATTAAAAAAAGTGAAATTGGAGGAATTTTAAATTGTTGAATGTCACATAATGCTGTCTATTAGTAGCATTAGTCTGTTAGGGTCCATTTGAGAAACCTTGTTTCTGTTGTTTATGACATGAAAGGACCAGTGTGTAGTTTTTAGTGCCACCTAACTTGACATCCCTCTGTAGAGCCAGTGTTTGGCTTTTGTCCATTCTGGGCTACTGTAGAAACATGGTGGACCCTCTCCTCTGTAGTTATAAAAGGGTCATTGTGAGTAAGGAAAACACAATGATTCTTAGATTCAGGTGATTATATACTTATGGAAACATGATTATGATAATTATTCATCCTAATTATGATTGTTATATAGTTATATGGTCGTGATCAGACAACAAAACAACAAACTATGGATTGTGAATTGGAGTGAATTCACAGCCACACATACATGATGATCGTGCGAACTCACACGCATCACATTTGGCTTTGTTTCGTCAACAGATCAGGGAGATTACCCTCCTCATCTCCAGTTACATCAACAGCGCTCATCAGCAGAAGGCCGCTGCCCATCACCTCTCGGCCCCGGCTCTGATGGTGGCTCAGCCCATCAGCCTGAAGAGTAAAGAGCTGAGGAGCAAATCCCCACCAGCACTGGGTCGCCCCAGCAAGGCGCCCACACTGCTGTGACAGCACAAAAATGTTATAAGAAATGTCCAAGTTATGGATTTGAAAGTGAATTTTCAGCTGCACTAGGCCTGGTTCAATTTTCACACAGCCTTGACAATTTTCTCACTGCAGCAGATTCATTTCTGGAATGTGGAATGGTCACTTGTCTGCTTGCTGGATGTGTCTGAACCATTTGTGTTCAATCATGCATCATGTATGAGTTGATATAACTGACCAGCTCAGGGTTGCAGCAGTTTATTGACATCATCATACAGGATTTCTGGAAGCTGGTGTCCTTTAATTTTAAGCAGTTAACTCCAGAAAGGTGACTTATTAGTGCCTCTCTCACAGAACATGACGTTTACATCTGAAACTGGAGCTGTGAGCTGTGTGCATGGTACAAACATGTTGAGAAACAACTTAGAAACTTTGCTTGAACATTCTTAAAGTACATTTTTTTGTCCTCATGATAAATGTGTTGCGTTTATGTGCTGACACCAAAGAGAAAAAGTCAACAGTATTTATTGACCGACTGAGCTAGTGTTATGAAATGTCTCATTAATCTATGTGCTGTGTGCATTTCCTTGTGCAAAGATGCTATTTGATTTGTATTTTTTTTTGTCATCCCCGCCTTAAAAAAATAATGCACACTCATACACAATATAGAAGTGGTAATGTTGCTTTGTTAAGGAATCATTTAGGAGGTATTATTGTATATTGTTCTGTCCTCATGTAGGGCTCATTAACTCAACCAGGAACTAAAACCTTTACAGTGTTAGATATTATGGGATATTGAAGGAGAGTGAACACTACGATGAAAAGCTGGAGATAGTAACAGGTGACCAGACTGCAGCTGGAGAAAGTGGTTCAAAAAGTGTATAAACTACAGTGAAAATGCTTTATATATATATATATATATATATATATATATATATATATATATATATATATATATATATATATATATATACACATATATATATATATAGTTTGCAATGTGATTTGTGTGATTGATGAGCTGTAGACTGTTTCAGTTGGTTGTGTTGGATAAGTCAGTTTATAAGGGGAAGCAAGTTTGGACCTTGTGTGTTCTTAGTTACTGAATAGCTAGGAGGGTGGTGAATCTTTAATCATGTACAAACCTTTCTAGTGGAGGAAAAATCACCAACCCATATTTGACGTGACATAGTTAAGAGAAGGAACTCAGGGTTATTGTATGGTACATGAAATCAACCCTGTGTTTACCAGTGTTGATAAAGAGGAAGATGGTAGGGGGATGTGACAAATGTTGAGGGAACAGGATGGCGGAATGCATTGTGGTTGCTGATAAAAGAAGAAGGCATTTTAAATGAAGCAACAGGATCAGACGTAGTTAACGATGTAACAAGATAAACTGGAAAAAAAGGACATTTTCTTTATGTAAGGTACTTTAAAAAGCTGACTTCCCTCCTAGTATTATCTTAAGCCTGTATAGAGTGAGAAATGTCAGGTGTTATATTTATTTGTCATATAAAATAACAAGTGTTATTGTTGTACAAGTCAAATGCTTGAATAAACTTTAACACAGCAACAAGCTCCTGGTGTCTTTTTTTCAGCCATTTGTATAGAAAGCGCTCACGCTTGGCAAGCGCTCCAAATCCATAGAAACCAGTGCGACGCTCACTTTTTCCTACATCACAGTTTCTCTCAGCACAGAGCTGCTGCCCAGCCTCCTCATTGGTGCAGACGTAGCTGACGTGCTGATACCTGCAACAGGTGCCTGAGAGCAGGTGACACACCCTCATTCCTGTAGTCTCTCACAGAGAGAGAGAGAGCAGGGGGAGGGGTGGATATATGATACTCAACCTGTCTGAACTAGTAAGAGACATGCTTTTGTTCCTGTGTTGCTATGGAGAGGGGAGGGGGCTGAAAAGTGGGTGAGGCAAGGTAACTAACACATAATAGGCCAATGATTAATGAGAATGCTCTGCTGGTTCACAGTGTGCATTATCAAAACTATAGAAATGGAGAAAAACAAACAGGAAGTCCATACTCATGTTCCCAAATTAAATGTGTTGCTGATTTGTACTATTAAAATAAGGTTACACATGTGAAACACATGGGATTCATAATCATCAGGCTGTTGGGGGCTTTTATCTCAGTTGTGTTGCTTTTGTCGCTGTAAACAGCAAGAGTTATGCTTCAGCGGGACTTCATTGCAACATACAGGTTAAACAGGGACTGCCTCAGAGTTTCCTGTTCTCAGCCACAGCACAGCCTCACAAACCACCGATGCTGTGATCATGCTGTGACACAATACCCACCTACATTTCTCTTCAGTGCAGCACAACAACACCTGTTTTCAGCTCGTTACGCAACCAATTCCCACCTCGCCTTCTTTGTTGCTTTGCTCCAATTAGAGGATGTCTGCTGCTTTAGCTTCACTGGACTTTGACTTTTCACCTCACTTGTGAATAAAGGCTGCTGCAGTGTTGCCGTAAACTCAAGTCTGTTGTCTTTGTTGTGTACATACTGCAAGTGTCCATTCAGGAGTGAGTCAGAACCTGACTGACAGGTCGAACGCGATGCCAGACCGTTTCAAAGACGCTGTTTGGAATGACAAACTTCCTCCGGCAGCTCTAACAGATGTTTTCTGACAGCAAGTCTCTACCAGATAGTATCACCAATACATAAAACACACGTATTCAACAGTCTCAGATGTTTTACTACTTTCATATAGGTTGAGAAGATATGATAATGTGTATTTTCTGCCAGAAAGGTGACAAGGTTTGTAGGTGCTGTAAAAGTGGCCATTGAAGGCAGGGACTGAAGGGTCCTTCAAACAAACACAGTACCAGGACAGTGACACATTCTAACAGGGCTGCCACACCCTCTGAAGAAGACATCTGGGTAGAAAAACTGCATTCAACCTGCACCACACAAAAACAGGACTACTACCAGCCATCATTATTAAAAGCAGACATCTTTATAAGAGACAAAGGTTTAAAGTTTGAGGAAAATGTCAACAAGAAAAGTGTCTATAATCAAGGTTGAGTGTCAGGACATTTTTAATGTGTATATGTAAAGCGCTACAGCATGCAAAATGGTGCCCACAATGACTTCCTGAAGCTTGTTCCCTTCCCCCATATGAACTGCTGTAGTTTTCCACTGTGCCCAAGGCCACTCAGGAAGAAAAAACAAACAAAACAAAACCCTTACATCGAGAGTCTTTTAACCCTCCTATGATGTTCCGGTCAAATCTGACCGATTTACAACTTCATAAGATCCTAAACATTTTATTTTTCTTCTGATTGTCTCGAGGCTTTATGATATCCTCCACACTAGGCATTTGAACATATAAAATTTCTGATCAGCACTTTCAACAAATTTTGAGTCATCTAATCAATTTTGTAACACCCATGGTGTTCCCGGTCAAAATTGACCGGCATATGAAATGAATGGGTAATACTAGATTATGTTCATTCCTTAGATGGAAAACATCCCCATGTACACCCACACATCTACATCCACAACCACAAACATCATCCCACCCTCACACACACACACACACACACACACACACACACACATATACAGTATATATTCCCCCACGCGTACCACACATTCCAGACTGAAGAATTAGATGTCATTTATGGGAAACTGTCTCTTTCTCGCGCTTATATGCCCACCTGGGAGCCACACACACTCTCCAGACCTAACAATGTATCATACCTGTTCAAAGGCCCAATATATACCGATTTACACATTTCAAACTCAACAATTAGGTGTTTGTTATAGGAAACGATCTCTTTCCCATGCTTATGTGCCCATCCCTACACGTGAACCACACTTTGCAGAATAGACTATCTTCTCATAGACAACCTATATAAAACTTTATTTGTGCCTTTCTGTCATTTGACTCTGTGACCACTATGAGTAGGAAATTTACTGTAATAGAGGCTCTGGACCGATTTTTTGAATCAGATGAAGACGAGATGGAAGTTTAACTGGAGATAGAGGAAGATGTGTCAGTAATGGAAGACAACATCCATCCTGATTTTGATCCAGACCTTTATGAGACTGACCAGTCAACAGATGAAGAGGCTCCAGAGGAAGAGGCACATGGAGAAGAGGCACGAGAAGAAGAGGTACCTGAGGTGACATTCCAGTCCAAGGGTGGCAACTTGCTCTGGTATTCTTCCTCCCAGGACAGAGGAGGCAGAGCAAGAGTGGAAAACATTGTAAGGATGACGCCATGGCCAACACGATATGTAATATCTCGTGTGGATGACAACAAGTCCAGCTTCCAACTATTTTTTACCAGAATCCATGGAGGGAATTGTACTGGACATGACAAACCTGGGGGGGAAGTGTGTGTTTGGGGACACATGGAGAGAGCTGGACCAGGTAGACCTCCAAGAGAGTATAAATAAAACAAGTTAGCTACAAATGTGATGCCTATGTTTGCAAGGCACACTCCAACCTGATTGTACAATGCCACTCCTGTGTCCTATTCCAAGGCTGGTGAGCGTTCCTCCAGTTTATGTTTTCAATTTCGAGGGCTAGACAATGGGTGGGGGTATTTCACACTGAGAAAAACAGCTATTGATGGATTTACAAAAGAATACGGAAATGTTATCAAAATGCACTCAGAAGCATACATTTTAGGTTGAGACAGAGGCGCGCACACACACACACACACACACACACACAGATGACTATTCATGTTGATTTTCTGATGTTCTGAGAATTTGGTCTCCGTTTTGATTATTATTATAATTTTCAGTGTCTATTCTTTGTATATTCACTGCAGTTATGCATGTTCACAACTAGTTGGAAACATTGTTTACAGCATTAAAGGGTGTTAAATAACATTTGGTAAATGATTATGTTCTAATTATGTTTTTTGTGGTAATTTAAGAGCAGTTAAACCTGACCGGTCAAATTTGACCGGGAACACCAAAGTAAGGCGGGAGAAACGAACATAATACAAGGGTTAAAACATACTTTTTATTAAAAACAATCCAACAAACAAACGGTAAGAAAGAAACTGTACAATCTATTTCGTGGAATTTTAAACCATTCAACAAGTTCTAACATAAAAACGTGGCAGACATGTTTTATAAAGCACAGTTCTTTATGGCATACAGATTGGATTACTGCATTTAGACTTTTCATGATATAAATAAAAAAACGGCGGTACCAGCAGTGCCAACAATGTCAAAACAAAAACAATTAGCCGATTGTTCCTTTACAAATATCCATTCCTCAAGGAAAATGATGAAAATGGCACACTCCCACTGCAATAAAGGTCATCCAAAAAAGGTGATGTACAAGCTGACTCTGGAAGGGCTGTGATGAACAATTTACATGGCCTCCATCTCCCTTTGCTGAATTATAAAAAAGACAAAAAACATGCCGTTAAAACAACAATTCTGTGGTGCAAAAACTTCACTTTTACACAGAGACTTACAAAAATGAAGTCACAGGAAGTTCATCTCACCTGAGCTTTGTTGTACCGCTGGCTCTCTCTCCTCTTGGCAAAGAACTGTACACACACAAAAAAAAGAAATTAGGACTCAAACTGAAAGCTTGGCTCAAAGCAAATCTATACACTGCTTTTAAGCTGAATAAGCGACATGTAGGCAGACATGTGGACTCACCAGGACCAGCAGGCCAGCAATAACAGCCAGCACCACCACAACGATGACGGCAATGATGCCACCAGACAGGTTCTTCATGGTGAAAGTGGGGGCCTCCTCGTCCACATAGTACACCAGGATTTTCTCCATCTCCAGCTTCTGGCTGCCCACAGTTGGCTCAAACTTCTCCTGGTCCTTGAACATGGGGAGCACCTTCACCTGCATGGGGAGAGATTTGGAAAAATGACAGGGTCAGTCGATGGACCACACTATAAGCAATATGCATGTATAAATAAAAGCTACATACATCTTTCTCCATGTAGTAGGCCATCTGGGTCAGGTCATGCTGGCGGTTGTCCTTTTCCTTCTTCACATCCACAACAATCAAGCGGGCCTCAGGGTCATACTGCAGTGTGACAGACAAAACACTTCATTAGTGCTGTATTTTAGCAACCCTGTTCTGAATATTATATATCACTTGCAATGTTACAAAAATGCATGTTCTCCCCCTCCACTCACCTCGACATCCTTCACCAGGTCCTTGTTGAAGTTCTTATAACGCTTGTGAATGGCGTCCGCAAGGGCGCTGTATTAGGGCAAGAAATTAAGATTACTACCACATACTCAAGCTCTGATGTTAATGTGGTTGTGCTTCTCCCCCCCCCCAAGATGCGATAATAATGACATGTAAATACACTCACGTCTTCAACTGCTTAGCATCCACTGGTGTGTTCACCGGCTTGTGTGTCAGCTGAAGACGAACCCAGCTGGAGAAAAATTAAGACAAAAAAAAAAAAAAAGTCAACACTTGGCACCCAACATTTAGCTGAAGTCAGCCAGTCCTTCACATTGATTAGGATGAAATACTCACTAGGTCTCCACGAGCTTATCGCACACAAGATTTTTGTCTCCCTTGTCGGTACGACGAACACCAGCGCTGTTGACACACCAGCACTCCTCTGTGTTGTTGCACTGCTTGGCCCTGAATTTGCCGTCGTTTTCGCAGTCTGGGTCGTAGATGCCATCATTGTCCACAAAGGCCGTCTCGTCTGGCTTTCCTCCAATATTTGTCCGTGTGGACAGACCCTTTTTAGCCCTGTACATCTCAGCCTTCATCAAGAAGCATTTGGGGATCACTGAGGGAGAGACACAAAAGAAAGACACATCATGAAGAATGATCGACAAGAAACTTGCAAGTGGAGGCTTTATCTTCAGGCTCATCACTATACAAACACATCTTAAACTTACATTTGGTGCAGTCCAGCTTTTGTTTCATGTTGTCACCCACCAGAATCGTGCACACACAGGGGGTTCCATCACAGACGGCCCACTTCGACGTTTCACATGAACCTGCAGAGAAACAGAAAGCTTTGTCATTCAGACTGAAATAAAACGAACTATAAATGATTAACCAATAATATCAGCAGTTTCTGACAAGAACTCTTAATTCAACTCTCACGTTAAACACCACTGCCTTGTTTTTTCAAATGTGTTGCGATTCTTTGAACGTAACTATGCTGTGAAAAAATGTAAAGTAACTAAATGAACTAAACAAAAAAAGTATCACAGAAAGAGGATTCATTGTGTTGCCAGATATGTAGCCCTATAGAAACACAAAAGAGACAGGGCCGAGAACCGCAGGTAGACTAGCAGGTTCCTCTATCACCTGGGCGTTGGTTTCTCCAAACAGACGAGTCCTCAGAGAGCTGAGTGAAACCTTCCCCACCCCCACCCCGCACCCAACAAACAAACCACCTGCGTTTCATATTAAAACTGTTTAAAATGAGACGTTTTTTCGATAGTAAAGTCATTTTAGACGAGCTAACTTTACACTGAAGGTATTGGATGTGATTCTAAACAAAAAACACCTGAGAAAAAGTAGGTTTTTTTTAAACAAAAAACAAAAATAAAAACCCATTTCTGTTTTGTAACCAACGCTGTTAGAAAACACAGTACAGTTACACCCGTATAGCTCAAACTGCGCTATTTTCTTATGTTGTCTTGTTTTTAAGCTTAATAAAGTTTAAGTCAAATTACTTACAGCTCTGAGCTGAGGCTCCCGCCGCGAAGGCAGCGAGGACGAGCACAATCCAAAAATTCATGATGAAATTCAATTAAATGAAGAAGAAATAAAAGGTTTTTCTCTTAAGAAAAATTCAAAACTGTCCGTCTTCCGCGGAGGTCGAAGATGAAGTGAAGAATGGCGTCCGAGCACACAAAGCTTCCTTCTTGTCCCTGCAGGTGTGCCCCGGTCAAACCTGTCGGGTGAGAAACCCCAACGAGCACGCGCACACGAAGGTGTGGAGTCAAAACAGCAGGAGCGCCAGCAAAAGTAGGGTAACTGTTCAGGGCTGGTTATCGATTATGGCCCTATTGATTGTCGATGTCGAACTGATAGATAAGTGTTGTGGTGTGGATTTATAACACAAGTGGACTCATGACGTCGATCCAATTTGCATAGTCAACGTAGAGGGCGGGGCACTGAGCCGAGCGCACCTTGCTTCCGGCGTGCCCATATTTGGTCGCCCTCGCTCTCTGTTGACATATTTTAGTAAGGGAAATTTTCCAGAACTGCTTGTCATAATTATATGAGTGTGTGGCAGAAAATGAATGATAAAAAAGTTTTAAAAAACTAAACCATAGTGAGAGAAAACCCTAAAATGTCTTTTTCTGCCACATACTTATTATTATGAAATTGAAGTATTATTATTATACTATTATTATGAAACTGTGTCTTATTCTGTGTGGCTGTTGCTCATACTGATCTTCATATTGAAGGAACCACTGCAGTATGTTATTGACTTTTATATGTAATGGTCATTTAATATCCTATTTTTCTTGTGTTATTTATTGCTTTAGACAGTTCATAGTTTATTTAAATGTTTTCATATATTCCCACTATTTATAGAGACATATCTACCATGTTTGTTCCCTCATTTATCAGATTTTTTTTGCCAAATTCAAATCAAAGTTGCCCAAAATTGCTTCTTTTGTTCATATTTTATGTCACACGCCAGTATGTGCACACAATCCACAGTGTTTGAGCAAACAAGCCCAAATATGTGTTTTGTTTATTACAAACCGAGAAACACTGTGTGACACGATGACATCATCAAGTGTCCCAGCAGGTATTTTACATGACAGAAACCAGAGGCAGGTAACATGTTTCTGTGTTATGTTGTGAGTCACACCCCGTTGGATGACACAGCTGAGTCACAGCCTCGGGTCTCATAGAGATTAACTGTCTGAGAAAATCTTCTCACAATCAACCAACGCAATACTTATAACCTTATTCATTAGTCAGTGTCAATCAGGAATCAGATGGGAAAGGAAAGACACAACATAGTGTGGTAAAATAAATTGATGTTTAATGAAGAGCATAAAAGTAGTTGTACAAAATCGAATTAATTTAATTTATCAGGATCGGTATTGTAAAGAAATAGTCTGATGTATTCAGAGTCCACTTATCAGCTTCTTAGAATCTTGTCTTTACCAGCAGAAAGTAAAACCCTGTAATTGTTTTTTTTTTTTTTTTTGCACAGATAAAATAAGATAAACAAAGTTAATTAGTGAGCTTAAACATGCTAGTGGGCAGATTTGTTTTTATCTTCAGACAAGGCTAGACTAGCTTTTCCTGTTGTTTTCTGTCTTTATGATAAGATAAGGTTACTGTCTGCTGCACGTCACAAAATATGGGGCAGGTAGACATGAGAATGGAATTGACATTATCATCTACTGTAAGTGAATAAGCATATTTCACAAAATGTCCGGCTGTATCTTTGAAGACACTGAAGTCTATCACAATGCATGTCACGAGTCTTCAGTGGTGTACACAGCCTGCAATTCAATACAGAATATTGTTGGCCTTTTGAGAACAAAGTTCACCCAAATACTTAATATATTCATTTTCTTCAAGATGTTCAACACCAGACTTCTTTCATCACACCTGCATCCATTGTGTATTTGAAGCCGGATGTGAGAGGAAGAAATGTGGACCGGCATCATGCAATAATGCTATAATCAAGGGTGTGTGTATTGTTTTGTATTCATAGTCTATTGGGAGACAATCATGTAACAGACTGAGTTCTCTTTGTTCTATGTAGAACACATCTGGTATTGATTGATAAGCACAATCACGAGCCTTACACCAAATGATTCACTTGTTTTATTTGCGCTCTCCTATTCTTTGCACACAGTATCACTTGTCCTGTCTGTGTACTTTACCTCATGAATCTGCATTAAATGTGCCATTCACGAACAGCCACAAGGTTCACAAATAAAAAAAAATAAAAAAACACAAAGCAAAAAGTCACTTTAACTGCTTTATGTGAGGCCCACTCAGTGTAAAAATACTGCCTCTGCAGATGTCGAGGTGTTCTAGTGGGCGAGGGAATGAGAGGAAATGTGTTGGTTCACTGAAACATGATCATACATGCATTACATTTTATTCTATTAATACGCATTTCACTGCCTGTCAAATTTCAAGGTGTTAGGTAATCCAGGTAAAACATGATCCTTTGTTTCTAGGCAATTGCATATAAGATAATTGCTGGCCTCACATTTAATGTTTTCGATAAACCACAAATGTTCCAGGGAGGTGTTGCAATGGTTAGAGCTCCTTCCATGTAATATCGTCATTACATCTGGTGCAAGTTGAGGCTCATATCATTGTTTTTTCACCCAAATGCAGATACACTATTGGCTACCAACACTTCATTCTCTCTAAATTATAGCACGCATCGGATGCGGAATATTAGCTTTTGTGTGCCACCTGTGCTTAGGTTGTAACATACCCTCGTTGTCCTCTTCTCTGTTTTGCTTACTGTAATCCCGTTATCCCTGTCACAGCGCCTCTAATTCAAAACACAGCAAAAGTAGCTAATTAGGGCTACTTCAGTGGTGTGACTACAGTGCTAACAGAGGGTGTAACCATCTTGAAATAAAGTCTGAAGATATAGCGGACATTTTCCTTTTTACCAATTCTGCAGACATTTTATGCAACAAATGATACAGCGAAAGAACAGCACACTGTACACACCGAAGTACCTAAAGAGCTTCTCTGCGGCACAGATGACCACAAACAAAGACTTAACTAACAACATTAATGACTGCTGTGTTTCACTTAGGTGAGCCCGAGCCCTTGTTGTGTGTCCATCCTTCACTGGAATGCAGCCAAACCTGAACAGTGACACCTGTTTTTGAAATTTTGCAGTGCTTCAAATCCTCTCCAGGTACAGGTACTCCCTATAGTGAAGTGTTACGTTTTGGCATTTAGAACACAAGACATGAACACACTTTGATATTTTGTATTAACAGGAAGTTATAGAGCTCTGAAAAGCACTTGTGTGTGTTTAGCTACAGTCAATTTTGGAGTAAGTTTATTCCAAGTACATTTTTGTTGTGTCTTGAGCAAAGGAATCAAACAGTGCTAATTAGAAGGCACAGAGTATAGTCGTTGTTACCACAGTTATACTGCACACAACTTGACTACTCTGGTTAATTTTTGAGATCCACATAATTCTAATTCTGCACTGTCCTGAACCAAAATCTATTCTCAACTTTACAGTGGATGGGTATCTGCAGCTAATGTCCCCTGTTGATCCTTTTAAGTCACTCCCCAGTCATCCTGACCCTGTATCACTGTAACATAGAGCACAAAAGAAAACACAAAAAAACCAAATAACTTCAGTTATCAATCAGTTAATAATACAAAGGTAATCAAACTACCAGTATGATGTGGGGGAAAGGTAACATGGACGTGCTTCAAAATCCTCTATTATCAGACGAATTACTGTCGTCAAAAGTTCTTAATCATGCGTCAACAAAAAGTCGTCCACGCAGAAAATTAATAAAAACATATTTCACACACTTTTCTGAGATGTTCAAGAAAAGTTGTACAAAATACCCATGCTACTCCACCCACATGTTATCTTCCCTTTAATAGGCACTTTCTAACTAATGCTTTAAATGAATAACACTTTTGTATGTTATTTCTGAATGACACCAGGGTGAATACAAACAAATGAAGAGTGGAAGATGTGAACATGCTTTCTACAGTTAAACTCAGTGTGCACCCAATCTGAAGGTGCAGTGACGTGAACAGGAATGTATTGAACCTGTGCAGTGTACTGACCAGGATAAGAGGAGAAAGATTATTTATTAGAGTCTGTGCTGTTCTTGGTCAGTTCTCTCTGTTCACTCTGTGGTCAGGATGCTGCTGAGTTAAGTGTTTTTTTTTAAAATAAAAAAAATAAAAGCAGAACTCTGAGGCTTCAAGCAGCAGCTACGATGTAATGATAAAGTGTCAGCATATAGCATGGAAACATCACCCTGAGGTCAGACAACACTAGCAGAACTAGCAAGAAGTGGTGCAGATGTACGATCATATCCAAGAAACTTCAATGTTATAAAAGTAGATACACACTAATCGTCCTCCACATGAGCTGGTGCTTCTGCAGCCAGGGTCGACTTTAGAGCACATTAAACAGGATGAGAAGGGAAAAGTTCTGAAAACTCTAAATATTCTCAGTTTACAGTGTGTAAAAGTGCTGAGCACACAGTTACTTTATGCAAAAGTCCAGAGAGAGAGACTCGCTGACACAGAGGGAAGTCTTGGAGCATCTGGAGGAGATATGAACATATTAACATTAATTTGAGGATGCAGATGAGTTTTCACAGTGACACTGAATTTTTATTGTTTATTATATTCCTGGTTAGCACAAGCTACAAAATCAATATATTTAATATTTCCTTTGCTGCAGTCAAAGCTTCCTCTACATTGGTGTCCTCCAGTGAATTTATGATACAAACTGATGATGCTGGTTCTGTAATTTAATCACTTTCTACAATACTAAAAAAGTTGCCTTGTAATCAAATCTAGTCAGCAATATTTTTTTCATGTATCTGGTCAAACAAACTACTGATATATGAACATCATTCTTCAGAGACAGGGTTGATAACAGGACTCTGGACACATTAGATGTTGGACGTGTATTTATGTGTGGCAGCATCTGAAACTTTAGATGGTTCCTGGATCAATGAACATCTGTGCAGATCTGGAAACAATTTGTAAATCAAACATCATTTCATCATCTACCGCAGCTGCTCAGTGGACAACAGCAGCAGACTGTGAAGGTGAAACAGGCAGAGCTGGAGAAAGTGCACAATCAGCAAAACATCTGACTGGGTAATAACTTTTCAAAAAGTTATCGGTAGTTGATTTAAATCAGCTGCGCTTTACTCACATTTCACATTAATGGAGACGTATTCAGAAGTCCTCCTCCCCAGCTCGTTCTCACCTGTACAGTAATACCCTCCAGAGGCAGACGACCCAATGGTGCTGAAGACAAGCTGTGGATCTTTACTGAGAGGATTACAGTCTACATTTCCATTGCTCTTGTGTAAGGTATACGTAGCTGCTGGGTTAGCATCACTGCTACTGGTCAGAGTCACCGAACTGCCCTCCACTCTCTCAGCAGAGGGACTCACTGACACAGGGGGAGGTCTTGGAGCATCTGGAGAAGATATGAACACATTTTACATTTAATTTTAAAATTGCAGATGAATTTCAGATGAAAAACAGATGAAACACAATGAGGAAATATTAGTTATAAAGTAGGTGATGCAGTTTGATTCAACCCTTTGCAACATCTATTAAATAAAACTACTGGCTGTGTTGGCATAAGGGATCCACATAAGGCACACATCAGAAAAAACTAAAGCTAGTTCATCTTACTTACTTTTGATTCAAATTGAAAACACAAAGTACACCGCGACTCAAAATGTCTCATAGTTAATAAGTCCTGAAGGAAGCAGATCTGTAGGAGTACTGCATGAAACAGTGTCCCACTTTACATGAAAACACTGCCCCTGAATACCTTCAGTGAAGGTGTGGAAAAAAGTCCAGGAAATACAATTCCTAATTTGATATGAGATCAGAGTCATAAATAAACCAGGTCTGCTGTAGCTGAGAAATTAATATTTTAAGTACTATCTAAATGTTTTTTAAGGTCGAATTCATTTGCCGGTCCACTTTTCCTGACCACATATCCAAAATAATGCTGTCACAGCAGCAGTGATGGTTCATTAACACTGCGAGTTGTTGGAAGAATTCAGGATTAAATAGGCTACTTTTAAACTTGTTGGTTCAATCAGTCTAACAGTAAATCACTTTATTTATTCTGTTTATTACTATTGTTAGTTTATGTTACTTCATACTTATCATATATAACGTTGCATTACACTGCACTTTGTGTATTGTGATACTACATGAAGCTGGTAATACTTGTGTACTTTTACTTGTGTACTTGGGAGTTGTTGTCTTCCTCGATAAACAACCACCATTACTTATTAAAATCTATGTACTTGACCTGAGCAAAAAGATGACAATTTTCATTTCTCATAAAATCATCATCATCAAGTCAACTTTTTAATCAGGAGCACTTATCACCAAATGCAGACGGACATTCCCGGCAGCCTGCAAACATGCTAAGTTAAGGTGGTGGACGTCTTGTGGAAATGTCACTGTTGACCTGAGGAGGGAGAAGACAGAGACCCAGTTACAAAACTGCTTCTTGTCATCTGCCAGAGAGAAGCTTCCATAATACCCTGCAGGATCCTTAGCTGCTTTGACGGTCAGCACTTCCTTGATCAGTGCAGAATCGAAACTGCTTGTTCCAGCCACTGATAAGAAATAGTGTTACAAAGGCAAACAATTGCACAGGCCCGAGTGCTCAGACACTTACATCTTAACAACAGGCAATAAAAACGGTTCTTACTTTTCCCACCTGTGGACTGAGCTCATAGACCAGCTCAGTATCTGTGTCTTATCGCTCCGGAGTCAGTGTGTCATGTTATGTATGCAGGGCTGAATGGATGGTCCATTTCTCAATACTTAAAGGTGCTCTGTGGAACTTCTGTGTTACACTGGTCATAGTTAATTATAGCAGACACCGTTTCTAAACTAAAGGTAGATACTGCTGCTTTCTGTCAGCTGGGCAGAGAGAGGAACTATGATCTGAGTGTTTCACAAAGAAATCCGCAGCAGCATTACACAGCTTTCACTTCACAATTAAAGTTAATAATACATAATACGCGTACACATTTTCACATAAGGCCCAGGATCTAATGAAATATATAATAATTTTTGCTGAACAGAACAGAATCAAATCATCAAAACGAGACATTTTATTATGTTTATCTTGTATTCAAGCATTTAGAATGGGATTTGTCAGTCATGTGAGTGTGGTGAAAACCAATCATTGCAAAGAATCTACCCGTAAACTCACTTCACATTTATACTACTGAACGATGTAATGATACAACGCAATGTGTGGCCAACCAGAGATTAAACTGAAGGCAAAGAATATTACAGCCTGTGAAGTACTGTCGTACATGAGAAAAGTGGTATGACATCTTCATGATTTGACTTAACTGTCAAGTTATTACACTGGTATCAATAGTGATTGTAATGTGATCCGCATGTTTTTTGATACAAGCTGATATATATCACAAACACAGAAGAATCAAACCGTAAAGGCTCCAAACCCAGTTCTCCCCTGATGAACAGGTGAATGAAAGTTAATTTGGTGCCCTGCTTTCTTGACTACAGTGAAAAGGACAAACACAGCCCCTGGGGGACTGGTCCACTTATTGTGTGAGAGCTGACACATAAGCAGGGGAATATGGGTGTTCCCCTTAGCAGAGGTTTAAGATATCAGGGCAGTGCATGGGATGGTGAGGTGGGCCATTGTCCCGAGCCCCAGGGGTGGAGGAATCAAGACTGAGGTAGAGTAAAAGGAAGCGGAAGACGCTGCTTGACGACAGAGGTTCAACTCTGCCGAGAAACGAGAGAGAAGATGAGCGATATTGGGAGGGGAGTTTGTGCTTTCACCCCCATTATAGACCCAAAGACCACCAGGAGACGGGAAAATGTGCGGTGAGTGAAAATCTGCCACTGTCTTCTGTCCTTTATTTTCAACATCTTTCTTATGTCATTTGGTGAAGGCTGCTATGGTTCTTTATAGTTAGCAAGATTCATTAGTAAAGATATCATGAATCCATTTCATGTTACCTTGAACTACATTTTATGTTTCTTGATATTCTTATTGATCTTTGTTTTATCAGTCATCAGTTTTTGTGTGATTTAAGCATAATAATAATTCATTGCTATATGGAAGAGTTAAGTATTTCGTTGCTTATATGACATATAAAGTACTCTCACTCTCAGTCACATCACAGCAGCCAAGTCACAAATGAGGTTATACAATAAGATAAGTTGAGAATAAAGCCTAAAAGCAAGACCATAACTCTCAAATGATTATATACACCACCGATGTACACAGCGTGCATTAGTAGTGCAAGTCATTGGATCATTTTACATGCATTATAATAAGGAGCGTACTGTCCTGTATGTGAATGATGTCCTTCAACATTCAGGTAAACACCTTTCTATCACGGTTTATTAGTTTGGGAAGAGCGAAACCTGATATGAATAATATTAGGTTAATCAATGCCTGGCTAATGAAATCAATATCCTTTTAATGTATAAAAGATACAGTACATATGAAAGATAAAGACAGTGGACCGCTAAAAACCCATTTATTATTGAACATACATTTAGCTAATGAGCTAGCACAAAATGTAGTTGTTGCTAGCAAAGGAAAACTTACAGTACTTCTCTTACAAACAATACATTTTTCATAATTACTGTGTTGGTGAAATAAAATATGCATACTAAAGATGCTGCCACTAACTTTAGACATGGCCAGATTGCTACAGGTTGTACCAAGTCTCAATGTCAACAACGCTGCTGTCTATGAAGCACTGAGTGCCTGACTGTTCATGTGAAAGAAGCGCGTGAGCAAATTCTCCTGGATGGCCACTGGGAGGTACTAAAACTAGTCTTAACTGTTGTCCACATGCGTATATGTAACTTATAAGATTGTCCTGAGATATTAAAAGAAAGGCTCCCCCCCTTCTCCCAGAGAGTTATAAGAGAAGATCAGTACCTGTATGCTAGCAAAAACACTAGAAACCGTGGGGTACAGCTAGCCTGAATCTGTCCAAAGGGAAATAAATTCACCTACCAACACTTTAGCAACCCACTTATTGCAAAGAATACCACAAAATTACTTCTTTACACTTCGCTTTTTGTATTCAAATGAGATATAACATGTAAAGCCTTCGCATGAGTGGTAGGCACTTGGACTACCACTTGGTCAGATGCAGGCTGTTTCTTACTTACATGCTTTATGCTAAGATAGCTAGGCTGAAGTAAGCTAACCGGATGCTTGCTGAAGCTACATATTTAATGATCGTAAAAGAGGGTGTTGTCAATCGTCTCATCTAACGCTATTAACACAGGTCGATAATAAATGATTGATTGATGGAGTTTAGTTTTAGGAAAAACAGAGTTTAACAGATTGAAATAGAAAATAATAGAGCTGTAAAATCCTTTCAATAATAGACTGACATTTTTTTGTGCGTCTAAAAGTGACAAACAGAAGTTTCAAATGCTGTAAGTGTTGCAGATGATGATGAGACTCCATGGCAGCTGCCAAACTCATCACTGTCCTAGCTGCCGTCCCTCAGGGTGGATTGTTATGATTTACAGTGGACAGTTCTGCATTTATGTAATGGGAGTCTGCCTCTGTACGCTCATTGTCCTCCCAGAGCCTTCTCCTGAGACACAGACAATAGCCCTGCATGGCCTGGAGAGAGTGTTGGCATTTAGATGGTAACCTTATCAGTACAAACAGGGATTATTATTATTTTCATAATTCAGCTTGCTATTTCCCTGAGCCATCGCCTGTAAAAAAAAAAATACTGGGGTGACTGACAGATCTGTATAGAGCATTATGGGAAAACAAATTTGAAACCAGAGCCCTCTGGTGTGTCTGGGCAAACATCAGTAAACCCAAAACACCTTGAATACAACTTTATTTCAGTCGTCTCGAATTAATCTCTAGAGACAGGGAGTGTCTGAAAAGTTTTTAAGCTCCTAAAAACAGAGTGTAAAACGAGTCTGATCAGGTTATTCAGCAAATTAAATGATATGATTAGACACTAGATCCAAAGAGTCCCACATTGTGCCAACTCCACAACACTTAACTGAAAAGCTGCTTCTACGTTCATGAGTTCAATTAAATCGAAAATCTGTTTTATTGGCTTTATTCAAACGCTTTAGGTTTCTTACAATTTTTATGAGGCAAACTCTAATTTCCTACCATTTACATTTACAAATGTATACAAGCATGCTTTACCGCTAAGTGTTAATGGCATAGAGCAATCACTGTGCGTACTGAACTTCTGAGCAAGAGCAGTTCTTTGGTCTTATAAAACAAATTTTATGGTGGTAAAAAGGTAATGTATTTTGACTTACTGGAAGTCCAGAGGATGTATGGAATAGGAAATATTATTGTATATTATAAAGACATATTAAATCTTGGGGAGTATTATGCAAAAATATGCAAACATATATTAATACATAATACACATTTTACAGACTTGTGTGCCTGTATCGCAATAGAAATAAATGGATTTTCTGAATAATACAATAGTAAAACCTTATACTTGAAAAGTAGATCATATTCTTCTGATTAGTTATATTACGGATGGTGTCACATCAAGTAAAAATCATCACATCAGCAAACTCAGCATTGCCGGTATCCTTTGAAATCAGATAAGCAAAAGCAGATGACAGTAATCAACCTCTTTGGGTGGTGAGTCAGGATAAGAGAATAGACTTATGTGTGTTACATTACCTGTAACAGCAGACCATTGTTCGGGGGGGTGAAAGTAGGCTGCGGAGACACAAAGTACAGTAAGAATGGTAACACTTTGCAGCACAGGTTGAATCGTGACTTTACTTCCTGTTTCATTTCCTCTGCATTTTGTGAAGAATTACATGCTGTGTTTTACTACAGCAGCATCAAAGTGGGTGGAACTCGTATCTCTTTGAATTTGCAAGGACTGTATACCTCCTCTTGCTTTCATATCATTTATATCTCTCCTGTACTTAGTATTCAAGATTTTAAAAAGCACGTAGGATGCCCATGGTGTAAGAGAGATGTAACACTTTAAAGAGCAAGGGCCCATTCTCATAATCTTCTTTTCTTTGCTGTCACAGGTTTCTACTCCTGTGGCTGATAAGTCTACTTGCAATGCTGGATACGTGCTGGGCAGGTATCTTACCTTCAGTGAAACTGATACATCTCACAGACAGCATACACCAAATTACAAATGCTCCCTATTTAAAAGAATTGCACTGACAGATAATCCAATTCTGCATTCCTCCACCCTCCTGTTCTTTTTCAGTTGCTGACCCGAGGGACTGTGAGACAGCAGGCAGCAAGTGCCACTCTCAGGCCGAGTGTCTGAAGGTCAACAACAACTTCACCTGTGCTTGCCGCATGGGCTACCAGGGCGATGGTTTGCTATGCAGCGACATCGATGAATGTCTCAGTGGCCTGCACAGTTGTCACGCACAGGCCCGCTGCAACAACACTCTGGGCAGCTACAGCTGTGTCTGCATCAGCGGATACATTGGAGATGGCACCAACTGTGAGGACATTGATGAGTGCCAAAAAGAAAATGGGGGCTGCCATGCCAGTGCCCTCTGTAGTAACATTGAGGGCGGGCGAAAGTGCGTGTGTAAAGTTGGCTACAAGGGCGACGGCTTCCAGTGTACTGATATTAATGAATGTGCTAACCAAAGGATCTGCCATTGGAACGCCACCTGCACCAACAACCCTGGGTCCTACGTATGTACCTGTAATGCTGGCTATAAGGGCAACGGAAACTACCTGTGTCTTGACATAGATGAATGCTCAGAGACTCCTTATGTGTGTTCTTCATCGCTTGGTTACAGAGGTTGTAAAAATCTTCCTGGCACCTACCGCTGCACGTGCAGCAATGGCTTTGAAAGTAACGGGCAGAGCTGTGTGGACATTGATGAATGTGCAAACAACATCTGCAGTCTATATGCAGACTGTGTGAACTCCATGGGGTCATTTCAGTGTACCTGCAACACAGGTTTTGTAGGAAATGGACTGACATGTGCAGACATAAATGAATGCAATGAAGATAATCAGTGTGACCCGAATGCTGCTTGCATCAACAGGCTGGGGAGTTATGAATGCTCCTGTCTGGGAGGTTTTCTGGGAGATGGCCGCCTGTGTGAAGACATTAATGAGTGTGCAACACCCGACATCTGCCCCTCTACCACTACCTGTGTCAACACTGGTGGGTCATATGATTGCGACTGTGGCAACGGCTTCATCTTTAATAACTCCAAGTGCCATGACCGGGATGAGTGTGCGGCAGGCCTCTGCAGCCCCTTTTCAACCTGCACAAACTCACCTGGCTCCTTCGCTTGCCAGTGTAAAGAAGGGTACATAGGAAATGGGTTCACCTGTGTGGATGTGGATGAGTGCTCGCAGGAAAAGCAGTGCCACTCCAAAGCCCTTTGCATGAACCTTCCTGGCTCTTACAACTGCACCTGTCAGGTAGGTTTTTCTGGAGATGGGAAGATCCAATGCAGTGATGTGAACGAGTGTCTGGTGGATAATGGAGGGTGCAGAAACAAAGCTACATGTGTCAATAACCAGGGTTCCTTCACTTGCCGGTGTGAGTCAGGCTTCATCTTGGTTAACAAGTCTCTATGCCAGGACATAAATGAGTGTAAGGAACTGAAGAATCCATGTGGAGTGAATGAAGAGTGCAAGAACATCGACGGATCATTTGAGTGCCCCTGTCTGACTGGGTACTACCGCCCTGCCAGCAACATGGACTGCGTTGATATGGATGAGTGTAATGACAACCCTTGCCATATCAATGCCACGTGCCTCAACACCATTGGCTCCCACACTTGCACCTGCAAGCGAGGTTTTACAGCAAATGATAGCCGGTGTGAAGATGTAGATGAGTGTTCTTCAGAAGGTACATGCCACCCACGGGCACGATGCACCAACTTCATTGGTGGCTTCTCTTGCTCCTGTCAGCAGGGTTTCAATGGTGATGGCTTCTCCTGTGAAGATGTGGACGAGTGCGCTCTCTCTGATACCTTCTGCCCAGACTTCTCAATCTGTATCAACTCGCCTGGTTCTCATGTCTGCTCTTGTTTGAATGGCACAGTGGCATTGAATGAAACCTGTGTGCCACCAAGTCCGCTGTGTGACCCTGCCTGCCACAATCACGGCCTGTGCCACCGTTCGCCTTCTGGATACCAGTGTGTGTGTGACCTGGGTTTTGTGGGTGACGGGCTGACTTGCTCTGACATAGATGAGTGTCAAAGAGAGAACATTTGTCCTGAAAATAACACAGAATGTATAAATATCCCAGGATCGTTTTCCTGTATCTGCCAAAAAGGCTACACTCTCAATGGATCACAGTGTTTGGGTAAGAGACCGTGCTTTTTTATTGTAATTTTCAAATGCAAAACACTTGAAGTACCTTGGGGAACACTATCTGGGCACTATCACCAATGCTTTGGTGTCAGCCAACACATACTAGAATTGGCATGCAGGAGGTGGATTTAAAGTATTTGCTTATTTGATATGGCAACTTGATCTAATCGAATATAAACTGGGCTGAATACAGAAATCACAGGAATTATGATGCAAGAAATGATTCATTCATGTCATATGACTTTTAGATACCCTGGAATACTGTAGAAGCACATTTTTGTATTTTCTTTCTGTTATAAAATGAAAAAGATTAAAGATATTCTTTAGAACTGGACTTAAACTGCCCATCTAGATTTCCTCTGTTAAGAAATTAGCTTTATTTGCAACACATTTTAGCATGTAACCTGTAAATTCATGAAGGTAAAAGAAATGTACTACTTCTTTCAGGGAGGGCTTATTTACTGATGGGGTTAGGGGCGTAGACAGGAAAGAAGGGAACAAAAAAAGAGGGACACACCACCCACTCCTCTTGTCTATAAGGCAAAAGAGTTCCCACAGATTTTAATAAGCGATTTGTTGTACCTCACGTCTTAATAAAAACTGGCCTGTAAAACTCAGCCAACACGCAGAAATCATTAAATCTTTCCTTCGACGGGATGTTGTTGAACTTAATTATCTCCCTCCTTCTCTTCCTATGTCTCTCCCTGTTTCTTCATCACCTTACTAGATGTGAATGAGTGTGAGACAGGGCAGCAGGAGTGCAGTGAGTTTGCCCGGTGTGTCAACACAGTAGGCAGCCATTCCTGTTTCTGTCTCAGCGGCTTTAAAGGGGACGGAAAGAACTGCTCTGGTAGGTATCAATTCCTCTTTATAACTATCTGTTACATCTGCTGTTTGTTTTTTACTCCATAAGTGGACTCTCCTGTGAGCTCTCTTTTAGCACCATTTGGGGCTGTTTGCCTGACACTGTCCCATTTTGGATAAATTATAGACTTTGATGAGTGCCAAATCCAAAATGGAGGATGCCATCCAGTTGCCAGCTGCACAAACACACCTGGATCTTTCTACTGTGCCTGTCCACCTGGCATGGAGGGCGATGGCTTTGACTGCCAGGATGTGAACGAGTGTGAGCAGAACTCCACCCTGCCGCACAACTGCAGTGCCCAGGCCTTGTGTCGCAACACAAACGGGTCCTACATCTGCCACTGCCTGGATGGATACCAGGGTGATGGCTTTGTCTGTGAGGATGTGGATGAATGTCAGCTGGCTACAACCTGTGGCAGCAACATGACTTGCAGCAACACCCCTGGTTCTTACAACTGTTCGTGTATCTTGGACGCGGTGTACAACAGGGGCACATGCGTGAGTGAAGACACCTGTCTGAATGCTAGTAGTGTCTGCCATCCGCTCGCCGAGTGCCACCCACACCGGGGCTCATTCTACTGCCGGTGTGTTGATGGTTATACAGGAAGTGGCACCGAATGCTCGGACGTGGATGAATGCGACCAATCGCAAAATCAAGTGTGCCCTGCCTTCTCATTCTGCTTCAACATCAATGGCTCTTACATCTGTGACTGCTGGGAAGGGTTTCAAGACAATGGGACACATTGTGAGGACGTGGATGAATGTGTGACGGGGAACTTCACCTGCCCTGACAACAGTACCTGTTCTAACATAGAGGGAAGCTACCGGTGTACCTGTGACGCAGGCTTCTCAGGCAATGACTCGCTCTGTTTAGACATAGATGAGTGCTCCCTTGGCCTCATCCAGTGCCCTAATTTCTCCAACTGCCTAAACACAGTTGGATCTTTTGTCTGTGAGTGCTGGGAAGGTTACCAAGGCAACAACACAGACTGTGAGGATATCAATGAGTGCCTTCTCAACTCTACCTGCCCTGAGCATAGCACGTGCATCAACACTAACGGAAGCCGCCTGTGTATTTGTGACGGTGGGTTCTCCAGTGTGGGTGATTTGTGTGTGGACATCGATGAATGTGCCGCAATGGAGCCGGGTGAGCTTTGCACTAATGGCACGTGTACGAATGCCATCGGCTCCTATTACTGTGAATGCTTCAAAGGATTCTGGAGCAATGGGACAGATTGCATGGATGTAGATGAATGCTCAGACTCCCTTAACTCCTCAGTGTGTCAGCCCCATTCTACATGCATCAACATCCCTGGGTCTTATCGTTGCCCTTGTAATGAAGGATTTTTTCTGAATGGCACAGAGTGTCAGGATGTCGATGAGTGTCACGACCCAGATGGCACCCCTTGCCCCGAGAACTCATCATGTAACAACACAGCGGGATCCTTCTTCTGTCTGTGTTATCCTGGGTACAATCCCACCAGCCTGGACTGTGAAGATATCGACGAATGCAAGGACAACACCACCTGCCGCTTTGATCAGGTGTGCACTAACCTGCCTGGAGCGTACAACTGCTCTTGTCCACTAGGATATCATGAGGAGAATCAGATATGTGTCGACACCAGTGAATGTGAGGATTCACCGTGCCACCCCTTGGCGCGGTGCTGGAACACCCCTGGCTCCTTTTCATGCCACTGCCCCCTTGGATTTGCAGGAAATGGCTCATGGTGCAAAGACGTGGATGAGTGTGTCGCTCTGACCAAGCCCTGCCACCCTCAAGCTCGCTGCCATAACACCCCAGGGTCATTTGTATGTGTGTGCAATCCCGGCTTCGTGAGTGTTGGACCACTGTGTGTAGATGTTGATGAGTGCCAACAGGCTGATGGACAGTGTCACTCTGCTGCCTCCTGCTCCAATCATGTGGGAGGGTTCAAGTGCTCTTGTGGTCACGGCTGGAACGCTACCAAACACAATGGTCGTGGAAAGGGAGGATGTGTTGACTTGGATGAGTGCATGTCACCCATGACATGCCCTGGGGAAACATCTTGCATCAACCTGCCTGGGTCTTACAGCTGTTCCTGTCCCAAAAACAGCACAGTGTGCAGGATGATGACTCAGAGGGGTTAGCTATGCCTTTCTAAATCACCTGTCTTGATAATCATACCTAAACATCTGTGTGTGTCTGTCATATATTTGGATATGGATAGTTTTGTCCATGAGCAAAGAGGGCAGCAATAGCCTAGCTTACAGACAAGGCAACGGAGCATCCAAGAGAGCAGAATTTAAACAGATTATAAGAAAACCAATACTAAATGTTTTTTTAGTTTTTTGTTTTTTGTTGCAAAGGAACAGTAAAATTACTATACAAAAAGACTGCTTAAACAGTCCACATGCTAGCAGCTAAACAGGTTTGTTTGCTTAATGACAATGTAGTGTAGCTTATTTACCACTCAACTGTCTGTGCTTCCCCACCAGAGAGCAACCTGTACCCCTTCGGAGCAGAGGTTGGTGATAAAGGGGTTGAGATCAACACAGAAGATGGAAATTCCCCGTATATCACGCCAACAATATTGTTCCCCTTTATGGGAAAGCTGTACCACAGGATTTATGTGAGTTTCAAAGCCCACTTCTCTGAAAAATTACAAATTACAAAATTACATGTTGTGATATCTATGTCAAGGTTGTATTTTGATTTTAAATACTGGGGAATGTTGAGAAATCTTTGAATCTGAGTGTTACATCTAACTTTGAAGAAATTCTTAAATCAATGCAATCCAAAATGACTCAGTTTCTCTTTGGGCCATGACTTAATCCTCAACCAATTCAAATATGTATCCTTTGGATTAGACAGGATTTTAAACATAACCTTAATGGCAGAGATATCAGTGATGCTGAGTGGAATATAACAAACTGCCCGAGAGTGATATTTGATAGCACAGCACATATTTTACATGATGTACTTTACCAAAACAATATGTGATCCCTATGGGCCTTAAATGATTCGCTTAAGGGTCAACAGCAGTAATAGTGGAAAATGCTTCACTTCAATAAATTACAAAAACAATTCTCTCTCTTTCTTCTCAGTTTTCTGATAACGGTCTCGTCCAGTTTCAATCTTTAGCTGAGAATGAGCAGCACCTTTTCCCGGCTCCTTTTGCAAGTGGTTTCCCTGAAGACATGAATGCGTCACTGCTGGCTGTGTTTTGGGATGATGCTGACCTCACTCAGGGGGACGGACGGCTGTTCTATCAGGTCAGATGTCACCAGGGGTCATGGGCTGGCTGGAGTCCAAATCAGACAGGAATTAGTTAGTTTAGTTCACTTAGTAAATTAGTAGTTTTTTGTTTATGTATTTTAGATGTATTAATGAAGCAAACGTCAGAATGATTCACAGCTTTAAGCAGCAACTTGTGCTTTATATTACTGCTCATTATCTTTTTTTCTTACCTTTTTAGGAATATCATGAGTTGGGTAAGTCAGACGTCTACTCCCAGATCGTGTTTAATCGTACAGCAAACGAAGTGACGAAGTTTGAAGAGCTGAGAAACAAGCCAGCCTTCAGCCCTTCCTGGATCCTCAAGATCACCTGGGACCGTGTGATGCCCGTCTCCTATCAGAAGATCAACGTCTCAGAGGTACGATGATCCAGTATTGCGTTAAACTTTGAAAACAAAAGCAGCAAAGAATGAATGTGTCATTTTTCTGAAATCGACATATTTTTTCAGAACCAAAATCAAGACAAATGTCCTTACATGTGTTAATCAATAACAGATTCATGTTAGAAGCAGTAGATTACAGAAACACTGCTGGGCTTTTATTTTCATCTTCGAAATCTTAACACATGTTCAGGATTTTTTTTTCTCTCTCCCACACAGTGACTATTGAGTTTATATACTTGCACAATCCTGATACAGTGTATTATTATGATTCATCGGGAATGTTTCAAAATAGCGGACTAAATATCTGTGTCTCTGTAGGATAAAACACACCATTAAGGATAAACAGAAGGATCCCTATCATTGTTATTTGAAACCGAAGCTCTACCTTCCCTCAAATCTCTTATGCACTTGTCTCAGTGAAAGGTGCGATGGAGTGTAACCGTTTGCTCTCATGCCTGTCCTACTTTGTATGCTTTTGTTTTGTGCAATGGGAGCCCTTTAACTCTCAGCCAGAAGAAAGCAGCTACTAAGCCATCCTTCCTAGAGGACTCGTTCTGTTTTGTTAAACATTGGTGCCACCTTGGGGCTGTTTCTCCCTCGAGCCATCGAATGCAGGTTTTGGTGATATCTGCAGCCACCTGTCTATTTTGTGTCTTCTTGCAATGTCCTTTTTTTCCATATCTTGTTATTATTGCAGAGTGACACTTTTGTTAGAATACACTGAAAGGTTAATAAATAATACACAGATTGATTAAAGTCAGAGTAAATTATAGCAGAGACACTTAAAAGAGGCTTTCACTGTACTTGATAAGTGAAACAGGTCTGATTTATAATTTTCAGACAAACACTTTCCAGTGCATCCTGACCACGGATGGAACGCGCTCATTTTCCCTCCTGCGATACGGGGACATGCTTTGGGGTCCTGGCCAGAGGCTGTACCACAACGCTCTCATCGGCTACACGGATGGAAAAACATCCTACAAAGAGCCCACTGTCCCTCCAGAAAACCTTTTTGGGCCTGGGGGCAGATACCGGCCGCAGGAGGTGAAAGGGATCACGAGGCAGTTAGGCCAGCTAGCTTATGATCTGACTGGACCGGAGGGGTCCGACGTGGATCCTGGTATCAGGTGCCAGGCGTGGGGGATGAAGGAGCCTGACCCCGCTGAGTGGACGGAGGGGCTGTTTTCATGTCCCTGTACTCGTACCCAGGCTCTGGGGGACCTGTCGTTCTTGCAGGATACAGCTGATCCGGGTTCAAGGGTGAAGAAGCTGAGGGGTCAGCGGTGGGGGGGCACAGGCGGGCACATCTTCAAATCTGTCCTTTCAAACAAGTACGGCTCAGGGAAGAGATGTGTGTATGAGCCTGACGGTCCCCTGCTGGCTGGGTACAATGAGCGCTACTTCTCCGGACACAGCATACAAAAACATATCGGTAATACATGTAGTTTATTTGATTTTATTTCAGACATTTATTATTTTCTGTTGTATTATTTGCCACCATACTATTTTAATTTACAGTACAATCCTGATGGTGTCAAATATCCAGTCTGTTTTTAGGTGATGTTTCTATCCGGGGTAGTTCTCATGACAGCATTAGTTGAGTCAAAGTCAAGATCTGCTGCAATGACGGGTCGTGAAAAAGTCATGGCAGCATATATGAAGTTGTGTTTGAGGACCAAAGTAAGACCCAAACACTGTTTTTAGATTTTTGAATTCAGTCATTCCCAGACAAATTTGAGGGATCAGCTCATATTAATGACAGATTTTGAATGTTTTCACACAGAGCAAAAGGTTTGTTCCTGAAAATATTCGTACAAATACTGCAAGTCAGTAAGATAATAATAATAATAATAATGATAATAATAACTTTATTTATATAGCACCTTTCAAAAGCATGCTGTACAACAGAAATAAAAACATACCAAATACAATTGCCATGTTACTGCCATGCTCAAGGGCAAAGTAGGCAGACAGTAGTTTGTCTGGGATCAAACCTGCAACCCTCTACAATCAGGAGAGTCTGACGACCACTTGACTTACAGTGTAAATATTTAATAAGCCATCTCTCTCCAGATGAAGATCTCCTGCCCTTCCACTGGTGTTGTATCGAGTCTCCTCTGTGCCATCTTTACCTGAACAAGAGACCACTGGACCGTTGCCAAGGCTACAGCTGGGCCAGCCACAATGGCTGCAACCCGGCTAAGAAGGCGTCACAGGGTGTAGGTGAGGGAGCCTCCTCAGTGAACAGAGCAAGTTTAAAACCTCCTCTATAGTCTACCTTTAATCAAAGACTGTAGTGTGATGAAATCTAATTATCTCCTACTAAACCTCTCTCATCCGTGTTGCCGTTGCAGCTATGGTGTACGGCAGTCTCCATTTCATCACCTTCGATGGGACGGAGTACTCCTTCAAGGCCCTCGGAGAGTTTGTGATACTGCGTCTCTCCTCCTCCACCGGCTCTAATATCTTCACCCTGCAAGGACAGACGGACAAGCAGCACACAGAAGCACAGGGGATCATCGAGTTCCCAGTGGTGGTGCGCATGGCTGCCTTCCACCAGGGCATCGGCAAGGTCAGGATGTTAGTGTGTAGAGGGAAGACAGTAACTGCGTGCGTATTTCAGAGACTTTGTGTGCAAATTCCTTTCAGAAAAACAAGCCTATTCGCCTTCTGTGTGGCGGCTGGATGAGGAGATTAACACCACTCTCATGAAGAGCAAGGGGAGACAGCTTGCCAAATTGTGTCCAAACTTAACAAATAAGCTCACCAACTCTTCTGAAACTGACTAATTAATATGTTTTATCTTATTTGTTATATCTGTATGCAGGAATATCAAAACATTATGTATTTGAACCTGCAGTTTCTCTAATATTCATCATTTGTTTTTCAGATTGAATGGAGATGTGAAATGAGGGAGGAAGGAGACGGACTGAAGGTGTTTGTGGATGATGTTGAGGTTCCAGTCAGAGTTGGTAATGATCACCACACACTTCTGGCATATAATGGTGGAAGGAGGAGAAGAAAACATAAGAACAACACAAGTTGTGTTTTGTTGAAAAGTAGTAGAATTATCCGCCATCTTGACCATATGACAGTTGTATAATAAGAGTATAATAAATAACTATGTAACATAACTGTCCTTTCAGGTGTCGTGCATGTGGGTGAGCAGGGCTTTGCTGTGCGCTGTCTGTCACTGAATCGCTGTGCTGCGGTGTACGCTGGCGGTCTGCATGTGGTGGCGTGGCGGGTTGCAGGCCACAATCAGCTGGCGGCCATGGTGGAGGTTCCTCAGACCTTCTACAACCGCACCGTGGGTCTGATGGGTCTCTGGAGCTCCAACCGCTCCGACGATTTCCTCATGTCGGACGGCAGGCTCCTCCTCTCGGCAGACCTCAACCCCCCCTCAGAGGAGAGACTGCATGACTTTGGCTTGTCCTGTGAGTGGACAGTAGATTCACAATTACAGACCATTAGAGACAAAGTTTGATGTATTCATTGCATGAATATGAAGCTGATATTACCTGGGGTCACAAACACGACTCCTAATTTACAGCCTCACTCAGTGACTCTACTCCTGTCTGCCACTCTGTAGCATCCAATCATAAAACCTGCACCTTTCTGTAATTACACTCCAACATCCAGTTCAGAGAACAGTCGCTGTCAGGGACGTTGATAATCCAGAATCCAATTGCCATTTTTGTCGTGGGAACCAGCGCAATGCTAACTTTTGGGGTTGGCCTACAAAAATACCTCATCCCTGCAGCACCCGGGCTGGAATATGAAATAAAAACACAGAGATTAAGTTTGCAAAAGTTAAGGATTGGAGACCGTTGGGTTCAAAACCTCTTTAATGCTGCTTCTACCCCAAGAGCTCTTCTGAGGGCCTGTTGATTATTTGCTATTTGAATACCGACCTAAGACATCCACAGGCCACCATCTGCACTGGAACTTCTTTACATGTATTGTTACGTTGTGTAATTGGTCAACTCCCTGTACTGAACATTTTGTGCATTTGTGCATTTGTGTGTGTGTGTGTGTGTGTGTGTGTGTTTCTAGGGGCAGTTCCAGTCCCAGAAAGCCTGTTGTTCTCTCGACCTCCACTGGTTCCAATGGCGCCTGTCTCCTCTAAAACCCTGCTGGAAAGCGTCAGTCCTGCTCAGGTGGAGGACCTGAGGAGAACCTGTGAAGGCAGCATGCAGTGCGTCCACGACACCCTCGCATCCAACAGCACTGACGTGGGCCTGCAGACTCTGGACGCCAAGAAGCAATATCAAAATCTGGCTCGGGTCTATGGTGAGATGACCAAACTATTTTTGGAAAGGTTTTTGCGTTTCATCATTGACCCCGGGCTAATTTGATGAAGTCTGACTGTGTTCTGCCAGGTAACATGCCTCCGATAGTGACAGAGCCCTCTGTGATCCGCTGTAAGGTCAACTCGACTGTCAACATTCAGATTGATGCTGAGGACCCAAATGGAGACCCGATCACCTACTCACTGCTCTATCCCAGGCCTCCAGGGGCCTCTATAGGCAGCGGTGAGAGACACAAACACACTCACACAGTTAATCTCAATACCTAAGAGAGCACACTCCTCCTCCATCGATGTTACAGATGACATTGCGGTTGACATTCGTCAGAAGGATGGTGAGCTGTAGGCAGCGGATAAGTCTTTTCAGCAGATTGGACATTGTAGAGCTGAGTCAGTAGATGGGTCACACAGAGGGAGACATGCTAAGGCACACTGAACACAAAAAAGACTGGCAGAATAATATAAAAGGATTTTTACTAATGCTTTTTATCAAACCACAGGAAGACAACAGCACAGCCTTTTACAAACCCCATGATGCCCCCGTGACATTATGATTCATATAAATGTGATTGTGTATGAATAAGTTAGCACTGTGCCGGCTCTACAGTACTGTAATACAATGTTCCGCTCCAGGTGACGGGCTCCTGACATGGGAATTCCGCAGCACACAGGCTGTCACTCTGACCATCAAAGTCAGTGACAGGCTCACCAGCTCTCTGTTCACCCCCGTCCTGCGCGTCTGCAACTGCCTCAACGGAGGGACCTGCCAGTACGACGGCATATCTGAAAACCACCAACAGGGAAAGTTCCAGGTGCTGTTTAAGTTTTGAGATGCTCTCTTCCAATGCACAGTTCCCTTACTCTACTCTGCTGGTAATAATCGCCTGACACAAAGTAGTCAGTTTTAAGTTGTGTTCTGTTGGTGAAGCTTTTTAAGCAGCAGACATGACGACGGCTCATAGTACTCTATGCATGATAACAGCGGGTGCCTCAGAGCCTCTAAAGGTGCAGTATGTAAGAAATGGTCATACACTGTACATTCATTTTCAAACACCAAGCATAGGAGGCAGAGTATCGCCGTGGTAACTGCTAACTGTAGCTGTTGTTAGCTAGTAAGGTCAGTTAACCGTGCAGATGGCAGTCATATCTGACTCTGCCTGGACTTGGTGCTCAGAGCACTGGGAGAGTTTTGGTGTTAATTGTTATTAGATCACCTTTTAAGGAACAAGAAGGCAAGGTGCTAGTTGGTTGGCATGCTGACTACAATAGATGTTTTTTCAAAACAATACACAACATCATAACTTTACATCCTGTTGATAATTTAAGTTAATTTTTGAATGATTTAAATTAAAATTTGTACGTATGGCACCTTCAAGCATCCTTTGCTTTCCCACAACTCCTTGCTCCACCAATACACGAACCTCAGTCCAACCCATTCATTCAGGAAAAAAAAGTAAAGTAAACTTGCCGTGCTCAGCACTCATAAAATTTCATTAATTATTCAACTGAGATATGAATTGAGCCGGAGAGAGGCGTTAAAATAACTATAATAATTTACAGAAATCATCAATCAGATGAGACCATCAGGAGGAAGTGTATATATCAGCATTAAATTGAGATTGTTTCAGAAACATCTCTCACTGATCATATATGTTTTGTATTTTTGTATGACAAGGAGTTCGTTCCACCAAAAAGTCCCTGGTTTTCATTCCTTAAAGGGTCACTGTACCTGATGATAACAATAATTGTATAATGTGATTTGGGAAGGAGGGGGAAGGGTATTTTTGAATATCTTAATGAATGTAAAGGCAGTTGTTTAATCTGTCGGTCCCTTTCTGTTCATTATTCTTCCTCCTAGGTGGTGGGCTGCCTGTGTCCGAAGGGATTCAGTGGAAAGTTCTGCGGGAACACTGATGACGTGTGTCGAGGCAAACCCTGTTTCCGAGGGGTGGAGTGCCAGTCACAGTCCGAGCCCGGCCAGTTCACCTGTGGAGAGTGTCCTGATAACACTGTGTCCGCGGGAAAACAGGGATACAAGTGCTTTGAGCATGGTCTGTAGCACGTAAATGATTTTTGCACGCAGGATTTACACTGTGCTGTTTGAAGAAAAGAAAACAACCCCATATGCTGTAATTATCTCCTTCCCGTTTCTCTGTATACCCACACAGACATGTGCAGCCCTCCGTTCCCCTTCCCCTGCCACAAAGATGCCGACTGCCTCAGCACCAAACAGAACTACACCTGCACATGCAAGACCGGCTTCACAGGAAACGGACAAAACTGCACAGGTACTGACCTCCCAACACTTCAGTATGGATGATAGCACATTACTTTACAATGTTTTCACCACACAGCCGTCTTTGTCTGTGTTGTAGATATAAACGAGTGTGAAGAGCTCTCAACGTGTCCCAACGCTAAGTTTGAGTGCAAGAACAAGCCCGGCTCCGTCGACTGCTTCTGTAGATACCAGAAAACCAAGGACACTGATGGATGTGGTATGTGGACAATCGCCATCACTATTTTATCACTTACACTGACTGGCTATAGAAGTCCAGATGTCACAGAATCCATTATTATGTCTGTATTGTTGTTGTTTTTTTGCTCTTTTTTTCAATTCATCTAATGTACCTGGCCAGAATGGGACTCTACAAGATAGAAACATCACCATCTAGAGGCTCTGAGGGGCTAAACTCTACTGCAAAAAAAAGTTAAAAGCTACTTGATGCCTTCCATGTCGTGCTGACGAGTCATATCTAGGGATTCCTATGTATTTAATGTGTCTTTCAACGAGAAAACAAATAAACAACAACTAAACACAATTAAAAATATATATTCAAGAGAGTAGTATGTAATCATGGCTTTGAGTAGACCTTTCAGGTACAACTGTGTTATATGTTTTCTGCTTCATTCAGGTCATGTGGGATGGAGGGACGCAATAGGAAAAATTAATGTTTTATGACTTCAAGATTTCATGTCACTTGGAAAATAAAGATGTCTGTGATTGTGGAATTAGTCATTTGAGGGTTAAAAATACTGTCTATGCATTATTTGCATTTCATTATTTTAAAGGAAGAAAAATATGGCTTATGTGGAGAATCCATGTTTGTTTGTTTTTTCGGATACTTTCATCTTGCCCACAATAAAAACTGGTACTCTAAGTAATTTCCACATGACCTCTCTTGCAGATGAAAGCAATCTATACACTCAAAAGTCCAAATAATATCCACAAGAGTATCGTTAAAGCTCCACTCTTTACCTGACAGCTACCTTAAAGTGGTCGTTTCGTGAAATAAAATCCCTGGTCGGTCACAACGTGAACTTTTATGTGCATTACCAGTTGCACACACACATAAAATATAACCGTCATGATACCTTAAACTTGAATCTGTTTCCACTTTAAGTTAGCGTCTTATTTGAAGAAAGGCACAATATATTGAAATGTCAACATGAATATAAATAATTTATATTCAATCTAAAAAATCTGAATTTAGCTCCTGAAAAGAGGTCCAATCATCTGATCAATCATGTGCATTAATCTTTCTTCAACCTGTGGCTGTAGTTTCTCCTCTGCAGCAGAGCGAACATGCAGTGAGTATTTTATTCATCTTTGATTGATGTGTTTTCTCTGCAGGTGACTCTGCCAATCCTCCAGGTAAGACTTCCCCTATGCTTCCGTCTATGGATTCATTAACTTTATCACAGCTTCGCTCTTCCTCTGATGTTACCATGGCAAAAGAGCCATAAGAGGTCATCACACAGATGTTGCTGCTGTTTTGTCTCTGCAGGGTGCAACGTATTCAACGTCTCTGTGGGCTGGAGGAAGGACAGGTCTGATGGACTCAAGCAGGTGTGTGAATGCCAGTGATGGTTAATTACATATTTATTAGTGGCATGTAGAAGTAGTAATATGATTTCACCAAATGCTTATACTGCATAATGCTATTTCTACTTCTTCCTCAGCTGGTGGACATTCTGTCGCTGGGTTTCCAAAATAAATTCTACAACGCCAGTAGGAAAGACCTGGGGCAGAGCTCCAGTCCAGGTGTGGCTGAATATCGCATCAACATGTCCAGTGACACACCTCACTGGTACATCAGAGACTACCTGGCCCGAGTCAGCACCCACTATGACATCAGATCTGTAGAAGTTGATGGTAAACTACCAGCACCCTAATTCTTGCAGTGATATTTTTCTGCATAATAACTATAAATAATATCATATGATGCACTGTTTCACTTACAGATCTGGATGAGTGTAAGGCCAAGGAGGCGGCATGTGTCCATCCTGCCCTCTGCACCAACACGTACGGAGGCTACAGGTGTGTCTGCAATGGCACTACTGATGTGGACGAAAGCCAGTCCTGTGTAATAGGTGAGCAAACTTTACCTCCATCCTGCAGGCACGGCAATGACTGTGAGCTAATAAACCGTCAAGATCTATTTTATAACTGAGGGCGTGACCCATAAAATGCCTCTCAGAAATGGCTTTCATAGCTTTAACAGCGTTGGTGACAATGTAGGTGATTTAATAGAAAATCATTGCGCACTTTCTGTGATTCACTAACCTGCAAATGACATTTTAACATTTATGGTGTCCTTTCTCACTCTGCAGAGAACATTTCGTGACTGTGATAAGAGCCTTTATTAAAAATGTTTGTCGTGACTCTGCAGACAGAGACCAGGTGAATGATAAGGAGCTAGACCTCGTTCTGGGCCTGGTTCTGGGCATCGGCATCCCTCTGCTTCTGCTGCTGCTCCTGGCTGCGCTGGCCTGCTTCTGCTGCTGCAAGAGGACTGTCACTGGAGAGTGAGTAACACTGAAAGCACACTAACTAGAATTTAAATGCAATTTTGACTTTATACACAGCATGCATGACTTTTTTTAATGACTGATTGTTTTTGAAAGTTTATAACAATACTATTCAAAATATGCTTTATCTGGTAATGTAAGGGGGCCAAGGATCAAATCCTAAGCCTCCCGACCTGCTAACAGACTTTTCATGGGCACCCCAATAATATGAAACACGTTTGATAATAACAATTTAATATCAGGATGATTACAGCATTACATTTTACCAGATTTTACACAGCGCTTCCTTGGGTTCTCAGCAACTAACCTGCCAAGTTTGAAGTAGATCTGAGGGAGATATTTCTTGCATATTAATCAAAGCACCTGCTGATGATATTCATCTGCTGTTTTGCGTAGATAATTAATATATTTAATAGAACATTAAAATAGAACATTATTTTGAGTCTCAAATCATCGATGCAGGCTTGAAAGGTGTTTCTGAAACATCTGTAACTCTGGTCAACTGGAAACAATGATTCTGGTGGTGACCCTGTTTCGAAACAAAACAAAACAAAAATAATCCATAAAGCCATAGACAATCCTCAGCCGGACGATTATTACATTTTTCCTCTTTGAAACCATAACCATGTTCCAATAAGTCAAATTCATAAATTTTTTTTTGGCATAGACACCTTTATTAAGCAGTAGACAGATAGGAAACATGGGAGAGAGAGGGGGATGCGACACGCAGCAAAGGACCTCCGGCCGGAATCGAACTGGGGTCGGCTGCGCCTATGGCATGCGCCCCAACCACTCGACCACCCGCGCGCCACAATAAGTCAAATTATTGCCAAATTTCACATAGCCTATGGCTATCGAGTCCTTGGAAGCGACCACCAAGAAAGCCATCGACTTGCTTTTGATTGATGTATCGACATCGACTTTTTCTTTTGAGACGTTTTTCACCTCACTAGTGATATGGATCTAAGAATAGCAATGCTGTATGTTCATTTTTCATCCATACAACAATTGAGCACCTCACATCAGACCTGTTTTCTGGCACATAATGAATTGTACAGCACAAGACTATGTTTGTAGCTTTGCAGGCCTTCAAAACAATGACAAGACCATTATGGTCCACTAAAACGCTAATGAATAGAAAAATGTGTTTAGGTGGGTCAGCAGCTCTTTTGGGCAGGGTTCAGTGCAGGTCACCACAAAATGTACTGCTGCAGAGAACTGCCAGGCCACACACACACACACACACACACACACACGAAGAGAGAGAGAGGGAGAGTTATACATTCAGTATTTCAAGGTACAGTAGTCAAGTAGGTCTGCCCAGAGACAATCGTTTACAGCAACTTGAAGGCTTTAAATCCTGTCCTCTGTAGTGCTGCTGCAGCACTGTCTTCTAGTATTTAACTTCTCGGTCGGAGGACGGACTGCCCACTCTCTTACTATATTAAACAAAAACACTTCCTAACAGCTTTGGTCCGAGTTATGAAACTGCACTTGGGTAACACTGTGGAATATTTACAGATGGAATATACAGTAAACCAATCTAATGATGAGGGTAACACATACAGAACAGAGATGTTGTTCACAGGAAAACGGCTAAAACAGCATGATTAAATCATACAATGTAAGCATATCAGAGAGTAGTTTGACTGTCAGGAAACATGCTTCAGGATGTCTTAGGCCCAAGACAGGCAGGCTTTGCAGATGTTGAATAAAACGGGCCAGATCATTATTGATAACCATCTCAGCTACAGTCTGTCCAACCTGCTGCTGCCTGACAAGTGATACAGCAGTATCTGCTGCCGTACCACCAGACTACAGAGCAGCTCCTCCCCTCAGACTGTGGAACTCCTAAAGTCATCCTCAACACTCCACCATAAAAAATGTTTATATTTTTATGACTTCCCGTTTATTCATCCGTTTATATAATTTCTGCTTTGTAACAAGCATAAAGCGAATACAGCTGTCACTGGGTTATACAACCCTGTGTTGGAACATAATAAATAGATATACTTTGTACCCGGTACTTTGCTCTCTCGCTACAAGTCAGATGAGAGAATTGATACCACTCTCTCAATATGATACATATGACACAGCAGCCAGTTAGCTTATCTTAGCATAACTAGCATAGCTGGAACAGCGGGAAACAGCTAACCTAGCTCTGTCTAAAGGTAACAAAAGCTAATTGGTTACCTTTAAATGGAGCCAGTCTCACTGTTTTTTTTTACTGTTTTTATGCTAAGCTAAGCTAGGCGCCCTCATATTTACTGTGCAGGTGTAAGAATAGCATGAATCTTCTTATCTAAGAAAGCTACTAAAGCTGCTGTATGTGTTGCTGTCTGTTTTGCAGTTAGCAATAGACCTTCCTCCTCTCTTTTTTTCATGGCAGCTCTCTTTCCCTCTTTCTTTTCAAGCAGGTTTCTTCACTTTGTCACTTCACTATTTGGTCGCATGGCGCTTCACCGTGAGCGCTGAAATTACACAGTTGTCGGCAAACAAGAAAATCCTGCGTATTCATGAGCAGACAGGACTACCTCTTTAAGAGGTTCTCTGTCCTGATTGGATAAAATGTGCAGGGATACCAGAAAATGTATTTTTGTATTTACTACGACAGTGAGCAACGGGAGGACATATATGGGTTCCTGACTAAACTGATAAACAAGATAAAGAGATTGGAATTACTTAACCACACTAGTGTCAATGGCACGCACAGTAATGCCATCATAAAAAATCTGATCACAGCTGGATTTTAAAACAAAGCTGAATGCACTATGTTGACTGGAAATCTGCTGTAACTGCTTAAGTACATCTAAAATTCAAATGTGTACGTGTGTGAATGTGCATAGCAGTGTATCTGCGCATCGTAATAATAACAATGATGTGTCCTTGGCTCTAGCATGTGTGTGCAGATGTATGGCATCTGGGCCAGGTGTTAGTGGGCAATAGAGACACATAATCCCCCTGATGACTGGCCTGCTTTCTCTGCTATCTGTCAACTAGACCCTATGGATATAATGGCCCGGGTCAGCGCCAGCATTGTGGGATTATGTTGTTAGATTAGAGTGAATGAGCGAACAGCCCGGGTAAAGGTTTTGCTGTTGTCTTTCAAAGAGACAGACAGATAAAGACACTTGGATTATATGGTATGAAAGTACTGAAAGTCCCAGATGTGTTGGATATGATGTTTCATTTAATGTTTTCCAGTGCTCCTTTATAGCTTCACATTACGTTTTCACATTGTTTTGCAGCCTTCCGTCTATAAAATACTATAAAATCAGTGTTATATATATAAAATCTGAGGACGCTGGCCTAAGCAACATTACACAACATTAACTGCAATCAAGGAACAAACAAAGGGTCTGAAGAGGTTTGAACAGTCAGTGGGCAAATGGGATGATACATGGCACGCCAGGTTGCACCATCTGTATCTCATTATCAGAGAGGACGTACATATTTGCACAACCATAATGATATACAATCCAAGACATCTGAGCTGCGAATCAGACAACAGTGAGTCTTGAGGAGCGTCGGGGATGTGTGCGTTGTGCTTATAATCAGCTTTAGCCCCAGATTTCAGCATCTTTCAACACTCAGAATATCTAGGCTAGAGCCAACATGAATATTCATGAGTCACTGAGTACTCCACAACAACGGCTGCCCATCCAAACATTTCCATAAAGTGCTGAAAACTAATTGTTTACTGTATGGAGAATTATAGACAGGCGGAACTAATCAGAGCCAGGAAGGTGCGAAAGGTATAAAATGTGCAGAAACACAACTCCTGACATTGAGAGATGCAGTACATCAGCACTAGGTAACACTTTTCTGCACATAATGATCCACATGGTGCAAGCTACACTTACTAAATGTTTAATCAAGTGTGTTATTAGTATACATCTCTTAAACTAAAAATAACAGTTTGCATTTCAGTTTCCTTTTTATGTACTTACTAGAGATAGACTTGACAAAATTGTATTTAGGTATACCTGGGTTGTCCTGACAAGTATTCAGAAAAGTCCAAGTATATTTGATTTATACTCTTACTTAATCTTTTGCTCAAGATATACTTAAGAAAATGTTACTTAACTTCTATTAAACAACTAATACTTAAAGTTCAGTTAAATGAATATTTCAATGTATATTATTACTGTTGGGAATTATGCTTGAGCTTTACTAAAGTCTTGAGTTAAGTTGTAGTAATTATTTACATATTTGAAATTTAAACTACAGTGATTCCTTGTGTGCACCCACATTCTGATTGGCTTATGTGCTTTCTTCCAGCCTCCCCCACTTGTTGCCAGACCACATCCAGGAGCAGTACAACCCTCCGCCCTTCAACTACAACGACCCTGCCCTGCACTACATCACCCACTGCAGCCCACGGATCATAGACAACATCACGCCAAGACAGCGCCACAGATAGCACACACTGAAACCACACACACACACGTACTAGCATAGGTGTGAGTTACTAACACAGGCGGTAATGAGCGCACACAGTTGCACACAGAAATGCACAGGCTTTCAAACAGAGTGCAAGCACATTTGAAGCTGCTGTATTTGTTTTATAACAACAAGATGAATGACTCTAATTTATATCGTAACAACTAACTTTTAAAGTCAATTATTCGCAGTCCTCTCTGCTGAGCGATGGGCCTGCCGAGTTTGAGCTGGAAGATTTTTTGCCTGGACAACAGTTTACAGCTAGTCTGAGCCAGCAGAACTTGAGCAGCTCTTGGCTGGAGATGGTGATGAAAAGTAAACCACTGCAGTGGTCTTTGGCTTCCAGCTGATACCAGGCCAACAGCCTCTTTGATAGCAACATTAGCATTTGCCAGAATACCTGGCGTCAGGCTACTGCCCTCTGTACACCGTCTTATTTAATATCAAGGTTGATATGGGTCTAGTCATACACTGTATATCATCCATCTCTAAAAGTTCAGTATCACTCATAATCACCAAGACATCACTGATTCAATTTATGTCATTATTTTGCGAACACTTTAAGCAGGCATCACTGTCCCCTAAAAGCATTTGTCTCACTTTAGAATTACGCTCTAAATTATTGCTGATTGCTGGATTGTGTCCCAGTTCATTTACCACAGCAGAGTAATTCAGTGTTTCAACAGGCAGCTTTCTTTTCTAAAGCTGGACTGTCACTGTAAGTCAAAAAAAAGATGTGTAAATATATTGTAAATCATTAAAAGTGCCACTTTAGGAAGGCTGTGCTGTGGTGGTGTTATTTCAAGAACAAAGCCACTCTGATGTTGGTGTATTAGCAAATACGTCACTTTATCGGTGGGTGATGTAATTGTGGTTTAAGGTTTAACTTTATATTGGTCAACGGTATCAAGTGTCCTTGAGCGAGACAGTCAGTCTTTATCAACTCCGGGGATTTTCTCTACGCCTCACCCTGACTTCACAACTCCCACTGGAGAGAAAAAAAGGAATGTCACATTGACCTCCTGCAAGCTCATACATGTCAGGCTGAAGCTGCTCATGGTTCATAGTCCTGTGCGAGGACTCTATCTTTAACAGTGATCATGCCCAAAGAACCAGTTTCTGTTGTTATTCTGTGGGCAGAAGGGAAAAGCCTTGTACACTCTGAAATCAAGGACACCACTACATCTACTACAGTATTGTAATCTCTTTTTTTCCATTCCCAGTGAGTGAGTGAGTTATTAATCAGAGATTATTCTTTCATCTAATCGTGGTGGAGGAAGTACACCACCCTCTAAGTAAAGGTAACAATCATGCAGTGTAAAAATACTCCATTATAAGTAAAAGTCATACATTCTAAATTTGACCTACACATAAGCAAATGTATACAAGTATTATTAGTTCAAGGTTATTTAGTTTTTTATTGTACTTATAATTGCTGGTGGACTTGTTTATTTTCTACCCTTGCCCTTCAAACATCATGAGAGTGCCACTGCATTATACATTATAATACATTATATTACTGGATCTTTATTACTGATGTGTTGAAGAACAAGAAGGATTTTAATATTGTAGCTGGTCAAGATATCAACTTTTAACTACTTTGTTCATTGGTTGTGGGTAATTTAAATAACTGGGAATTTCTTTAAGAATCTGCACCACTTACAACCAAGGTGGGTCTTTTTATTTCTCATTTTGTTATTATCTTAAATTTGTGGTCCTGTTTTGTAGTGGGGCCCCGACATATTGTTTTAAGACTTAGTTTACATGCTAATATATGGCATATTTTATTTAACTGCTTTAAACTAACTGACGCACAAAAAACAGGTAGTATTTCAAGACAGGAGTACTGATTAGTTTCTAAATAGATTGATGTATCACTATACCCCTATTAGTTCCTGGGTCTTGTGCATACAATAAAGGAGGTCAACAACAAAACTTTGTCCTAGGACCCCTAAAATAAGTTCACCCACCATGCTGTTGGGTATTACAATCTGTGATGATGAATCATATCCTCTAAAATAATAAGTGTTTTCAACATGAAAATGGTAACATTTCCAGTGGGGTATGAAGTATTCAGATTCTTTACTTTCCTTTTTTTTACGAGTAAAATAAGCAATACCACATGTAAATGTATGTTCAAAAAAGTCTCACATTCAAAATGTACCTCACAAATATTACCAATAGAATGTACTGTAAGTACAAAGGGACCCACTATACCGAATGGCCCCTTTCAAACTGGATTATTACTAATGCATTAACATGTAATCAACATTTTAATGTTGTAGCTTGTAGAGACGAGGCTTATTTTAACTACTTGATATGCTGTTGCATGGTTTAATCCATGGAACTGCATTATGTCATACAACATGTATCTTTTTTGCACCTGCAATGGATACATGTGATAGAGTAGAAGTGTAAAGTAGCATAAAACAGACATACACAAGTAAAGTACAAGTATTTGAAAATTGTACTTAAGTACTTTACTAAATGTACTCAGAGTAATTACTGTTCTAGTGTTTTACTGCTCCCTGCAATTTCTCCCCCAGCCACCAGGTGTCATAGCTGAGTCTTCCACGCAAGTCTGATCAATCCCATTTGTTTGTGAGGAAGGTTTAAGCAGAAACGCAGCACTCTCACCACCCCGAACACACGCACAGTCACACACAGTCACACACAGTCACACATACACACACACAATGACAGATGACTAGACACCTGCTCTGCAGCCTTCGTCTGGACGTGGCCACAGCATGTGGTGGAGCTAGATGCCCCCCTGCAGAATGAGATCATCTGAAGGGGGGCGCGGAGTGAGGCAGCCCTGCAGGTCCCTGCCACTGCAGAGACAGACCTGGCCTACGCTACAGCCCGGGTCAAGGACGGGGCGCTGCTAAAACACTCTGCCCTGTCACTTCCTTATTGTGGTTGCGCACTTAAATACTTGTGCACACACACTACCCCTGCATAACCTCTGCAGTGCCTTTCCATTCCCCTGGTGTCACTTTCTACAGGATTGATTGAGAAGGTAGACTGAGATTGAGTCACAACACAACATACAGAATTTGTAGAGGACATTTCTGAAAGGAATAAAAAAAATCCACAAGGAGTAGAGTTCCCTGACACCTGTTATGACACAAAGAAACAGCTAACAGTGAACGGCAGCCGCCAAGGATGAAATCACCTTGGCGAGCGAGCTTTTGTAGTGCCACACTTCGGGAAGGTTCCAAGTAGCACTGTTTCATGTGCTGCTGAAGTCTGCAGTGTTTGAACTCCAGCTCCACACTGACTGCAGCAGACAACCTGGAGGCAAGCCAGTGAGCGAAAGAGGGAGGAAGGGAGAGTGACAGAGTTAGATATGGTCAGAGAACAGAGAGAGAGAGAGAGAGAGAGAGAGAGAAAGAGAGAGAGAGAGAGAGAGAGAGAGTGTGAGAGAGAGAGAGAGGACAGGAGGGAAATGAGAAGTGAGAGAGCGAAGATCAACAGCAGGGATTCTATTTGACAGCCAGTAAGTGGTTTTGTCCCTCAGATCCCCTCAAATAAAACAACTGACATGTGCAGGTTTGGGAGACGCTTGATGATCTAGAGCCAGGCCCAACAAACAGAAGCACGTTAGTGGGATAGAGACCTAAGTGCATGCTTAACACTATATCCATTTCATCACAACATGATTGAAATAGGCAGGGAATAGCAGGCCCGACCAAATCCGCTTATCCGATTTGAGGCCATTAATCATTTCTGCCTCATGATGTAATTTTGGGAAACATGTCATTTCTCAGTAACAGGTAGGCCAGAATGTCGATGGGATTGGCTCATGTGCAGCTAGCCTGTTGTTGGACCTTATACTGCTAATGCCCTTATTGCACGGCTGTAAACCCACTGATGATTACAAGGAGTGGTTTGCTGCAGGCTGACAACTTTGCCCATTGACTGGCCACAACCTTTGGCCAGCATATGCTGGGAAACATTTCAGCTCATCAGAAATTCTTCTCAGATGTGGCCAAAATTGCCTGGAGGTCATAAAAAATACATGCGCACTACCCTGTTGTATTTACCATCAGTGCATGTGTATAGAAGCATCTCCACGGAGGCATATAGGATTATCTCACATACACAAACACACACATATGGATGCTCAGCCAAAAGCAAACAGATGCAGACAGACAATGTAAAGGTCTTTTCACCAATAGTTGCTTGACATCCATGACGCACAAACAACTGCCATTCTCTCCCATGAAAGGCGATCCGCTCCCTTGGCACGGAACCAGCAGGTGCATTACAAAGCCTCATTCATTAATAATGGTGTCCGCGTCTTTCTGTTACACAGGTAAACATCTTCTCATATTTGTCACCATCCCTCAAAGTCCTCACATGAGACGAGGCTACACATGTTTCGCATTTTACTTTAAGCATTTTTAATGAAAGCTGTTCTTTTTTTTTCAGAGCGTGATTGTGCAAGAACACCCCTCCACACCACACTTCCACGTTCTATATCTCACGTGCCGTGTGCCAACCCGACCCCATTGCCAAAAATTGAACTGACCCACATGGTAGATTCTTCTGCAAAGGGAACAATGCTAACTGCTATCAGCAGGAGTGATGTTACAGGCCATTGGGAGGTGACATTAATGAAGACGGAGGGGCGCCTTCCGCCCTGCCTCTGCTGAACTAAAGTGACCTTTGACCCCCTGGGTATAGAAATGAAAGCTGCAGTTTTATAAAAATGGTTCAGGTTGGGCTGTGTCCGATAAGGAGTCATTATGTGAGGTGGTTACATATTCACAGAGCTGATAAGAGCAGGTGAAACATAATAGGACTGGCAGTGGTTTGAGCATGGTGCGTATGTGCTTGGGTCAATCTAAGCATATAATAATACAACAGAGTTAACATAACACCCAACATCCATAATGCAAAATCAACACTGTAACACATACTGTATTGTTCTCCATGAGTTAGGCCTTCTTCGGCTTCCATCATGGAGATTGGTTTCAGGTTTTATAGACCATTAAGTCATGTCTCCTGGGCTCCAATATTCCCCATCCATATTAACATCCAACCTAAAATCACCTTTGCCCTGGAGCAGGTCCTCAGAGACGTGGGGATCATTGAAGGGCATGTCATCAACCACCCAAACAGCTGAATCTGCAGATTGGATAAAGTGCGGCTATATAAATTGGGCAGGAGGGCAAAGTGGAGCGCTACTCTGATTTTGAAATATTTATGACCCAACCGTAAACCATTGTCTCATTGTGTAAATAACAGCTTTATTGGAGCTATTTACCATGGATGTTCCAGAATAGATAGATAGATAGATAGATAGATAGATAGATAGATAGATAGATAGATAGATAGATAGATAGATAGATAGATAGATTTATCTCACTGTGCCTGAACGTTATGAGACACCAGTCTCATGAAGTGCGGTTAAGTTTGTGGCATTCATATGAGTGTTTTCAAAGAGGCAAAAGGCAAATCCATACACCTCAACGTACAGTCATTCACACATGCTCCAGCTTATCTAGTTCCTGTGACAGGCCTTTGTGCCGTCACCTTTGGAATTACATAATCTGCACAGTGACAAAAACCCTGTCGCAGAAAAACAGATTTAAATGAAAAGAATCCAATGTGCTCCAGATTAGGTAGGTTGGGAAAAAAGCCTGGCTGATTCTAAAGCTGCTCAGCAGATCACATGGCACAGGCAGCATCACCTCTGCAAACAGTGCAGATGGAAGTGGGAACCACTTTGGATCCTCATTTCTTACATCTACATGTGAGATATTGGGCTTTGCACAATCCCTGCTCTCTACTTATGGTGTGACATCCGTGTCTAATAATAAGAGAGGCAGTAGAATTGGGAGGAAGGGGGGGCTGTTATGGGACATGGAGATTCTAGTACATTCTCTGACTGATTCTCCAAATCCTGCTCCTTGCACGTCCCCTGTCCACCCTCCTCCACAGCATCTCCCGTGGGATCAGGCCAGAGACAGGTGGCCACTGGGAGACAGGGGAGCAGTCAGGCATAAGCAATCAGGCTATCAGATACTCCCATCCACACCAGCAGCACAATTAGACCTGAGAATCCACAGTCATCTGACAGCGACGCCTGCCACAGACCCAGACACACATCTAAGCGCGCACACAAAAACAGTCACACACACATGCACAAACTAATGCCTATTACAAAACTATTACACACTTAAGCCCCGACACTGCATCTCATTATGCATAAAAATTGCTGTTATGAAGACTTGCACAACAGACAGGAGCAACTTTACTCAAGAGCTGAACTGAACTCCATGACAGCCTGTGGTAACCTTGTGACAGCAGTTTTAGAGAAGTACGGGTGTTAATATGTTAATGACAATGAAGAAATGAAATGAAATGAAAGAAAAACTGCAGCAACAGGAAATACAGGAACTCATGTGAGCGAAAACTGGGTCAGTGAGACTCCAGTTACAAGTACGAAACTGTGCTCCTGGTAGCTAATTACTTATCAAAACTATCTTAGTGGATCTCCCTAAAGATGTTGCCCATATGTATATACACTATGCAACAAGCTTGTCTGCTCTGCCTGTGGCACTGACTGGGATGTCTATAGACAAGATGCAGCGGCAGCGCAGACCATGGGAGTGACGCATTGCAGGTACAAACACACCAATCAGAGAGCGCGATTTCTTTCTGCTACGTCTTGTGCCCCATCACACAGTAGCAGAAAGTATTCATACGCCCTTATATAGACCGTCAGATATGCGCAATATAATTTGTAATATCGACATTAGAATCTCCACAATCGACATAGACGCACAAAACAGATCTCTCTCGATTTTCATGCGTGGTTAATCATTCATATAAAGGCGTTTTAGATTATTTTAGTAACTGACGAAAAGGGAAGTTAGCGGATTGATCTTAAAAAGAGGAGGAGTTTAGGATAGCCGTTAAAGGCGAGTCCAGTTGCCTCTTTCTCAGTGTGTTCATAGAGATTGTCAGTCCGCCCAGGCATCGTGTTGGCATTGGTTTGTTACGGATTTTCTCTTGAACGGGCCGCTACATCTTCATCCAAATGGTAAGGAAACGAGGGTTTTTAACATCGCTCTCTCTCAGAATCGGTTGGCAGTGGCTCAGCGGTTAATATTTCTTTCTAAATGTGCGAAATTAATATCGATAAGACGTAACGTCACTCGTGTGGCTAAGCTGCAGCCACCGTTGACGGTGTGCTCTTACAGCCGCAGTGCTCGCCGAATAAATGACAGCTTGCTAATTGCTAGGTAATGCCAGTTAGACAAATGTAGCGTAAGCTAAACCTGCGTTAGTCAGAATAAATGCAGTATCACTCATCTGATTAGCATCGCAACGTTAGTTATCCTTACAGCTGAGGAAGTTTACCGTCGCCGGTTTCCTGGATAATGGTGCTCTTATGCAAGCCCAGCTGCATTCAGCTAGCTTATGTCGGGGTTCGCTAACGTTACACTGTGATGATGGACGAAATGATTTTGCCCCGTAGTGATGGGCGCCGACTGGGAAGTAACGTTAATTATTAAGGTAAAAGTAACGACTGTTGTATCAGACAGCAATTCTCAAAGTGTGCCACGCTAGAGTTTGACTAATGCTTTTAATGTTAAGTGTGAGCCGGCACGTAACGGTAGCTAGCTAACTTTAGCGCCGTCCTAGCTAACATTTACCGCCAAATTGTAAGTCATTCATTGTCTGTGGCAAAGTTGTCGTCATCGAAAATTCAAACGGAGGCAGAGCTAACGTTTAATGGGCACGTTCAGTCTTATTATTTCCGTATTGTGCTTTCTCCCAAGTTATTTAAAAAGATTGTCACAACAGCACGAAAACGTCCGTTTTGTATAACTGGACAGCGCCTGTGGTGGTTATTGTAACCGCCACAGTATTTGGCAGCTGTAGGGAAATGTGTTTGCAGCATTTTATATAAATGGGCGGCCCTCCCTTGAGTTCCCCCATTTCAGTATTCAGGTGTTGATCCAAGGTGGAACAGCAAATTTCATAAAGTGTTGATCTTTGGCATGCTAGTAATGGCTTCATCTTTTTATTTTTCAGGCTGATCAACTTACAGAAGAGCAGATTGCCGGTAAGACATCGCTGCATTGATCTACTTCTTTCCTCCTATTCTGCAAAGTGACCTGCCTTATGGATCCTGGCATCGCTTGCAGTGGATTTATACTTTTGCCTTTTAAGGCATTCCTCAGGGCAGCCTGCAGGTCATAAAACGGGAATGAATGAAACTGCTGTTGCAGGCTGGCTCTTGAGTGCAGAAGGACTCCCTGATGGAAAACTTTGCATTTTCATGGTTGCCATGTAATAAATGATGTAATCTGGAAGGGCTGTGTGTTCTGCTGTGGTGTTGGCAATCACCTTTCACATGCTGTGCATGATGTGTCCTTTGACCTGGGTGTGTTCTCATCAGATAGAATGCTTAAAGAACAATTGCAGTACTCGCTGGGGCTTAGTATACTTGAATTCCAAGATGGGACTTGGATGTTAATCTAAATCTTAAAGGAGTGTTTCAAGGTGTTATTGCCAGTGTGTGCAAAGGGACATTTGCTGTAATGTATGCAGTCTATGTCTAAAATGTGTACTTTGTGGTAGAGTCCCTGAGAATATCTTGAGCTTCTGTTGACTTAAATCTCAAGGTTTTACAGTATGCTGATTGTACCCTTACTGCTTTTAATGTTTTTCAGTGAATGCAAATGGCAAGATATGACCATGCACTAGTGCGTTATGTTGCTTTAAGCGACTGCAGTAATGTGTGGATTCAGTAGCATGTACTGGAAGAGTTGGATCCCCCAAACATTTCCTGCAGTGGATGCAGACAGCAGGCCTTTCCACATAACTAAAAGGGTGTTGCCCTGTGTGTCTGACCTGGCAAATGGCAGGGCAGGTTGTAGTTTTTATGACTCTGACAAGCTGCTCTATGCCACTTCACATTGCCCATTGGCCTCATCACACTTGATGAGTGTGTCATCGTTCCACATCCCTCACAGCACCACCGAACCATGCAGGATGTCATTTGCTGTTGATGTAGGCTGACTGCCCTGCTGCTTGTTCTGATGGTGGTAGTTGTCCTTGTTTAGCCAAAAACGGCCGCAGTTGGAACTCAAAACAGAAGGGCTCACCAGTGTGCTGAAGCTAGTTTATAACTGAAACATGAGTGATGTAATGCCCTTTTAAGTCTTGAGCTAATTCAGGGTTTGGGTCAATGTGATTGGCAGACTGAAGGGTAAGATGAGTTTGCAATGCAAGGTGAACTGAAAGCATTTATTTGGACTGAGATGTTAGCCCTCTGGTGTTTTTTTTTTTTTTTTTTTTTTTTTTTTTTTTTAAATCTGCTGTGAATATCTAGTTATATGCGTGACATCTCTGCTTTACTAAAGAAGCTCGCCCACTTCTTTCCCCCCAATCAGAGTTCAAGGAGGCATTTTCGCTCTTTGACAAGGATGGAGATGGCACCATCACCACCAAAGAGCTGGGCACAGTCATGCGCTCTCTGGGCCAGAACCCCACAGAGGCGGAGCTGCAGGACATGATCAATGAAGTGGATGCTGATGGTGAGAACTCAATCTGGCTTTTAAACCTGCTAACAATACACATTCTGTTAACATGCTGGCTTGAAATACTTCATCCATGTCTGTTTTGTCTTCAGGAAATGGAACGATAGACTTCCCAGAGTTCCTGACCATGATGGCCAGGAAGATGAAGGACACAGACAGTGAGGAGGAGATCAGAGAAGCATTCCGTGTCTTTGACAAGGTACATTCTGTCTGCGCTCCCACAAGCACACACATGCATGTCCAGCAATCAGTTTACTGACTAATTTCTTTTTTCAGGATGGCAATGGATACATCAGTGCTGCTGAGCTGCGCCATGTGATGACAAACCTTGGGGAGAAGCTGACTGATGAGGAGGTGGACGAAATGATCAGAGAAGCAGACATTGATGGAGATGGACAGGTCAACTATGAAGGTTGGTAGACATTATATTTTACTTTAATAAAAAAAAAACACATATTTAAGTAAGTTGCTTGGGTCATTCATCCTATACTGAGTCACTGAGGTTTTTTTTTTTTTTTTCCCCTCCCCCCCTCTCTTCACTGCAGAGTTCGTACAAATGATGACGGCGAAGTGAAGGCCTTGTACAGATTTCGTATATAAATAATTTGCCTTTTTTCTTTGTGTAATTTATCTGTAAAATCTTAATAGCCCCCCTTCGTCCCTGCCCCTTCTGCTGTCCAAAGGAACTGCATGTAAACTGCATAGGCTCTTGTCCCCATGTCCCTTTCTTTTGCTGTCATGGTGTTTTGGAGTGACGGAATGGTCATACAACCAGATGCCTGTGGAGGCCCCTGGGAGCCGAAGAACTTCGAGTCTTCCCGTCTTGTGTGCTCGGGGCCCCTCTGCGCATGGCGACATTGGAAACCTGTCAGCTGGTTGTCACTTGGCAACACTGTTGGCATGGAAACAGTGTAGAGGAGTTTAAACTCTGCATGGACTACGGACAAAGTATATATGGAAATCTCTCAGCATTGCACTACTGCAAAAAAATGACACGGGTGTATCTCCTAGGTACTCGTACAAACTCTTTTTGTATCTGCTGTTCTATATACCAGAAAACGACTAATCTTACCATGCTTTTTAATGTTTTACTCACTACTTTTACTTTTCTTTCTTTTCTTTTCTTTTTTTTTTTTTTTTTTTTTTTAAATGACCTCTGGTCATGCCTCAAATAATCCATTCCAAGTTGTATATTTTTGTTTTCCAATAAAATGTACAATCTACCCGGATTTGAAAATTGTCTTGTTTTCTCAGTCATAATGGATTTAATGGATCCTTGAGTTTGTATACCCTGTAATAATTCCCATTTTGTATTGAGGACAGGATGCTCCATTTTTGATAGGATCTTTTTTTTTTTTTTTTTTTTTTTCTGTTAAAATACATATGAAATGTTTACCATTTTAAATTTAAAGTGTCCCTTGTTAATTCCCAAAAGCACTGAGGAGCATCAGCCAATGCCTCTTAATGTTCAGATAAGCTCAGATCAAATCTGTATTGTCATTAAAATAAAAGCACCGCGTGGGATCAAAGGCTTCTATTTTGAAGTGCACACAATGGTACTCAACATTGGATTAGCCTTGTACTGTCCATCTCCCCTACTGACTACATAGGCCATGTGTTGTCTGCTACTGTTGGCACAGCACCATGTAGAAGCTGCCTCATGTCTTATTTGGCATTTGCCCCCAGTGACGAGGTGCAGGTGATTTGAGCGTACATCAGAAACCATGGTGTAAATAGAGGTGTACCTGTTTGTTTTTTTTTTTGTTAATTTCTGATTATTGAGTTTGTTACAGTAGCTTGCAGAGATACTAAGTTTGTTATTTTGATGAATGACAAAATAAAGCTCTATTGTGGACCTCTGCTCTGCCTCCTGTGTGAATTCTATGCTGGTTGCATTTAGTTTGCCATTGATTGTTTTACAGTGGTTTAACCAGCACTTAATGCTAAAGTAGAAAAGATTTTGTTCCATAAAGGTATGTGAGGATTTGGAAGTTCCTTGGGGAACAGTCAGGGCTGCAGTTGTTTGTAGCTTGGCCAGTCATGCATGTTATCCAATGGTCCCTGTGGACAAACATTTAGAACATTACAAAATGCGCTGAAGTGACAACTCACACACCAAAACAGACTTATCTAAAGAGGTAATTAACTTGTAGTACCCTGATTTGATTTTCCGTAATCTTGTATGTGTGTGTGTGTGTGTGTGTAGCTATAAATGAACAGACGATCCCTTTCTGAATCTGCACAGGAACAATTTCAGTTCCAAGGCATTGAACTTAAAGGAACACCACGACCCACATCGACTTCAGCTGTGAATTGATGACACAAGTGGCTCTCATCCTGTCAAACCAATTATCACAAGACTTAAAAAAACTCACAGTCGAAGTGTCATCACAGTCTACTTATAAAAAAGCTGTTAATTACACAACATGTAACACTAGTCTCAGCCCTCCTCTGTGTCCATGCATTGTCCAAAAAACAAAGACTGTATCATCAGGTGCCATGATGAAAAGTACAGGACGACCTAAGACAGCATCTCCTGTGTGCTCTCTGTGTCTCTGTGTGTCTCCTCATGTACTTTCAGGTCACACGAGACTTCCTTGAAGAGCCGTGTAAACATGAATTCTTGGCTCCTTTGAAGCATGTGTTTCACGTAGCCTAGCAACAGGGCCGAATGTTGTGCTTTTGCTCCCAGAGCGAGGTTTTCACTTCAGGTGATGGGTGTTTAGTTTTGCCCTACTGAGAGAGGGAGTGTGCCTGACATCACACTCAGGCCTAGTAATGCTACAAGAGGTAAGATGCTCCAAACTTCATGCATACAAAGACAGTGAGAAAAGGATTTGTCAGGGTGAGCTGCCCATTTTCAGGGAACCCATTCTACTACACACAACTACTGTACACTCATGTCTACATCACAACTTTACCCAGAAGAGACTAAAATACAATCACAACTATGTTTCATATTCTCTTATTTATCTATTTCATCTTTATTTCTCAGAAGTATAGTATTTAAAAGACTCCAGTAATGTAGTGTAACAAAGTACTTTTACTCAAGTACTGGACTTAAATACATTTTTTAGGCACTCTTGCTTTACTTGAGTATTTCCATTTCCTTCTACTTTATACTTCTGCTCTACATTTACAGGCAAATATATGTATATTTTAACTCCACTACATTTATTTGGTAACTTTAGTCACTTGTTACTTTGCAGATTACATGCTGCATCAAACCAGAAGTCACTGGTCGGGCCTTTAATCAGTCTGCTAATAGTATACAGCACATATGTGTAATTTACTTTTGGTTAAAAGTATTAATTAATTGCCAAAGAATTACTTTTGATACTTCAGACAAATTTAAGACTTTTACTTAAGCACGATTCATATAGGTGACTCACTTCTACCAAGGTGATATTTTAACACGATATCTTAAATACAATCAAAATTGTATTTTATGCTCTATTATTTTACTGACATCAAAGGAGAGGATAAGTTGCATAATAGAAGTAATCCTCATTTGACTGGACCCCAGGTGGTACTCAGACTTTATTTTGGAAACCAGGGCTTAAACACAGCCTCGCCCCTTCCAGACTTTCAGAAGACTGAGACATGAATTCCTGTTTTGTCTTGAACTGGATTGCAATTTGCACTCTAATGGCATTTTTTTAATCTGTATATTCTGATCAATCTCACAGTATCCCTCCAAATATCACATGATGGTGGATGATGATATTGAGGACTAAGCGACTGACCGCAGCACACACAGTATGTACCTTGGGTCCTGGCTCGCCATTGTGTCTTAGTCTCAGTCAAACTGGTGGGGGAGTCTAAATTTAGCCCTCCACCAGGCCAGCTTGTTGAAAAATTGATCGATAGTGGAGTCGCTGCTATAGTAACAGTCGCAGTTTTAATGGTGGTCAGGTGTCACCGGATCCCCAGTCAAGCAGACAGTGGACGACAATGAGTACAGTGCAGTATACTGCAGCATGGAAAAACAAAGTCGTCTCTGCAACCGGTGACATGTCCAGGGGTGGTAATAGAACAGATAAGGTAAGGCTCTTTACAGCCCTCATAACTCAGTGTGGTTAATGTGGACACACTGATCTGGTAAAGCACGGGATGATACATGTGGAGATGCATCAACACATTGTTGGCATAGCAAAGTCATCACAGCAAAAAATAATCTAGTGCGTCTTGGCTTCCATCCTGTTCTTATCTTCAGGGTGATGACAAGGTGGACCCGTGTGGCCGGGGGAGCTGGTGGCTGGGAACGCTGAAAGTAGGTGTCATACTGCAGTGTGCTTTCAAAGCCTGTCTGAAGAGCGGAGGCTGTAACATCGGCTTCTGTGCCAGCCCAGACGCTCACCACTGGGTTGTCGATTAAACATGGCTCATAATCTAATGTGCAGATAAAGTAGATTTTTCAGTTAATGGCTTTTATTACAAAGCACCATCCCATTGTCTGCGTCCATAGTGTGCTGTCTGCTACACTTACACCACAGTGAGTCCAGTCCCTAAGTGCCTCACAGTGCATTCATGGTAATAATGCATCAAAGTAATTAATTATCACTTTATCTTAATGTGATCCCAGCTCTCAGGCTCAATTGTTAATTAGCTGCCATCTTTTTTCTATGAAGGTATCCCATATGAACAATGGAGGCAACTTTACATTAACCATTGTAAATGAGCAGCACGCATGACTTTTAACTGTAGTATTTTGAGCTCTGTCCAGTCCAGTAAAGTGTTTACCTTCTTCCAGGACACGCCCATCCCTGGTCTCTATCATGTCCGTGACTTCATCGAAGAGGCTGAACTGAACCCAGTGAGGAAGACCTATGGGTTCAAAGGCGTGGGCAGAAAACCCAACACTCTGGGTGTACGTAAGGGGGATTTGCTTCTACCCGGGGCTTACAACTACACTGACGCCATCCAGGAAGTCCTGATGCACCCGGCGTCCTACTCTTTCAAAAACTGTCCACGGCCCGACATCGTCACCCTGGGTATGAGGGACAAGGTAGGACAAGATCCTGTGAGCATATGCAATTGATCTATAAATGTCTGATTTTTCCTTTCTGAGGGTTAGTTAAGAAGTAGTTCTACCTGTGGTTCCTTCCCTGTTCCTCGCACATGAATGAGGAAGAACATTTACGTGATACAGACCAGTGATTTTGTGCAATGTCACTGAGAGACGGTAACATGCCAAGAAATGTAACTATGAGCCTACGGCTGAAGAAGAAGAGGACTTAGGACTAAGTGAGCAAGAGTGGATGAAAACAATGCTGGTTTTCAAATATTTACAATTCTTTATAGAAGGAAGAAATTCAACAAATATGTTCTCAAGGATACAAGTGATGTTTTTTGCTTGTTTCTTGCAAAGATACATTAAGTATAAACTTTTTTGTTAATGACATTAAAATGGAGCTGAGGCTGAGGTCATTAGCTTAGCTTAGGATAAAGACCAGAAATAGGCCAAAACAGCTAGCTTGGCTCTCTCCCAAGCTTAAAATATACCTACGAGAAACTCCAAAGCTGATTCATTTACACTATGTATGTTGATCTTGTTGTTTTTATCTAAATTGTACGTAAGAAGGCATCTCCTTGGATTCTTGTCGGAGTGCAGCTTGGGTCGCGTTTTCATGTCTCAAACCGACTGACTCTGAGGTATCCATAAACTACTTGTCATCACCGTGATGTGCATAGAGATGCTTTGCAAAAGTACTAGGTGTTTCATGCTGAGGCTTTTTTCTTGGCGACAAAAGTTTGTCCATCTGCCCAGGACTTCTGTGCAGACTGTCTTTGGCTACCAGCAAGACGGTACCAAAACTGGCAACCCAACTGTGACGACAAGATTTAGGAAAGCTGCCCAGCTGTTATTCGCCAAGAAATAGTTAAACTACAGAAGTCCTCCGTAAACCACTAATCTCCGTTTTGACACGGGTGAAGCCAGGGGTCGTTGAAGTCTGGCACTGTGCTGTTTCCACCTGCCTTCAGTCTGCATGCTAAGCTAGGCTAAACACCTCCTGGATCTAGCTCCATGCTTCGTGTACAATATATGTATGTACACATATTTTAACTGACGCACAGAATCCCACAGTGTGATAAAACTAAAGGTGATATTTTCCATGATATAATGCTGCAATTTAAAGGCTCAGTTAACCCAGAAATCCAAAATATGCATTTTTCTCTTATTTCTCTTATCTGTAGCTCTATTTATTCAGATACATTGTTTTGTTTGCCAAGTTTGTGGTGCTCACAGCGCCAAAATACATAAAAAAAAAACAACAACTCACTGACGTCTCTTTCCAGAAAACATAACCTGGTTACTCAAGATAACCCACAGACCTTGTTGTGAGCAGTTCCATATAGGAACTATTTGTATCACTGCTAGTGGCAAGAGGCTAGCTAACTAACCTAGCTCTGCCGAGTAGTAGGTCATTATTAGTTACATCCAGCGCTACACTACACTAGATACACTTCCTTTTGTGCTGTGAGTGCCATCAATTTGTGTTATATTCCAGAGAGCGCAGACACCACTATGGTCAATATCTTTAAAACTTTAAGGCATTTACTTCCTTTGTATGATGATGCTGCTGCCCAAAATTGGAATCTGCGATGTGGTAACCAGTCAATAATGTGATATTATTAGTGGATATTAGGCATGAACTGTCATTAACTCGTAGCTCTCTACACCAACTACATTCAGATGTCTATTTCTTTTTTTTTAAAGATTTTTTTCTGGCATAGACACCTTTATTAAGCAGTAGACAGATAGGAAACATGGGAGAGAGAGGGGGATGTGACATGCAGCAAAGGACCTCCGGCCGGAATCGAACCGGGGTCGGCTGCGTATATGGCATGTGCTCTAACCACTCAACCACCTGCGCGCCAAGATGTGTATTTCTTAAGAAGTATTTAAAAATGTTTCTGTTTTGATCCATACATCATCACAGTACTTTGCCTAAAAATCCAGCAGGTGCTCCTCAAAAAGTGCCTGCAGCGGACGCACTGAAGAAAAAAAACAGACAGCGTGATAGAAACAGAAGCCAGCTGTTGGCGATGTTAGACAAAAAAGCAACCTCATGGTGATGCTGTCATATATATTTAAACACTTGTTAAAAAAATCTTTTTCCCCCTTGCCAGCACATAAACACATCACCGTGCGACTACAATGTGACGGCAAAACCAGTGGAGAAGATCCCCTGCAAGTAAGCACTCGACAAACAGCCTCTCTTTAGCTCTCAGATCACAGAAGAGCAGACAACCCGTGAATCATCCCTTGATCGCCGAATCCTTCCTCCTCACATAACTTCTCCTTCCCTCTCTCATCTCCTCGCAGCACAAAGATGGAGGAGCAATCACCAGCCTGCTCTCTCATTTTCTTTGCCTGTGATCATGCACGTCCTTATCCCTTTCTTCTCTCACTGTTCTCCTCTCTCTTCTTTTTTTTAATCTTTTGACAGCCAACCACCCCCCCACCCCCCCCTCTCTCCTCTTCTTCCAGGCATGTGATGTTTCGGTCGACCGTGCAGCGGATCACCTTTCCACCAGTGAGTATCCAGTCACCAAGACCAGTTATTAGGACCATTCAGTCTTTCCATTGCCCACAAAAAGGCTTCATTACAATACACTTTCAATAGGTTTTGGTTTCAAGCTATGACCTAATGTGTATCTGGTATGTGCTGTACAGGAGCTAGTTATGACAACCACAAGGGTCAAAGAAAACCGATCCCACAGGGTGTCTGATTGTATCATTTGCCCCATTTACGGGCCCGTTATGGCGCTGTACTGACTGACCAGTCAGCTTTGGTTCATATTGCAGCCTTAGCCGTGTGTCCATGCTGGTAGCTGATGGACATTTGAGCTGTGCTGGCAGCTGCTGAGTGTTGACAGAGAAGGAAAGGCGCTAAGAAATCCCGAGGGTGTTATTACTGCAGAGTTGGGAGCAGTTTTCTGGCGTTAGTGGTGTCACAGCGACTCTAAGACAAGTTTATTGTCAGAGGTTAAGCACATATACAAATCCCGCAGTAAAGTCAACTGAAAGCGCAGATCATTGAGATGACTGACCAAACAGAAGCGGACAGACATTAGGGGATCATGATTAAAGCGTCTTAATGGTTTACACTGGAGAACTCTCGGTCCATCCTGAGACAGGAAACAATAACTTTGGATATCCGTGAGCCTCGCCTCCGAGCCCAGAATATAATGAAAAAAATTTCCACACATCCAAAGAAAAATCTCCAGAGCGCTGAGGATGTTTGGGAACACAACAAAAAAGATACATTCTCTTTTTTTCTGATTTGACTTAATTTCCCCATCCTGGGGCAACTGTGTGTCCTAGATTTACATGTTGTGCTTTTTCGCAATATCGACTGCACGTGCTGCTCAGAAGGAAGAGATCCTCCCCTGAGATTCAAACCTGTTTGAATTAAAGTCATAATCCCAGATATTTTCATAGGAATATATGTCTTCCTCTCTGTTGCTGTTGCACAAAAGTGATTCAGCATCCACTGCTGCATGAAAACGTGCTGATCTATACAACTGCTGTCTATTTGCCACAATATCAGACTTCGCCCCCTGAATTTTCACTTAGTGCCCCTTGTAGATCAATGTTTACATTTTGCAGAGATATTCATGCTACCGAGAGGGTGAACCCATACAACTTTGGTTCACTGTCTTTTCATCTTGTGCCATCAGTAGGTCAACATTTTCACTTGAGAAAAATATCTAATCATCTACTCGATGGACTGGCGTAACATTTTGCAGAGATGTTCATGGTACCCAGTGGATGAACCCCAAAGGTTTTGTTGTTCCCTTGACTTTTAAACTACGAACACAATGAGCTTTTGTGTTTTTCAGTAAAATATCTGAACAATTATTGTATCAACTGCCATTAAATATATTGAAGATATTCATGGTCCCACATAGGATCAATTGTCGTACCTTGAATGATCCCCCGACTGGGACTAAATGGTTTTAGCTAAAAAATAAATATGTCTGATACTAGTTTAATACTAATGAGCAAATGTTAGCATGCTAAAAAGCTGGTAATCACTAGGAAGAAAAACAAACAAACTAGTTTTCCAATACATTTAAAGGTCTTTCATCAGAAACAGGTCAAAGTTATGAAGTTTCACAGACATCCACAGCATGTGCCAGTTACCTTGCCACACAGGAGAACGTTTTGAGCGTACTGTGCCACACTAGGAAAGTAGGCCAGCTGCTTTGGCTCGAACACACTCACACACACACGTGTGAGAGAGTTACACTACTGTCCATCGGCTCCTGTGAAATACACCTGCATTAGCACCTCTGGGAGCATCAGGCAAGCGCGCGGGGCCCAGCAGGCTAGTTGCTGAGGATCAAGTTAACTGGTAACTGAGATCAAATGGCATGTTATGGTAGCGGCCACCCTGCCGAGGAGCAGAGGAGAGGAAAAGACACCTTCCTGTCTCCTTCTGTCAGAATCAGAAAGCAGCTGAAAATGAAAGGCTGGTCCTGTGTTCAGGGACAGGGAGGCAGTTTTATGTCTGAGGAAGGAGGGTGGTGGTGGGGGGGTGATGCTATTTCTGCATGGCACGCCGCTGGTGATGACCAGTATGTGTGTTAGTGGGTAAGAGGAAAGGAGAAGTGAAAGGCAAGGAGAGAGAGAGAAAGAGAGAGAGAGAGAGAGAGAGAGAGAGAGAGAGAGAGAGAGGGGAGAGAGAGACACACTGACTTTTGACAGCGACGAACCCTAAACACAGATCACAGGTGAAAAAACTACAACACAACCAGAGGCCAGCGTGGGTCATAAAGACAACAGTCAAATGATGTCATAGGTCTTAAACATGTGAGTATGGGACCCTAAAATACATCTGGTGTATATGGTTGGCACATGCTTCAGATGACTTGAACACAGCATTGTATAACAATAGGCTTCCATTATGTTATGGGTCCCGAGGGAGAAACAATTCATCTCACATGTGGCTGTAAAATGTTAGAGGTCATGATGAACAGTGGGTCATACTTACATCATCATGTATGCAGTTTGACTGGACACAAGTTGCTTGTACTTTGTCTGCTGGTTTTATTTTGATGCTTAAGACACCATAAAAATAAATGTGTTCTCTTCTGAAAGTCTAGCCTTGAAGTTAATGTTTTTTTTAAGGGGTGTTTGCTTAAATGTCTCAAATAAGCTGTTTGGGTAACACTTTTTAAGATGTTCACGTTTTGTTCTACCACCTAAAATGCCTCAGTAGGTTTGAATTATAAAGCTTTTACGTATCTTAAAAGAGGATATTGCCAACAAGTGGCTAAAGGAGGCTACAGAAGTTGTCACATTAAACATCATTATGCTGAACATAGAGACTCATGTACTCACTAGTCCGTCTCTATGGGCTGACTTTAGTGGCAAACATGTTCAACTCGAACTTTAAGATATAGATTGATCGATTTGAAGTATAGCGTAGTAAAATGCTTAATGTCTGTGACATGAAATAATGCGACCACAGTTAGACCAACGTTAGCTTTTGGCCTCTGACGATTTCATTTACGCCTCAAAAATCATTGGTGGTCTTCATCTGTGAAGATTTTCTTACTGAACAAAATGTGTAAGTATCATAAACTTGTGTTTGCCACAGAGTTTATTACTGGCAATAATCAGAAATTCAATTTGGAAAATGCCATTGGCTTTTTGTCAGGGAAACCCTGGCGATGTTAACTTCCGGGTTGGCCGACAAAAAAGGCATCATCCCTACAGTTCTCTATAACAAGGCGTCGCTAGGTTAGGATAACGGTGATATGCTAGCCTTGGCTTGCAAGGCATTAAGGGTGAAGTATGTCACGTTCAGCCAGAATGACAGGACTGGTTTTAACCAGTCTGTCCTGTCCTGTCAACAAGGTAGCTAATGCTGAAAAAAACAAACCCCAATAATTTAATTACGTTCACCTGACAACAGTACTACTAGGAAAACAGGTTACCTGAGCAAAGGGAAGAAAGTAGGTTTTACTACACACTACTGAGTTCATGCTTGGCTTGTTCTTCAACATATTGAGGTTGAGGTGTTGCATGCTTAGCAAAAGTTTAATCCATGTGGTTTTCAGCAGCTGGATGAGCAAACCTCTGTTCAATAAACAAACCACGTTCTACAAACGAATGCTAATTGACTTTTTAATGAAGATAATATTGGTAGAAAGTCAACTGAGGGGTAAAAAAACAAGCTATGTGAGTTCAGATGACAAAATTACCAAGAAAACATTTCATCCGTTGGTAATAAAATCTGTGTGCTCATGTCCTATTGATTATGTGCAAGCTGTGGTCTACAGCTTGATCACAAACCACCCGATCAATCCATCAGATCTATGAAAGCTTTTATCTCTGACCACCTCAGAAGGAGGGACCTGCTCCGTGCCACTATAATCCACAGACCAAACCAGTGATAGGCATCACTTCCTGCTTCAAATCCACATTGCCGCGGCTGCACTGTGAGCACTCAGTGAGTCCATTTCCTCCCATTGAACTACATTTCCTCTTTAGGTGCACACAGGCCATCTGGGAACATAACCAACACTATATTGTAACCACTAGTGGTATACTTTTTACAGCTGTATATCCTCTCAGCTGCATTGGAATTCTCGATGAGTGGGTTAAAACACAGTGCAGAAATGTTTTGATTTAATATTGATCTTATCATTGTTTTGATGGAAATTCATGCCAGTTGAAAGAGATAAGTCATGATTTGGATAACTGGAACATACCATTTCATGCAGCATTACACCATTACATAACAGGATGCAGTAAAGAAAACATAAATCAAAAAGATTTTTTTTTAAAAAAAGAAAAAAAACAACATGTCTGCTCTATTTGAACTCTCTCTGTGTGTGTGTGTTTGTGTTGTCTGTGTATTCCACAGAAAACCCCAGGACCCGGCGCCTACGAACCTTGCTGGAAGTTGGGTGACCGCCTCGACGCCGAGGCCATAGACCCGCCATTTAGCCTCTTCTTCCGCAACACTGTCTAGTGTGAAATTTACTTCCCGCAATGACTTGATGCCGCGACCTCATCCACTTCTCCTCATCCTGTCAGTTTGGAGATCCTCACATGACTCTACCTTATTTAAGAAATGACAGTCAAGTAATGAATGTTCAAGAGAAATAAAGATTCCTGTCTCTTATTACTTGGACCAGTGTTTATCTGCATCAGTGAAGCATTTTGTGGTCTGCCAACGACATAATAAGCTACATCGTTGTGCTCAAATTGCTTTAGTGATGCCGGCCAGGGAAGCAGAATGATCTTATCTACAACAAAGGGTACTTCATTCCACTTAACTACATGTTCCCGGTATTGCTCTCTCCCTCCACCTCTCCTCTCCTCTCCTCCTGCCCCTCACTCCTCTTTCCCTCTCTGTCAGCAGTCAGGCTGCTTTGCCTTCCTACTATCTCTGCCCTGCGATGCACTCCGGAGGAGGAATGCTGCTCAGCCATGCGTCACATGCACATAGCTTAGTGTGGCATGCTGCACCCTCAGATAACACATTTCGGTATTAGGGGCCAAGGCAGTGTCGCACAATAAAACAGCTATTCTTATCGCTACCTACTCTGCATACTCTTTCTTCCGACAGACCTGAACAAACAGTCAATGATGTCGGGAACACAGAGAACGGCAGCGAATAGGTATCGCCCCTGTGTTCAACATAATGGTGGTGTACATAACAACGCATCAGGGGACAGAAATAAAAACAAACACGTTGGGGATTTGTTATTAGCGTGATCCCAGAATGTGTTTTTAAAAATGATTTACTCAGAGAAGGGTTTTGCTGAGCATGCATGCTTCACACTCACGGTCAGATACACTCATGCCGAGCGGCAGAATTTTGTGTAACGGCTGGTCAACAGTTGTTGAGTTATATTCATCTGTTCTGCCCACCCAGATTCTGTTATTAGATCCAAGGAAGAAAATCTGAACCGTGTTAATCAAAGCCCACTTTCTTAAGCTTTATTTTAGTCTCGTATCTGTTATAGAGGATGAATAATCACCCATAGCAACAAAAGGATTGTCATAAAGCCATTGAAAAACATAATATAGCTGTGTCACTGACAGAAAAATCCGTCAAGTGATTTTTTTTTTCAACTAAAAGAAAAGTCCCTTCCCAATTCATCATGGCTGTAGCTCTGTAGTCCTCTGTGGCATGTTTACCATTAACAAACATGGCTCCACTTTTCTTTTCTTCTTTGGTGGATGTGTATTAAAGATGTACTAATCAACAGATCACACTAGTTTGTGTGATGTAGGAGATGTGAGTTTTTCCTGTACATGTAAAAAGGATTTATGTACCGCCTGCAACTTAAAAGCTTCTGTTAGGTCTCACTGCTTTCATCTGCCTTGTTTCAAGTTGTTTTTTTTTTGTTTGTTTTAAAGGAAAAAGCTGTAATTAAACCCACTTCATGCTACCTACCCTGCACCAAACGGCAGACAGACAAAAGTAAGTGGCTAGCTCGCAACAGCACAGTGAAGGTACCAGGCATTTTCTTTCACACGTGGCGCTTTACTCTGTCACATGTTAGGTCACTCACACCGTATGAGAGCCGCTAACTGTTGCTGTTACTTGTTCCAGTCTAAAATTAGTAAATGAGTTGATTAAGTTGGAAAATTGGTTTATGGACTGATTTATGTTGAAGATGTCCTCTGACAGAAGTGGTGCCAAGTGTCACGCAAAAGCACTTTTCAACAACAACAGGCAGATTGTGCTCCTTTGTGCTCCGTCAATAGTGAGTTTGAACATAAATGTTGTAATAGGGTTGATCTGGAAACTGTGCAGTCTTTGTTGAGCTAACAGTTACTGCTCCTTGCTCCCTGTCACTAATCTTGGTAGACCTAAGTGGCATATTTGTTCTGCTGCTAATGTGTTTTGACACTGTTGTGATCTGGATAGGCTAATATGACATTTTAGGACTACTCAGGGAAATGTGAAGTGTTTCTCGGGATGTGCTCTGTGTTAAGATTTTCTCGGCCCACTCTAGTCGTATATTACTCTCGTCGCCCGCTTTATCAGCTGTATTGTCTCCCGGGTCCACCTGTTGTGTTCTGTTAACCACTGTGTGTCTCTCCCTCCCACTGTGTGTATGTGTGCATGTGAAGAGTGTGACAGGGAATGCACAATACATGAGGTTTGTAGCAGACGGGTGTGTCTGTCAACATGAATGAATTGAAAGATAAGATTCTTAAACATTGTCTGAACGCAGCAGGAGCGACTGTCCAGGTTTTTTTGTTCTCAGTGTTTTGTTTTTTTTGCATGTAAAAAAAAGGAGCCAGTGCCACGCCTAAAGTAACCTAATGCTTGGTATTTGTAGCTGCTCTGCTATTGTTGATCTAACCACAAACTTTATAGATTACACAAGTGTTCCTGTCACATTGTGGTAGTAAAATATCACAGGGTTGTCATGTCGTCCTCATAAAACCAATAATAGTTTTATGTAGTTATATATCTAGTAAAGCTATATATATAGTTTATTGTTTCATTTCATAGTTCTTGGCTCTGGGGAAAGTAAGTAGGGCCCTTAAATAGATAATCTTGCCTTGTCATCTAGAGACAGGCCTGGCAACACGGTTATCATGTTAAAGTAGACATTTTTTTTCAAACTGGCCAGTTCTGTAGCCTTGTATTTCTCCTCTGTCTGATACGCTCTGTTTTAGCTCCTGTCTCTTTAAGGCTCGCCCCCCCTCCAGAATACCCAGTCTGCTCTGATTGGTCCACGCACACATGTCTGACCCAGCATCTCCAACAACAGCAGAGCAGCTGTGCTATATCAATTCTTAAATGCCAAACCACTAGGTATACATTTCTATAAATGGTGACATAGAGTGATGTCACAAAGTCACAGAAATAAAGACGAGGCGTTTCAGCAGCAGTGTTCTCTGTGGGAGATGGTAGCTTCTGTTGGTTTGAAGACATGCTCAGGAACCAATTTGAAACCCTGAGGGAAAATAAAACAATGAAAAAAAGGTATAACAGGCTTCTGTTAACTTTCTTGTATGAAAAAATGTCAAGGTTAACAGCTTTTTCTACACCCAAGCCGCCCAACACAGCAATCGATGTAATCGATGTAACACACAAAGTGAAAAGGAGACATGTGGAGCCACATTTGTAGTGATGTCACTGAAAAATCCAGCATGTTTTTTGGAAAAGCTGAATGTAGATACTGCTTTCACCCTAGGAAGAACATCTGAGAGATCACAAAAATAACTTTGAAGATGCAACCTGCTTACCATGAAAAGTGAGTTGGGGAATTCATGTGACAGAATCATTAAGTGACCATTGTGTATTCTAGCTCTTGCAAAAAGTTTTTTGTAACCACAAAACATCTCAAACCCCTCCACTATCGGTTCATGCGTCTGGTAAGGACTGTTCTAATCTCCTGCTCAAAAGCACTTCAGGAAGGAGAACACTGACATAAAATATGGGCGAGATTAACAGATAATTTCAAAAACAATTTGAAACTTGTGAGGTACTGTGTGTAATGAGGCTTAGGACCGTCTCCTTAACACGTACTGACATTGGTCAAGCATTCTGTTTGGGACAACAGTCAGGCGGGCCGTACTGAATGTTATCACGGCACATCTCCTTTGCCGACTTTAATCTCCACCGCTCTGTTTTCCCTCAGTTGCAGACACTTAAGAGCTGGAAGTGGTTTGAGAGCCGGGCTCTTATTCACCCGTCATTATTCTGGAGACAAGGGAGCGCACACTTCCACCCGGAGAGGAAGACAATCTTATTAACATGGGGCTTTGCATGCAGCCTCTGGAGGGCCGGGCATATGTGTCCTCTGCTTGTGAGGAAGACAACAGTGAATGAGAGAGATGTGAATGTGTGTGATGAGCAGCCATTCTGCCTGTGGTCAAGACATCAAGCCCCCAGTAATCTCTGTCTCTCTCAACCCCCAGTGCCCTTCCACCCCTCTCATCTCAGTGATCTCCACAGTCCACACACTGATCTCTGACATATGCCTCATACTGACGACTTAACACCCTCCATCTCCCACAGCCTGCCTCGACCACAGGCACGGCTCGGCACCCGCTCTTTCGCTGTCAATCAAAACACCCCTTGTAGACACACATCGCTTCAAAGAATAAGCACGCAGCTGCACGATGCGACGAATGCAGCGCGCAGACATGCTCTTTTGATCCTCACATGCACACATACACTCAATTCTTGAAGGTTCTATAGGCTGGTATAAAAGATCCAAACTACTGCTTCCCTTTTCCCTGTTTGGGCAAGTGACGCTTGAATCAATACTGCAGAGAATCCGGATGGAAGGCACTGCACGAAGCCTTCCACACCCGTATTATCTCTTTATGTGTAGTTTTTTGCTGAGAGGCCAGTTGAAGATGCTGGCACAGTGGACTTATATCATTTAAGGGTCATGGGAACATCTGGTGTCAGGGCTGGTCGCGCCGGCAGCCCAAACATCAACTTCAGCTTTAGGGAGCAGCTTAATGAGATCCGGTCAACATTCAGGAAGCAGTGTGGCACATGAGCGCGGCCTGGAATAAATCTGTGTTTCTGGCAGCTTTCGACAGGAGGTGACCCTGCAACCCAGTGGTACAACTGGGCCCGAGTCGAGGATGTCAAATTAACAGCTAACTCAGTGCAACACGCTGAGAAAATGTGACCCTGCTTCAGAATGATGACGAAGGCAGACCACGGGAATTTCCTAAGAATGTTACACAAGGGTACCCATAATCCAATCCCAGTGTGGGACAGATGTCATTATCAGTCGCCAAGTCCCTGCTAAAGGTCGGCAAACAAACAAAGAATCAAACAGAGAGGCCATTGTTCGGTCATTGACATTGTTCCGCACTAATATGGGCTCCCAGTATCACCGGACCAGCTGGACTCTGTCTCCCTTTGTCCCTCGCTGTATCACATGAGCACCTTGAGAAACTTCAGCCTGCAGTAAGAGGGTCAAAACAAAGAGGTTGCAGGTTCAGAGGTGCTGCTCCCTCATGTCCCCTTAAAGCCTAGGTCACATAAACTCTCATCACCACATCCCACACTGAGGGTGATGACTGCTCAGCTGAGGAATTTAGTGAGCCGTGTGACACACCAGGAGGGTGACCAGGTATCCTTTTACCCCCCTCAAGGTGCTGACAGATGCATCGGAGCAACATTACGCTTCTATTAAATGACATTTAAAAGTTTAATCAGCTCCAATGGCCGACTGTTAGCGAACAAGAGGGGGTCATTGTTTAAGTGGGTAATGGTGCTGGCACCATTACAGCGTGTGTGGAAGCGGACCAAGAGCGCCGGAGGCCGATCAGGTGAGCTGGAGTGATTGATGGGAGGGAACACACTGCCGGCCAAGCTGCCATTTACTGTGTTATTATGTGCTCGACAATGTCAACCCCATAAAAGAGCATCAGAGCTTGTCCCAAAAACGGCCGTGTGGGAACAATGTGAGAGCAATGTGACGCTCGTTTCATGTCATTAAGGGCTGCTTGTGGATAGCACAGAAAAGACTGCATAGTGTGGCCTTTTCCCCTTGTTTTGTGTTATTCGCAGCACTATGATACACTACTATGAGTAGTGTAAAAGTCTAATAGTCTGATGTCCAATGTGACGCAACAGCTACGAGACAATTAACTTTTCTTAAGAGATAGTCCAACACATAATCCCCCACCAAACCAATACTTTTTACATGTTTCATGTCATTTATATGGTTTTGGAAGAATTAAACAAAAGTTTATGACATGTTAATTAGATTAGATGTTAATTAATTCCTACCCTCTCACTGAAGTTACTGCACAACAAGTGATAGGAGGAGGGAGTGGCTGAGACAGAGACGCCACTCACCCCATTACAAGACACTATACTGTCAGAGTGATTTCAAAGCTACTATTGAAAGGCAAAAAAGTGACAAAATGTTTCTTTAAACCATTCCCACCTGTAAAAAATACATTTGCTCATTCATTTTCTGGCGAAGCATTTGTATTGCAGCATGCATTGATGAAGGCAGATGCAATGTCATAACCGTAAACATTTGCTGTAAACAGCAGCTGTGAAGCAAGTCTGTGAAATGACAGCAAAAAAAACATATATTGAGGTTTTTTACTGCAAAGTCTTTGGACAGTGCTCAAGTTAAGTCAGAATATAAAGCTCGCCTGTTTGCCAATGTATTTCTGAGAATACACCGTGTGAACTCCTTACCTCAAGGCTATTCAACCAGCATGGGCAAACATTTGCATTGAACTCCGCTGGAACACATTTGCCCCTCGGGTACGGACAATACATATGTCTGCTGCACCGGTCATTTTTATTTATAAATGAGATTATGGAACCACATCTGATCCTTGTAACCTCTATCGCACCCCTCACCCATCCATGACTCCCTGGCCTTGTTTGGACAATGGCGGTTTATGGTTTCCTCGTTGGCTCCCTGCACCGACACCACCCTGCCCATGCCCTCCATATGCCCCTGCAGGGTTGGCATCGACATGCACACATCGCCGTGACCTGAATACCAGGCCCCCGACACACTCAAATGCACGCACGCACGCACGCACGCACGCACGCACATACCTCCTACTCAATGTGGTCAGCACATTTGATTGTCAGTTATTTGTTATTGACTACCGTTCAATCCGATATGGCCGCTACTTATTACATGAAGCGGCCTGTGATGGTTATGTGTGTCCAAAGCCACCATAAATGGACAGCTGATACCCATTGTCCCCATTGTTCCCCACGACTCCACCCACGTTTCACCCCCACAGACTGTTTTGTGATGCTCAGGTGTAGAAGTGAGAGCGTAACCAGAGCGACACGCCCGGGTGCTCTGACATCACGGTGACGCAGGCGCTCATACACAATGAGATATTATGCATTCTGCTCATTGATCCCAGGTGTATATATACTGTATGTGTGTGTGTGTGTGTGTGTGTGTGTGTGTGTGTGTGTGGTGACACTCGGTCAGCTTCATCTGCCCGTTGTCATTCTGAGAGGCTTTGCAGCAGGCCGCTTCCTCAATTAATCTGTCTCCTTTTACCAGAGCTGTCAAGACCACGGCATGTGTGTGTGTGCACGAGTGTGTATTTAAGCATGTGTACTGTACCACACAATGTGTTCCTGTGCCCCTCATTGTCAGCGTGTGTGTGTGTGTGTTGTGCATGTGTGAGCACACCATGTAATATTTCACTCCTTACCCACAGGGATTAGACCATTCATCTCCCGAAGCCCCTGTGTAGGTGTCACACACAGTGCTAATGAGGAGAGGATGGAACAAGGGAGAGCCGGTGAGCGAGGAGGGAAAAAGTAAAAATAGATTTTTTCGGATGGCAGAAAAAGAGGCGACAGTGATCGATAATTCCTGCGCGGAAATCGAAGTATTGATGAATGGGGGATTTTCATGCCGGGAGCGATGGGAATGTGGGCGACTGTGGAGTTTTATATAAAGACAGGAGAAGGCAGGGATTAGAGCTTGTAGCCCTGCAGGGAGGGAGAGGGTTAAGAAATGGATGGGGGGGTTTTGCTGAGAGCAAAGGCAGGGACTCTTCCCATAACACAAATCAATTTACACCAGCCTGAGACATTGATTATAGCTGGCTCATACCTCACATGGTAACAGCAGACATCAAACAGACACTGTCAAGCCTGTAAAACCACACAACGGGGGCATTATCTGCCTCTCGCTGTGTGTGTGTGTGTCTTGCCTGTGTATGTGTGTATTGTTCAGCAGACCAGATATCTCTCCGCTTCCCCAGTTACTCAAACAAGGGGATGGCTGCTAGGCAACCAAGCCACATCACATCACATCACATCAGGCAAGCCGGGAGAGAGCGAGAGACACAGAGAGTGTGGAAGGAGAGAGAGATGGGAGGAGGAGGAGGGAGTTTGGAGGCAGAATCCTGTGCTGGCAGTATTACATAAGCCGGCAGCCCAGTCCCACTGCTCACATTAATGTGGTTAGGCACTCGGAAGTGATGTCCATTAGTCACAAGTGACAAGGCAGGTGAAGACGCAGCATCCAGCAATGATTTTATAAAAGCCATTGTTGTTTATAATGGAGAGCATTACAAACAGATGAGTCAAACAAAAAACAAACAAAAAAACAACAACACACACACACACACATATGTTATGAGCGGACGAGTCGCCTACCGTACCGTACAAACAGAACAAACAGGGACTGATAACACCCCAAGGGAGGGGTTTAAAACAAACACACACGCATGAGGATACATAATATAAAGACACACACACGTACATGATAATGACATATGGAATGATACACAGACGCCCCTGCTGGGAGACGTATGAGCTCTCATTTGAAGACAAGAGGGTGTGTGTGTATGTGTGTGTATGTGTGTGTGCGCACATAAAAGCTGCGTCAATCAACGTGATCATCAAAAAAACATCAAAGGCTGAAATGAAGCGGCAGTGGAGCTGCTGCAGTGACTGACAGCTTATACATAATCAATGTAGCTGCATCTCCAACATGTAACACAACAACACACATTCGATCTCAAGATGTAACCAGCACATCTCCGCAACGCAGGAACCATTAGAACAAAACCCAGTGATTCTGATGATTAAACACATCTTTTGCCACTAATTGCAAAAGAGCTAGTACTTCTTATAACTCCATAGGAGACGTACATCGCTACATCATAACATTGTTTTCTCTATACATCGCTCTGTTATCTGCAAACATCTGAATCCCTTTGTTGATTTGCACCAGCTAACCTATTAATAACAGATGCTAAGGATGCTCATATATAGTATTTTGGGAACAATTGGACCTTTGAGATTTGAGAGAACTGAAAGACTGACAACGAAAGTCACTGAAATTGAAAAAGTAATTTGTGCATGCCTTGTTATTGACACTAAACTTGTTAAAGAACTACTTGCATTCTTACTGAAAGCTAGATATGAAGAGTGATGTACCACATTTATACCTGTTTGTTAAATATGGAAGATACAGCCAGGAGTTGGTTAGCCAAGCTTAGCATAAGGACTGAAAACAGGGGGAAACAAAGGGTTTGCCTGATTATTTCTAAAGCTAAGCTAACCATCTCCTAGCTTAAGCTTGACATAACAAATATAAGAGTGGTATCAAATCTCTGCATCACACTCCTGCCAAGAAAGCCAGCCGGCCATTTTCTAAGATGTATCAACATCAGTGTATAATTATCCAGCAACAGGCCGCCTCCTTAAACCCAAACTTCCACCCCAGCGCAGACCCCTCAGAGCTCCCTGGGGATGATGGTGAAGGGCCGGACGGGGCAGGAAGCCTCCAGATCCAGGGCTGTCAAGAAGCAGTCTGGGGCCTGGCTGGAGTCCCGAGACTGCAGGGCCTCGCCCAGACCGCTCCACGCCTCGTGTGAGGTGCTGTGGACCTGCACAGCATCGCGCAGGACCTTCTCTCCGAGGTGGACCCGCCCAGTTTTTACCAGTAGACGACCCTGGATGGACAAATGGATAAAAGAGAGTGTAAGAAATTAGTATTCCGTTTTTTTGGTTTTAGAAAAAATCTGCTTGCTGATTTTGTTGTGTTAAACTGAATTAACCTCACGTTTGACCTGTGGCATGGCCTTTTAACAATAGTGGTGACATTAAATGTTACTTCAGTACCTTGTCTCTAATATTGTTTCTCTCCCAAATGTCAACCATTAAAACGTTTGTCCAGGCATGACAGGACCAGCAGATGTGAGGTAGAAGTAAGCAGATGGTGGCTTTTCACAAAAAATCCAAATCTTGGATTATAATGCCTGCTGTCCTGTGGACTAGTTTAGTATGGGAAAAAAAGGGGAAAAAAAACGGCAACAACAACCAACAGTACTACACTTGCCTAGAGTAATATTCAACTGGGACTGTACAACTGGAGGGAAACATCCAAATCATTAGATGAGAAGCAGCCGTGTGCTGAGAGATGATGTGGTGTGTTGGGAGTCAGGACAGTGGATCTGTGCTCAAACTGCTCGGGTCAGCGGAGAGACGGCTCGTCAGGGGGACCAGTTTTTGGTCAATCACGTCATGTACACTTCACATCACTGCTGATGATTTGCCCTACTTTCAGTTAAAAGTAAAAGGTTTATTTACTGGTCTCAGTTAATGCTGTTTAATACAGATCATGCTGAGACAGCTAATCCATTACAATGCTGTTTTTAGTCGTGGTCGAACTGTAATCTCGTTGCAAAATATGAGCTTCAGGAAACCAGAAAATCATACCAAGTAGACAAATCAGCAAAACTGAATGTCCTGCAACTGCCATGTAGCTTTCTTGCAGCTTAGGTTGTAATTTCCCTCTTAACTTAATCATAACCTGAATTATTATTCACCTTTCTACTATGAATGTTTGATCCGTAGAGGTTTTATATGTGTGCAACTTTCCTTGAAACAAGTACAGCGATTCATGTGCCGTCATTACAATTTAAAGTATTTAGGGCGGGTGGGATCCTGTGGGTGGGGTCAGCGGGAAAAACTCTACTGCGCATATTCAGCGAGCAGGAAGTAAAGCTGGAAGCTGCAAACATTTGGCATATGTGCCAGGCAAGCACACCTCACTGGACTGAAAGGGCTCCATCCTTGTGTTCAGTATCAAGGAGAAGGGGTCGTGCGACACCGTTAATCAATAGTTATTTTCCTGAACATTGATTTTAATTTAAGTAACCTCTGCTCTATTGGATATCATAGTTGGTTTTTAAAATTCTACACAGTTTGTGCCAAATTGTTCAAAACAGACAAAGACATTGGTACGTTACTTTACAGAACATGTAATTCCATAGATTTCACTTGCAGTTGCGTGCTGGGCAACGACAGCCCAGGGCTGTGCCATGAAGAGTGGTGGATATGCATGCAATCTCCACACTAACTGGTTTGATACAGTATGAATGTAAATACTGTATATATGTACTGTATATGTGTGTGTATGTGTGCCTGTGTGTGTGTGTGTGTGTATATGTAGCATAAAAAGCTGAGAAAGCACAGAATGAAAAGTACGCAACTAGCACTCATGTCATCATATGGATAAAGAAGTTGAATAAATCCAATGCGTAAGACAGAAACTGTCAGTGTGTGTGTGAGAGTGTGTGTGTGTGTGTGTGTGTGACTGTGTAAAAAGGAATATATGTGGAACAGTGAAAGATCTGTTGTCACCATGTTAAAGGTCATGCAGAACTTTGTGTGAGTGTGTAAGTGTGCTCTGTCTCGTCAGAGCTCAGCTCAGTTGGGGTGCTGTTTGAGAGCCCAGTAGAAAAGGGCGTCACACAACTGACCAACAGCATGGCCTCAATACAGTTTCACACACACACACACACACACAGACACACACACACACACACACACACATACAAGCTACAGTGTCACATGCACACTCAAGGTGACAACAGGCAGCTTGCACGATATCATCGCCTCCCATATTTTGACTATCTGTTACACACACACACACACACGCACTCACACACACACTGAGGTGGCCTGAGGTCAGACAGACGAGTCTTGTTATGTAGTCTCTGCTCACAAGCTCCAGATTAATTGGGCTGAAATTCACATAGCTGTCTAGGGGCTCTGATGCAACTTTCAATAAAAGAACACACACACACACACACACGCGTGCGCGTTCTCCCTTCCTCTGTTCCTCTTTTTCTTCGCTGCTGCTGTGAGGAAAACACAAAGGAAGATCCAAACTCTTGGGTACTCTTGGGTAACCTGTCACAGGATGTGCAAGCCGGGTTACAAGCTTGTTTCTATGTGTGTGTGTGTTTGTGTTTTTGTCAGTATGAGTGTGTGAATGCATGAACGAGTGTGTGTGGGTTGCATTATGTATTCTTGCCGACGGTTTCGCCACTAGCTTTCACATCATACCGTCTGTGCTCTCGTCTCCAGACTCACAGGGGTTACATTGTTCCAGGGTTCCTATCATAAACACAGTCAGCAATTGGGCTAACACACACACACACACACACACACACCAACACTCACACCCTTCCATCTGTGCCACATGTCAGTTATGCTGGTAACCATGGAAAAGTTGATCCTTCTAGGTCAGGGGCTCAATCAAATAAACACTACTGTATATACAGTGGTCTGATATAAACACAGTTGAGGTCCAACATGACAAGCTGACACACACAAGTGCACACACACACACACACTGGTCAAATGTTTTCTGTACGTAAAGGGAGAGTGCAACATTTTGGGATATAGCATTTGTTTTCATTTTGAGAGCGAGATGAGGATATCACTCTCATATCTGCGCATTAAGTACAGAGCTGGTTACAAAACATGGTCAGACTAGCTCAGCAGGGGTACGCACCTAGCATGGCTCTGTTCAAAGCGTATGCGTCAGCCTACCATACCTCCAGGTTTTAATTAATTACTGTAATAAGTAATCTTGTTTGTGCAATTGCTTAACTATTTCTTGACAAACAACAGTTTATCCATCTGCCCAAAAGGCTTCTCTCGTACAGTGTCTCTAGCTGTACTGTGTGTTGCCAGAAAGCATGTGCCTTGACGATGAAGTCATGCTCTGCGTAGATATGACGGTACCAAACCTGACAACCTTAAGGCCGCCCACACCAGCTTAGGAAACGATCACATTTGGCGGCAACATAATATCCATTAATCACTGCAGTGAATGGATTTGTTAATGGGGGTGAAGTCAATTTCTGCAAATACTTTGCATCAAATTAAACTTTAAAGAAGTATGACCCACAAACCAGTGGTACTTTTCCGACAGTGTTAACCTACGAGAGAGTAGAACACCATGATGTGCAATATGAAGTATCTGTCATGGCGTATTACAGTTATGCAATTATGTATTTTGAATAAACTGTGTTAACCTGTGTTAAAACTATTCTTTCAGGGTACAAATATGCACTATCTGTATAATTAATTCATACTGAGAATATTAAGCATGAGAAAACAAAACAAATATTGCAATATGGGCTCTAAACGCAGAAACAATACAATTGTGAGCGCTCAGTGGACAGACAATAGCTGTGTTACTTTGTTAAGCACACCAGCTATAGCTTGCATCCTTTGATGACGTTATGCACAAATAAACATGCATGTTGACAAGGGCTTTCCTATTAGCTTAGTATCTGTATTAGGAACCTAAATATAGTGAGAAATATTGATTTATACTGGGGAAAAAAATCAGTGGCATAAAAAATGATGATATTTTAGAGCCAAGGGAAAGTGAGACATGAGGGTGGACCAGCCTTGTTGGGGAGGGTAAGGGTACACCTGGTTGTTGCTTCAGGTCATATAGGTCATGATTGTATCTGAATGCACATACTGTAAATACCTGACACACACTCTATATACACTTTGTAAAAAAAAATAACGAAAAGCATTTCTCTGTATTTCCCATATGAACGTGTGCGTTTTGACCAAGAGCACAATGATAACCTGGTCAGTTCGCCGCAATACTGTTCAGTGACACATCTATTACTGAATCAGTTCATTAAAGAAAAGTCACAGAGTGAAACTCAGGTCATCTTTCAGACTGTTACACTGACAAACACCTGACCATATGTGTTAATGAACAGAAGCACAAACACACACACACACACACACACACACACACACAGTTTATGTGTGTGTCACTGATGCTGTGTTTTGAACAGGCTGTGTGGTGCACATAACAGCAGTTGTGTTTAGTGTTGCTGATTGACATGAACATGAACCAGGAGTTTAATCAACATCATGCTATGAAGTCAGTTTAACACTTCATTTTGAGGGGAGAAAATTAGCTTTTTTTTTTTTAGCTAACACTTAGTAACATTGAACCCTTGTGTTAACTTTATGTCCCCTTGGTGATGGAGCTTATGAACAAGCAGTAAGTAGGCTCCTTAGCTTGTTTCCATTCTCAATTAAACAAATGAAATATGAAATGAGGTTTTTTCTTGGGAATAAAAGAGGGTGTAAACTGCACAATATGGGGAAAATACAGTCCAGTACTTGGAGTGCTATTGTGACTTACTAGCGCTAGCATTTCTTAGCTGGCCACCATCAAGGCTAGCTCGCTAGCTGCTGCACGAGCAGCTACCATGCTGCCAAACTTCAATAACCATATTGTATTTCATGAAGACATGTGCAAGATCAGCTGTTTCCACCTGCCTCAAGTATCAATACTAACCCAAACCTGAGATTGAGATCTACCTGCCTATCTCACTCTTGGATAGAATAAAATATGTCCAAAATGTTGAACACTTCCTTTAAATTTGAGACAAAAAAGGTATCTGACAAGATAAACATGACATCGAGGCGATATGGGAAAGATTTTCAATTGGTATGAGAACGGAAAATGAATAATAAGGAACAAAATGTCTGAGGGAGTATGTAAGGGGCAAACAGTAGAGGAAGTGAGTGAACAAATGTGCTCAAGAACATTTAGACTGCTACCAAGTGTTTCTGGTGTAACACTGATAAAACTGGTAGGCTATCTATTGGTTTCGCTTTAATTACTCCCAGCCATCTGTCTCCAGTTCTACCTCAGCTGATCCCATCGAGCTTGGCAGCGCAGGTTCGTTTCTTGTTGTGCCATTAAAGCACAACTGAACTACACTGAGCCAAACTGAGCCGAGTGGGCAACGGTGCTCCCATCCATCTTTCCAGCTAAATTTAAGCAGACTTTTTCGAAACGCTGCAAACAATACATAACATTTAATCAAGTGTATTTCCATCAGCTAGATTGAAGGGAATGAAAATAAGCTTCCTGAATGTCACAAACAAAACACACCCAACAGAGATTTGATTATGGGATTGATTAGCATTGGGGAAATTAGTTTTTGCTCTTGAGTGTCAGCTGATATTATTCATGATTCATGCTCTGCAAAGACGAAAAGTGTACTTTGTAATATTCCAACGTACTAACTACAGCTAGGCAGCAACCACAGAGATTTATGTATTGGAATAATATTTATAAGATAACTTCTTGATTACCAAAAACTTTTTCTGCCTCAAGCAAGCATTAAAAACTTTTCATCACATCATAATTTGTATAGAAATTATAGGATGTAAATCCAGCTAATATATAAAGCCACACAGCTGATTAAAAGTCACAGTGTAGGCTTTAAACAAATGTGTGATTAGATCTGGATCCAACGAAACTAACCAGATACTGATCAGACTGCTGGTTAGCCAGATAGACACTAACATTACATGAAAACAGAAAAAATCAATCAGTGGCATAATGGTGATATGGATTAGTTCCCAGAAGAATACATCACACAAATTAACGTCTTAGACAGTGTGGAGACAGCTGAACTCTAATTTTAGACTCGCAGTCTGCTGTTGTCAACCAGGCTGCCTGTAGAGCTGAAGAGTTGTGACTGACTAGACCAACAGGAAAATAAGAATATGTTATGTAAGTTATGGTTAAGTTTAGGTGCAAAATTAGAAATTGTTTTGTAGTTTTAATCTAGACAATGTTAAGCGTGTTCATGGCATTGTCCAGGTCCAGAAGCTCCATAATATTGCAATATGGCAGCCGGAGAGCGTGTTATGTCACCCACCTTGTGACCCAAGTCTGTCTGAAGTCTGTAGGCTCACATCTACTACACACATGTACAGTGTAACCCAGTGGCCTAATGCCCTGCTACTGAGCCAGGAGGACAGCTTTTATCTGAACCTTTAATCCCATCAGTGGTTAAGTCTGGGCAGGCAGGGAGGCGTGAGGTGAGCCGAGGCTGCTGTGTTTACCTCGGTCATGTTGGCTTGGACTTCCCTCACTTTGGAGGGAAAAAAAAGTATAACTGTATATCAGATGGTTACAAAGTAATAGTAGAAGAAATATTCTTAGAAAGTTAAAGTTAAGTCGTCTGGGTCAGATATGTAGAAAACCTCTGACTGAGCATTATGACTGTGTGAAGACCAACTTATTGCAAATAGTGAGATTTAAGGGAGGCATGTTGTGCTTTTTCTTGTTTCCTGTAATGTCTGAAAACGACTTTCAACATTTTTTCCTACTTTTACAAGGAACTGAGCAACATTTCCCACATTTATTTTGGAAAAACATATTCTGCTTATCCCTCTGATGTAGCTGCTCTGCCTGAGCATGTAGAAAGCTTTACATGTTAGTGCAACTATCAGCTAATTGCTGCTAACTGTAATGTTAGCTGCCGTTAGCTTAGTTCAGCTTGTAGTTAGCGGTCCTATTAGTGGACACCTTAACCCAGGTGGGGAGATCCTCCGGGTCTTTCAGAACTCCTGTGTTACAGGTGTAAGACACCTCCCAGTCCGTGCACAGATGGCTAGCTAAAACAACTGCTAGCTGTACCTGCTAAATGAGCTCCATAGCTGCAAGGCTAACTGAGCTAATTAACTAAGAGACAAGTAAAGTTGACTGTCCATCATCAAGGTATTTTCTCAATAAAATATAATCCAATTAACAAAATCAGTGAATAAATTAGGGCCTCAACAAGTTCAGCGCTCCATATCACTATGACAGCGAGCCGGCTGGAAAGAGGATGAGGCGATAATTATGTCCCTAGCCAGTCCCTGGGTACTGCTCCTTGGCAGGCTTCCGGATGCCTGTCCAATCAGACCAAAGTGGGATTTTGGGGAAGGGGGGGCTTAAAGGGACAGGAGATGAGGGTGTGTGACAGACAGAGGATGAACTAAGGAGATTAATAAAGAGCCAAAAGATTTATGACAACTGTGAATCATGAAAAGCTCCTGTAGTGGACTCCCAGACTAAAAATAGGTACAGGGCTGGAAGAGTGCACAATAGGTCCCCTGTATGAACTTAAAACGTATAAACTCCTGAGCCCATAGCCTACAGTATGCTTTGTTTTAGTCAGCATGACATGATATTGACCATGCTGAGCATCTCCACCTGTTTGCATGGCAAAAAGGAAGTGTATGTACAGTATGTGTACCTAATGCAGTGCGTGTAAAATACAACATACACCACGTCTAGCATCGATTCCTGCATTTTCAACGCTCTACAGATTAGAGCAGATAAATATGTAACAGAGCATGTACACACTCACATGGGAGGATAGCAACAGGGAAGAGAAGGACGAAGGAATGGTTTAAAAGGGGTGGTACAGGAGCCACAGAGGAGAGGAAGAGGAAGAAAGTAAGATAGGAAGAAAGTGTGAGCGAGCAAGAAAGAGCTAAACTGGGAACAATAAATAGAGAGAGAGATGGAGAGAAAAAAAGAGAGAGGTGTCAAAGAAAAAGGAAAAAATAAGTGAGCTCAGATGAGCCATACATAGCAACGGAGGCACCAGCCAACTCCCAATCGGCTTGCTGACGTGAGGCCCCCCCAAATTTTTCTTCCTCTCTCTCTCTCACTCTCACACACACACACACTCACTCTCTCTCTCTCTCTCTCTCTCTCTCTTTCTCCGTGGTTATCAGAGGTCTTGCTCAATAGAATATATTTCCCTGGTTGCTAGGCAATCCCATAAAGCGGCAAGAACGTGCAAAGTGTTATAAATAATGTATTTGCATTATCTAATCAGCTGACAACCACCCCCATCCACCCAGAAAGGAGAGCAAGAGAGGGAGAGACAGCGAGAGAGGGAGAGAGAGAGAGAGAGAGAGAGAGAGAGAGAGAGAGAGAGAGAGAGAGAGAGAGAGAGAGAGAGAGAGAGAGAGAGATGGGGGCATTTGATAATTGGAACGCGATTAATTCAATGAGCAAGTCCTTGTCCTTGAGAGTATGCATGCATATGAGAAGCAGTGTATGAATATGCTTCTGTTGGAGAGGAGGAAAAGTAAAATGTGTGTATGTGTGTGTGTGTGTGTGTGTGTGCGCGCGTGCACAGCTGACTCAGAGCAGCCTGGGCTTCAGAACAGGAGGGATGAGATGTGGAGGATGTTGGGAGTGGGTCAGATTCATTTCATACCATCGCCGGAAGCAAGGCTGGGCTGTGTTTCAGTATCAGCTACCCATCGGAACACACACACACACGCACGCACACCCACACACACACACACACACACACACACACACACACACACGTGCCGCATGCCACACGCATCAACCAAACACTTACCATAATGAGGTTAACAGCACAGACGGACTGATGTGTAAAAGCTGACATGGCTAATACCAAAGGGAATAACACAAAAAAGATGCTTTGGTTTAGCCTCTGGACTGTGACAACCAACAAGACATTAAACTGGAAATCTGTAGCTAACCATTAGCTCATACATACACTTACACACACACAGCATACCATAGTCCTTTACTGGTTTCCCTCACAACCACACCCTCATCCATCCAAAAATACTCTAAAACCAGCAGCTGACCACAGCTGTGAGTCACTGTCTGATCATTGCATTTCTCTCTCTCTCACTCTCTCTATCTCTCACACACACACACACACACACACACACATACACTGAAAAACCATGTGGACACGGTTGATGCTATTATGTAGAGGTGGAGTGAGTAAAGTGGTGTGTGGCGAATAAGGGAAGATGGTCGTGGTGTGTTGCTATGAACTGAACCACAGGGGCTGCTGAGCTGCTGTATGGCTTCCAGTTACGGGTTTCCTTTACTCACATTTCCCTTTTTTTTACCTACTGTGGCTATTGGGGAGAAAATGACGACTTCATTCACTCCGGTTGGCTCGGGGGAAACTGTGCAATGTTGACTTAAACGTTAAAAAAAACCTGTCCTTTCGCTTCATTGCTTGTTCTGCTCTAATAAGAGTGCGTTTAACTGCTGTCAGTCGAAATGCTGGGAATTTGGTTTTGGTTTTCAAGCTAGAGGCCAGCGGGAGATTTCTTCGCTTAGGGAGGGCTAACCTGCCATTTGCAAAGTTAAAAAATCCACCGTCTGTCGGTTTAAAGCTTACCAATTATCATGTTGTATCTACTTACAAATGTAACAATCAATTTGATGTAAGAGTGGGTTTCCTTTTCTTTTTCGAGAACAACACCTTCATCGCCAAGTATTTTCTCTGCGGCTGTTATTTGCCAAGATTTTGTTATGGTACGTGACTCCCAGTTAAATCAAAAATGGTTGACGCGTTTCTGTTTGTGTTTCAGAGAGCCAGGGGAAAAAGCTCCCCCACACTGAGGTGTTTGCGCTATGCTTATTCCGTCTTGTTTCTAGCTCGACGCACTGGTACTGATTTTTTTCAAAAAGTGTCAAACTATCCCTATAGAATGCACAGTATGGAATTTCTACTGCAAACGGGTCTGTCAGTCGAAACAATGAAAACAAAAGGTGGCTGTTGATGAAAATCTAACTGATTCAAAATTCTTATCTTGTAGATTTAATGCTAACTGTAAACTCTGCATGATGTAGGAGTTTCTAAAGGAATACATGTGACGTAGTACAAACAAATAACAAAAGTGAATATTCAACAATTAATAGAATATATGTGTACTCTAAACATAATACTTTACAGGCTCTGAATCTGTAATCTGTAAGCTTAATCAAATTGGAATAATTAGCTTTTATGGTGTCTGACGGTGTTGACAAACACAAAGTAATGACAGCAAAAAAGTGCTTTTTAACCAAAAAAGTTAAAACTCAGGAGGTTGCACTGAAATATTGGACAATTGCTGAGACCCAGCTCTATCAACACATAATGTTAGATATCTTAATACTAAAACTTTCGGTCGCACTTTATTTTACAGTACGTTAATAAGACAGAACGGGCCGTACTTTGTATCAAATTAGACAAAACAAGACGCTAATAAGACGTAACAAGTCGTACTTTGTATCAAATAAGACGCTAATAAGACGTAACAAGCTGTACTTTGTGTCAATTTAGACAACTAGAAATAATGTAATCTTAATTAGACTGTAAACAAGAAAATTATACCATTTGTGAACAGTTGCACACATTGTATTTTATTGTAGTTTCACGTACAGGCAGCTGCCGATACTTACTGTGTAGCTACACGAACTGCATTTTTTGCAGCCAAAGGAAAAAAAGGAAAAGTAAACTGAACGTGTAAAAATAAACATAGATATCCGCGTTATTATAAACCTGTGAAAAAAAGGGGAAATATGATACTGTTGTTGCTGGATACCCTTCTCGCTCTGTCCCCATATATTTCCTATTTTCTTTCTTCACGAAGGATAAAACACCCAAATAATAATGTGCATAAAATGTCTCTTTTTAAAGCTCTAGAGGCTTCACACTGATGACACTAACTGTGCAGCCACGTCGTCTTTTATCTGTTTCCCTAATAACACAATGAAAGCCGGGGAAGATCTTGAGGACATTCAAGGAAAGTACAGTATGTACTTTTGCAGAATAATAGCTCAAGTGTAAGAATATCAACCAAGAATGTCATCAGAATTCCCCTTAAGGCAGAGCAGAATAAATGGGCCACCGGCACACAAAGTGTCCACAGCAGATACAGTATAAAAATAAATGCATGGAGCCAGAGCCACAGAGAAGCAGCAACTGTAGGTTGGATTCTGGTAGGCGGAAATATGGGCAACGCTCCAAATAAAATGTCCCACACACTGTCCCACTTAGGCTCCAACACAATGTAAGGATGCGACCATTTACCACACTGCTCCATTAGCATGTCTAATAAATAATCCACAACATCTAGTATTCTATTCTTCTTCTTTGGGTCTATTGGTGCCTATGACAACATGTGTCTTAATCCAAGTGGGACGTACATTTTACTTTTTAAAAAAAAAAAAGTGCACCAATAGTCCACATGCACGCCAAATCCGTGGAAGAAAGGCAAAATTATGCTTTAACACACACACACACACAAACACACACACACACACACACACACAGACACACACACACACACACACACACACACACACATTCACACACTGAGGACACATCTGCCCTGTAAGAGACCCAGAGTAGGACACTGCCAGCTGGCTTCAATTCAACTTTTCGCCCCTTGGGATTGGTTCTCCCACAGGCCAAATATGGAAGAGACTCGTACCTCTGTCTACCCCAACGGGACTGTGCTGCAGTACGCACACACACGCAGATAAACGCACCCACACTAAAGTGCACAGTAGGAGCAGGAGCATTAGCCTTATGTGGTCACAAGGTGGCCAGTGCTCAAGTCATACAGATATCAACCAGCACATCTATGGTCACTATGGAGACTACAGACATTGTGCACAAGTGCGTGTCGGGCAGTCTGAGTCTTGGATTTGAGGAATATCCCTCTCTGGTCCCTTCACCATGACAACAGAGAGAGTTCAAAGGTCAGAGCAGCTACGGTTAATCCAGTGGATCATCTGGAAGACAGACTGAGCAAGGGTGTGGGAGGAAGTGGGCGAGAGAGGATCTTTACAGTGCGGATGTGAGAGAGAGAGAGAGAGAGAGAGAGAGAGAGAGAGAGAGAGAGAGAGGATATGCTCAGATGAAAGAAGTGTGGGGGAGTGATGATCAGCAGAGAGAAAGCGAGTCTTTGAGCAGCATTTGTCATGTGTTGGTTATGGACCAAAGTTTGTTTGTTTCTATTTTCTGAAATGTTTTAAAGTTTGCCAACAACAAATTAACAGGATATGACTGAGCCATAATGTGATAATTAAGACTGTAATGACCACTGTCCTGACACTGACACAGTGCAGCACTGTGCTGCTAATGATTACGAGCAGCTGACATTGCTGCGCCCGGCATGTAAGTTAATATTAGCAGCTAATATCAAGCTAGAGGTATAAATTGTGTTGAATTACAGTAACAATGCAAATGTGATCAGCTAACATTTATGTCTCTTCTCAGAAAGGGACAATACACAATACAATACACAACATAGTCTGGTTAATTACCTAGTGCACAGCTTTTGAAAAAATGAGGGATCTGTTCAGCTCTACCAGCACACCTGATTCAACCTAATGAGATATTGACCAGATGTTGATCAAACATGCCGGGATACATGTATGCTGTGATGAGGAATCACAAATACACCACCTGATATTGATTTTTAAATTCTTTCAAAGCAAAGAGATTGTTATCTTTGTGATTGATTCATAAACTGGTACAGAGTTAGTTTGGCATTTTCAACAGTTGTTTTGTGATTCTGATGGAGAATATGTTCCATGAAAGTCGGTAAATAAACTCAAAACAATATATGAATGTCGAGTTAGTAATGCATATATAATTATAATTTCTCTCAATAGGTACCATTATGTAGATGTCATGACCAGTACATTATACTGTAATGTATATATACTTAGCTGGAGGTCTGCATGTGTGTGTGCATGCCTTTGTGTTTCTATCTTTATTTATTACCCGTTTCACACTGGACAAAAACCCACTAACACCCATTAACATCTGGCTTTTGTCTTCAGTGTGAATGTGTATAATCTGCACATGATTCTGCAGAAGTCACAAGTATTTATCGACTCCGGCTCCGTTCGGCTGTAGTGAAAACAAAACACCTAGGTTGACATGTTAATTTTCACTCCTTGTCAGGTGCGATGCTATGACGCACATTTCAGTTAAGGCAGCTGGCTTGTTAATACTTTACCCGTTTCTGTTTAAGCACCACTCGAACATTGTTCTGTCAGTACGGAGTTTGAAAGAGATTTAAAAAGTGACCACTGTTGTCTTGTCACAGGCTTCTGTGTCATTCCAGGCTGCCTGATTGATACTGCGCAAGTGCAACTCTTAAAAGAGACACGATGCGAGACGTCTCACTCCTTAGCTACTTCCAACATCAGCTCAAGAAATATTGATGTGTCTAATTCACAAACAAAGTTTGTGATAATGAACGTGACACACAAGAAAAAAACAAACAGACAAAACAAAACAGAAAGGCAAACTCGACCACTGATAAAGGAAAGGAGCCAATTGCCTTTTCTTTCTTAAAAAAACCCCACAAATACTTGCTAATTTTGGTGTAAGAAGTGGTATATGAGTGTTTTTCAATGCAGTTGGCTAAAACCTTCATTTCCTGTGTGTTAGGGCGTCTTGAAAGATTAAAATGTGGGAGCAACCACATTTCTAGTGAAGTAAAACAATTTTTCTTTTTAAATTGGAACAATTTCCTCAGACACCAGCTTGTAACCTGTAAGAGTTCTAACTGAAGATCTTGCTGGATTTTGTACATGAGACATCTCTTAGCCACCTACCTGCGTGTGTGTGTGTGTGTGTGTGTGTTTTTTGTGTGCACATTACAGAGTGCTGACAGAGATAAATGTTTGTCTAATCTAATTTAGAGGAATTTAGGAAAAGACATTTGTGAACATTCCTGTGTGTGTTAGCACAGGACCGGGAGTGTGAGACTTTATTCTCAAGATCTTGCGTAACACTCAATGTAATGTAGTGAACTCAAGTAAAGCATTGAAAACATGTGCATTGATGTGTGTGTGTGTGTGTGTGTGTGTGTGTGTGTTCTGTCTGCTTCTTATGTCAGTGGTAATCTGATGGACTTAAATAAAGCATGTTAGTGTATCCACACATGTTGTGCGTGTGTATACTGACCACTGAGCGGAACAGTAATACTAATTTAATTTTGCTGCCTCCAAAGCTTTCACTGCCTCTCACCATGTGCACGAGGATGCGCTCTCCTGTGGGGTGGAGGGCCAAGGCCTTGTCATACAGGCCTTTGGCTTCGTCCAGTTGGCCCCGGAGCTCGGCCAGGTGGCCCCGCTGCAGCAGCACCGAGTGCGAGTTGGGAAAGAGAGCGCTGGCCTCGGCGATGCAGAACTGGGCCTCCTTCAGTCGACTGTCTGCCATGAACAACTGGCCTGAAGGTGAGATGGAGGAAGAGAAGGAGGTAGAAGGGTGAGGAAGGTGAGGGGGATGAGTAGATGGGGAAAAAAGGTAAAAGAGAAGAAGAAAAGGAAAGGGGGGACAGGAGGGCGGGAGAGAGAGATGCAACAAGAACAGAGCAAAGAAAGCAAGGATGGTAAGGAGTGAAAGAGGTCAAAGAGAAGGAATGAGATACAGGGAGAAAAAGGACGGAATAAATGAGAGATGAAGGAAAGATGGAGGAAGGATAATCATGGGGAGAGAGAAAGGAGGTTCCCATCAGTAATATGTGACGGATGACTTAACTGTGAGAGTTCAGCAGCATCATGTTCAAATGTAAACTGTGCAGTGCTCAAATACACATCGCACTACACTTGGACGTACCAACAGACGACACACACACACACACACACACACACACACACACACACACACACACAAACACACACACAGCGTGAAAGAGAGAGTGGGAGCGATGTAGTGCCTGGGAAGTCATGAAAGTCATGCCTAAATATGGCCATCGCATACTAAAGCCGCCTGCCTCCTTTCTTTGCTGCAGCTGGGAAGATGAGGACAAACCCCAGACACACACACACACACGATGGACTCACGCCTACAAGCATGTCATTGTCCAATAAGACTTGGAGGGACCCACCCCCAAGACTGGAAACTGACCAATATCTGGAGGGGATGCCGACGCAGGGAGCTGTCAATCATTCTCGTGAGTGGATGCTGGGTCACACCCAGAGAAACCCTGAGAAAGAAACTGCAGCTTTCAACGCTGTCGGCAGTGTGTGTGTGTGTGTGTGTGTGTGTGTGTGTGTGTGTGTGTGCGTGTGTGTGTGTGTGTGTGTGTGTGTGTGTTACAGAGAGAGATAGTGAACTGAGTTGTACAAATATGATGTACACGCCGTCTGCTCCTGAGTGCCGTGTGAGCCCATGTGTGTGTTTGGTAGTGGATGTTTTGTTTGTTTACCTGTGTCTCATGGATACACAGATGGGAAATACTTAGTGCATGCATGCTACCTCTGTGAGATGAAAAAGAGCCGTTTCCCAGCCTCAGGGTTCCTTTTCATAGCTTCACTTCGGGGGGAAAAAAAGGATTCAGTGAATGCTCTCTGGTTATGTAAGACCCTTTCCTGCTCCTCACCTGAGCTCTCAGAAAAAAAGATCTAAGAGAATAGATCTGCTCCTGCATTGCATGTACGTAGTACATTGCTACGCTTGCAGGTACACGTGCGCGTGCTGGTAAAGTTACATAGGAGTGAGCCCTCTGTGTGTGTTTCTTCCTATGTGGCCGATGAGGATGTGAGATTGAGAGAGGAAGTGACCGATGAGAAGAGGAATGCTGGGAAGGAGAGCGCGGGGGATCAAGGGTACAACCGGTTCAGCCTTGAGTTCGGGGACACACCCCTGCTCTCACACACACACACACGTACAAATCAGCAGCGAGGATGTTCTATTTTCTCCACAGAGGAACACCAGAGTTCAAAGGTTGGACATAGAAAATGCCCTTCAAATTACAGTAGGCCACGGGGGATGTGACCCCCCAAGGCCCCTCCACCCATCCACTCAGCCTGTACTGCATCACACTGGTATGTTGGTTGCATCATTGCCTTCACTCGGCTGGCTGTGTAGATTCCCGCTCTCATGCCTCAGCCACTCCAGCTGAGAGGATGGATGGAGTGTTGTTTGTGTGGAGCATCTCTGTACTCCCTTCACATCGAAGCTCTGCTCTCCTGTGAGACTTCCAAAGGCAGACTGAAGCCGAAGGGCTGGAAGTAATAGCGGTATGCATCACTGCCATTCTGCCCCTTAGTAGAGCAGCGGCCATATGTATGCAGGTACAGTGTGCACTAAGCTATGTGGTCTTTAATGGGACTGAAAGGGTCCTGCTCACTAAATTGTTAAAAACATCCTTGTTTACAGTTGGCAGAGATAACAGAAAATGGCTTCAGTAATCACATTAAATTATGTATTTTTAGACAATATCAAGGTTATAAATATACCATCACAGGCAGAAATGGTTCTGTTGTTTTGTTGCCACACCAGGCTTTCCGGCCTATAGGTGACCTGGAGTGAGTTTCTGTGACTGCAGTGCTCAAAACGTGACTAAAAAATGTTAGCTCATATTGTACCGAGTGAATAAACGATATCTCACTCCCCAGAGAGATTGAAATTCAACTGAGCTTGTAAGCAGGTCAGCAAGTTGTGTAAGACCATCAGGCTGCACAGCTTTCACAGCAGCATCTGCACAGCACTGTGTGTGTGTGTGTGTGTGTGTGTGTGTGTGTGTGTGTGTGCGGAGAAGATTTTCATTCAAAAGTTGCCATCAGATATTCCTGTTTTTGTTCTAGTTTGATCTGGATTTGCCTGCTAAGGTCATTTCGTCTAACATGAAGGGGCGAGGGGTTATTTGACCACTACATTATGCTTAACCATAAGCCTGAGTGGTCTAAGTATTGGTCCTTGAGGTACACCACATGACTTAACTAAAATGTTGAATCAGACAATGACCCAAAATATGCAACCTCATCTTGCTTTTGGCATCTATGGATGCTGATGTCGGCATTGCAGCTGGTCAATCAGTTCACCACTTTAGTCTGGACTGAAATATCTTAACAGCTGATTGGAGGGTTCCCATGAAACCTTGTACGCAACTTAATGGTCCCCAGAGGATGATATTATGTAATCTACTTGTATCCGATATTTTGTCATTGCGGTCGGTATATTGTGTGATTTTGTTCCTCTGTACATGTGACATCTATTGCACGCCTGTCTGGCTTGAGAGAAGGATCCCTTTTTTTCTCTGCTAAAAAGATTTTTTTATGAGGGAGGACAAAGGTTGATACTGTACACTGTGGCAATATGATTTGTGATTTTAGGCTATATATTCAAAAACTGACTTGACTTGAAGACTACGTACTTTGGAGATCCCTGACTTCTCTCTAAAACCACCATGAGGTTGACTTTTGTGTATTTGATAGAACTTCATCAATAAGTATTGAATAAATTGCCATCCATTTTATTTTAGGCATAAAGACACCCCCCATGTTAGTATGCAGATGTTAGCATTAAGCATTTTTACACAGCTGCTAGCCTGGCTGTAGACTCTTAGTTTGGTTAGATTTTTATTGCAGTAGTCTTCCAAATAAAGAGAGAACTGGAACGCTTTAATTGTCTGAAATCAAAACCTTGTCCATTTTGCACTGGCCAAGTTATTATTGATAAAGCTTAATAACACTGGGAAAGAGAGCCCCATGTAATCTGATTACTGTGGCCAGTTTTCATTGCCAACTTTCTTTGAATTAGAGTTCATAAATACTATCTGGTCTATAAGCTTCCCTGTTCACCCAGTTCAACAGCAAATTAACTCACAGGTAGTAAACACCATGACTGCATGGTAATTGGCTGACCTACACCCAAATTAACAGTGAAAAAATAGGAAAATAACCCTACGGTTTAAAAATTGTGTTATACTTCTGTGTGCTGTTGTCATACCAGCCTGCAGCCAAATGCGTTCCAGGGTGGTCCAGATATAGGCGGGTCCGTGACGACGGATGGAGCTCATGTCCGACACCTCAGAGAGGGCTGCTTCCAGACGAGATGCTGCAACAGAAGAAGGGCTCAGCGAACCTGGGATGGGCGATGAAGGGATAGCAAACACCTACCGTTAGAATTGAAACTTTTTTTTTAAGCAACAGTGGGAGACTTAATCCTGGTTGGCAACGTTATTACACTTTAACGCAATAAATACATTGATATGTTAGAGAGTTTAAATGAGAAAGGCATGGAAACGATATTTTGACCCAAATATGTAGCAACAACGTTCAAATTAAACTGAAAACATTCGAATATGTTCAATTTGTTCATTTGCTATTAGAATATAATACAATGACAGGGGAAAGCCATGCTGAATAGAAAACGAACTACTCCACATTCTCTTTTCATTTTCGGAGCATCACCACATTTCCTGTGACACGCTGGCAAGTGGACGGAGCCCTGATCCTGGTGTCGAGGTGAGTCAGATCATTGATATTTAAACAGAACATCTGTTCCCCCGAAACTGGGTCGCAGACAGGCAAACATCGTTCTAATCCACAATAGGTCAGATGCTGCCGGATTTGGTCTGACCTACACATTCACCTTTCTCACCGGTATTTACTCAACACCAGAGATAAAGGAGGATGTGTTTAACTAAGATAATCCATTTAGCATCTTACAGTCCAAATATGTACAGTGGCAGTCCCTCATTAAAAAAAGAGAGCAGACCTGTGGAGGCGTCCTGGAAGTCAGGCAGGGTGAGGTGGATGGAGAGTTTTCTAGCTCCGGGGCTGACCTCTGCCCTCTCAGCCATTGGTATACTGCTGCTGTCGTCTGTCTCACTGCAACACACAGATGGGTGCAGTTGAGGAGAAGCATAATGACCTCACACACTCACAAACGCAGCGATTCACAGTTCAGAAAGCCCCTCAATTAATTCTTCTTCTGAAACAAGCGTTTTAAGCTCCTGTCTCTTTAATGCCCCCTCCGTAAAAGCCCACTGTCTTCTGATTGGACAAACTTCGGTAAACCTGCCAAGGGTCAGTGCACACGGATCAGACAGTGATTAAGTACCACCTCATCCTCAAAGACATATAATAACAAAAAAGTTTGACCCAGATCTTTATTCTTGGGCCCATAAAGTGTGCACACGGGTTAAAACCAGAAAGTATTTTCTCCATAAAATATGAGCCAGGTCAGAGTCCTGGTGAGGGCTACTCTAAATCACCTCGGTACAAACAGAATGGGTGGATGCGCGGGTCTCTGGTGGGTGAGCTGTGCCTCAGATATACCAAACTTTCAAGGGCTGAATAATATAGTTGATGCTTTACAGGTTCAACAACTGTAAGTTAGGATAAGAAAACACAACGTCTGAAATTAGATTTCCTGGTTTCTCTTTGGTTACTCACGTTCTATTGTGATGCTGATCACTGCTCCACCCGATCCAGCCCCGAACCTCTTTTTACAGTTCGGTCCCTGAACGCATTCCAATTTTGCTAATGCTTTACTTAAATTACATTTAATTATTCCCCCTGAATGAATATATGTGTTAATAAACCCACTCTTGCCTGATCATCAAAAGGTTTCTCCGAGCTATTGTACTGACTAGGCGGTCATCTCTCTGGGTGAGAGACGAAAAATAGTCTGCATTATAGCTTTTATTAACACCAAATTAATACTTTTATTTTCAGCTACAGTTATAATCTTACAAGGAGAAGCATAATAGATCCCCTTCTAGATTTTTGCAGCTGGTTTCTGAACATTTTAATAAAGTGATGCTAATGCTACCATGCTGCTAACTGTCTTCGTGTCTGTGTAGGTTGTAGTTTGAGTATTTCAGCAGCCATACAGTGTTGATAGTGACTACATTCATAGCACAGACCATTGCGGTGATGAAAAGAACACTAGACACAGGAGCAACAGCAATCAAACATACTGAATATAGAGAGAAAGCTGTTAAACTTTGTGAATAATTTTCTTAGCTCAAATCTGTTTGACGGAATGTTTTTAAGTCTAAATTGAAACATGTGTCTGAATTATTCCGTATCTTTGTCATCAGTTTAATCAATAGGAGTAGAAACTGTCCCCTTTTTTTCAAGAAAATCACTTGTTGTGCCTTAATAGATGGAACCATATCATTACAAGTAAAACATAATTATATATAATGGTTTGCTTGTAATACTATAATTGCATATTTAGAGTACCTTTAAGGTTGATAAGGTTGATAATGGATAACAGAGCGCTTCACTGCACTTTATGCAGTTTAAGATGTGACAGGCACAGTATCCAGTGCGCTTGCACCTCGAACCTTATAATTCCATGGTCACAATATATGAGAAATGCATGAGTGCATGAACACACGCACACGCACGCACGCACGCACACACACACACACACACACACACACACACACACACACACACACAATATAGGTAATCAATACTCCATTGATTATACCAATACCAATTCCCCTCCCAGCTCCATAATGCATAGCAGTAAAATCAGTTGAGCAGTGAGCTGTTGCAAATTCATAAAAAAAGCAAAGACCACATCTCGCACATGCATGCTCACCTGGAGCGGCTGACATCGTAGCGGCTTTGCCAATGTTGCAGCATCTCTTCACAGGTCTGCAGGGCTGCAGCCGGGCCGAAGAGGGCCTCTTCAAGCTTCACCTTTGTGAACAAGAGACTGGGACAGAAAAACATCAACACATTACTCATATTTGTTCAAACCTACGATTTTTTGTTCATGTTTAGCACATCGTCTTCATTTGTACCATTATGAATCCATTAAAGTGCTGTTTTTGTACCTGTACGGACATTAAAGTGTTAAGTGAATTCACCTGAAGGAATGTTTAGTTGGACCCAAAAGCCAGTCAAACCTGTTCTTATTGTCACTGATCCCACAAACTACAGTCTGAACACACATAATATTTGGTGAAAAGTAGAAGAAGTGGAAACTTGCTGATTATCTAAACCTGCAGACTGCTCTGTGGAAACTATCCCGTGCAGCTGATAGCTGTGTATATGGTTATATAAATAAAGAAACAAACATTAACGAGCATGTTGATGGTAATTCTAAGTGCTATATCGTGGGCAACGGGACTCGTTTCTGTTTCTTGGAGACGTTTCACCTCTCATACGAGAAGCTTCTTCCATTCTGAACATAAAGATAACACAAACATGCATACATCATACCCATGTAGATGTGTCTGTGCTCCTATAGTGGCTGAGTAAGTGCTGAGGACCCATCAACATCTCACTCATGCATGTGGACTGAGGCGCACAGGGATCAATAGAAACAGAGAGGGGGTAGAGATAGTCACCAACAACATGCTCTGAGAGTGTGTGTACATGTATATGTATGTGTGTGTAAGTGTGTATGTGTGTGAGTGTTACGGTGTGATGAGAGGTTGATGAGCAGAGGCCATAGAGTGTTTCCGCTCAGCCCTTTTAGTTGAAGACAACTGGTTAAGTGATGTGGGAGTCTCTGATGAGAACGTGCAAGTGCATGTGTATGTTTGCGCGCAAATGTGCCTGTGTGTGTGTGTAGTAATTGCCAGAAGGGGCTCTCAGAGGATGCAGTCTGTCATGGGCATCACTCATCCATGAGTGTGACGAGAGAGAGAGAGAGAGAGAGAGAGACAGAGAGAGAGAGAGAGAGAGAGAGTGGTGTTGGCCACATCTGACGCCCGCCTGCCTCCCTGTTGTTGAAGGCTCCTGTCAGGGGTGGAGAGGTGGGTGTTGGGTGGGGGTGGGGGGGAAATAGAGGGAAGGAGGAAGGAAAGGATGAGAAAAATGGATGAAGGGAAGGAGGGAGGGTGAGGATCAATAGCAGAGTGAGACGATCTTGTCTCAGGGGAGAAAACTCTTGGTGAAATGCGCCTCGTTACAGACTCACTGGTCAGTGGACGACTGGGGGATGGGTGTGTGTGTGTGTGTGCGCGCGAGTGTGTGTGTGTGTGAGAAGATGGAGGGATGTTGGAAAAAGATTAAAAAAAATGAAAGTGTATGTGTGTGGGAGGAAGGGGGTTGGATTTTCTGACGTGTGGATGACAAGTGCTGCTGAGGGACGTTGTGTTAAGGATGCGCCTGCCAGTAGGGGTCCACTAGAGTGTGTGTGTGTGTGTGCGCGCGTGCGTGTGTGTGCGTGTGTGTCTCTAGGCTCCCCATTACCAGTGTGGCAAAGCATTTAGAAGTATTGTGATGGTGTAAAGCCATCCTAGTGTTGAAATGTGTCGAGAAAGTGAAGAGTGCGTGTGTGTGTGTCTGTGTGTGTGTGTGTGTGTGTGTGTGTGTGTGTGTAGGAGTGTCATTCGTACAAAGGACTGACTTCTCCTACTGGGTATCCAGGATGAATAACATAAAGAACCACTGCAACTGAGTTTACTGCAAATTCTTAAACAACTGGTAGTCTCCAAAAACACTCCCATCTAAAGTGGCTGAACAAAATCAACTGCTTGTTGAGGGTCTAAATAATGCCCTTCTTAAGTTAATTGGGGGTCTCTTTTTCCAGAGACTATGATTACAACAGACAAACTGTACGGAACATTGTTATTTTGTTGCAACACTGTTTTGCTGTAAAGCTCCAGAAATTTGTGGACTTCACCTGACTTTCCATCAGCATGAGGGTGAGGCGATAATGACAACATTTTCATGTTTAGGTGAACTTATCCTTTAAAGCGTTAAACTAACTTACAGTTAATCTAACTTCCTATCCATTTTGCAGTTAGCAAACTGAATTTTCATTGTTTGGTGAACTTATCCCTGAAGCTCTTTTCTGCTGATGTTTCACGGTAAAAGTCAAGAAGGGAAACAAAGAGGCTGTTAGCAGACTGACATTTGCAAAGCTGACAAAAAGTACATATTCAGGATGTCCTGACTTTCAACATGTTGCACTAATTATAACTGACAGAAATCTGTTCTTCAAGTAATTACCGAGTCTCAATTAAAGGTGCAATACGTACTTTTTGGGAAGACATTTTCGTGAGCAACTGTGAAGCATACTGTTGAGATTCACTGGACTATTTTCCATGGCAACGGTGACTGAGGCTAATGGGTGTTCAGAGTCCCAACATAAACCTTTATGGTTGTTCCATTATCTAGGAAAGTTCTATGTCTCTGTGGTAAACAACACAGTGCAGAAAAACTCTTCCAACACAAATGGACACTTCCATTTTGCAACTCTATTGAGAGTAGCACAACATAATACGGGAAATGTTAAGAAAGACTGCATGAGTGGCAAACATTATCGATAGGTAGCTAATCAGAAAAAGGGAACACTGTGCTAAAATACAATAAGATATATGAATATACATATGTGCCAGTATACAAAACTGGAAAAATTATAAATAAATATGTTTCCCATGTAAGCCTGTATCAAGTAAAGGCATTGTACTTATATACATTGGCCACTATTTAAGAAGCTACACCAACTTCTTTAAAGTTATGTCACCTCAACACCACCTTGTGTATTTCACAGAAAGTAATATCAAACTGATTTGAGTCAACCAAGGATAGAGTGTTTTCCACCTGTTATTATTCATTGCTCAATCAGCGCCGGTGTTTCCCTCACAGCTCCACAAAAGATAGATTCCGTCAAGATGACAGCGCTCAAAACTACACGTCAGATTACAAAGGCTGTCATTAACAGCCTCCTGGGAATGAGGCTGGTGTTGTGTTGGAGGACGAACGTCAGCGAGCGGTGTAGCTCAGTGTAAACGCGGTGGCCAGTTGAGTGGTGAGTGCCAGCGTAAACTCCATATAAAAATAGCTAATAATGTTCCCTTGAAAAAGTGGTACAGCTACAGTATTACTCATTCTGCACTCCCACAGATCAGAGAGTGTATTCTCTACAGGCACACCGGCGCATGCAGATACACGAGTAAGGTGCACACATCACTTTACACTACACACACACACACACACACACACACACACACACACACACACACAAACACACACATATATATGTATATATAAATATATATATACACACACACACACTACATGCATAGAGATTAACACACACAAGCCTGTGCAGACAAGCTTGCTTTGTGAAGTAGAGCATAAGGCAGGCATGCATATGCACGCTAATACACACATTTGCACAGATGCACACACATGCACACACACACACACTTGCTCATGCTGCAACATCCCTTTAGATGAATGCAGAATCAAAGGCTGGGATTAATCATTCTCTTTAGTACAAACTGCGTGACCACGATCACTCTCTCTCTCTTACACACACACACACACACACACACACACACACACACGCACTCACACACTCACGCACTCGCAAACACGCACCCATGCACATACAACCCTCCCCCTCTCTCCCTCTCAGCTCTCTCAATCTGTAGCAGAATCCCATTTCACATTGAAATGCATGCCTGTTTACTGGGTGATTAAAATTTCAAAGAAAAGGGAGCAATGGAGACTGAGAGATAAAAAAGATGAGAGGCAAGGAGAGACGAAGATGGTGAGAAAGACAGGGGAAAGAGACGGAGAAGGAGAGAGGGAAAGACAGAAGCTGGGGATGTAGGATGTGGGAGAGAAGGAGGAAGGAGGAATTCGGTGTGCTACAGCGAGCTGACAGTTTGCTGTGGTGCAGAGAGGCAGTGGCTAACGAGAATCACACACATGCATGCACACACACACACACACACACACACACACATGCCAGATTACTATCTCGTACACACGTACACCCACATCCCCTCACCCCCACGACACACAAGTACACGCACACACAACTGTCGCGGCATGCCAAGCACCATGCACGATACGAGCTTTGATCTCTGATGCTCGCTCACACATCCAAAGCAAATGATATTCAATGAGCTTGTTACTGAGAAAACACCTCCTCTCACTCTCTCTCTCCTCTCTGACTCTGAGGTGTGCAGCCCGGCCTCAGCCTGGCAGGTTTGGATTTTGTTTTCATGTGCGTATTACAGGCCGGGTTTAAGGAGAAGATACAGTTGATAACTGTATGTCATAATGAAGTACTGCATTACATAAACTGTTTGTAGTGCATACTGATAATCTTGTCACTTTTCTCACTTTGAACATTCTTCTCCATCTGCATTTTAACAATTATTTGAACTACATTTATCTTTCAGATTGTTGAGTTTTAAGTTTTGATCCATGCATGTTGCATGATTGATTACAGCTTATGTGTAATGTGGCAACCATTCACATATATACAGCAGACACAGAACCACATTGATTTATAGTTTTGCTTCTGCTAGTCAAGCTTCTACTCTTCTTTTAGCTCTGGTCTCCACCAACTCCTGTGGCATACATCTGTCTCTAGCTGCTGTTTGGTGCTGGGTAGGTAACGTAAAGTAGGTTTAATACAAATGCTGTAAATAGGCTGATGAGAGCCTTGAAAAATACAGTAATGTAAGACACCAAAACAATACTCTGAAAGACCCTAAAACCCTCTGTAGAGCTGAGTGGCACTGCAGAGTCAAAAGGTAATTGTGCGTATATTACACACTGTATAAAGTTTCCAGTAATATTCACAGGTAGTTAGTCAATCAGCAGCAGACTAGATTTGTTTGTTACATTGATGTGCTCAAACCAGTGCTCTTACTCCGACACAGAGATTGAGGAACGAAAAAACGTCATTAGCTGCTGCTCCCAGGCCAGTTGGGCCCAAATGAATTGGGCCAGGTCAGGCTGGGACTAACATTTCTGGTCTGTGCGGAACTCTGATGTCTCTCTTCAGCTGCAAAGGCGCTTTACTAACACTACATCGAACCTGTAGATCATCATTAGAAACACGGATCGATAATTACACAGTTGATGGACGCTAGGAATTCATTTTAATTCAGCTCTTCCATTCAGTGAACTACCAGTGTATAGATAAGTATCTCTGTCTCTCTCTCTTTCCCTCTCTCGCTCTGATTCAATGTCTCTCCATAACAACAGTTTGGGAACAACAACCGATGCTGCCTGCTCTACCCATATGACCTCATGGTTACCGGGGCGATGGGGATTCCTGGCGCAGAGAACGATCTGATTGGCTGGGCCTGGAAAAAGAGCTCTTAAATGGGTCAAAGCAGTCAAGTATCTAGGAGGACGTGTGTGCGTGTGCATCCAGAAAGAGAGAGTGCAGATTTCGTCTTCCAATTGTACATACAGTGCTGATCAGTAAAGCTTGTGTAATTATAAAACCATCATCTTCCCTGCATCCACCCACTCCGTCTCTGTGTTTTCTTCCTCCTGTCAGGCTCTCTCTCACTCTTACATTCTTCCTTCCCCTCGGTTGTTTCATCAATTTTCTCGTTGTTTTTTTTTCTGCATTTCCTCTCTCTTCCTCTCCCTCCTGATGCATGGATGTACCCCATCTGTCTGTGCTGGGACCGTGGAGGCCAACACTGACCCCAAATGGCTGCATTATGAAATGCTTTGCCGGGCTTTGAAATAGAGAAAACACATCAGAAAGATGATGCAACATGCATCCATATTATGGTGAGTGCGAAACAACTGGCCCGGATTGTTACTGTTATCCAACTCTGATATCATGGAGCTTCATCCGCGACTAATAAATGTGTTTTCAATGAGTTTGTTCAGGATGAATGAATCCTCCTGTGAGATCGCGGGAGCGTCTTTAACCAAAGTTTTTGCGCTATACTGCCGCTAACAGTATAGCATGCCTTAAACCGTCAAATTTCAAGCGGCACTCTTATTACAATTTTTAATTAGTATAATAACAAGTATGTGTAGAGTAAGGCTTGGTGAAGCATGACACAAAGATAGAAATGTTTGTGAAGTAGTGGACGCATGGTTGGAGATGCCAACCCATAACCAAAAGGTCACAGGTTCAATCCCTGCAGCATGTCCTTTCAAAGAGTCCCGAAGCAAATCAGTGAACACCTCCCTGTCCCAAAACTATTACAGCATAAATGTCCAAGTCAGTTTTTTGTGTTTTAACCTATTTAGTGTAGCAGGCAGGTGGGTGTTTGTAACGGAGGGCTGAGTTCTGTCTGGGAGGCAGCACCGGGGCTCGGGTCAGAGCTGCAGTGTTAAAAGGGTAAGGGTGTATGAGGGGCATAGGTACCGCAATGCAGGCCTCCACTCTGACACGTCTAAATAAGGCGTTGTGTGTGTGTGTGTGCATGTGTGCGTGTGTGTGTGTGCTTGGCCTCCAACAAAGTGGAGCTGAGACACCCTATCCCTACGGAGGGGACTAGTGTAAGGACAGGGCCACACTGCACCACACTGGAGCTACTCTTACACGCACACACACACACGTACACACACACACACACACGCACTCACACACGCACACATACACACACACACACACACACACACACAAACACACACACACAATCTAAAACCACGGCTTTCGATTGGTGCCTTATCCTCAGTTAACCAACACTTCCAACAACATTTTCTGTAGCCTGTGTGAGTGGGATGGTTTAGTGGGCTTTACTTGAAGTTGCTGGGGTGCTGGCTGAGGGCCAGGCCCAGGGTGTCCAGAGCGTGACGATGGTGTTTCTGGGCGCTGAGCAGCAGGGTCAGCAGGTGGAGGGAGTGTAAGTCGTCCCCACGGAGAGACAAAGCTGCCTGCAGAGGCTCTATGGCTGCTGATACCTGTCAGACACACAACCGTCCTCTGGTATAACTTACATTTGGCAATATTTTTCGATTATTAATGACAAGGTGCGTAATGTTGTTCCCATTTGTTTGCTCATACCTGGCGTACAAGTGCCAGCTGCAGAGCCAGATACATAGCAATCTGTGCATCCTGGGGGTCTAATGAGTGAGCCCTGTGTGGAGAGAGAGAGAGACAGCCCTCACGGTTCATGTTGTGCTAGCAAAGGTGTTTATGGTTTATGGAGTAAACTTTTTGATGTCCTATGTGCCCTAAACTCCAAAAACCTGGGCCTTTATGGGATCTTATTGTGAGGCTGAACTCGGGCACAGATGTCATGCTTTGAGCTAAATGCTAACATCTGTATACTAACAAGCAGGAACAGAACTAACATGCTTATGCCTCGTTAACATATTATCTAAAGATGTTACCATCTTTGTTCATCTTGTTAGCATGGCAACAATCAGCGCCAAACACAAATACATCTGAGGTGGATGGGAATGTCAATTAGTTTTGCAGGTGTTTGGTCATAAACCAAAGCACTTTATGACCTGATAGAAAAATAATTTGTCCTGTGAGGAACATGAATGTCAAGATCTATATTTATTGGATCGACTGCTAGTATGGCTAAAACTAAAACGCTACATAAAGGCAACAGTACAAAAACTGATAAACAGAAAGGACGTGTGACGGAGAATGGAGGAACTAGAACCTACTTGCTTAGGGCTCTCAGCGCTTTTTTGTTGAACTCGTTACGATCAGCTTTCAAAGTGGCTGCAGAGAAGAGGAAAGAACCAAAGTTTACTTGGTGCAGTTTGAGCTTCGCCGTATTTGAGCAGTAAAAGTATACAAATAGTTCTCACGCCTACACAACAAAGAGGGCCTTCGTCCTTATATTATATTATATTATATTATATTATATTATATTACCCTCCATAGTGACCCACAACCATGAAAAGGAGTATTTCACAGTTTTGGGAATGACATTTTTTGCCAGGAGTGAGAAAACTGCCTAGTTCCCAAAATGTAAAACTATCAGCTGTGGTAACCCTTTCGTTTTAAGCATCTGAACAAATGAAAGATGCTGCAGTTATCCAGGAGAGGATATTCTCAGTGTATTTGTCGGTTAGTTTGTGTGTCCTTACCCTCTGAGGCCTGTAGACTGCAGCAGAGTCCCAGAGCCAGGTAGGCCCTGGGTAGAAACTCTCCGGCTTTATCCCCCATCGACACCACACTCTGCGACAGAGCCTCTGCCTCCTCAAACTGGACATACACACACAAACACACGCTCAGTTATCCTCTGAAGGATGTTGGTTTATACTTGTGAAATACTAATCAACTCTCACGTAAATCCAGTTCGATCACAGAGCCGATAACAACAAATCTTGAAGGAGTGTTGTGAGCAGGACCTGTAACATCCTCTCCTGCATAAGAGGAAAAAACTTTGAAGCGCCGAGACCCAAAATGTGGCCGAGGCTCAGCAGGGGATGGACTATTGATGGCTGGGCCTGGCGCGAGTTTAGTGCGAGGACAGTCCAAGAAGATTTAGTTGAAGGACAACGCAGAGTTTGCTGAAGGATACACACACATATGCACATACACACACACTCGCCCACACGCGCAGCAGTAGACTGCAGGCGGTGTGTGGCTGAGCTGAGCCGAGGTGCTCTGAGCAGAGGAAAAAGTGTGTCACTATGTGTGAGGTATGGCTGGTGGCGGGCGGGCAGGTGGGTAGGTGGGCGTAGAGGGGGGGTTAATGCCTTTGATAGCACGCCACCGCAACAGCGAGCTCTGACACGCTCCCCCCTCGCCCTGCTCCTCCTCTCCTTCCTCCCTTCATCCTCCTCCTGTGCTCTCTCTCTCTCTCTCTCTGTCTCTGGATCCAGTCCTTGCGAGTTCAAAAACCTGCACACAATAGCCAGTCATTTAAACACACAGCTCGTCCATGCACATCTTAGGAGGATTAAGTCTTTTTTCTCTCTCTCTCTCTCTCTCTCTCTCTGTCTCTCTCTCTCTCTCTCTCCCTTGAATGGTGTGAAAGGAGAACATGTCGCTGCTGCCGAGTGAAAACCTCGCATCTGCAAAAACTGCTTTTCAGGAATTTATAAAACGTAGCTTTGCTCTCTCAGCTCGGCGATTGTGCGGTTTGCGGTGACGTCATGGGTTCGGAGAAGGTTTCACGTGGCCTAAGAGCCGTTTATAGGAGCATTATGCAGACCTGAAGAAAATCTGAAGACGTTATCGTGAAGTTTTGTGTGGTCTGTGTGCTAGTGGGCCGATGCAATTAGCAAGGAAAAAAAAAAAGCTGCCGACTAGATAATAGTCCAGACTGTCCAGTGGGGCTGATGGTGGATAATGGTGGCCCATTTATGTAATGCCCCACTGCACTATGGCCATAGTGTCCCATTGTGATTACGGCTGTAAGCTCCTTAGTGTCTCCGGCCTGCCATGATCTCCAGCCACGGACAGATGTGCTCTCTCCATTCGCCCCTGTTAGCTCCTCTTTTCTAATCTCTGACCCCTTTCTCTCTCTCTCTTTCTCTATCTCTTTCTCTCTCTCTGTCTCTCTATCCAGCCCACTCTCTCTCGTTCTCTCTGCCTCTCCCTCCACTTTAAACACCGCTGTTGATGTGACTTTCTCCCTCCTGCCCAGATCGCGGTGATTCGTATCTCCCGGAGTGACCCTGGTGTCAATCCCAAAACATTAGCGGCACAGTGAGTCTTTGTGATGACTTTTCTATATGCACACACACAATAAATATCCCATAAAGCTGCTGTACAGCAGAACACCATGACACCAAACTTCACCCCTCAGCTTATCATCTTACGAGTGTTCATTGAGGCCGAGGTCTGAGTAAATGTAAATGTAAATGTAAATGCACATACGTGGATTACAAAACTGACTGTAGATTTATGATTTCTCATCAGATTCAGATTGAGAACAGATCCTTGCTCCTATGTCTGTAATCCTGTAAAATTTGAACCTAAGTCAGCTCCCTTTTTTGCTTGTGACCTCTTAATGCGAGACGACTATTTTTGACCCATATCACCGGGCGTGCGTGTCAACAGAGTTCCACTGAATGCTGAATGCTTTTCGCCTCATAGAGTCTCAATTGAACGTGCCCCAAAGAGGTAAACACGCACAGATGTTAGCCTGTTGCTGCAACATTACTGCTTCCATTCACAACACAGCCATACAGGCAGCTAACGTCAACGAGCTAACATGCTCACAATGACATGATAAAATGATGATTTTTGTTTTGCAGGTTTTATTTGCACTATGGTTGCCAGAACTTAACGTTGAGCATGTTAGCATGCTAACATTTGCAAAGTAGCTCTGAATACAGTTGAATGTGTTAAATTCAGTGGAAAGTTCTACTAAAATCTGTTGTGAGATTTCAGTCTGGAACAAAGCTGTGGACTGAGCGACAGATGAACCGACAGAAACAGGCATTGCCATCCATTACTGAGCTGCCAGCATGGCTAAAAATGAGCAAATGTTAGATAACAGTTGGAAAAATAAACTGTCAGATAATTCGATTTTGTCTTGTTATGTCTGTTTTTGTCTTGACTGTATCACAGTAGTCATCCTGACAACAGAGCTCCGGCTTTTCTTGTGTTTCTAATGTGATTCGTCAACTGGACAGGATCATTTGTTAAACTGATTTATTCTTTTGCCCTTTTGTCTCCTTTCTTCTGGGATGACACTTATGGAGAACCTGATTACCTGGTTTGGAACCACTGTTTAAAGGGTAAAGGCACATGACACATGGATTTTCTCATTTAAAGGATGACATTTTTAAGAGGTGCTGGTGTCGGATTCATCGAGGGGACCCCCTTTCACCTGGATGCAAACATCTCCCTCTCCCTATCTACTCTCTGCATAAAGGAGTAACAAAGAGCAGCAGAAGCCACCGCATGGTTGAACAGACATGGAAAACAGCTCCACCTGCAGAAACTCTTCAATAGAAAATTCAAAGGTATCACAGCAACAAGTATCTCTGGGAAATGTGGAGCCGAAACATCTCAGCAAGAGCAAAAATAGCATAAAAAAATGAGGTCTTAGGTCATAATTATAATCTCAATGTCGGTCAACTGCATGTGCGTATGTGTATTGTGTGTAAACAAGTGGATGTGAGTGTTTTGTGTTTATTCACCCATTGCAGTTGGCCGATGCAGACTTTAGCAGCCAATAGGGGCAATGAGGGATCCTCTGGTCTCATCCTGGCACACTCTTTAAATACAGACACAGCGCCGACTCCCTGTAACACAGACGCACACACACATCACTGACAAATCATGATTCATGTGCACGCAGCAGCTACTTATCATGGCAGCCACAGATGACATGGATCGCTTTCAAGCGAGTGTATCAAACACACATCAACTGTCCTTACACAGCCCTAACAGACCCATTTAGACACACAGTCACTTAATACATGTAGGCCAATCATTAATGGACCACATGCACGCGCACACGCAGCCACACATGCGCCCACACACACATGCACACACCCGACCGGCCCTAAATAGAAGCGGATCTGACGACACTGAGGCGGCCCCTTCTCCTTCTAGGGAGCAGCCTATTTCTAGAGCTCTCCATTGATCTGCAGTGTCACTTTATCCTGCAACCCAGATCAATTTTTCTGTCACACATGTGGGTGCATGCGTGCGCACACACACACGCACACACACACACACACTGAGGGACAGAGAGTTAGAAAGGGGAGAATGAGAGAGGATTGTAAGCTATTCCTGCTTCCTCTGAGGACTCCCATTTCAAAAATGTATCGTCATATTATTAGGAACCAATGTTATCAGTTTCTCTTTTGACAATTTACATGTATGACTCTAGATTTTATTTTTATGTTGTCAAAATCTGGCACAAGAATTCCTTGTGATTAAAGTTCTGTCTTCTCTTTTTGTGTGCTTTTCGGCCAATCAGTGTACTCAGGAATGTTTGGAATGTCCATGTGGAGTAAAACACCACCAAGGTGCTTCTCCAAGAGGACTGGACACTTATCTGTTAATGCTATTTGTCGCACGTCTGGACATGAGGGCGAGTCAGAAGCAGGGCTGTGTACAGGACAGAGGTATGGCAGAAGACGGATGTCTCCTTTGGGTGTGGCGTGGTGTGTGAGGGGCTGTTGCTGGTGTATAAGGAGAGATGAGCTCACCTTCCCCGCCGCCATGAGTGACAGGCCCAGCTGGTGCCAGAGGTGGAACTCGTTGAATGCAAACTTCATGGCTCGCTCCAGACACTGCGAGGAAAGGCAAACATGCAAATGTGTCTTTGTGATACATTTTATACGTATGTTGGATGCGTAGGTACAGTCTGAGGCGGACAGTCTGACCAGGTAACCCTTGAGTGAGCCAAAAAAAGAGAGAAAAGATAAAAAAACAAGTCCTCAAACTGTTTCAACAATGAGTCATTCGAAGACAAAGTCAGGAACATTACAATTAGTCACTACCCTGAATGGCCACTCTTCTTGACTACATTTTTCTAGCTTGAAATGACTGTCAGTCACCACTCACCACCCACTCAGTGCTCTTTCACTACATAATAATGTGATTGATGTGTGTGTGGACGAGTGGAGGGTGGCGTGCGGCGCTGCTCAGTAAGATGCTGTCAGTCATGCAGAAGTGAGCTAAACCAAGAAAAAGGTCTGCCCTAATATTCTGATTAAATAATGTGCACTTATGAGAATGTCTTGCTGACCGTTTCACATGCATACCAAGATGTCCTGCTGCAAAGAGCTCAACGGATCCACCTGTGTGTGATCTGATTAAGTAAGAGTGTGGGCCATGCCGCTAATTGTATCAGTCAATAGACTGTGGGTATTTCTTTAATGATGTAATGACTGAACTAAGCGGATTAACAATTAAAGTACAGTTAAACTTGTCTACAACTATGGAACTGCAACTGCTACTGCTGCCGCATACGTAATGGTGCTGACCCTTGTTAACCCTGCTAAATCAGGCCCCCACACATACCAAATCCCAGTTTAACCTCTGGTTAGAGGGTTAATGTGTAGAGTTGGGACTGAGGTTCAGACACATTGAGATTAGGAAACAGAAAACCGTCAGTAGCCAGGGGTAACTCAGCACCCTTTTCTCACCTTCTGTACTTAGTGGAATATGCTTCTGCTCCACTACATTTTAGATGGAAAGACTTTTCATTCCACATTCACTCGATAGCTGTACTGCTAATATACACTTTGCAGGTTAAAATTTTGAAACATAATGCATTGAACCCTTTTAGCCGGGAAGGAGGATCCCCTCTGATCCCTCTCCCAGGTCGAACAGACATGTGATAGATGCTGCATGTTACAGAACAGACCGACAGGAACAGAACAAAGGTTTTACAATGACAACATTTATAAAACATGTAGATTACAAAATATAAGTGAAGAACTACAATGTAAGTGGTTGAAAGTCTACAGCTAGCAGCTCTGTAAGGCTGTACTTTGGCAAATGGATGCATTGAGCCAAATGGTAACATGCAGTGGCTGAGTGGGTCATGCATAGTGTTATCACACAGGAAACCAGGGTCTGAGTCCTGTGGGAGGCAATATTTCTTTATTAATTGTTTACTTAGCTGGCTTAATATTTTCTTATCTTAAAAAAGCCTGTCCATGTTAACATATCTCGATGTTGCTAGGATGTCCAGTTGAGGGCTAGGTGGTGTCCATACATCACCACAACCTTTGTTCCTGAATGTGTAAATCAAATTTAATGGAAATCCATCCAATGATATTACACTTAACAGTAATTACAACGGCAGGGTGGCGCTAGATAAAATGCCGAGAGCTCACCAAAGTCATTGAGGAGTCATTTATTAGGGACTGTGAATGTTTTTACAAGATTTCATGGCAACTCATCCAGAAGTCTGGACCAAAATGGTGGACCGACTGACTTACAGTATCATCCCTGGAGCCACACTGTGAGTAGAGCTAAAACTGTCTCTATCTCCACCAGCTACTTATACATTAATGACCCAGTAATATTAATCCATTGGTTTAACATATAGAATCATACATGGCTCTGAAAGTAAAAGTACAATGTACTTTTATTGCATACAAGTTTTATTCTTAATACTGGGGATGATTTTATACTGTCATATTTCTGTTTTCTCCTATGTAAATGATCTGACAGCCCCGTTGTCAGAATAAAATGTTGAGATTTTACGTTTCTGCGGCCCACTGCTATGGTATCATATGTACCATATTGACATTTCAACAATACGTCTCATATCGCATTTACATTACATTTACATGGGCTGACTTTCGTGTTGGGAGGGGACGTCGGTGGCAGACATTTGCTGTGTTTGTTGAATTAGCAAATTTTATTTGTTTTCCATAACAGCCATACATTCTAATACCTACCTGAGTGTCATCCAACTGAAATTTGATATTGGAATCAGAACTTGCTACAGACAGGACTGATTAATGTTTCACTAAGTCCGTAATCAATCAATGTGAATCGTATTCATCACATCAGGGATGGATGGCACTGACTCACTGACATCTAATTTTGAATAAATGGCCCGTACTGGCCTCATATTTCAGCAAACTGATCCCCTGGTCTAGGTGGAACTGCCTCAGCGTGTTTGAGTGTGTGTGTGGTCCTCCTCATAAGATGACTGATGCTATCTATGAATCAGTCAGACAGGTGGACAAACCTAATTTGAGACAACCCTGCTAACCCTCCACCTCCCCAGCTTCCCACATCTGGGTAGAGGTCACATTAGGGGGCTTTTAGAAAAAGTGAGAACCTGGAGGAGGAATTTGGAGCGAGATGAAGAGTGAAAGAGAAAAAAAAGGAGGGAGCAGTATAAGAAGACAGACCATGAGGGGGATGATGTGAGATGGGGGAAGACTGCGAGACAGTGAGAGAAAAAGACACATAATCCCCTTCCTCAAAGTGATAAGGACATTCATTAAAAAGTTTGGCAAAGGCAAAGCTCTCACTAACACATCTCATCTCTCACTCTCCGGCTCCCCCCCCCCCCCCCCCCCAAAACCTCCAGCATAGAATGTGTGTCTCTGTTTGTGTGTGTGTGTGATTGTGTGTGACTGTGTGTGTCGCCGCACCTCAGACAGCATGCCATACTGCCCCCTCCTGGCCATGCTGATGGTGAGCAGGTCGTAGACAGAGGTGGCATCCTGCAGGCTGGCCTGGCGAGAGTCGGCCTGGTCTGGCAGACGACTGATCACCGCCTCACCGCTGGCCTGGACGAACAGAGATGCTGAGTGAGGAAGGGGAAAAGGAAGGAGGAAGAAGAGGAGAACTAAGGAAGGGAAAGAAGGTGAGACTGATGGTCTCAGCAGGAGGGTCCTCTGTTAAAGAAGGTGTCTAATCCTTGCGTGTGTTTGTGTGTGTGTGTGTGTGTGGGTGTGTGCATGTGTGTGTGCGTGTTTGTCTCACCATCGACTCTGTGATGAGCAGCAGCAACACAGCCTCCTCCACAACGTCCTGGGGACAGAAGCAACTGCCAGGACACAGGAAACAGGAAATAGTACCATATAACAGGAAGTATATCTCTCTCTCACACACACACATGCACGCACACACACACACACACATAGTTTGTCCAGCAGTAGATGGTCAGATTGCTGGGAGTGTCCAGTTTCTGTTCCAACTGTGGTGCTGTAACACAACACGGACCACCGTGGGTGTATCACCACACAGCACTATCTCAGATGTCCCCCACACACACACACACACACACACACATACACTCACAGAGAAATAACATGGTGACTCCTTCATCTCTTTCCCTCTCTACCTCTAACATCCCTCTCATTCATCACTTTCTTTGCCTCTCCTCCCTCTCTGGCCGGCTCCGTGTGCCATTAGAGGACACATTTACCAGACACCATCGTGGCCTTTTCAAAAGAGGTAACTGATGACAAAAGCCAAGAACAATACTGAAGTGCAGCTATTCCTCAGGGTGCAGTCTCCCGTTCTTACTCTCCTTCTAATCTCAGACATGGATTTAGATCTTCACTTATGATAGTGTGGGCAGGATTAGTCATGTGGCGGTGACTAAGTATGGCTCGCAGGGCCTGAGCAGCGAGCGCAGGATCCCTGCAAAGAGGGAAACGCTGGAACGAGGCAGCAAAAATGTGGATACGGTTCAGTGTGCTGATGCAGATAACCAGTTTGTCATGTCAGAACCCTGCACTGCACTTTGAACCCGTGTGAATATTATGTCACCTTATGTTACGTTATCACAGTTTATGTTTGGCCCAATGTCATGTTATGCTGTGTAAGACTGTTATGCCATGTTATCATGTTATTTTATGTTATTAGAGCGGTCGATAAAACTACAAAAGCGCGTTATTAATGCAGTTATTTACCGTTTTAATGATTTATCATTCCGTCATGCTATGTTACGTAATGTCACATATTGTTGTGCTGTAATTCTATAGCATGCTATGTCATGTTACATCATATCGTACTTGTAATCTCCTGTTCTTTAATGTTATATCGTGATATTCAACGTCATGTTACACGCTCCAAACACAGTTTACAGAGGGTTCAGCAAGTCCAGAACTTTAAAATGCAGCTGTGCTCTAAGTCGCTCCGGACAACGCAGGTGATTAAAGGGTAATTAAGATAATTGTTTTTTAGCTTTGCGATTTGAGTCTTCCCAGTTCAGCTGACCATATCACCACCTGTAGAGGGAGAAATGTAAAAAGCCAGTAGAATATTCAGAGTTCGTTTAATCATTCATTAGCAGGCTTTTCAACCAGCGGACCGTGGGCCAAACACAGCACTCTAACAACCTCATTCCGGCCCTTTGATTATTTATATCAAAGGGCTAATAGGCTAATTAGCCCTGATGCTAAGCTCAAAAATACCCTTATTTCATTAAGATTTTAGCCCGGGCTGTGTCAGCGGAGGGAGTTAACAAGAATTAAACTGACAACCTACTTTTAAGGTTAAAAAGGTGCATTGTTTGACTTCTGCAATGTGTTGTCCATTACAATTCTGTTTCAATTTTGAAAATTAATAAAGCAGAAAAAAACAGGACATTGTTTAAACACATTTAAATCCCTAGCTTTGCATGTCAGACATACAAAAAGTCCAACCCCAAGTAGTGGAAAAAAAATAGCTCAATTGGCCTGATTTATATATTTGTAGTTACACATTTTTTCAAATCAGTTTAAATGTTTTGTTTTTTATTAACCTTTATTTATACATGGTGGGTTGGCATAGAATACTTGGCTTTTAGCATGCTTGTTTAATGCAATGCACAGGATTAAAAGTTGTATTTCAGGCTTATATGTTATCAGGTCTTGGTCCAACCCAAATATGTTCTATCTTTATTGCTGTCATATTTGTTTTTCTTAATTGCTGTACTTTAAAGTACTCTTTGAGTCGGCTGTAATAACCAGGGGTGGATGAGTTCACCATCATCTGTACCCCTACTCAGAATAGAAGTAGGGAGGACTAATTTCAGTCACTCAACCTTAGAAATAACCTAAATATGAACTGTAGTGACAGTCAATCAATTAGGAGGCTACGTAAAAGCGTGTTTGCCAAGCTTTCATTGAACAATCCTGTTCATCGCCTTATCACAGGTATTTGAGGAGTGCAGTATTACTTTTCTTTTTCAGTTTTCAGCTCTAGACTGCACTTACAAGAGGAGCAGAGGTGTGTGAAACACTTTGGGGCGTGCTGTGGGATTCCTCACCTTCAATGACCCAGCAGAAACTGGCTGCCTATGAGCACTCTCTCTAGGAAGGTCTGTTACCTGACTTCCCATGTGGGCGGCCTTTAGTTTGTTAGCCCGCGATGACTCATGGTCTTCAGTACAAAAGACATTTGGACAAAGGGAGTTGAATAACTGCCAACTGCTACAGTTGCTGGTCGGACAGTATCTCGGACAAAACATGGGCTGAAAGTGAGACTCTGACAAAGGAAGCAGAGCCCTTTTGATAACTGCTTTGGGCACAATAGTGTTACAAAAAGAATCACAGGAGGCAACAACCCCTCTTGAATGTTGAACTTGCGGAAATAAATAGCACACTGACAGTTGGATAGAACAGATAGGAGTGTTCAGAGTATCAAGACTGGTCAAGTGACGTAGAGATGGAACAAACAATACAAACCAGTCGGTGCTGTAGCGCTGCGGTGGTTTAACAGTGGGGTAGATGGCGTCTTTGGAGGCGGCCGCTCCCTCTCTGTGGAGCCAGGAGGAGGGCGGGGGGCCCAGTGGGGGCCAGTAGCTGTCCTCGCTCACGGAGCTCAACAGCACCTCTGCTAGTTTCCTCGCTGCGGACTAGGAGGAAAACAATGTATTAATGGAACACTGCAAATACTGGGTTGATGAGAGTAGGATAATAATGTCAACAGGAACATGATAAGGAGTAAAACTGTACTTTAGGGAACAGTCTTCAGTGATAAAAGCAGTGTATCATTTGTTTGTCATATTGCCTGTTGGCTTAACTTTGTTTAGAGTGTCAACATAAAGCATAAAGCTTGTAATCTACACTTGAATGCCCTGATACACTGTAGAAATATAAAATACTTGGAAGCTAACAGCAATGCAGACAGTAAAAACTATTTGTGTGGGACACTACGCGTGCGTGTGTGCGTGTGTGTGTGCGACACCTCACCTTTCTGAAGCTCTGAGACCCTCGTGACTCCACCACCCTGAGCACCCTACGCAGCTGGTGAGCACCCTGCGCAAGATGACTAACAGAAACACACACACACACACACACACACACACACACACAGACACACAGAGTAGGCGTATATCAGTGAGATGTATAGGTTGTGAAGGTGTAACGCTGAAGAAAAAGAAAAAAGCTGACAGTTATAAGAGAACTTTGTCAACAACTCCACTGATATTCTGACTGCATTCAGCTTCAAATAGCCAGGTTCTCAGCCTGCCATATAAACAAAATGGGAATGTTCCATAATGAGTGGAGCTGTACACCAGCTGCTAGCATTTCTAGTACTGAATTAACTCTGAAACTGTTCGAACACAAGCTAAACATCATAACCTTCATGAAGGCAATTTCACTGCAGGGCTGTTGTATTAGACTGCATCATTTCTAGGTAGGCGCACCTAATAAACTGGAAGCTGAGTGCATTTGACAGTTAGAGCAACACTGACACCTGCTGGTCTAAAATAAAAAATGCAACCACTGTTGCACTGAGGCTGAGTGGCGCTCAAAAGCTTTGGCTTTGATTTCTTCTCCTCCTCACTTTCCTACAACAGAATACTAAGAGAGCCCAGCGTTCCCTCTATTACAGACGAGGCTGCAGCCATTAAACATGCTGCATAACCAGCGATGAACAAAACACAGGTAGATTAGTTCCAGTTGGTGATAATTTAAGCTCTTAAGTATCGCGTCAAAAGTAGTTTTAAAAAAAGCCACTTTGAACAGAACATTCTCAGTGTTTACAGAGCAGCACAGCTCAGAGACAGTGTGTGTGTGTGTGTTTGTGTTGGTGTGTATGCAGGGTTGGCAGACTCACCCCCTCTGCAGTAAACAAAGGTAAGCACTCTGTAATGCAGCCTGCAGGAAGTAGCCCAGCTCCATGTCCACAGGTGGAAGCAGACTGGCTTTGGCTGTCTTGGTGTGGGGTGTTGACACTGTCTGAAAATACAAATATAATATATAAATGGAATGAAACTGACAAACACACAACATTTCCTCTGAAGGTAAAATGTCCTCAAGTGGTGCAGACACGCCGATACAACAATACATTTTTACTTTCAATGTTAGTGACACGACACAAACGCTCACTCACTCACACCAACAACCTGCACACGTATCATGCGTACTCTACATGTATACACAAACACACCTTGTCAAGCTCCTGCAGGTAGGACAGAGCGGCGTCACAGGCCCTGAGGAAACAGGACAGACTCTCCTCCTCTCGCTCTGACAGACGCACACGAGACACTGAAGAGACTGTCTGGTGGTCCAGGGACAGACCTGAAACACGACCAGAGACAATATGCGTGGACTTAACCATAATATTATAAATACAGAGCAAGCAGGTAATGCAGTGAACACATTACATACTGAAAATCATATGTGCAGTATCATTTACAATAGAGGTTCCTTTAAATTTGAATCTAATAATAACCATAATGGAGAAGATATAAAGAATATTTTAAAAAATTGCATTTGTAACAAATACATTACATAAATGACAAGGTTATTGTCAAAGGATTTGATAACTAATAATGTATTTACACTTCTGTTCGATATTTAATAAATTACATAGTTTCCCCCTCTAGTCAAAATGCGTTTTTCTTCTTGTTCATGGTGTTGAATATTGAATCTTCACTGTGTAAACTGAAGGCTGTTTTCACATTCATTGCTCAAAGTGTAAATTTTTTTCTATGCTCATTAAAAAAAAAAGAATCCAGAAAAATTAGGCCTACGAGCATTATTTGACAAAATGTAAGATGCTGCTACAATGCAGTTTTACAGTTTGGGACATTTTAGTTTTGGCTCCACGTCTTTCCCTGTTTTGTCTCATATATTTTAGTCAGCAGGAAATATACAGTGATTTTAATGTAACAGAAAACAGACCTCAACTCACAGCCAAAACGTATGAATGAGAAAAAGCCAAAAAGAAGAAAAAGATTCAACTAATTGTAGCTGATTAAAGCATCTTAAAGGACTTAAATGTATCTTTGATGCATTCTCCCCATCTCCGTATAGTCTTGTTCAGATGGAAGCACTGAACAGAGAAGAAGAAGTGAGCAGGCCGGTCTTGGTCCAGATGCCAGGTCTGACGTCCGTTAGCTGACTTATTGGTACAAATAAGCAGTGAGCAGGAACATTTCTAGACTGCAGGAGGCCTGTGACGGACGGCAGCCTCAAAACCAGACGCCAGCCCTAATCAAATAAACAGACAGCTGCCGATGGACAAGACATCATCACCCAAATATTCATCTGACTTCATTCTCATAATAATATGCAACATGTACACAGGAAGCCATGGGAAGGAGCTGTGCTGCTCCCCGAGGGACTCTATCTGTTCTCTCGTGAAGGATGTGAGAGTCAGTCATAATAATCCACTGTAAATATCATGTACTGTGCTTCAAAATAATCAAAGGAAATCAAAATCTAATTCTCCTCATTTTCATGAGCATGAGGTCATGTATGAGCATCAGGAAACGGGGGGGGGGGGGGGGGGGGGGGGGTGGGGGGGGGTAATGATGATGGTTATGAGTGTAACAAGATTAGAGTGCAATGTTCTGTGGATGTGATCTTTAATCACGCTGATGTTTAAAACAGACAAAATACTTCAAGATTGTATTTGACTGGAAAAAAGGCACATTTTTTTAAAGTGACCAGAAATGAATGTAATATAAAAAAAATAATAATAATAAAAGAAGGCATGCTTGGACTTCTGACAGCTTGTGTGTGTGACCGTGAGTAACAGTAAATGCTTCCCTGACATATGACTCACACTCATCGGGTTTTTAAAACAGCATCTGTGTAGGAATCTGCCAGTGGCGATAAATCTGTTCCCTGCAGGGGTTTGAGTTGTTGCTTTACTCTGAATCTACTCCTTTCTGTTCAGATTGGACCTCAGAATGTTTACAATTTTAGAATACAAACCAAATGTGTTATGACTGATCAAAAAGTCAAAGCATGAAGAAGATGGTTTTTTTTTTTTTTTTTAGAAAAGATTCAAACTAATATGGTGGGAATTCTGTCAGTGTACATTTATGATACATTTTGCGAATTTCATTAAAAGAATCGTTTGTTCTGAGTGACGGAGTGGATATAAAAGGTATCACTCTTTACACTCTCAACTAATATCATATTCTAATATCTATTTAGATATTAGACAAATCCGACCCCTCCGTGAACTTATTTTCCCGATAGTGACCGCCGTTCTATACATTATCCCTTACACATTTGAGTGTTACCTGACTGAAATGCATGAAATGGCCAAAAAGTACAGAAGAAAGTGACTGAATTGAACTGAATGACATGAATTGTAATTTAGTTTTTTTTATTTTATTCTACTGAATGCCAGTAAGTACACTTGAACTACACTGCCTACTTTTTCACTCGAGGGCACAAAGCTGTTTGGAAAGTTTGGGATGACTCACATGTTATTACTTTGGTGTACTCCAGCAGAGGAAGCTCAAGAGAAAACCTTTCACATCATCAGTGTCATCCACAATCTGAGGTTAAGATAATGATAAAAAAAAAAAAAAAACTCCCCGAGAGGTTACTGACATAACTATCCTATCTGTCCGATCACGCTGATGTTTTCCAGCCGTGTGACGTTCATCTCCACAGATTGGATTTCATCAGCCTGCCCACCTCCCTTCCACTTCCACTTCCACTTCAAAACCCCCGTACAAGGTCATTGTGATTTTTGGGGCTGTAATAACTTCTCACAAAGGGATTAGGAATGGGATCATCAAAGGAAATGTGTACAGAGAGCTGCTCAGGGGTGTTTTCAGTTCTCTGGGCTGCCTAAGCTCACTTAAGGCCCAGGATGACAGGTAGGAGATCCGCTGTACATGTGCAGCAATACAGTGGATGTCCAAAAAGTCTGCAGTCCTAGTGGCAGGTTGCGTAAGGTGCAGCTGATATACTGTGTTACATTCAGTCTTTCTCGACAAAATCAAATGTATATTTTTAGGGCCTAACGCACGTTTGTGAAGCCGATTTCTAAGTATTTTAACTGTCGATTGATTGTATTGCTATTAATTCAAATTCATACTTAAATTCCAGTGAACTGTGTTGCTGCTTGTCACGGTTCTTTTGCCTCCTCTCCTTGCCTAGCACTGATTTGTGTCTGTTTTTGTGTTTGTTACTCTGTTACTTCGTAATAATGTCAGTGGCAGCTCGTTTTATTTATGGTGAGGAAAATGTTAAGTGAACGCTGAAGATGCTGACATAAGCTTATGAGTTGATACGGCTAATTTTCACCAATAAAGTCTCTTATTTACACATCAAGTAGATATGGGCATTAAACATTAACATTCATTTGGAGTCATGTTTCCAGACATCTCAAAAGTGATTAATTCAATATTTAGCTCTGTTTTCTGAAGAGAAATATTTGTCTCTTTAGCTGCTAAATGCTCCACTATGTATTCACTCACCAGGTAGTCTCTACCTGTGTCCTTCTGCTGCTGGCTGCTGAGCAGGTAGTGTACAGTCCATTTATCAAAGGTCTTAAGTGAAAACAGCTGTCTGAGTCACCTCTGTCAAAACGCTAATGAGAGCGGTCAAACTGCACAAAACAGTGAAGCTGCAGGCGGTTAAACTAAAAACAATGAGCTGACAGATACTAGGAGGCTTCACAGCTGAGGGGAACTGGAAAGCTTGGTGGTAAATATCTTTGGTTACTCATATGATCCATCTTTAGCATAAAAATACTGATTAAAAGCATCTTTACAGGACAGTTAGAAAAAAGTTATCATTATTCATCAATTATTAAGCTGCAGCCAGTAGTCTTTGGTTTCTGGACTGTTAGTTGGACAAAAGGAGCGGAATTTGAGCTCTGGGATATCATAATCAGCACTTTTCACTACATTTTAACATTTTGTATACTGATTTATCAATTGATTCATCATGAAGATAATCAGCAGATTAGCAGATAATGAAAATGCTGATTAGCTGCAGCCCTTCTGTGAGTCAGACGGAACCAGGAGGCCGATCTGTAAACAGTTACAGTCTGAGTAATCGTTTCCGATTCCTCCTCTCTTCCAGAGAAGTTTGGCTCATCTGCTGATTTGTTTACAATCTCAGTGATCATCTCCATGCTTGTGTTTGTTGTGCCCCGTCTGTCTTCTTGTTTGAGTGATGTGGTTATGTGTGCAGATCTTTGAACTGTTCTTGATGAGGATGAAGTTTTTTTATTACTGTTTGTTATGATGGAAAAATACAACTATAGCCCTACTCACATGGGACAAGTATTACAGAGGAATACCAAGGAATCTCATGTAGTAGAAATTACGACCCCACGCTTGTGTTACATGCGGTGCATTTGCACGGCATGAGCAAAGACTATATTTTACCCATGTTTAGTGACAGTGTCTCCTGGATATGATGTCAAGGCTCCATGAAACATCAACATGTCAGAGCTGAACTGTTTCCTCTTAAACAGCCAGGTGACTAATGTGTTCCCCTTTAATACTCCCAGAGGTGTCCGCTACCTTTAATGACAAAAGCCTCGGCCAGCAGGCGGAGGTGGTAGGTCGGCTGGTCTTCCCTGGTCAGCTCCTCCAGTCCCACCCTGGCGCACATTCCCTGGGCGTCCCGGTAGCGACCCTGCACATAGTGCACCTTGGCCATCATCAGCAGAGCCTCGTTCAAATACCTGGGCTGGAGGACAAGAGGAAATGGCGAGAAGTGAAGCAGCAAAAACGAGGAGATTTATATCAAAAACGTCCTGTGATCGGTGCCACCGTGGCTTCAGCGCTTCCTTTATGTGGGTAGAATAAATCAAATAAACTAGGAAGAGACGGAGAGGATTCTACAGCTATGACTCGACCCCGATGAAACCCAGATGATACTAACTGTGAGATAGCCTCGGCTGAGGATGGCGTTGAGGTGGCTTTTGGCCCGTTTCAGTTTGGCCTGAGTCTTGTCGAGCAGAGGCGTGGAGCTCCGTAACAGGTCCATGTTTTCCTGCAGACACTCCTCTAACAGCGCCTCGGCCATCATCAGCGTCCCGTAGTCGTCTAAAAAAGGGGGGTGGGAATGAAAAAGTCAAAAAACAAGAGTGAAGTGAGTTTGTTGGAGCAGGTCTGGGCTTAGGGTCGCAGGTCATTTGTGTCCGTAGCCAAAGCAAACCTCAGTCATTCCATTAAAAACAGCATTTCCCACCAGCTCGGGGAGAGGAGTTCAACTATGCAACAGTCCTGAGGTCTATTTAGAAGCTACAGTTTCCATTTCCCTCATACTTCCTTTAAATAGACTTAACAGTGTTCTCATATGATAAGCACTGCACGTCTACCTCCACGGAATCAAGATACCAAAGTTTATTTAAACAGTAAACCAACGCTGTTCTGACCCAGGCCTCGGTGTCCAGTAGCTGAGGTTTCTCTGTACACACACACTCGATTAAAGCCTTCCTGTTTAGCCTTGTCATTCTGCCTGTGTGTGTTCTGACGCCAACTGTGTGAGCGGCGTTTTTATGTCCCAATGCGCTCAACATATTTGCCAGTTAGTTTTATCAGCACAGCCAAGGCTAAAGCTATCAGGGAGGGGGAAGGTGAGGCGCAAACAGCAGGACGTGTCTCAGCGCAGAACTACAGCGAGAGCCGTTGAATGGTTTCACACAGGTTGCAGCCTGGATCTGCAGTTCTCGTTGCTTCATCTGTGATTCTCTCTGTTTTCCGGGAGTCATTTTGTGACGCATCGCTATTTGTCTACATCCTCTTCAGTCAGTAACTTCCCGATTTACACAAACCACAGCTGAACCACCATTAAAGTACGAGTGCCCTGCAGGTGCTCATATTGCCATTTTCTGCTACTTCCTACTTTTCACAGATTTCAGACGCAAATATTTTACTTTTTTTTTACACCACGACATCTATTTGATTACTTTGATAAGTGACAACTAATTCAGATCAACGATGCAAATATATAATTGCCATAGAAATGATGATGTGACATTACTTTAACCAGCTGTAGCAATAAAACAAATGCACATATATAATATACATACATTATAAACTATTATTCAATAGTTCTGCAATGGACCATTCAGCTTCATGTGTAATTTCACTTTTTGTACAGTACGTATATTTTGTTTCTAATACTTCTGTACCTTTACTTGAAGGTGCAATACATGTAAGGTAAAAGCTGCTGACGTTAGCTACCGTTAGCTTGTTAGCTATGTTAGATTTGCAGTTGGTGGTTAGGGTTAGCATGCTACTTTCAGCGGACTACGCTACACAGACAGCCTTACCTAATCTATTAACAGACTAACAGAGTCTTACTATGATGTGATATTGTTATTGTTACCTCAGTACAAAACAAATATGAGTAATTCCTCCACTGCTGGCAATTGCGATGGTTTAGAAACCATGACATTTTTTTAAAAGGGGAAACTCATTTTGATAAACCCATGAAAAAAAATCACTTAAAGCAAAACTGGCACGTTTCAGTTAATTGGTTTAACAGCCCAGAACTTTATTGTTTTGGTTCAGTCTAACATCTCATCAGCCTTGAACATTATCCGTCCAACACCAACCGACAGACGAACAAAGTTATCTAGTTATCAGCTAGTGTTAGCTGGTGAAAACAGCGACATATTCGGGGCTAACTGGACAGAAGCATGACTCCAAGTGAAAGCTAAATGTGACTGCTCCGGGCTGGTTGTGTGAATAAGACGATCAATCCAAAAGGTGAAACCAGTGATAGGACACTGATGCAGCAGCTTCGTCAAGCCATCTTATGTGTTTACAGCTTGTGTCTGCTGCCCCCCACGTGGCCAAACCTGTTGATTTAAATAGATTACATTCTGGTTTCTGGGCTACAACAGGTGGGGAGACTCGTGCAGGGCAGTGGGGGGACTTACTGAGGCCAGTCCAGAGTCCCCCCAGTGCAACCCTCACATTATGTTATTAATGTTAATAATTTAAGTAAAAATTCCACATTTCTTTCGGTAAATTTGTATTTTCGAATGTGAAAGTTGGAAAGAAAATGCTGTTCCAAAGACTTCAATAGAAGAATTGAGTATAACTACGGATCTTCTACATACTTGGTGCTTTGGGCGGCGCAGGAGGAAGATGCACTCAACACATTTGTTAGACCTCCAGGACACACAGAATAGGCTATTTTCTTTTTTTCTTCCTGCATTCTCAAACTTGCTTAGAGAGGCTGGAAAACAGTGGATACGGTTCATAAAATGACCACAAAATATTTTAACTGCAGGATGTAATCTCTCGTCCTGATTGTTAAAACCCTCCAAATTCCCACAGAAATACAACACTTTGGCGTCTGACCTGCACTAAATTGTAACTTCTGCTGTGATTTGGTGTATTTGCCACCACTGCAATTTGGTTTCCCCCTGTGGGAATAGTGAACAGCGAGCGGTGCATAGTATCAGCTTTTGACTGACAAAGAATTAAACTATCCAGTCTGCATCAAAGTAAAATCACCTTGAACTACAAGAGATCCCTGAATGAAAAGTACACAACAAGCAGCAGCCTTTTTACAGTTTAATTAACAGCGGTGTGAGCTTTTACAGCCAAGTATAATTCCTCATCACCTGCACTGAAGTTCCTCTATCTCTAATCTAACACTCCCAGTGCACCATGCCTCCCATGCGCACCTAATGTCAGATCAGCTAATGTGACCCATGCATGCGCACAGTGATACCACATTGATTTAACACTTCAGTGCGTGTGCAGGCGGGGGAGAAACTTGCTGCACCGCACTATCAGCTACTTATGGGCACAATAACAGCGGGCATGCGGTCGAGTCACCTGAACCCGTATTTACTCTGCCGAGGTGATAGGTGGAGGCAGGTGCATTAGTGACCTACCGGAGAAATGCTTTATGAGGCACAGAAACGATAAGTGTGTTTGCATTTCTTTGGGCATGTGGTGTGGAATGATTTGTGGAAAGCCTGTTTTTTTGCACGAGATATGGCGGCCCTATCCTGCGAGAGAGGGCTTAACAATATAGAGGGTCATACAGTTCCTTTGATCATGTACACACTCTTTCATTGTGTATACTCTAAACTTCCAGGGAGGGACCTTTTTTATTGTTTGAGGCATCCGGCAACTCCTCTCTGACCCCCTGTCCTGACCCACTGGGGCACATTAAAGCTGCTCATCATCTTTATTATTTGTGGCATAAATCTGCTGAAGGGGAACCTTTAAGTGTAGTAACTCACTTGTTCTTGCTGAAAGACCAAAGTCCAACTTGTGTACAATTCAACCTACACACTGCAAAAAGTATCCCTCCTTGACAATAACTTCAGATTCTGAGACTTAAAGGGGCTCTATGGAGCTTTGGAAAAACAACCCAAACCCGGATTTGTAATATTTACAATAGGAGGGCATGAAACAAAATGGTAAATATTTATGTTTTTCATAACTGAATAAACAAGCTGCTCTCAGAGGGAAATAATGTCCCCAGAGCACCGTTTTGAGCTAGAAAGGTGGCAGGGTCCGCCACATATAAACAAAGGAAAACAGTATGAAACTGCGTTGCCCTTTAAGGTCAGTTTTTATTCGGTTTATTCAGCCATGAAAACAAACAGTTTATTTGAGTTTGTGTAGGCATAAAAATAACAATATTTATCGTTTGATTAAATGTTTTTTCCTCAAAACTACATAGTACACCTTGAAAATAATATCAGTATATATATATATATATGTGTGTATTATCACACGTCAGTTGATCAAACATGCAAATTGGCTGAAATAAAATAAAAAAAAAAAAGGAATGGATATGGAGGATTTCCCCTTAAACTAATCTGGAACCAACTTCCTGAATCGTCCCTTAAAACAAGTGGAAATGAAACATGCGGATTCAACCTGTTTGCAGAACCCTTTTTCCCCCCCTTCCCTGGTCATTTTTTACAGTGTGCAGTAAAAACAGACAGGAAACTACAGGAGATACCTCAACTCAAGAACCCTCCAGGTGTTCAAAACCACTCACCGTCCTCGTGGAACCTAGCAGCGTTCATCTGGTCGATGATCGCCGGCATCTTGTCCCACTGACACTCGGCCCGGTAGCGCTCCATCTCCGTCTCCAGCCGGAGTTGGGTGAAGGAAACCCGGGATGCCATCGTCGCTCTGTCCCGGTGGTGACTGTACTCCCCGGACACGATGGGAGTAACTGCGGACTGGAAGGGAGAAATAAATGTGTAATCTTTGCGTGCGGAGGGGTGGGGTGTGTGGCTGTTACAGTAACACGGGCACTAAAGGTGATCCGAGAGGAAATCCAGAGCGCAGACATAAATGCATGGGGTTTAATTTACATTTTTACAACCAGGAATTCACTGTTAGGGTGTTCTTGTCATTACATCAATTTGTAATGTGATCTATCCGGTAGGCCTGGATCGTCATCTTACAAGAAAAACTACAATAATCAGGCAGTAAACTTTTTCAACCTCTTATTTTTCTTCTTCTTTGCAGCCCTCTTCAATGCATATAGTATATTACAGTGCATGCTCTGCATACATTGTCTTGTCTACCACTTTAAAATATGCATTAGTGACACCTGGCTGTAAAAGTGATTTTCTTGAAATGAATGTGGCATTTTCAGAGGGCTTGATCTGTAGCTGCTGGAAGTAAAAGAGAGGCTGTCCTGCTGCAAACAGCCACGTCCTTAATCTTTCCTGTTAACACTTTAACTGGATCAGGTAGGGCTTAACAGGCAGCAATGCAAAGGAGGCTGCAGCAAAGAGTGCAGCCCAGAAAGAGTCAGGGCGCATGCATATAAGGTGCTGTTTTCTTATGTTAATACTGGTCATTTCATTAATGATTTTCCTGGAAAAAATCAATCCGTAATTGCTTGGCTTGCTCCCTGATCTGGGTTCAGCAGCATTGGCAGGCTGACGCTGGCTCAGTGTCAAAATAATACATCTGTCAGCTACTGCCCTGTGACATGGAGTTGAACTATACGAACGACACAAGGTTGCACACACCAGTGAATGCGCTTGACAGAGCCAAATCAAGAAAATGTTCTTGAAGGAAGAGGGAGAAATTCACATGAATCAGATGGACAACGGGGACAACAACAGAGCGTGTAAACACAGGGGGAGACAAGGGTCACTCACTGACTACTGGAGGGTTTTGACTATATCAGCTACTGTATGACATTTACAAAACCTCAAGCCTCTTGAACAGAGCTTTAGCAGCGTCATTTTCTCTCTGGAAACTTGACATTTGCTTGACACAAATCGACGCTTCTCCTCCGACTCAGTGAACTCCAGCACACAGACAGGCAGCGTGTTTCTGTGGATTTGACAGCTGAGCGGCTGCTATAGTCACGCCCCCGATGACGTCATGAAAGAGTAGCCTCAACGGGCACTCTTTTCTTTGTCAAGATATCTAACACCTTGACGTACTTTGTCTCCCTGAAAGCGCCCGTAGAGCTCACAAATGAGGCTACAACGTGAATATTTTATTCAAAATAACATGAACATTAGCTTGTGTCAGTTTTAGCTTGGCAACTTGGTGCTATTTTGCCCGGCGAACAGCAACGCTACGAAACAGGAAGTATGCGTTTGTTAACTACTGAAGGGCATTTCTGTTTTTTTAAGCTGTCTCATTGTTTTGATATTATTTTAGAAAACATAGGTGAAATATAATAAATTGTAATTCAGTCGTGAACAACTAAAAGTAACAATATAGTCTGTCTAGCAAAGTTTTGGTGAATACGTAAGTCAGCATAGCGACTTCTCTCGCTTCAGTTGTATCATCTCCGATAGCTTTAACCAATCACAATGAGCTGTCGTGTCCAAGTGGGGCTACGGCGAGTCACTAGGTCCTAAATAGCCGTGATTGAGCATTTGTCTCCAGCGAACTAAGAAAACAAGATAACTGTTCACGGAGTCAAGTGACGACACAAATCATATTCAAGTAAGTATGAAAATAACTCTTGGAGTAATGTATCATTTAACGCCATGAGTGGTTCTTGTATTAAACAGTTCATAGTATTTACACGCTGTAACCGTAGTGAAGTGAAGCTTCATGCTAACCAATCTTATCACTCAGCCTGTTAGCTTACGTTAATGTTTCCATTATTATGTGCTCTTTTACTGTAAGTTTACTATAACGTTAGATATGTAACCTCACAGTACCTACAATATGTTGCTCCATTATGACATTTTCACAGCGATGTGATATCGCTGGTCAGCTCATTGTTTTTCTATGTCCTTTAATGCATTCACCCCTTAACAGTGTTTACACACTTGCATGACTTTGTTTATCAAACATCAACAAACAAAAATGTGATTTATAAGAGTGACTTGACTGATTTGTGTCTCGTCTGTTGGCAGTATGGCAATACAGCTGCAGTAGAAAGCCAGCTGTTGACTAGAGCTGATTTAGCTTTATTAAGACCTCAAAGGGGCGTATATATGTCGTTTTTAGGAGAAGAAATTCAAACTCTGAATTGTAATTTCTGTAATATCAATGAGGGGATAATACAAACTCAGAAATATTAGTTTTTTCCATGACAGAATAAACAAGCTGTTCTCAGAAGAAAATAAGGTCACCAGAAGACTGTTTGAAGCTAGAAAGGTGGTAGGGTCCGCCACATATAAACAAAGCAAAACAGTATGACATTGTACTTTTAATGTCACTTTGTTTATTCAGTCATGGAAACAAAGGGAGTTTGTTTATTTATTTAATATTTAATCAAAAGATAAATACTGTTATTTTGGCATTAAAACTGCATAATGCAGCTTTAATAGGAGAAGCGCAAGATGAACTCCCTATTGATATACATCTTTACATGGGGTTTATTGAGTTACAGCGTTGGGATGTATGAATGAAAAGTTAGAGGGAAAACCCAATTTGATTAGAAATAGGGTCCCTAATTATGTGATATCCATCATAGATTAAAAGTATAAAGGACACTGTTGTTAATTTAACATGCTGTCTTCCTTTCTGTCATTTTTCCTGTCTGTGTGTACTGTCCAGCAGAATGAGGAGAGGCAGGTGTAGCATACAGTGGGGGGGTCTGCTCCTCCTCCTGTCTTCCTCTCTGCTCTGCGTTGACTCTCAGGGGGATCCACAGGGGCAGCAGCCACCGCCCGTCGTAGAAAGTGCGGCTCACATAACCGGCCATGGTCACGGTCGCCTGGACAAAAACATGGTCCAGGACAAAGAGTGAGTGACATCTCCTTCTCTGCCACTACACTACGCATGATTCACCGGTTATTTGCACAGAACTGTGGTTGGACTTTGAACACTGTCAGCAGCGCCATTCACACACTCTGTGTAATTGACTGTGTGTGACACGTATTTTTGTTGTTGTTCCAGCCACATCATGGAGCATTTAGAGGGAGTGATAGACAAACCAGAGAAAGACATGTCACCGCAGGAGCTTCAGCTGCACTATTTCAAGATGCATGATTACGATGGCAACAACCTGCTGGATGGGCTGGAGCTCGCCACTGCTATCACACATGTACACAGAGAGGTAGGTATATACAGTATGCAAGTATCTATATCTGTTTCTGTCCTCTTAGATGTGAACATATTGCCTGATAACTTGAATACAAGTAATTATTTGTCACTGACTGCTGAAGGATGTAATTCTACTTTTTAATTCAACACTTTATTTGCCAGCACTGACAGTGCCTTTGTAACTTTGTTATGGACTCTTGATTTGTGGACAACTGTTCTTTAAATTTTCAAATTCTTTCAAAAGATACATCATATGTCCTATCAAGAGTTCTATAACCACCATATGTTTATGGAATGTACCAAACTAAGGCCATATGGTCAAAATGAAATGATTTATTGAAGTGTAATAACGTTATTTCACTGTTAGACATGAAAGCAAAAAGAAGAGTCACTAGATGGCAGAAGGGTGCTACAACAGGGCTTGTGTTTTCTCACCTGCAAAACTTACAGTTGTTGCTCCTCGGGTGTGTGTAGGAGCACACCAATTTCAACGATTTAGGATTGAAATTGCAACACCCGTACTACCTTGTCAGAATATAAGTGAGGGGGAAAAAAAGGATGACAGAGGAGATTTTAAAGATTTAAATAAAAAAAAAGAAAAACAGAAGAGAGAAGAAAACTAAACAGAAAGCAAATTAACTTTACTCTGTTTGTATTTCACCATGGTAACCAACTTCTTAAAAATACACATTAATTAACACATAAATATCAAATTTTTAATCTGATGGTAACATGTGCTAGCACCTCTGGAACTTGCTCAAAGCTGCAACTCGGAGTGTGAGAAACTTAAATACTCACAAGTCAGACATTACATATCACGTTCTTCAGCCTGTGATGTTCAGCCCTCTATGATGTGACACGGTTTTTACATGGTGTGTAAGTTCCTTATGAATAGTATCTGTTTTGTCACATGTGCAGAATACATCCACATGAATGTTCGATGATCTTGTGTCTTTCTTAGGAGAGAGGAGAGAACGGCCAGCCAATGAGAGAGGAAGACCTCATTAATCTCATCGACGACGTTCTGAGGGACGATGACAAAAATAATGACGGTTATATAGATTACGCAGAGTTCGCCAAATCACTGGAGTAGAATGTCACCTGAACACTGACATCATTCATGTCCACAACAACAACAACAAGGAATCCGCAGAGAAGAGAAGTCAAGCTGAGACGCTGCCACTGCGCTGTCCAACACTCACCGTTTAATCTTTCCTTTCTCTCTCGCAGGTTATCTGTCCGATTTTTTTTTTTTTTTTACATTTAAAGCTTATGATACTTTTTCTTTTTTCATGTAATGTCCAATTTGGTGCAGAAAATCTGGTTCCTTGAAATCATGCCATTTGTAAAGGGTCAGTTCACCCCAAATCACTGTCAAACATATTTTTTTTCCACTTAACCCCTCATGGTACCCAAGCATAGATATATATTTTTTAAATTCTGTTTGGTGAAGTTGAGAGATCTCGGTGGAGTACATCTACCAACGAAAACTGTCCGCTTTGAGATCCTTGGACCATCTGGAGTGACCTGGACATTATTTCATGTCATTCTTTTAATGCAGTAAGCATCATAGAAAAAATGGGTAGGGCAGCAGAAATCGTAGTGGCAAGTTAGACTATGTGCCAAATATGGGGAATGGATATTGGATATATATTGGGTGAGTTGGCCCTTTAAACGTGAAGTACACCTGAAGTGGGTTCTTCTTTTAGTGGCGCTACCTTTAATTCTTTGTAGTCGCCCAATAGCATTTAAACAGAATGTCATCACTTAACATGGCCTACCGTTTCAAAAGCTTTTCACTGTGTGTAGTGTGCACGCTGCTGTGTGATACAGCATTTTCGGACCAAATGATTCCTTCTGTGAATCCATCTCATTTGCTGTTTGTGACGAGACAAATGGGTCGTTCTCATCACATTTGAAGGTTGCCTTGACCTACCCAGATGCTCAGTGTATAGCCTGATGTCATATGTGTAGAGAGGTTTATTTTGGAGAGAAACCGGCAGTTACAGGCCGGACGACCCAACACTGAATGTCACCAGCAGAGACTCCGTGCAGCATCGTGGTATGTCAGCGCCACACGTTTCTTCTTGATGTTGTATTTGCTGTTGTTTTCATGAAGATTTATATGAGCCAGTCACCGCCATCTTCACTGTAGCGTGTCAGCCAGCAGATACTCGTCATTAATCTAACGTCATGGAGTGAATGTAAAGCAGCACCAGGCTGCCGATCTTTATCACTGGATACTCTCAAAGCACACTGGTTGATGCTGCTGCAGCTGCAGGTGTTGATAAGCTGAATTCTCTTTGTGGTTTTCCAGTGGAGCTGTTGGTTAAAACCATTGAACTCAACATGTTCGCTTCAAATCATTAGCTGCCTTTAAAACAGATATGGATCAAACATCTGTGTGTGTGGGTTTTGAATCCATCTGTGATTCTTTCTGAAGTATAATTTCATATTGATGAATTCTATATTTTTGCCATCAGTATTGATTCTTCAATCAGTTCAGGTTGTTGAATGAAAATATTTAAAAAAAATCTCAAAGCATAACAGATGCAACTGTGTTGTCTCTGGAATGTGAAATATTAAAGATGTTCATCTACACATGTTGACTTGTGATGTGTGAGTTTTAGAAAAAACAACTGAACTGATGCATGGACCGACCACACTGGGGGGGATTGAAGGCGAAGATGACTTTTGGAATTCAATTCATATAAACATTAGTAGAAGCAAAGTGATACATTTGCATTACACATTTTGATCTCCTGCCATTCATAAGGGTTCACTCTGCCATGTCCACCCCACACTAGCTCTGTGTCCCGTCCGTGCCCCCCCCCCCATTAAAAATTACCTGGCTACGCTACTGCACTGAAGTTACCTTTAGAGCCAACATTAATGGCTTGTAATGTAAATGTGTGTTTGCATGTGTAGCAACAGTGTAGATACAAAAAGAGCAGTTTTCAAAATCATTTTAATGTAGCATCTGATCTTTTTAAAGAGGCCTGTGTTACTTCTTAGCTCCAGTGAGAGGCCGGGTCCAGAGGCTGCATGGAGGCCAGAGAGAACATGGGTGAGGTGAGGTTGCCCCTCAGAGGGCCGTACCAGTCTTCATGCTGCCGCTGGGTGGCCGGTGGAGGTGGGACGCCGGGGCAGGGGCACTGGCCGACTGGGCCCGGGTGGCGGGAGTATGTCCCAGAGGGCAGCATGGGGGACAGGCGGGGGATGTGAGCCAGGGGCTGGGTATAGTACTGTCGAGCCATGCTGGACGGCTGGACGTGCACGCCTCCCAGCAGCGCCCTGTGGCCTGGCATCACACCCACTGGCTGAAATTTCTGCGAGGCGCGCTCCTGCTTCCGCTGTTTGGCTCTTCTGTTCTGAAACCAGACCTGCTGAGACATGGACAGGTGAGGGACAAGTAGACAAGAGACAGGTAATAACAAGAACACCTGATGACAGGATGTAATACAGTGTGGCCTCACAAGAACTGTGACATTTAAGCACTCTTTTGTTTTGATACTGGACAGCAACAAAAAAAAAAATATATTTTGAATGTAACTAAGTACTTTTACAAGTACTTTACTCAAGTACAATTTCACGGTAGTTGTGCTTTACTTGATTATTTTCATTTTCAGCTACTGTATACCTCCACTTAACTACATTTGTGAGGGAAATTTTGCACTTCTTTACTCTATTCTATAACTTAAGTTACTTATTACTTTGCAGATGCATGCTGTATCAGAGCCGAAGCAGCACGTTCTTTAAATTAATGTATTTTATTGGCAATCGATTACAAATTACACGCTCTGATTCTGATTCCTGAATATCCGACGTGTTAATCAGTCAGGCAAATAAATGTGAATATATGTATGTTGTTGTTTTTTTTTTATTATCACTTTTGCTAGTTAAGAACATATATATTGGTATGAAAATGGTTTTTAGAATGTCGTACATTTAATAAGATTTTAATAACAGGCATTGAAGGCTTTATCTTTAGCACTTCTCTTATGGAAGACTTACATTTTATGTTTTAAGTTACATTTTAACACATTATTACTGTTACTCAAGTGTGACTTTGGGGTCTTTTTTTTATAAGATATGATATTATTAACACATATATATTTTATTCCACTTAAGTTTTTCATCCCTTGTCGCTTGTACGTTTGACACATTTGGTTATGGGCATCTATTATATTGCAATCTATGCAAAACACACACACACACACACACACACACATCTTTCTTGAAAATATGACATTAAGTTATCCACAGACTAACTGAGTCTGATCTATCATAAAGTCACAACTGCACATCGTGACAGTCAGACAGTAGGATTGTACTTCGGAGGCTGTCCCACCTGTATGCGTGCCTCATTGAGCTTGGTGATACGGGCCAGCTCCTCTCTGTAGTAGATATCAGGGTATTGGTTTTGCCCAAAGGCCACTTCTAGCTGTTCCAGCTGCTTGTGGCTGAAGGTGGTGCGGTGGCGTCTCCTGGCTGGGGAGGGGTAACCTCTGCTCCGCCTGCCAAAGCCGACAGGCAGGGAGGTCTCGCACAATGAACCCTTCCTCGCCGACTCTCCTATATCTGTTTTCACGAGGAAGAAAAACGAGTGTGAGGCTGAAAAGGCTTTGACTTTTTCGGAGACAGTTCTCCAGCTCCTGTTTCTTGGCTTCCTCTGCACGATACAGAAAAGTGGCCTGAACTTGTAAAGGAGCATTTCACCGATGAGTGTGTGAAAAAAGAGGGATTACACTGACTTTATGGTTCCCAGTGCCGTCAGGCAACCTGAGAGCCACAGAGCTTTAGCTGCCAAAGACAAGCTCGTGAGAAAAAGATACCAGAAACTGGGGGATTTGACCAAGATTATTAGCACAATCACCAACACAGTGACTAATCTGACAAATTGGTGGAGTGAGCAGACCTTGTTTGTTCAAATCATGGCTGTCAGAAAGTAGACAGAGGAAGCTGATTTGCTGATGGTGTTAAAACTTTTATTTTTTCACAACCTGGCTACATAATTCATTCTATTTCATAAAAATCATTATAGTAGAGACACATATCGTCCACTAACTACTTGGCCTGCATCCTAGCAGCATATTGCCTCTTCATTATACATTATAGAGCACTTTAGCACTTAGCCATTAACTAAGAGTCTTACCTCGATCACCTCCTAATTACTGCTTACTGATAGTTGTTAAGAAAGTTGTTGTGTAATTAACACACACAGGTTATTAGAATGGGAACATATTCTGTGGTAGAAGGATTTCGTTTAGAGTTATTCACTATTAACACTTGTAGTATTGTTGCGTGAGAACAGACCATATTTATCAAGTGTTATAATGTTCAAGTACTGATGTACTTGAACATTATAACACTTGATAAAGTACTTCTTTACTTTCTATCAATATGCACTTATTTGGAGGTTTTTAGGGGAAAACTCCTAGTTAATAGCCTAGTAGTTGTAGAATATTCTCATTCAGAATAATGCACCAAAAAGTGCTTTACATTGACTAATACAGAGCTAATAAACAGCAACTTAATGGTTAGTACTCAAAACTAAATTGTGTCCAATCATGTTTGAAATTGCTTATATTGATTTAATTTAAACTTAATTGGATTGCAGAGTACAAAACTATGCGAAGCTGTGAATGCTGTTGTTAAAGGAAACATCTTGTACATCAACTAATACATGATTCCAATCCCACCATCATGAAGTACTTTGTATCGGGCATAAAATTAATTTCAAAGCAGCTGAGAGACAACAGTTTGTGCTGGTATTCAGTGTAAAAACTGACATAACTGAATTTTAATGTTAAAGAAATTCCACATGTTTTTAAGTCTGACATTGTATTCATCTCAACTCTTTGCTAACAACTTTTAGATTATCATGCAACACTTTATAACTATTGATAAGCTTATAATTTATTAAAGCAAACTTTAATAATAATAATTTTTAAAGAAATGTAAACTAGTTAATATGTCTTTATTTATAACAATGACAATTCTTTATAAACCATTTATTAAGCAGCAGCTTATTGTAAAGTTGTAACTGATGTTTTCAAACCTTTACAACTGATTCATAAATTACGTATAAAGCTTTTCATTGTTTGTTAAGACTGAAATAACTATCAACTAAAGTTTAATTAACTACAAAGTTACTGTCCCATCAATAATGGTTATCATAAAGTCTTACCTAGTAACTGTACTGGTTGAATGACTGATATCGTCAATTTGGGTCATAAACATTTTATTGCATGTGTCTCTGTTTCTGTGGTTGTACATGAAACTTTGTCATCGGTGCGTTAAACGTCTGAATGATGGAGAGATAACAACAAACAGACTAACCTGAAGCTCATATGTTTTGGACTCACCTGCAGTGGAGCTCACAGTAGCCATATCGGAGTAAACCTCTGCACAGTCCTGGTGGCTCCTCGCTGCCTCTCCTGCTACCTTCAGCTGGGCCATCACTGCAGCTCTGCTCTCTGACGGGACGACCTGAACCCTCTGATCCCCCCCACACAGGCACAACTGACCTTATAGCCTCACGTCGTGCCCATGTCCCACCCACCTGGTCTACCTTTACCTGTGTGAGGAAGGAACAGCGCAGGGGTTCTTATACACTGTTGTCTTTGTGTTTGGTGTTGAGATAAGGCTGCTGTCTCGTACACTGCGACACCGTACTATCATGTCTGTTATGTTAAATGTATGCAAGAATAAAAACAGCCTTAATGTTTATCTTTTGGCCGTCTTTTCTGAATGTCTGCATCTGCTTTGGTGGAATTCCTTCATATCCCAATATGCCTTTTTCAACCAGCCCAGTAACCAGAGTTAATTGTTCAGACTACTGTAAGGTCAAATTTGTACATTTCATGTGTTTCCTGACTAATATTTCTAGAATATGTGTCATATCACGTTCGGATTACTTGCATAGTGGACTTTCATATCAGATGGCTGCCATGCTAGCTGTGTTTTGGGCCTGTTTTAAACCTAGCCATTTATTTTGTGTGTGTGTGTGTGTGTGTGTGTGTATGTGTTAACCTAACCAAACGTTTATTTCTTGCTCCTGTCAGTGTAAATGTCAGCGATCATGCTCCTCCTATTTCTCCCCGTTATTCAACATCATTAAAAGTGACAGCTCTGGCGAAGACACGTTACTCTTTGACACTGAGGGATTTAATCTGAATGTTTCAAATATTTTCATTTGCTGAGTATCTTTGTTTTATCCATTTTCAATATAAAAATTGAGAGGAGACCCAGACATGATCAATACATAATTAAAAAATCCTATTCACTGTGCAGAGGTCAAATTGCACAGAGAGTTTGTGTCAAGACTTCAGTTTCTTTGAGACTTTTTAGTTGGAATGGAGTATTTCACATTGTGGTTGTATCACTTTACCTTAACTTAATGACATTAACAGTCTTCTTATTGCACTGCGGTTTATATATGTCTGCTTTTGCACTGACACACAGATGTATAAGTACGTATGTTATGTTTGCAGACATGTATGTCTTCACTTCTTTGGGGTTGTTCAAGCTTTTATTTTACTTAGACGTTAAAGAAATTATTTGACAGTCTTTGAGTACGTTCTACAGAAAATGATTATGACAATGAGTGACAATTGTTATTTCCATTGAAAGTTGCTGCTATGCTGTTAGAATACTAGATTGTGTCTGGTGAGATGCATGTGCCCGTGTGGCCACCAGGCGGCTCTGTTACATCAGACTGTGTCTCAGAGACAAACACACACCAGCGACAAATCCTGACATCTAAAAAGTAGAATCCTCATCTATTCTGACCGGGGGGGTGGCTGTGTAGACCACCCAGCTGAGTATACTCTCCAGTCTTTGCCAAACAGAACCTCCTCTAAGGTCACTGTCTGCGTATGGTTCCCTGAGTCTTGACTGACAGGACACCCAGTCGGCTGCATTAACTCAGCTGAACTCCTGTGTAACCTCCCGGGACCTCAGCTGCTATCTGCAGTTCCCATGATGCTAAACTCAGTCCAGGCCAAAGCAGAGAGGAATGACCCTCTGCTCGGAAGAGACCCATCAATGTCCCACTCAGAGTCGAGTCATGACAGGGCAATATGGAAAGCAGCTGACATAGCTGGAGAGCATGAGCTGGCTTTTTATCCGAGCTCAATGCATCATGGGCTATATTTGTTAAACAGTGCTACTTGCTTGTGGGTGTTTATACATTCAGTGTCAGTAATGTGTGCTTGGGAAAAGCGCACGTGTCGGGCACATGCAGGTTACGCAAGAAAGGCGAGTTTTAAGATCAGATGAGGCTTTCTTATTGTAGCATGTGGCGGTTCAGAGGCAGCGCTGAATTCTGAGTACCCCCTCTTGTGTAACACATTTGTCACATCGTGAGCCATCTGACCCGGGTGATACCTGTGACTCCCGAGAAGCACTAAATCAGGAGTTCAAACGCGGGCTGGAGATGTGTCACACTGATACAGTAGATTGTGACCCCCCCCCCCCCCCCCCCCCCCCTTTTCTGTCCAGGATCCCTGCCAGGAAAGTGTAATAGACAAAATGCAGTGATTTAATGACCCCAGTCCTGCAGGAGCTTCTTTTATGCATCAATTTCTCTGGTTGAATTTACAAATGACTCTTAAGTTCGAACCAACTTTCCTTGAGAAAAGTCCCTGGCCTTGTTCTGGCCGCTCTACGCAGCAACATCTAATTTGGTTCCTTGTGACACGTCGTCTGTGAGGGCCAAGTCTTGTGTGTCCTGGAAGAGCTTCCATCTTTCCTGCATTGTGTGTGTGTGTGTGTGTGTGTGTGTGTGTGTGTGTGTGTGTGTGGTGTGTGTGTGTGTGTGTGTCTGTCTGTTTACTTGCGTGCGACTGCCAAGTCCTCTACAGATCCCATATTCAGCTCACATGTTTCCTGTCCCAGACAACAGCTCAGCCACAAACCCCCCAGCAAAGCAAGCTGAGCCTGTCTGAGTTTTTTGTCTGTCCCACAATCTCCGTTAGCCCCGCTAATAAAAACGAGACACGGCAAAAGTCAATTGTTTATGATGATCAAAGTGTATCATGTTCTCATTCATACTAAGTAAAAGGTTTGCAGGAGGTTGGCTTTTATACAATTGTAGTTCTTCCATTGTTTGAGGAAAAATGAGCAACAAGTAGTTTGTTGGCCCAAATCCATACAATTTTTATATCTCAAAATCAAGTCCATATATCCCCGAAACTGCAGACTTCCTGCCTTCCTGTTTGAAAGAAGACGATACCATATGTCCTCGTCTTTGCTCCAGATGTCAGCCCATAGGAACAATACGCATAGAATGAATATCTGCCATTAGAGTGGTGAAAGGCAGGCTGGTGTCTCAGTAAGATAAGTCTCTGTTCAGTGCGATAAAGCTGCTCCTCTTTCGACTGTAAAGCAGTTTTTCCTCCAAAACCCCACACACGATAGAATGCAGTGATGATACGATCATTGTTTTTAAAGATCGGCTTGAATTTACAGCCACCTCTCTGTCTTCAAATGTAACCTGGTATTGAAATGTCACTTTAAAGCCTTATTGCAGAACTATTATTATTTCACAAACACTGTTGACATGCTCGTGATGCCACAGGTTCCTCTTTGCTGTACCCTACTCCGTGGCTTTGGTTGCTCATCCCAAATCCAATCTACTGGTGGATGTAAAAACACATTACTACCTTTGCACCAATGCAGGTCGGTCATCACAGACTTCAAGTATGAAAACTTCACCTGGTTGTTGTTTAGTTGTTCTGAATCTGCTGGATATGAAAATAAGCAGCTGCCTGCTAACAGGTTTGACACATCACCTTAAGAAGTATATCATTCTTCAGTGTTTCTGCTGCCCCCAAGTTGTTCATGAGAAGTACACAGTCGCATAACTTCGAAAAGGAAACATAGTAATTTTTAGAGCCAACATGGTAACTCTGAACTGTACTGCAGTCAGGAATTACAGGCATGGTTATTCAATGAATCGCCTGTTTCAGTGAGACAGTGGTGCACACTTTGATAGCTCACACATCTTGCTGCAAATATCCTTTTTGTCCTATTGGTCATGGCAGCAGTGGTGCAAGCAGACGCAATAGCGGGTATGTCCTCCAACTTTCATACATTTTTGCTTTTTGAACTGTTATTTTTCTGCTTTTGTCGTTAAAACCGGTATCACCTATGGCAGAAATTCATCAGCACAGGAGAAGAAAGTGCAGATTTTGGAATAAGAGCAGCGGACACTGAGCCAGCCTGATCCCTGGAGGAGAAGAAGAGAGTCGGGGTAACAGCCACGCTAATCCATCTTGGATTGAAGGCTGCTCCTGGCTAATGTCCAGTCGCAGGACAAGAAATGGACGAATGGGACTTAAGCTGGCCAATAAAAGGAAATCAACTAGACTGTTGTGTCCACATCTTTACAGAGACCTGTCTGCACCGCAACATCCTGGATCAAGCTGTTGGACTCTGTGTTTACGTCATTGATGCTGTGAAGGCTTCTCAGGTGGTGAGATTTGTTTATCTTTTCTGACAAATACGGCAACTATATCAAATGTTTGATGCCTCGAAATATGTGCTGGGACCCTATTTCTAATGTTGCTGAAGTTTGGTGCTGTTCTGAGCATTATTTGTGGCTTTTTGATGGCGGTTTTATATTTAGACCCATTTACTGCAATGTATTGATGTGGTGCGGTCGTTTCTGAGGATGCTTAAACTACGTTAGCTAGCGGTCTGCAAACTTTATCTCTCGAGAGGGAGTCTAACACAGTTTCACGGTGTGTTAGACCATGGATTAAACTTACACGGGAATATCCCTTTAATGCGAAGTTGACAACGCCATTATCATCACCATCTATTTGCTGCTGTTTACAGAAAAATAATTATATCCCAGTTGTATATGTTTGTGTCTTCACTGACCTGCAACAACGTGTGTGAAATGCAGCACAAACGAACAGCACACAAGGAATAAACTTAGCCAATTTCTGTTACTGCAAGTTTCTCTTACCACATTTCTATTGTTAGGCTGCAGTGAGGACCTGGAACCTAAAAGCATCTTTCATCTTTCGTGTGTTGCTGCGCACGGTGTGTGAGTGGTGAACTGGACAGGAGACACAGCGATGTCTGCAGGGAGGCTAAAGTATTGCTTCGGCGCCTTGATCTGATTTATTCTCAGAGGAAAGGGCAATAAATATATTATAAATAGAAAATAAATACTGGTTTGTCTTGGCTTGCCTCTTGACATTAGAGATCTTGGGAGGTCACAGGTTCGATCAGTGCAGCCGGAATGTTCCACGGATTTGTCATTGATCTGTCAACTAATATCTGCTTGCTCATTGCGAGTCATTCTAATTCAAGTTTACTAGAACTTTGAGGGAAAAACTTTCTCATCTCAGTTTCACTTTCTGTCTCATCTACACACACACACGCACACGCACAGCACGCACGCACACACACACACCTACATGGTTTTATACAGTGTGCACACGTATACTCTTACACACCACATACAACCACACCTCTCCTACAATGTGCCCGTAAGAAAATAACATGCAAGTCATATTACACTGGGCTCTCAGTTTCAAACATCACACACGCACGCACACACACACACCCACACACACATGTGCCCTGGGTGCACACAGGCCTCTGTGTGGTTGTGGCCATGTCCAGTATGGACACATAGAGGAAATTCTTCCCTCCCAATTTCCCGGGACTGAACTGGGAGTGACCTGGTTGGCAGACACACAGCCTCGATGGAAGGAATGTAACTCAACTCCCCCCGCCTCACCCTCAACACCCTCCTCATCCATCCAGCAGTCTGCTGGCCCAGCTGTGTGAGGACAGAGAGAGAAACATACAGTACTGTAGGATGAGAAGGATGTCTTTTATCTCTGCCCAATTCATGAAATTCCTCACTATGCTTTGGTGAATGTTCATCATTGAGGAGTCTGGTGGGTGTTCATTGTGTAAAAGATTCGTCTTTGTTTGACATCGTATCTGGGCGTCACTGAAATACAAAGTTTTGTTTTTGTTCTTGTTCACTCAGAAAGTACTTCCAGTCCCAGAATAATGTTAAAAAGCCATCAGTACAATTGAAACAGGAGCACAAGAGCAGAGTAAATAAATGCTTTTACAAAAAGCAGAAAAGAACTGCACAATAAGAACAGCATGTTAAGCACAGAGCTTATAGTAATACTGTCACATTCGCATCAAATTAAAGTTAGTGCATAAACATTTGAATGACTGAATTCATCATCACATTCCAGCTTCATCACATCTGCCAGAGATGCTCTGCTGCCGTCCTCCTGTATGTGTCTACTGGTTGTTCCCAGAGTGATTCCAGTGCAGCTCAGGTCCCTGTGCATGTAATCAACAACTAAATGGATATAAATGACAATATTTATTGACAACTGACTTTAAATTATCATTTAAAAGCTGCATTAATCAATATTTTCATGCATATACTTCATGATGTGACAATAATGTCAGCACTTCTGTTTTAGCTCAAGATGCTCATTGTTTTAGTTGTATGGCTCACTAATGTACAAGTAAAAAAGTCTGATAACCCCACTGTACTCTTCAGTGCCTGTCTGGCACCAAACAGAAGACAGACAATGTTAGCAACTAGCTAGTAAACCTTATGGGAGCGTGGAGACAGACGATGTTCTCACTGGAGTTGGTATAGACCAAAGCAGAGCTAAAACAAGAGTGAATATTGGGAGTCGTAATGTGGCAGCTTCCAGGCCTTTGGAATTATTACAGTGGCAAAGAAACAGGTCAGATGACTAAGTAGGAGTACGAAGTGACCAAGTCTGCAGTGATAAATCAAAATGTTTTCCTAAACCTAACCTAACTGCAAGCTTCTGACGAAGGCCCAGCACCACTGTCACTGGTACACTGCAACAGACACGTATTTTGGCAGTCAAACTATTCATTCGTTCAGGTATGAGGGTGTGTTGGTTTAGCAACATTTCAATCGGAATCCAATCTGTCACTGCCAGTCGAATGTAGTCAAAGCAGATGAGCCAAGTTCTCAGGTTTCTACTCAAAATGTGTTTTTATGTTACTTCTAGTCACGATTATTTAATATCTTTAATATGACTCTGCGTCTGCTGGGTGGGTAAATACAAATAGTCGTCTGTTTGCCAACAGGTTTGTCATATCAGCTTCATAAGATGCTATCAGCTTTTTGTGCTGCCCCCAAGTGGTCAAAAATGTTATGAACTGTAACATGAATGTTGCCTTTGTACCATGAGGCTGATAAAAATATTGCACATTTTTTTTAGGTATTGAGGTAGTAACATGACCTTTCTGCTCAGAAACAACCCACAGGACAAACTTTGAAGTCTTTCCTGCCTCTCGAGTGGAATCTAAGTATAGCAATGTTGTATCAGATCATTAAAACCTCATTAGTGTGGGATTTTTAGTACCTTCGGCTCTGGTCTTTGATAGCTCTTTGGCTGAAATTGTCTTTACTTTCCATTTTATTCAGACAGATTTACAATTTGTTACACTTGGACAGTACGCATGGCTACGAAGGCAAATTATGGCTATTCATCTCAATAAAGTTACAAACTTAACATTTAGGGTATATACATCTGTCCCTGGTCCATTCACCAGGGTGAAGGGGCAATCACTGCGCCCATTATGACTCAGCAGATGGTGGTATGCAGTACCACCCTCGCGGTGCACGTGTGTCTGCAGCAGTACTCTGAGTTCTCTAATGACATTTAACTCATCTAGGCCGTCATATTACCCTGCGCCATGGGAATCTCATCTTTCCCAGTAACGGATACAAAGCCAAGAATGCCAGGTTTGGACTGGACAGGTTGTTCTGAGCTCTGCAAACGTTCATTCGGTGAGTTCAGCGGTGCAGCTCTGAGTCCTGCAACCTCAAATATCATAATAAAAAATGAAGTACTTTTTGACTGTAGCTTTAAATTTAAGTCTGCAAATATTTTTTTTTTCTTTTTTTTTCTTTTGCTGTTTCTGTTGCACTTCCATGAAAATGTCAGCTTTATTGTAGAGTGATTGAGATAATGGTGGCGTGTGGCAGCTTGCCCTGCCTGAGGTTTTCGAGGTTCAGCTGTTTGGCAGGGAGGGCCAGTGGATTTGCAGAGCTGTTGTCTGGATGCCTCCTCCTGCTCCAGACTCCCTTGGTGGTGTCCTCTTTCCCTCCCGACGGCCTTTTATTGGCTCCACGGGTCTCCTGTGGACCTCAAAGGCACTCCCCTGAAAATCAAGCATGATACTCAGCGCCCAACCCTGCCACCCAACCTTGCCCTTATCTGCCGCCACAGGGGAGGAAATGGCTTGGAGGGGCTGGCGAGTGGCAATGGTATAATTATCTTCTATCTGCATCGCTCTTTTCACCTTGGTTTCCTCACAACACCTCTCGTGATATCTCTACGGCTCGATCTTACACCTTAAACCACGGCTAGTATATATTTATATACACTCTATACAGGTCTACTTAATGGAGCATCAACTCACACTCAACAACTCTAATTCACCAACCCAGAAAAGGCTTAAATCCATCCACAGAAAAATTAAAGCAGTGACTGACTGACCACATGTATTAATGTCGTCATGTGTTATTATTTGCTATAGCTACAGTTGCCACACCTGTCATGCTTCCCATACCACACAACATCCTTAGTAGTCTTTGAAACAATGGCTCCGTGATTTCAGACATATTTAAGGCACATTCCGTTTACCTTGGAAGTCGGATGTCGGCGCTGGGAACAACATGGCTCCATCAAAACAAGACTGAATTCCAGCGAGGCCGCTCGGTTAGCCACTGTTAGTCATTGTTAGCAATGCCAGTTCATAACGATGCATTACACATTACATTGTGCACAGTATTTTGTGCATAAAAACATTGAAGCAAGATGTGTTTAGATAGGAGTTGGACAGTGCTGTGTGTAAGACTGATTTAGTGAGGCACAAATAAGATAGATGTGCGTATGAACAGTAGATTCTACAGCTTTTTAAAAGCTGGTCATAAGTGGAGCGGCCATCTTGGATTTTGACGTAGGACATTTTCCAGCTTTCTGTTTTCCGATTCATATTTATGAATATGATATCAATCTATACACCCCTAGTATATTGCCAACATCAAATCTGATAATTCAGTGCCTATGCAAACCGTTGAAACATGCAACGATATCCACAACCTGATATGTCCCGATTGCTGAGCTATTAGACTCTGTTTGTGGGAAGGTTGAGCAAATGGTCAATTAAGAAATAGTTCACAAAAAGTAGCCAAGCCACAGCTAAACCTACCCATTAAAAAAGTGAACTGTTCTCTTAAAACGATCTCTACTATAAATTATTACTTTACAAGATCATTTTGGACTCACCGCGTCCTAAATACCGTTCCTTTTCAACACTCTGGTTATGTCTTTTTCTGCTTGTGCAACCTTGTTTATGAGCATCTATTTACAATGACCGTCGAGCTCTTCCTCTTGCGCAACATAGGCAGGGTGTGTCAGCGTCTTGTTGGACATAACCAGGGTGACGGCAACTGATCTAACAAATCCGCTCACTGCTTCCCGTGTGCGTCTGTGCTACACTCCTGCTGTTATACCATTGTCATCGGTGCTAAGCTTCACTCTGACCCCCTGGCACGCTACCCTAACTTCGCAGAGCAGATGCCAGCCAATCATCACCAGCCAATCAGATACTGTAAGGTCACACATGCACATGCTTATACTCATGTAGACATACATGCTCCCCGACTTCACACATGCAAGCTATATTTTGCAGCGCAAATTCGTATGTGTCCTCTCAACTTACTTGCATTCACACTGTTCGACCTCTAGAGCAGCGTAGGATTTCTACTGCGATTACGGTGTATATTGTAGTCTAGTCTGCAGGTTATTCTTAGCGCCGCTATAAGTGAAAACATGAGGAGGAAAACTGGAAGGTTTCTGAGGGCTGCAGATCAGATATACGCTGCATACTTCAACAAATCATCCGCTCAGATGCATCGAGACAGAAATATTCTTACGCTGTCTAACTCATTTTCCACTTGTCTTTGTCAGACATTGAGGGTTTGCAGCTTCTGACTGCATTCCAAGTCAAAAGGAGATAGAACTTTGTTTCAAACAATGCATCCCGCTAGTTTCCTTACTGTTGGACTAGAAGCTGTGGCTCTTAAAACCAGCTACATCACTGCTGCTAAAAGTAGTGGCGGTGGACGAGAGGAGTGGAAGTGTGCAGTATGAGGGGAACTGGCCTTTCCCAAGCTGGGACACATAGGGGAAAATCCAAAAATATAAAAAGAACACAGTAAAAGAGGAACACCCATTAATGCCATTTATTTGACCCGGTATCAAAAGTGACGGCGGACTGTGCCAGTATTCTTTTTGCATTGCAACTTTTACTCTGCCAGAGAATCGTATAAAACTGAACAGTGCTGAATAGCTGGATTTGACTCACAATTTGACTGCCCATTATGCTGTTATTAATAGATTCAAAGCAGCTTTGCGATTGGTCAATAGCGTAAATGCATGTAAAAAGTCCCCTAAAGCTGACCTCTACATGAAAGCACCGCTACGGTTCCAATCCAACAATTGTAGTGTGAAATATTACCGTCATAAAAACTGTATCGATGTGTCCTAAATGTAATCTGCTCTCCCCACGATATCCTGGCTGTGTTTGGGATTCATGTGCTTACCCAGTGATTCTTCCCTATTCTAAACACTTGCGTTCACATAAGTGGTGCTGTCTATCTGACTTCAAAAACTGTTGAGCAGCTTTCTATGAGATGTTTACTTTTTTTTAGATAATATTTGCTTGGTCTGTGTCCGTGTACCTGTTTGGTTGGTTTGTCAGCAGGATGACACCATACCCACTGGACGGAGTTCCCAAAATCTTGAATGGAGGACGGGTTTTGGCCAAGAATAAACCCCAACATTTGATTTCTAGATGTTAATGGAAACAATCGGACGTGTTTAGGTGGCTGGTATGTGTGACTGAGTACAATTTGATGTGGATCCTATTGAGCTTAGATTTTGCTTACGGGTGGTTCAGAGTGATACAGGACTATCAGTTTGATATTTTTATATGCTTGATTGAATTAAAGGGGGACGTTTGGTCTTGGAGGAGGTATGCGCTCTACTGAGTGCCATTCTAGTTTTAGACTGTATTCTATTTCAGGACATTCTAGGGGTTACAATGATGCACTTTGGTTTGGCATATTGCTGAACTTAAATGCGATCAACCTCTACTTTGCAACGGTAGATCACAATCTGAAGTTCCTACGAGTGCCCTGACCTAATCGTTGTGTTAGCATGCACACATTAGCGCATAGCTCCAATAACTGTCTGCGGCATGCCTCTCGTCTCGCGGCCTCGTCTCCGGCAGCCAATTAATGAGCGCAACTTCCTGGAGTTCGCGAAGGCTCTTCGTGGTGCCAGCAGCAGCCACACCCAAACAGCTGGAACGGGGACAGAAGCACACAGCTGGGAGGGAGAGACAGCCGAGTGTCAGAGCTGCGTAACACTGCCATCTCCACCGCCGGCAGAAAGACAGCGAGAGGTGCAAGAAAACATACAGTCCACGGGGCTGAGTAGCCAAAATGCCCTGTGTCCATGCCCTGTGCGACTGAGTGTGCCCTTTTAACAGCAGATTTGAGGGAACATTACGAGCGATTCAGAATAGTAACAGCATTAAAAAAAGCCTCAGTGCATGCGCAAGTGTGTGTATGTGTGTGAACGGGAACAATGCGGCCATTTATGGGGTGAATACTGCAGCCTTTAACAAGGGCCCTTAACATATTAACCATGTGACCCACTTGAGCTCAGAAAATGTCTTGTAACAACCCCCAACTCCCTTCATACGCCCAAAAAAACATACAAACGTCCATGTACAGTTAATACTTTCGCACATGTTTTCACTCCAGGATGTTCTTTAATAAAATCGAGCTCTTAACCTTAAATGACTGCATTCGAGGACATGTGACTCAGGCGGATTTTTATGGTCCCAGGCAAAAGTGTTTCATAAAATTACATCAGGTCTACACATAACGAACCGGGATTAAGTATGTGTGAACGGGTGGGAGCAGCCCTGACCCCTGACCTATAGTGTACGATCCCGGGCCGCCTTTTTCCCCATCGAGGCTGTGATGTCACCCCCCGAGTACAGAACAGGCAGTGCTGGAAAAGAGGGCCTTAAAAAAAGAACTGAGAAACACGGTCCAGCAGAATAATTATATGAGAGAGGGAGTGAATCAGGAAATAGCTTTTGGTTTGGGAAACTCAAGAGTTTGAGGGAGCGCTGCCATGTGCTAAATGAAAACAGGATTTGAAAAAAAAAAAAAAAAAATTGAGAAAGAGAGGAGTGAGAGAGAATGCAACAGAAGCCAAAGTGTTGTTTTTTGTTTCATGCAGAGGGGTGGCAGGGTATCCAGTGGTCAGCGAGGAGAATATCCCTCAACCTCCCCTCCCCGATCCTTCTCTTCCTCTAACTTCTCTCTCCTTTTCCATCACACTCTCCCACCCTCCTCCTCCTCCTCCTCCTCCTCCTCTTCTTTGCTTTCTCATTCTTTTGTTGGCTGGCAGGCTCTCGGCTCTTTCCTCACACATTTTAATGGGTATCTTCCCAATCACGTTTTTTATTGCAGGAAATTTCAGCACACCACATTGCGTGAGCCGAAGGAGTGCTCCATTCTTAGCTCGGCACCGCCGAGTGCCAGGGTGTGTTGAGCCTGCCAGTGTATATGCGTGTGTATGTGTGTGTGTGTGTGTGTGTGTGTGTGTGTGTGAGTGAGTGGGGTTAGGAGAGGGGGAGGTGAACTGGAGTGGCGCTAGTGTCAGTTTGATGCCAACATTGCAGCTCTCTGTGCCCCCTCCTTCTCCTTTCTCTTGGTAACAATAGTGAACTCAGGGAGGAGGAGGTGGTGGAAGCCATTGCGAAAAGACTTTAAAAAAAAAGTGCATGTCCTCTCTGAGTCACTGCACTGTGGCATAACTTCACAAGAATTTTACTCAGAAACCCCTCCTCACCCCGCCCCGTCACCATTACCAACACCCAACCTTTGACTCCGTTTGTGAGAGCTTCAACTCCTCACCTCTCCCTCTCCTCACTTTATTTTTTCCCTTGGCAGCCACCTGGGTTTTTTCTCTGAAAAGAAGGCTGTGGTTTTGGGCCCTGCGGTTTAATTGAAATAATATTTGCTGTACTCCGCTGCCTCCCCGGCTCTATTCTCCCTTAACAACGGGCATTATTTTTAGCCACTGCACCGAGTTCTGTCATTTCCTGTTGCAGGGCTCGCTGTGCCTTTGACCACAAGCAGGCTCAAACACTCCGTGCTCTGCCTCCACCATCACACCATTCCTCACAGACCCAGGCACAGCAGGTCCCTCGCGAACTGTCCTCACAACGGCATCCACCCCAGATAAAACAAAAGACACTCGGGCTCTGATGCATCGCTGCATTTCATTCAGGACTGACACTTGAACCATAATGTAATCGTAATGCAAATCAGCCATTCAGCCAACAAAGTAACACTGTTCTGTTCACTTTTAGAAAGAACTTTAATCGGCTCTACCAATTCTGTGAACCGACAAACAAAATACCCACAATCCCACATGCTTTCATTTTTTTTTTAATAGCCATTTTAGACTCTTTAGCTTAATAAATGTGCAGAAATCTACCTTGACCCTGGTACAGAGATATCACTTACTGCACTGCACCATATGGCACAAAGACAGGAGACCTCACATGCAGTGCAAGACAAAGTTTGGACAGTAGACTATACAGATCGCTTTACAAATATACATTTAACAGTCGGCAGAATGGCTGAGTGCATTCAAGCAGTGTGTCTCACAGCATGGCCGCAGCTGCAGAGGGGAAGAGCAGCGACTGACCTGTGCGCTGAGCAGGGCATCAGGAACGGAATACAACACAGTAATATGACTGAGAAGTACGAGCGAGACACATTCACGTAGAATCTGAATCTGAATTATACGGTATCGATGGTTATAATGTAATACTTGTGATAGTGAGCAGTGTATTGAGAGCTGGAGAGTCTCGTTTCATCCAAGGTAATATTCTCAACTCCACTAGTCTGATTTTATAATAGGTCTACATTAACACCCCTGAACACATACTGTAATGGGTCCTTCTTTGGGAATATGTTATGTCTGCTTTATTTGGAATTGATAGAATTAGGTTTTCAATTTCTACCAACGCCCTTCGTATTGGAGTGCCCCCTTGCCCCTTAGAACAGGGCTACAAGGGGCAGTGTTTGAAATCTCCCACTATGAAATGGGAGACCCCTTCAAGACAATCATACGCCAATGGTCTTTACAGATCTTGGTGAGTACCAAATCACTGTTAGGACTGACAATAATGTGATAATTTGGAATAACAGCGTTGTTATCATAACAATGGCCAAAACTACAAAAAAGAGAGACCCCAGTTGCAATAACCCGGAATTATCCTTCATTACAATCCCTGGACAGAGTCATAATACCTTAAAATAATTTGGGAGATAGAAAAATTGTGACCAGAGATGCCCCGGAGCAAGTTACTCAACAAGAAACAGCTCCAGTGGAGTTGCTCAATGACCTGTGGTTGTTTTGGGCAGTTCCCATGCACGATAGGAAGCCGAGCCTTGCTGAGAAAAGAGCAGCAAGCTCCAAGAATCTTTTCCTGTGAAACAAATATATATATATATATATATAAACAGTAGCTAAAATTACCTTGAAATTCCACTGAAGTAAAGTATTTCAATGACTGATTATAAAGGTTTTGTATAAAGCAAAAGTACTGAATGTGGTTTGCAGAACATCCTGGTTGAGTCAGAGGGTTGGAGTCAGTTTTCTTGAAAACAAACATCGATTTTCTAACAAAAATAAGAATGATATTGTGTTTGAGATTTAGAGAGGTGGAGTCAAAGGGAAAATATTCAAGAAAGGTCTCATAAAACTGCTTGACGTAAAAGTAATGTAAACCTACTTTACAACATCCCTTCAGCATCTACAGTATGTCAAAGAAGATCATTCAACAGCTCAGAAGCTCATAAACTGTGTTTTTATCCCTAGAGCGGAGTTACATGTGTCACAGCAGCCTGGCAAAATAAAACATGTTGGCAGCATGTAAACAGCGAACGTGGAAACAAAACAAGTGAACCGTCCACGACCTGGGTGGGTTGCGGCTATATAGCTGGTGCCCAGTGGTGTGACAACAGCTGTGTGAGTCACTGGGAAGTAGAGAGGGGCCAGTGTGATAGTTAAGTGGTGGCCCCACCCCTCACTCGTCCTCGAAGAGACCCTTGGGCCTGGATAAAAAGCCTCGAGGCTCCTTCGTGGTCACCCTTTGCTGATTACTTTTCTGGGAAAACCGCCTCAGAAAGGAAACCACAAAACAGGCCTGTTTCTAACTGTCTTGTCTTGATCCCCACTCATTGTCTTTCTTTTTGTTTCGCTCCATGCCTCGCAGAGACTGTGACAATGAGGGGACAAATCTGCTGATGATTTTCATTGTTCACGCTGTACATGATCATTTTGCTTTCCCTGCATGTGGTTACAGTTATTAAAGGGGATTTATGGGATTTTTAAAACAGAGCCTTATGTTAACATGTTTTGGGTGTGAATGAGTCATACTCGATTCATCAAATGTCGGTCGGTTAGATCAACTCAGTTGGCAACTGAGTTGGAACTCTGCAATGGCTGCAATGTGATCCTTTGGGGCAACTCTAACCATTAAATTCATGTCCACTGAAAGTGTTTGTTTGTGCCACTGGCTGAGGTTAGGAAGTGTCTGACTACATTACGGAAACAATTCCTATGGAAATAGACCTTATTGTAAAAGAGTTTAATTCCTTTTTTGCAACTAAAAACACAAGTCTCGCTCAAGGAGAGATCTCACTGTGAAACCTTGAGGGGGGGTAGATGTAGCAGGAAGACGATGGTGGAAAAATGAGTCGGATTTGGAAAGATGAGTTTCGAGTTTACCGAGATGGACTGCCAGCAAGGATGTATTTCCAAAGTCATGGCTGGCCATTTAACTGATTTTGACGATCTAGATAAGGCAACAACTGCAACAACTCATCCTGCAAGATCCTGGAGCACAAGACCACAAAGTCAGTCACTACAGGTTGAAACTACTGTGGTCTATTTGCTGCAAGCATGGCCTTAAAATCAAGGTCTCAGTGCTTTACACGACACGTTGTCACACCACGTCTGAAGGTAAAAGTATACAGGCACAACATTAAAACCATTGACAGGTGAAGTAAATAACCCTGATCATCTCAATAAAATGTAATGTTCTGCTGGGAAACCTTGGCTCCTGGCATTCACATGGGTGCCACTTTGACAGCACAACCCTTTCAATCACTGTTGGAGTGTCGCTCAGGGCATCGTCCCAGGTTCTAAATTCCCTGGATACCAATCCAATCGAGCATCCATGGGATGTCCTGGAACAAGTCCAACCTGTGGAGGCCCCACCGTGGATTGGACTTGGCAATGACCTGGTGAGGCATGGATGTAGGACCTCTGGCGGTGTGCCTGGCACAGTTGAAGGCGGATCCCATGAGTCATGAGGGTTGCGAGGTGGGGCCTTCATGGATCGGACGTGTTCGGAATGTCCCACAGATGCTCGATTGGACAGGCATCTGGGAGTGAGTGCTGATGTCATGAGAAGTTGTCCTTGGTGGCTCATAGGTGTATGTACTAGTTTAATATAACCGCACTTAAAGGTGGGCCAAAACGCCTGCTTTCATAGCTTTCTCTTGGCTGCATCACACAGAATCTTTCTGCCTATGTATGTGTTCTCGATAGGAATAATCCTACAAGTGAGGAAAGTCTGTCCCTGAAAGCTTTCAGGATGTTGCATTTACTTGTAGACAATGACAAAAAATGATGACAGTAGTTTCTTTAAGGGAATTAAAAAAGAAAACGGGAGAGAGAAGTTTAAACCCTTCGAATGTTCGCAGGTCTCCACACCACCTGGTCAGTTGTTCCATAAGTAAGCGAATCTGTCTGATTGTCAATTATGGAAAGTTTTATCTCCAATGCAGCCAATTCAGCATTTGGAAATGGGATTACTGATGCTGTTACATGATCTGACCAGCAGTTTGTTCGAAGCAAATTGAGGCCTATAGTCTTGTTTTAAACTGTGGTTCACCAGATACATGGGGTGTTGCTGAGTTCCACAGAGCTTTAATTGACATTTATAAGTCAATTTAATTCATTTTGGTGCATTTGAAAAGTCACGTGACGTCTCCGAATCAACCCAATATGGTAAACTGCTGATGCAGTGTTTCTTTGCAACAGTAATTTGACCCCAGATTGGAGGCAGAACTGTCTACTAATAGGCTTGTTATGGGACTGATTTATACTTGTAGCACCATATGTGGTATACCATTATGTGTGGTAACTTAACTGTGCAGTTTAATGTTTTACTTCAGCCGTAATGTGGCTTGGTACAACTGGGTCTAGTTAACACAAAAGCAGGCACAGCCCCAGTTGTTTTTTTTTTTCAGGATCTACTGCAGAACCTAATGCTCAGTGTATTGGAGCGGCTTATTCAAAATTCAATCAATTATAGAGTGACCAGTATTCACAATGCCAATGACCCAGGCGGTACCCTGCCATAAGACAATACAGCTCCACCACATATCCCATAGCTCTACCACAAGCTCCATCTGAACCCATTCCTCGCCTGTCCTGCTGCCTCCATAATGGTGCACCAGCCACCACAGAGGCCATAGCTCCAGCTCCAGGCCCCATAGCTCCTCCACCACACTGCCCCTGCCTGCGCGGGGAATGAGGGATTAAATATAATGCTCGCATGTCAAGTCTGCAACGCAACAGAGAAAGTGAGGAGGAAGGAATTTGTCAGAACTCCATAAACACATACATGGATTCAGCTCCCCATGCCAGCGCTCCGAGCGAGGAGAACTTTCCGGAGGCTCGCTGAGCAACCGGGAGGCCGAGGGTGAGAGTAAGCAGGGCTGCTGAACGAGCCCAGGGTTTACGCAGAGGCCAGCCAAGCAGCAATGATACACTGCACTGGAGGAGAAGGACACAGGGGAATGGGAGAGAAGAAAAGTGGAAATGAGAGCAGAGAACCAGAAAGAAGCGGAAAGAAGAGGGTAGATAGGCCACACTAAACCCCGGCAATCTGAAGTGGATATGTCTAGAATCAAAACATTCCCCTGATATGTAGGTATGTACATATATATATAGAGAGAGAGTGAGAACAAGACTGAGATATGATCAGGGAGGGAGACATTAATGGAAAAAGAGTGAAAAGAGGGGGGAAAGACAGAGGAATTAACAGGACATGCCCACTGAAATTTTCCAGTGTCTCTGCCAGAGAACAACAACAAAAAAAAAAAGAGGTCAGTCCAGATGCCGTTCACTGACTGTTCACATGTGGTCCAACTTCTCTGGAGCGGAGGGGCGGAGTGACTGACGAAGAAAAGGGGTGTCGAAGATGGAGGTTAAGCATGCTTTGGACCGGGGGGGGGGGGGGAATGTAAATGGGAGCTTGGCTTTAATCAGGTTATATGAAGCAGAACATGGACTTCATTTGGTCAGGTGGGGGAACCATCTTTACAGGAGGTCTGTAGGGGGGCAGAGGTCACGAGGTGAAGCTCCCGTGATAAACATCCGGCTGTATCAGATCCAGACAGAGTGATTGATCAATAAATCTGACAAGTCGCAAGCCAAGTCAAAGCCGTAAAACGGACTGATGGATCTTCCTCTTTGAGCCCCTTGTAGCTGCCTCCACTCTTCTGCTCCAAAAGACTGTGCAGATGATCGGCCCTGTTGCTTTTGGCTCAGCCGGTGGAAGAGGAGCAGCCTCCAGGCCTGGCCCTCCGCAGCCATCTCAGCCACTGGGAGGTGAGGTCCACAGTGGGTGTAAAATACTGTTGGGCGGATATATTTCTGCAATGAAATATTGATGCAAGCCTTGTGTGAGCGCGCGCCTGGCTATTTACGTGTGTCCGCGTAAGGTTAACTGGAGGTCAACGCTCACTTTGCCGCCACAGACTTGGCGGCACTCCAACGTTGGAAAAGCAGCGGCAGTGTCTCTTACTCAGTCTCTGTCCTACATCCCTCTCTCTGTGCTCCTCTTCCTCGTCCTCGTCTTGTTGCCAGCATTTCTGTAGTTTGCGTGCAGATAACATGCAGGGAGCCATGTGGTGTGTATCTGTGTTGAGCTCTGGGCTTAGCACTGTGGGAGTGTGGAGAAATGTGGGCTCAGAGCACGAGAAGTGAAGGAAATGAAAAGCCTAACTAGTTCACAAGTGAGACAGGAGTCAGATGAGCCCAAGGAAATGTAACAGGAGGAAACACACACACACTGCTGATGCTTTCAGACAGTGGGGCTGTGAAACTGGCCTCACTGCTGATAGTTAAAGCTGAGAATAAAGAATATCAGAGAAAGTGTAGTTAAATTGTTCGGCATATGCTTTGTTGCTGAGTGTTAGATGAGAAGATACACACTAATATGATGTTTGCATGCTAAACGAAGCTTTAGCCAGCAGCCTGTTAGCTTAACTTAGCATTCAGACAGGAAACAGTTAGGCTGGCTGTGTCCGAAGGTTGCAAAACATATTCTTCGTCCTCATGATGCCTTTCTGTGAATTATGGGCGTGACTTCTGGTGCGTCCAGCCAGTAAGTTTTCCTTGGTAACAGGACGCTTATCCTCGTTTTTAGAGCAATTGGTGCAGTGTGTCATTTATTCACGAAGATCTAGGTTAGCAACTTTAATGGGTGAACACTACCAACAGTATTATTGTTGTTGGAGCCCACCTAACTCACATTTCAATAACCTTGAAAGTGCCACTGTTACCTTCAGTTGTTAAAACACTTTGTTACTTACTGTAGTCCCACCAAGCACCGGCAGTATCACCCATAATTGTTTTCCAGTGACCTCTCCAGGGAAATTTGTGGATATGTTATTTGTTTAATCGGAATCACAAATTGTCAGCTCGGATTTTGTAAAGATTTAACAAACAAGATAAAATATGTTAATTTGTGAGCTTTATAGGGGTGCTGTTAGGTGGATTTTATTAACTTTTCCCCTTGTTTCCAGTCTTTGTGCTAAGCTAAGCTAACACCCTCCTGGATCTTCCTTCTAACTGGAAACTGTCCACTATCTATTAAATGCAAAAAAGCCAACCCCAAGTCAAATAAAAAAGTATTGTAACAAAATTCAACAATTATTAATTTGTGAGGTAACTTGGGTGAATCCTTAAACGTAATAATAATAATAATAACAGACACTATTCTATAGCCAATTATACTACTCCTGTCCTGCTGTTAGAGACATGTCTGAGTTAATTGTGGCCCCTCAACTTGATGGTCTAAGACTTGTGGTAAATTTTGGTGTTTGTTGATGGCAGCTTACAATCAGAAATACGGATTAAACAACAATATTAGAGTGTGACTGGAAAATAAACTAGGTTTGGTTACTTCTGGCAGGGAATTTTAAAGTTTCCATTTCAGTTTGGCTCTCTAAAATATATCAGTGAGATTTAGAGGTGCTGGATTTGCTACTGTCGTACACGGCCAAGTTATGTAGAACCAGACGAATGTGTGTCCTACCAAAAAAAAACAAAACTCATGTACTTTTCTGTGAACCTCATAATCAAATGCCTTAAAACACAAAATAATGTTCTTGGCAGGGAGCAACAGACAAAAAAAAAAACCTTTTATCTCGGTAACAGTGTGATAGTTCTCACCCTTGACATGTCTTTTGATGCTGCTGCCAACAACAACTGCTTATTGCAGCTCAATGTGCCAACCAGAGATAGAGCAGAGTGTAGAGCGGAGGCCAGCACACTGGGCTGATAAGGAAGCCGCCTCAGACAGAGCTGACGAGGCCACACTCAGTAGAAATCTGGAAGGTTCAGCCTCTTGTTAAACTGACAAAACCTTCATCATCTGCACTTTCATCCTCCTCGTCACTGACCCACATCCAACTCCAGATTCCACAACTTATTGCTTGGTTTTTACTCTGGTTGTGCCGGAGGGTTTCATGGGTGACTTGAGGCCGTGCTTTGAGAGCATTGACACAGGTGTGTTGTAGTAAATTTAAATGAGTTTGTTGCTCAGTTTTCTCAGTTTCTCGTCCTCTCTTTGAGCCCACAGAAAGTTTTCCTGCCCTGTATGGTAGCTTACCCTTACTCTCACCCTCCTCCTGGGTGAGCGTCAATTATTCATAAGCCTTGGGTAGCTAACTTGAAACCGATAACCCACATGCTATTTATACTTCATTTCAAATGAACAAATACTTAACTGTGAAGTTCCAGGCAGCTTGGTCGTGTCTGTCTGCATTGCTGCCACTCTGGCCTCAGTGAGGGAGTTAGACCCAGGGTATAGCCGGGCGAGCAGATGGGAGGAGAGCGGGGCTCATTTGTCCATGGGGAAGGAAGGCCGATCCAGCAGCCGCACAGTATAGGTACGACTAAAGAGGCACAATTCATAAGATATTAAACCACTTGGGACTTTAATTCTCTGCAATGTTTGAACAAATAAATTGCTCTAAATTAAAGGTGTTTATTTTACACCACTCAATTTACTTTATTCCATATAAATTTCTTGTTCAGAATAAGTAGCTGCTGGTCAATTTATGGTGCTAGGGCTCGCCCCACCTCTCTCCACATAAGGAAGAATCACATCGATCTTGACTGAATAAGACTTAAATAATTTACTTTATGGCATATGTATATATATATATATATACACACACACACACATAGCGTCTAAGTCAAAACTCAGGCCTGCAGAAGTTTTGCATTAGAAGTGAGTGTGCTTGTGTGTACAGACTCATGTATAATGTTTGGAATTTGCTTGTTAAGGTCACATTTCAGGACTTGTGCAACTGAGGTTTTTTTTTTATATCAAATTATATTTTCTAGATACTTTTGCTATTCAAATTTATAAGGAAACACATGGTGATGATAAGATTCTTGGTATGTCATTACAAATCAGGGCTCTGCGGTTAATCAAATTGTAATTTCCATTACGATTTTGCTCAATTATAAAAACAAGATAATCAAGTATATTATTACATTTGTTTCAAAATTATGCTCTTATTTTGTCTTGTGTTATGAATCAAGCATACCAATTTTCTGAACAGCAGTGTGCTTTACCCCTCCTTAAAGCCCAAACTCACTCAGCTAGGCTATGGCATATTTAGTTTCAATCAGCTATTAAATTATACATATATTATTACATTGATATTAAGACATGTTTTAGTATCTTTTGTTGGAATTATAGTTAAAAAGCTGTTTTTCAAAAAGTTCAATAATGCATGTTTCCAGAGTCAACAAATAATTGTGTTAAAAGAAATCCTGATCTCATTATTGACCAAAAAAAAATCATGACTTGTTTTTTTTTTGCCAAAAACATGCATATTTTAAAAGTGGTAAAAGTCAATTATGATATTTAGGGTTCCCTACATTGAAGGTAGGAAAGATATGTTGCTCTTTCATAACAGCCAACAGGAATTCAAGTTTGTTATGCCATCAGTGTTTGGCTGCCAGAGGTTAATAAAATGATGATATAATTGTAAAGTTATAAACCTGAGAGGGGGTTAGTGAACATTAACTGATATCAGACACCTACATGTCATCCTAAACTAAGACCAAGTCACACCTGACTCACTGCTTCAACACTACAAAGAGTCTATGACAGCATGATGAATGAAAAAAAAAACATACTCAATATTATATCATGGGCCAGTGTGGATTACACTTAACAGTTTTATTTGGAATATTAAGACAATGAAGCATAAGCCAAGCACCAAGAGTGACAGCTACAAGTGTCGCATAATACGGCTCTTAAAATGAACAGGTTATACTGGAAAACGACTGTGTTTTTTTTCTCATTGGATGGTGAAGCAGATACACAGAACAGACAGTGAAATGTGAACATGATTATGCCATTTACACGCTCCAAATCCTACCTGACAGCAAGAAGAAAAAAAAAAACCAAAAGAAAGAAAAGGAAAAAAAAGCGAGGAAAAGCAGAAGAAAATGGAACAGCGATATTCGTCTGACGACAGCTTGGTCAGCCTGTGGCGGTGACTGTGGCCCGGGATTTAAAAAGGGCTCTTCTGATTGGTCAGAACGAATAAGGCAGTCTGGGAACACAGCGGTGCTGCAGAGTGACAACCATTAGTTCCCATCATTGTCAAGTCCTGTTGCCTCGGCACCCACATCCACGCAGCAACCAATGTGCACATACAGCATTAAAGTGACAGAGGATTGCAACCATTGTTACACTACACTCCATTGCATATTAGGGAGAAGTAATAATGAAAAATAATAATTCTTTCATACATCTTTTTTTTCTGTTTGCATATAGCACTTAACCCAGCTTTCTAAAATATATATGGGAACATGAAAGAAATGTTTAAAATATCTTTTTTTTCCTTTTTGTTTGTCCTCTTCGAGCTAAAACCATGAGCCGTACCGAGGTGGGGGGGGGGAATTGGAGTCTTTTATCCAGGGTAGTAGCTGTAGTTTAATGACACAACCAGCCTGTCTCTCATCCAGACCGGACCCAGTGGTTTCTCGCCACAAACGAGGCTCTCATAGTGCAGCTAAATAGTGTCATACTAATGACAATATAAGGTCAAAATAGTTCAATTCACGCATTTTTTGTTTTTTTCTTAAGAACATAGAATATACACGTAAACACCCATCTTTGCTCTCCCCTTTTTTTGGGGGGGGGGGAAGAGTAACATAGAAAGGTGGTGCTGGCTAAATGTGGTCCATGTTTACACATCCCTGGCTTAGGGTGGGGTGGTGGTGTTGGTGGTGGGAAGGTGTGGATGTGTGTTCAATACCTGGGGGTAGTGCAGGTGTTTGAAGAAGTATGATAGCAAGGTGTGTGCAAATGTATGTGTTCCAGACAGTTAATGCACCACAGAAGAATAAAACTTCTTTTCATCAGGATCCTATTATATAACTCCATCATTCATCATACATACAATGTTTTTTTTTCCCTCCTAAATCTACAGGTTATATGGCAAACATGTGCTACGGTTAATGTCAGATATTTCCCATGGGGAAAACTGGGTTGAGAGGGTCCTGGGACTCTCCTTGCAATGGGCCTGCCTGAGATTAAGGGGGGGTTGGGGAGTGGGGCGGGGGGCAAAGAAGCATTGTTCATAGGAGTCACTGTCATCACCCCTCACAGTCGACTCTGCATCCCCTCCACTTAAATCCTCCGTGTGGCTCTGTCCATACACTTATGTACTCCTGCATGACACACAAGCATGCACCGAGTCTGCAGCATGGTGGAGGATTCAACTCCATTGACACAGCTTACAACGCCTGAATATACAAGTGAAATATTTCTGGACCGCCGTCTTTTTTTTCTTAACACTCACACAGTTCTCGCCATCTTGAGCTAAAACACAAACAGTGCCGTTCAGAAATATTTGGACAGCAGGAAATTGTCAGTTGTTTTGGCTCTGTAGTGCAGCATATTGGTGATCCAAAAAAGACCATAAAGGTTTAAAGTGCTAACTCTCAGCTTTTAGTATGTTTGAGAGTGTTCAAATCCATATTGAATGTAGAGAGTGGGAAATGTAAGTCTTTCCTAATTTAAGGTCAAAGCAGGTGAACAAAGTGCCTTGACGTACAGACACGGCAGCCAATGAGGGCAAAGTCACTAGACCACAGTTCTATAGAGATTGTTTCACTTGCTTGAGACCAAACTCGAGGCAAAAAACTACCAAAACAAGCAAGAGTAGAATTCAGCAGAGATATATACGATAAATACGATGACTTCAGTTTGTTGAATTTGCACAACTTCCCAAAGCGGGTACAATTTCTACCATGTTCACCCGGTCCGGATGTAAAGTTGTTATGAAGCTCAAGTGTCATTCAATCCCAATATGCTGAAGTAAAGAGCAAACCAAAAACATGTCACTGTCCCTATACTCATAGACTGCACTGTAGAACACAAATTAAACACAATTAAAGTGCTATTTACTTCAACAAATTCCCAGCCCTCTCCATGAGCATGTCCTTGCCACAACATGAAGCCAATGCTCTCAGTGAGCCAGCTCCCATCTCTCCTATTCCTGCTCCTCAATGTTAACTTTAGCCTAACAGGGTTGGGTAGAGAGTAGAGTGTAGGACAAATGGGTCTTAGCTCGCTCTACGCCACGGTCACCTCCACATCAGCACAAGGATGTTAAGGATGTGGCCAGATGGAGAGAGAGCAGTTGGATATAATAATAACAAAAAAAGGCCTCCCTCAGCCACACAGCAGCCGTAAGGCAACACAGAGTGGCCCTTTTAGTACCCAGTAAATTTATATCCCAACATGGTAAAATTAGCCTGTGATTAGTGCCTGCGAGAGGGGTGGGGCACCGCAACAAGTTGTATGCTATTGCTAGGAAGTGGCATGATAGACAGGTGACAGTGAGCAAGTCTGAAGGGTGATGTGTGTGTGTGGGGGGGGTTTCAAATAGATATACATTTCTCCTCTTTTGTCAGTGTGGATGCTAAAAATCCTCAAACATAAAAGTGCACAAACAAGCATAAGTCAGTCCTATTCCCTCTGCTTAACACTCACTGCTGCCACTCCAACACACATAGGTGATTAACATGCGTTAAGTTTTCTGAGAAGTGCAGGGCAGTGGAAAAATGTTTGGGACTTTCGTGTTTGGAAACCATCTCACTGCCTGCCCGTTTAGTTAGTGAAATTAAATTTCAGGGTGTAGGTGAAAGCTTAACAGTGCCACATTCTCCCCTATGATTATATTAACAGTCTAACATACTGTTGTATTATTCTAGCTTTAACTTGTTGGAAATCTGACATAAAAACTAGCTTTACTTTAACGCCACTGAGCACATTATTAAGCTGCAGCCTTAATACAGATAGTTGTGTGCAAGAGCTTTGGTCACAGACTCAGATACTCATGGGCAAAGAAATTCACTGACATTTGTTCATGATTCATCCTCGCTGATGAGAACTACAGTAACCTTTAACACATGTGCAGACTGACAGACACGCACACACACTACAATATGAACTAGTTTGAGAACCTTTCCAGTAATGATGATCTCATGCGTCTTTCAGCTTCGATATCTCAGTTTTACACATTACCTGCAGGGTTTTCATCTTCATACTTTCCAATTAATTAGAAGTTAGAAACTTTTCTCAAAATGCCTTAAAAGAACCAGTCTGCTTGTCTCTTCACTTCTCATCCTCGCACAGTCATTTGTACACGTGTTCTTTTGTAAAGTTCAACTACTTGGATTTTTTTTAAAGCCAGGTCATGTGCATTCAATAATATCAAAGAGTTAGAACAAACGGTGTTTCTGATGGCTGACTTGAGCAGAAGATGGACTATTCAGATAAAACATGCTCACAGTGAAGAGTGAACCTTCATACCCTCTCATTAGGATCTGATGCAGACAAGAACCTGCACATGTGAGGGCTGGGTACTGATGTCTTTCACTGAAATATGCTACAGTAGGGCTGGCATTGGACCCACTAAGAACCTAACACTACCATACAGGTCATAATGTGGCAAGAGACTAAATGCATGCATTAGTCAATGAAAACAGATGTAACTTATGTACAACTTATCATTTCAATAATCTGTTGTAGCTTAACCAACATAGCACCACTAGAATTGTATCCTTTATAAAATTTTAGCCTAGAGCATCATTATTATTCTCTTCAGTCTCATTTGATGGAAGAAGCACCTCCTGCTCTAGGTTTGGACTACAGAGCAACTGATTATGGAACAAGATAATTGGTTCTCCATAAAGGCACATAGGTTACATGTATTTTCTCTTCACAATGAAAACACAGAAACAGAAATGAGCAGCTAGCCAGCGGTCTTTTTCTCCCATGTCACAGAACTAAAATCATTCCGATGCCATTACTGAAGCTTGCAAAGATGTCAACCTCTCGAGACTCGAGTGTTGCCTGCACTCAAGTTATAAATTATACTTTAAATGCAACAGGGCAATGAGGTTAATTGTTGGGGTTGTGACCTTCGAGTCATAGGTTGTAAATGGGGGTCGTCAACTCCAAAGCAAGCCCTTTTCCTGCTGGTGACAAAGTCCCCTTCATAAAAAAGTTAATGCATTTTAACATGGTTTCATAAAAGAAATATAAATTAAGGAGGAAAGGGGCACTGCAATATGGGTGATGTAAATTGCAATTTTAACAAGAGATTTTAAAGTATCATCTTAATTAGCTGTCCTCCCTATTTATCAACCTTTATTACATGTGCAAAGCTGTCTGCAGCCTTATGAGTGTCTTGAGAAGAAAAATAACCAACACAAGGGTCAAAGATTTTTCTATATCATATGCCACCAAAACTGAAGAGAGCAGGTGTAAAACAAACTATGAAGCCATAACACAATTCCATAAAGACACCAGACTGCTCAAATGTTACCATAGGAGCTAAAGTGAGAAATGTACTTTGTGTATGCATACACAATAGTGGGCACAGAGCTGAAGTGCCTGATGCCAGTAAAGAACTGACAGACTGTTCTGACAACTGTAACAATGGCAAGAATGTCAGAATATTTGCTTACAATATTTTCCTCCTGTTGTAAAGGAAGTGCTGGGGAGCGGGAATATAGGTAACAAGTTTAGCTTACTCACTAAATAGGACACAGTAAACTGATTTTTATCATTCATCATTCACCATTACTGCTTAAAGAGGAACTAATGTTTTTGAAGGACTAATCTATAGTCCTTTAAAAGCACGTAATTTCCCTGATGTGCTGTCCTTAACTCAATGGACCCCCAGAATCTGTCCCCATCACTGGCTAAGCTGATGCTCACGCGTGCAAAGAGATGGCAAAGAATGTGCCTTATGTAGCTCTATCCATGGGACAAGCTCTGACTGCAATATACCAATAGCACCTCCAGTTGCCCTCTTAACCCACACACACCTTAAAACCTTCTTGGGAAGGTGCTCCACTAGGTGCTTTGACAAGCTAAGGAAGAAAAAAAGAGAAAGCACAAAGTGAACTGTACAATGTAGCCATGTGGGCCAAAATAGCAATTTGGGATGAAGAAGGGAGGCATGCAGGCAGGTCTACAGGCAGGGTGATGTTGTGGGATCAGGCAGACATTTAGCACAAAGCAGGAGAGAAAAGACACAAAGCACTGATATTTGTGCCTTCCCTCCATGTCCAAACAACCTGTTCAACACAAAAACATGTGCTTGCCAGACAGCGTTATACTGAATATAATCATATGTATTTTCTGTGATGTAAGTAATAACTAAAACAAAGATTAGAATGAATCTTTTATAGCTTGTTACATTTAAATTTCATCCCCCACCAAAAAGAGAGCTATGTCAGTATAGCCTCTAATTGGCTAATGAGGAATTTCTAAAGTTCTGTAATCCTCCTGCAGTGTGTGTACAGGCAATGGAGAAAGCCACCCTATTTGACCTTGAGTGGTGGTTCCCTCTCCAGCCAACGAACTCGTACTTTCTGTTTATAGTGATACTCCTTGAGGAAGTCCTGCAGGGCAGGGGGCAGAGGCAGAGAGCCTATACCATCGTAAGTGGTCCAGCGGCAGATGGCAGCTCGTGCCAGGTGCTGCAGGCCAAAAGGAAAGGTCCGATGGAGAGGCGCTGTAAGCAGCGGTTCAAAAAACATGCAGGCGCTGGGGTCCTTGTAGTGCTCCAGCAGTCCTGTGACGGTGGAAGAGTGGAAAACACACGGATCGTGGGCATCAAAACTGAAGTTGTGGTTCCACTGCTCAATGCGGGCGTGCAGTGAGCGGTTGTAACGACGGAAGCTAACGGAGAAGAGGTAGTCCTCCTGGGCTGAGTCACGCAGCAGGAAGGTGCCCTCAGGCCGCCCATCCAGCAGTGCCTCAGCCTCATAGCGGTCCATCACGCCCCAGTAGCAGGGCAGAGCTGTGATCTGCAATAGGTCCGGTACCAGACAGTGGATATAGTCTATCTGGGTGTGAACCTTCCAGGGCCCAGGCTGCTGTCGGCTCAGGTGACCATCCCCGGAGGCGTGCCTCTGCTTGGGCCTCCTGGCCTGCAGACAGAGGGTCGTCGAATCTTCCTCAGAGTCACAGTCCTGGGCTGATGCTGCAGCCCCCAACACCTGACCACAGGCACCTGATGATCCAGCACCCACAGAGCTGCTGGCCCCTGAAGCTCGGCCTTCCCCAGAGGCCTCTCCCATGCCAGGAGCCATCTTTGGTCCCAGTTTGTAGAGAGAGGAGCCCGGCACTGAGGCCTCCAGGGTGTGGATCTGTGCATTAGGTGGTGGGTCCACACCTTCCTCGATGCTAAGCCTGCGACGCTCGCGCAGACGTTCCTCCTCATCCTCGGGAGAGGGGTGGGCTGGGTCAAAGGCATCCAGCAGGGCAGTGGAGGAATGTGGGCTGACCGGCGCTGTGTGTTGCTTGATCAGGTGCCACTTGTGTGCTAGGTCTGAGCCTGGTGGGAAGGGGCAGGTCTCCAGCATGAGCTCAGTCAGGTGAATCTTCCGTTTGGAGGTGACAGGGTTCTTTGATGAGCGGGAACGTCTGCGAGCGGGCAGGGGTAAGCATAGCCCTACTGTATCGCTCAGTCGCTGGCGCAATGACCGGGCATTCAGACTTCGTCCTCCAGATACAGAGTCGCTCATCTCCTGGATGGAGCAGACTCCATAACGTCTATCCCTACGATTTCCACTCCCCCGTAAGCGCCCAGACCGTCTGTCAGCCTCCAAAGAGCTCTGGGTTTTGGTGGAACATGAGTGTTTTTTCTTGCCCCCCCAAGGAGCATGACGGGAATAGGAGTCTCTCCGGGCCAGGGGAACACCCCCTGATCCCCCGCGTACATCCTCAGTGTCCTTGTCAATAGTGATCTCTACTATCTGAGGGATGTCAGACACACAGTTATGATGGCGCCGTCCTGCTGTTACCATTGGCACTGGCAGGAGGCTCCTTGATGGGCTGGAGGCTCCTGATGCCTGGGCCTCACCTGAGCTGCTTCCTTGGCCAAGATCCAACACACAGTGGACGGCATCGGCCTCAACCCTGCTTTCACTGGGTCCTGAACTGTTGTGAAAGAGTGTCTGACATTTGCTCTTCAGGTTGCTCCACATGTTGCCCACTTTCTTCATCAATAGGAGCCCCTGGGACCTGAAGATAACAGGAGACAAAACTGATTCAGTCACAGGTGAAGAAGTCTTGCAACAGCAATGACGCCTACATTTAACACTGAGGTACAAGCTACATAAAGAATGTCCTACATTTAAATTCCCCAGACTACTGTGTATCTAGTAATTAGACATGGTGAGAGTATAAAGGGGCCAAAGTGTCTGAGAGGTGGGTGAGCTTGAGTAGTTGGAACAGCAGAGTTAGGAGTTGCCAGGCAGACGTGCAGGGACACAAGGCCACAGCTATAAATGAACCCAGGATCTGCTCACAGCTGATCTGCTGGTATGTACTGTATTACAGAGCCAGTCTAGACCTGACCAAAAACTTTCCCTGTAACGGCAGCAGTCAGGGCACATGAACATGCGCTCACATATGCCATTGATTTATCACTCTATGAGAACTTGCCAGAGATTTGGAAGTTGTAGCACCAAACTGTGTTTAGATGATGCAGTAAGCAAAGTCACCACAGGTAGGTGGGCCTGCCAAACACAAAACCTCGAAGGATTCCATAACGCAGCGTTTCCGTTCCTGTTTCAGAAACTGTTTCTAGACTTCATGGATTTATTAGGGTACATTTTTTGATGTTGCCGGTAAATCCAAATCACTGCAGCCAATCACAACAATCAGATACTAGAATAACTTGCCAATATGTTTAACATCCAAAACCGAACACATTTGCAACTTTTAATCTTAATCATGTTTGAATATTTATCACATGAACAATTTTTAATCCCTTCTTGTTCAATTTTGAAGAACCTAAATACACTGTGAATAATAATACTATCAAAACACTGACTTAATCCATTAGTAGAGGCTGCAAGCTGCACATCTTATAGTACTTATAAGAACATGCACTCAACTATGGTAGTTCTTGAAAATTGAAATCCCTAATCCAGTCAGCATTAATTGCATGTGCTATTTACGAAGCTCAAGGCACACGACAAAGGATATTAGTCCCTCCTTCGCTAATCTCTTTCACTCCCTCCCTAATTCTTTACCTTTGGGCTAAAAGCAGCTATCCAACTACCAGGCACTTTGTCTACCTGCATGCAGAGTGAAGTTTGCTTCTTTACACTGATAAAGACATTAGTGATTCGCACAATCAGCTTTAATAGACAACAGTTCCGTGATGGACAGGAAATCCCTAGATTGGTCTTCAGCACATGACTGATAAAATCAATTTGTTGAAATCAGTCACAAAGCATTCCCTGACTGACTCATGAGATCAGTGACACATCCTTTGTACTCACAAAAGATGACAATGTCTTTCCACTTGACAGTCATTAGATGTCTGCAATACATACGCCTACAAAACAGCCTGCAATAAATTAGTTGCTATGAAAAAATAATATTTAATTCATGCAGCTCAGCTACATCACATAAAAAAATGAGATCTGTCAGTCATCTGCTGGGGTTTATCTTTGATTCTGTGCTCCTTGTGCATCTGCACAGTAAACCTGAGTTAGTGACTGGCATTGTCCGGTCTGTTGGACGTCTTCCTTTCATTCTCTCCAGGGGTAATGCCATCGCAAAACTCAACAGCAAATGACTCTATACTCCCAAACTGATTGCCACTGGCTTGACACATAGTCTGCTGATGTACTAGACACGAGTTCTAGGAGAGCACCCACATGCTTTTCAACACCAAATGCCAATTCAGCAGACTCATAATTATTGAGAAAAATTTCCATGGTGGATTTCATTGTAGCAACACCTGTATACAGCAAATTTAAAGTAAATTACACTTCTGTTGGACACAAATTCTTACTATGAAACTTGCTTTGAAATTATTGTTTCGAAGCTGTGTTTAAAGTTTCATGTCTGTTACAAACAACAAACTGATGATATCAGTGCAACACACACGCACACAGAATAATCCATAGCAAATTGTTCAATGCTGCCAGCTGTGGCAAGGAGTTTTCTTGCAACTCGATTTGATTACAGATTTGCCATCATTTGTGATGCATGTTAATCTGATTTTCATATTCCCATCTTTCATTTATTACAGCATGATCATTACTATCAAGCATGAAAAACGTCAGCTGAATTTACATTTGACATTTTCTGTTGGTATTACTTGTGGTGTTGCAGTTACGGTACACTGAATCTAATCTGCAAGGTCTGTAACACTGGGCAAAGACCATGTTTGCAATGATGGCCTACTGTCACTGATCTTTAGTAATAAAACTTGCAAAATCAATCAATCAGTGGCGTTTATTATTATGTTTTTACTATTGTGGCCTTATAAAAGAATGACATGGGCTTTTTTCTTGCCACGCACAATTAAATAATTGAATTTAGGGTTAAATTACTGAAACATAACGTAGAAACTTGAATTACATAATGCTGTCACACAAGTATACAATTACTGCTTCTGCACATTCAACATGTGGCCTTCCTAAATTCAAACTTTTCACCTTTTTTTTATATTGTTATTGATCAGCTAATCATTTCTTGAAAATGGACTACAGTTTTCAAAAGACAGGGAGCCCCAATTCTCCAGACAACAGGCCTCCTTCTCATTCTTTTAATTGAAGAAGGAGATTATAAATATGCTGTCAAATTTAAATAGTTCTACATCACTAGGTCACAAGTTTTGGGGTACTGAGCAATAGTTAAAGCAGCAGTCACTGTGAACTGGTTAGTTGATGCGCTACAGGTAAGAGAAGCTGACACCAGTTTGGATGAACTCAAACCTACAACATGTCATCAATGTAAAGCAACACCCTTTATTGTGTCATTGCTATTGTATGGAAAACAACTGGCACTGTGCCCACAGCACTGGCTCGGATCACCATTCCTCACATTATGGCAAGTATCCACACTGTTTGGAACTTCAGCTGTCCCTGGGATACATAAGTATTGTGCCAACTGAGTACATCTTATTAAGCTAATTCTTAACTAGAGAAACAGTTAGTCTGTTAATTGCTTCAGCAATCAATTCAAAAATGTATCACAAACTATTTTGACCATGATAACAATCTCAAATTTGAGACTTTTATCAATAAAGTAGACAACATAGTTTTGGGTGAGGGGCTGTGGTCACACAAGACAGGGCATTCAATGATGTCATCATGGTGCGTTAGGTTGTCGTGGAGACATTTATCATTATTTTCTGATGTTTTATAAATCAAATGATTAATGAAAAAAAATAAAATGCAGATTATTTGATAATGAAACAAACTGCTGGTTGCAGCCCTATTATTAGTAGTTATGACTTATTACCATTTCTAGTAAACTTCATCAAGTTTTAAATTATTAATAGTTCTATCCAAAAGTTATTTCTATAGCCAGTAGACAGTTAGAGTGAGGATTTAAATGTATAAAACATATTCTTAAATGTACATGGTAACTAAATCCTCTCTACCAGATCCATATAGACACTGATGCTAACCTATAAATGGATCAGGGGTATAAGTTATGAAAATGTTCTTTTATACTTGAACCTAGTCTCATAGCAACTACTGGTGGTGTGCTAAGATTAAATTTGTAAAAAGATGCTGATCATACAAAAACTTGCTTAAGCAGGTTCTAAGAATCACATTCACACTTTAAACACCTATGATCTTTCATCTCAAATCAACTTAAATTGAAGGCTCCTGCCTAGTAATTTTCTCATTACATAATGCCAAATTAGGGTTTAGTCTGGACCAAAAGAGAAAATCAAACTTTTTGGAGGACGATATCACGACAATAGTAGAACAGATTGACGTATTATTCAGTGGACCAAATAGCAGGTTGACAAAACAGTTTATATTAGTGTGTTGCTGCTGCACAACATTCATACAGATTGCGCTGTAAAATCACTGCTCAAATCAACGTTTTATAAATGAGGCCCCCAGTACATGACTAATGCACAATAAATGTTTCTTAGTCATTGTCATTGTAAATGTGTAACAACACAATCATATGAACCATCAAGAACAATTCAACACTTATCTGCAAAACTACAACTAAAGAAGCATATCTGTATGTACAATACCAACCCATGCATATTGTTAACTGCTGCATTACTGTAGCTGAATAGCATTACAATTCCTTATAAAATCTTCTGGGCTCAAACACGCAATCAAAGGTTTCATCATTTTGAGCAACACGGCTCAAATGAAATATTTGTTCAGCCAATTCTATTATATAAAACAACGGTCTGAAATGGCTTGTTCACACCCTGCTGTCTTCCCTCCAAGATGAACTGGAATTGTGAGGCTAATGTGATATCAGCTTCATCTTGAGCGGCTGGACTTTCCATCCGGGTTGGTGTGTTTTATCCCTCAGCTTGCTAATCACTTCAAAAATGCAAACAATGAAAAGTTCCAGTGACCAAGACACATGGTTAAAAAGGCCTCTTTACTCTAACTTAGGATCATCAAAACTTTTTAATTGTTTCCAAGTATGATCAAAACACCATTAACTTCAGTCTGACTATAGCATCATACTTTACAATTGAATCACTTTGGATGGGCAATAATGGCAGTCCTTGAACAGCAGAAAAACATACCCCTATCGACCACATGCTAGATCACATTATGAAACATAAATGTGTATTTGTTAGTGTCTTTGACACATTCAGATGGCTTCACTTTAAATTGATATTAACTGCTAAGGATTCAGAGCATTGAATGGACAAGCAGAGAGACAAAATGCTTGGAGATATACCCTAAAAATGAGCAATTATGAATGCGTGCATGCTACACTCTTAGTCAGCTAATCTGCTCAGTGTTGTCATTGGTTAGCATGACTCCATTCTTTTTGGTAACAGCGTAGTAGTGATCATTTTGCAGCAAAATAACCAAAAAGAACACGCAACCACATAGTCACAAATCTAAATTATAATTAGTTGAATTCTTGGTCCAATCATTTCTGTTCCATTATAACCTACAATTGTTTTTCCAAGGCAGGATAATAACGGAGATTTATGCCTAGAACAGACTCTGCTTGGCTAGTTCAAGATTGATTATTTCAACTATAGCCATCTAATATAATTCTCTATGACTGTTGCGATTGATAACAATGGCCACACCAATAAGCTGATCCAGTCCACAACCATTCAAAGCTGCCCTGAAACAGAACTAGGCTACTCCTGCTTGCCGGCAGCCCAACACACCCATTCTCCTGGGATCATACTGATCTTAGAGAGGGCTGGAGAGAAGACAAGATTAAGGGAGGACGCCTTCTCTGCTCAGACCAGACCAGAGTTAATGAGATATTTGCAGCGTCTTGCATTCTGAAAGATATGTGGGATGGCAGAAAGCCAAACAAGGTCTGTATATGAATGATAAACTGCATTGATTCTTCCTATCATTTAAATCTCAACACATATTGAAACTTTTCGTAGAAATGTTAGTATGGCAAACTATTCAACTATTATTAACTAATAATTTGTCCTCCACAAAAAGGGGCAGAATATATTTTCACCTACAATACAGCTTTTCAAGGTGGGGCAGAAAAAACAGAGAAGAAGATATTCCTGCAACTCCAAATTGCATTATTTGCATCAAGACAGTGTTTCTGTAATAATTCTTCTGCCCTTGTGGAGCTGTGTTAGTAGTCTGCTCTCAGTAACGTTAACTGATGACAAAACATTCAAGTCAGACTGGAAATAAGTAACTAAAGTAGTTAAGTCAGATAAACTGGAAAAAATATAACTACAGAGTTAGCTCGCTGAAGTTATCCTTACATGACCAAGATTGCCTTCCTTTAAATATGATCTTGTCATCCAGATTAACCTAAACCTACACTACCGTTAGCTACCTTGATAGATGACATGTATGTTTTACCACGTATGACAATATAAGAATGCAATTATCGAGCTATAACGTTATTATAGCGGGCATATAGCAACGGTTGGAAGGCCTTTAGGTTTCTGGAGGCCCCTCTTTTCCCTGGTCCCAGCCAAGTTAGAGGACTTGCTAACACGTTAACACACACCGCTAACCGTAGCCACAGCCGGGAAGATACCGTTAGTCTGGTTTAAATGGCTTCGTGACTCAAGTCAGATGTGTTACCGATTCTTCAGAAATAATCTTTAAAGCGATTTGTGTTTGCTGGCAACAAATATACGTTACAAGCAGACATTTCAGCTAACGCTTGACTAGCGGTCCAGGCTTACGAGCTGTCAAAAATGCTAACTGTTAGCATTCCCTGGAGTGGGACTTTCTAGCCTTTTAGCTAGCTTTGGCTAACCAGCCAGCTAGCTGGGATAGCGTGTTAGCTTGAGGAGAAAATTACACAAAAAAAATTAAGACAAATAAACTGAGCAGCGCTGCGGAGCTTCGAGACGCCGAGTACACACATGTGACATCATTGACAAGTAAAGGTGTGTTTCTCGAATTCATATCTTACCCTTGTGCCTTTTGAAAGCCCTATTCAAAAGCTCTCTTTGTCTGCAAAAAATGGCTATTAAGAGAAGTCAGGCATACATCCCCCTTGCGGACCACGGTGTCGGATGAAAGCACTAAAGGTACTCGGATACTTGACGGTATCATCCCGAATATTTTAAAATTAATTAGTTAAATAGTAATCAAGATTATTTAAAAGGCTAAATCATTCTTTAACTGCCACGAAAACCCGCTCTTCGTCATGGTGGGGGTCTTCTTGTTCTGCCGTGGTCGCTGCTGCTCCTAGCAGCCAATATGACGGCGGTCTCAGCAGACAGGGAGCCGGAGAGGCGGACGGTGTTCAGCGTGAGGGAGACCGAGTGACAGCGGCTCGGTCCAATGGAGGAGAGGGAGCCGGCTGCCATTTCCGACAGAGCGTGCGGATAGGGAATGACCCGGAGCTGGCTCCCCGTGATGGGCGTCTTTCGTCACCAATGAGCGGAGAGAGGAGGAGGATGATCTCCACTGGCAGCTACTTGGAAACGTGGAGAGGTGAAGGGATGCTGGTTGAGTCACGGCCAGGCCGGACCACTGACTCACTGATGTCATCCAGGTGAGAAGAGCAGCAGGAGGAGTGAGGGGGGAAACCCCAGAACAAAGAGGAGCAGTTTAAATCCACAATTACATAATAATTCACAGCCTCAAATGTTTATAACGTAAAGGTATGATTAAAATAATCACATTACTGCCACTAAATAATCCCATCATCTCTTACCAATTCACAGGCAACTGCTCCGGGGCTCCAAAAGTGTAAGACTCCTCATAGCTCCGGGCTTGCTGCTGGTCGACCCATTAAACTGAAACCAGTATACCAGTATTTACCACTAAATCACAACGTTAATAGACAATATAAGGGCTTTCTGATGGTTTAATAAGGCTCTATGTCATGGCTCAAAGTTTGGAATCCATAATAGATTTGTGCTTCAGTTTCATATTTTGTAATCTGTCAAATCACCACAAAACAAACCTGGGGTCAGGTTTTGTTCCCAAATAGAAAAAATGTTAGACAGTCAGAGATAAGAGGGGTTAGGTGGAACCCAGTGGCTACTCTTTATCCCAGAACCCCCTGGCTTCTGACCATGATTACACCTGTAAAGCTTCCTGGCAACGTCACTTACATTTTTAGACAACAGGATAAAGTTTTTCATCCATATACGTATGTAAAAGTAATAAATGCATTTTATTTGTGATAGTAGCTTGTAAAAACTAATGTCCCCCTAAATGAAATAAAGTCAAACACATAATACGTCCACTCGCTTAAGGACTCGAGTGGCGGAGAATTAGTTCTGCGCAGACCAGACCAGCGAATATGTGTCATAGCTTTGTACCAAGGATGAATCCTGAAACAATCCAAAACGTCTCAAAGGAGCATTCATAGTCACTCGCACCCACACATGAGGTCATCTCCTGGAGTCGGATCATTCATGAGCACATGACACGCGGCGTAATGGGAAGTGGAAGTGGTGTGAGTAATGTAGTAGTTAAGCCGGAGCCGAGGCTGAGTTCAGGGGAAATCACCAGCAGTCCGAACACATTAGCTTTTACATCTCCGAGATGCTGATCTAATTTGTGCTTATGAAAGGAAATGAAGGAGAATTGCATTAGCACTGATTCTTGTGCCAGGAGTGATTCACACTATTTTAGTCAACATGGACCTCTCCTACCGGGTCTATGCTGTGTCATCTGCAAGCAATTCAACAAAGAGGATATGATAATGTGTGATCCAAGTGTGATTCACTTGGACCTGAAAGAGAACGGTCAAAACCAAAGTGTCACTTTAGATCTACTATAGCTGAGAAACTTGTCTCATTTCAAAAAGGGACTATTTATAAGAAGGACTGTTTTTGTTTTTTGTTTTTTTTTATACAACGGGCCCAGTGGCGTAGCCAGGAGATTTTTAATGGGGTGGCCATGGCAGAGTGAACACATGAATGGCAGGAGATTTTTTAAATTGTTTTTACATTTTATAAAACACCTCTAATAGTGTCATTGTGTGACATATATTCAACTCCTGCTGTCGTCTCGCACTACAGTCTCATTCTGCTACAAAGTGCTCTCACACAAGCTCCGCATTCATCCATCTTAAATCAGATGAATCCTTCTCTTTTGGTGATGGCTTGCAAAAAGTTTGATAAACTTGTCCATATCAGGTGACTTGGCTCTTCTAGCGAGTAGTGAGAAATGTCGACATAAAAAAACAGAAAGCTGAGTCTGTGCTCTGGGAATACTCGAGCCATGGATGCTGTTTAACCACTCTCTGCTGAAAGACCTCTTCCTGTTGCCTTGCACTGTTTGGTGAAAAAAAATTAATGTGAGGCTGAGTAGAACCTTCTTCTCTAGAGTGTGAAACATCTGAAAATGATAACAATCATAATCAGTCCATAATTCAGCATCAGGCAAAAATGTAACGTTGAAATATCTGCTTATTTGACATACCGCTTTCTATGTCTTTGCTTCTTTTCATAGCTATTGTCTTATTCCTGGGAGAAATGTAAGTCAATCAATCAACCATCAATCAATCAATCAATCATTCAAGCACTATGACTACAATGTCTAGCAGGATCATTGTTTAACTGGGTTTGAATCAATGTATGATATACAGGGCTTCTTCGGTTTCTGGGACCCCTTTATATCAAAAACAAAACTTTATACACAAGTTCTGAAAGCCTAAACCATTTTTAGAAACTACATAATAAAAAATATATTGAAGTTGGCATGTGATTGCAGTGTGCTCTGCCTCTGCATATTTGAATACCAAATAAAATATGTGAACTCAGTCTACAATTAAAAAACACAACACTTCAGATTTCATAGCAATGTCCTCACAATAGAATAAGGAAATGCTAAAAGCTAACAGCTAGCTAGCTAGCTACTGCTGTCGTTAACTTTTTAAGGTGGCTGCTGCTAAGTGCTAGAAAGAGTTTGACACATTCAGAGGGGAATTACAACATAAAGTAAACATTAAATGACCATACTTGTCAATCGGCAGATAGCTTTTATCCATTAGATGTTGTCACTAAGACCGTCACGGTCAGATATTGCATTGTCACTATCCTCCTCTTGAATGACCGGACCAAAAGTAGCACACGGATACAGCAACCTCTGATCTCAGACCTGTATAAATGACCACTGACCACAAATCAGCTCTCACACAGCCTCAATCCCACCATCACTGGAGTAGCTGGAAATATAAAACTGACCCTTAATCAGCGACGAATGATTGACAGGTGTTTTTTTTTTTATTCTTGTTTGACGAACTACCTATCAGATCTGGGGTGGCCAATCAGATTTCAGGGGTGGCCCTGGCCCCCCAAGGTCCCCCCTTAAAATCGCCATTGAATGGGACTACCATCATTTGTAAATGACCGAAGCAGCCGGTGGTGCAGTTTATTCCATAGACATATAGTTCATTCTACCAGGATCATTTTGAAAGTTCCAGGTGAGTTGCCAACCACAGACAATGAATATTTTAAAAGGGTATGGTGAACTTTAATTCACTGCAGCAAGCAAGCTGCTCGTCTGACATCCAAATAAACTAAAACAAATCACCAGTGCTGACAGATAATGCTGAGGGCACGGGCACTCATTCAGTACAGGAATAGATTTGGATGTAGATCAGTTGTGATATTAAATGGATGGATAGGTGTAGACGCTTGATGTCGGAGCTTTACTTCTTTGTAAAGAGTGTAGGAAAAGTACATGAGGATTGTGGGTAGCACTTCATACTACAGCCTGTGATTTATAGTGTGAATTTCCAACATGTACTGCGAAACTTCCTCTGAACTTGTTGCGTAACTTAGTCGTATGAATCAGCACCTTACCATTTCCCACTGGAACAGTGCATCAAGGGATTTACAACTGACAATTCAAAATTACACCGTCATTACTTCTGTAAGTTCTGGGTACCTATGGAATATGTCAAAGGAAAGGAGAAACAAACTGTTTCCTTAAAACATCCCATAGGAAACCAGATTCATGCAACAAAATTGAGTGGGAAACAGAGGAATTACACAGTAAATGTCAGGAAAATACACTATAAATCATAACTGTAGTGTATTATGAAATTTTACCAGATTGTTTTTGTGCTATGTGCGAAGTCATACTTCAAATCATTATTTATATGAAGCACTCAGACCTCAGAAACTCCCTGACAGACTACAGTTATTGTTCTGTTTTTTAATTCCTTTTGCTGCTCTTAGAGGACTTATCTGTTCCTACCTCATCATATATTTTCTTTTCTAGCTTTTCTGTTTTTTTATCATTATCTATTTATTGTCCCTACTTGTATTGCTCATAATCGTTTTATCTGTTCTTAATTGCTTGGATGTGATGTCATCATCTAATTGTCCTTTATTGTTTTATTGATTTCTATTTTTGCACTTACTTTTTTGAATCTTATTTTATGTGTTTATTTGAAAATGTTTTTATTGACTTTCTGCTCCCTCTCTCCCTTTTCTGTGATTTTGCCTGTTTTATCACTTTTATTCCTTATACTTGTTATAACACACTTTGATTTTTTTGTGTTTTTACATTTTGTGTTCTGCCTTTTTGTTTTAACTCACCTCAGACTTCCCTGTGATTAGCCTGACTGTTGAGTGCTTGTTCGGTTTATTCTGCTTTTGCTGTTTTTAAAGGTGCTGTATAAATAAAGTTTACCATTATCATTATTATTATTATTATTATTATTATTATTATTATTATATTACTTATAGAATACAGTGATTGATTTGGTGACCTGGTTGTTGACTACAGTTGGATAAAAGTATTGTTTGCTCCCACGTCTCTTTCCAGTCCAGTTAAACTGAGGGTATAAAATGACTGAATGGTTAAATGGATTATTTAATCATGTCAGATCGTGAAAGTACTATTTTAATGCTTTTTATTTCATTATCTCTTGCTTTTTGATCTGACCTCATTTCGAGACGGCTGCGGTCCTTTCAATTTGCCCTTTTTTTTTGTCCCAACGTTAAAAAATAATATATATGTCCACCCTTTGTCATCTTGGAGCAGCTTTTGTATTGTTACTGTAGCTTATTTTATAGTTCTGTTTGGATGTTAGAGGTACAATGGTGTCTTTAAAAAAAAAGATGAGTTCATTAAATTAAGGACAAAAGTGAGTTTAACATCTATAACATTGGTGATATCAGTCAGTAGTTGCACAGAAAGTTATAACAAGAGTACATGTAAAGAAAGACACTGATCAAAATAAATGTGCACAGACTTGTGAAAAACAAATGTTTTAACAAACTTAGCTCTGATTTGTATGTGTTTTTATGACTCCTGTTACTGGACAGTATCTAGGAGTTGTTCCTGTAGTGGCAAAGGCGAGGTGGCCATCTTGTGGCTGCAGGGTGGAAATTAAAATGCATCGTCATCAAAATGGCAAAGTTACTGATCCCTGCTAAGTGTCTCAAAAGTTTTGTTGATGGTTGTGAATCAGGTATCAGTTCATCCAGCATCCCAGCTTTAAATGCACACATGCCTGTTTTGCTGAAGCACTTAAAAATAAAAAATGCTTCGAGCACCAGCAGCACAAAACAAAAGTTACAGATGGCATTTAGGATTCCTGCTTTGTCCATTCATCGATTAAAGGTTTAATTGAAATAATCTTCAGTAACATTAAGACTATCTCGAAGCTGAAGTACAACATTCTGAAGAAAGGTCCTGGTGGCTCAGTCTGAATACCAACCCAAAGCATCGGTATGTGGCGACATTGGAATGAGACTCAACAATGAACTGTCTTTCTTCAGATTTGTCTGCTTCACCTTTAATACGATCCACACACAGGTGGTTTTATAATTCATCAATAATGTGTATTTCCAAGCTTCCAAGATATATTGTAATTTATTTGTTGCTGATGACACAATAATCACAAAATCAACCTGTATTTCTACATAGTGTGATGGAAATAAAACAAGACTGTCATTAAAGGGGATCTGTGGACAGAGAGACATGCAAGGTCTCACTTTTAATGTCATGTTACAATCCACTTACACACAGCCAATAAAAAAGTGATTCATACCTTACATTAGTATTAATACATACCTTTTAAGTACTCATGCAAGCGGTACTGCTGCCGTGTTTTTGCCACGTAAACCTTTGGAGGATTGTCGTCAGCGAGTAGACTGTAATATTTTAACATATATATCTGCTTTTTAAAAACATCATAACAGATCGTACGAAACTAGACATGAAGAGAGTGTTTGTAAAATTGGCAAACAGAGCGAGGCAGGAGATCATGGAAGCAGACCAAGGAAGAGAGAATTTACTAAGTGTCAGGACATGTTAGTGTTGAAAAAACTAGCCGAAGACAGAAAATGCCAATTCACTGAAATGACCAAAACTGATGAGCTGGACAGGAGGCCAAAGAACCCATGGCTGTGACAGGAAATCAATGTTAGGGCGGCAGATCATGACTTCGGGTTGAGGGCCTCAAGGAAGTCACTGGAGCAAGGCACATGACAACAGCCTGGAGGAAAAAGTTGAATGAAAGACTCCCAGACCAATTTAATTTAATATTCCATTAATATTCCAACGTGTTTACAGTTTTGTCTGATGACAGTCACAATTAACACCATACAGGCAACATACCATGATGACAGCATCATTGCATTCTGGGGATAATTTTTTACACGATGGTCCCAATTTATTTGCATAGATTTTTATAGCAACTGATGATACTAAAACCACCCTCACAATAGTAAAACCTTTAAATAAGTGGGTGAAAAGTTGTTGTATATATCGTCTGTGTACGTTTTATTCAGTAGAAAAAGATAAAAAAATCAGCAAAAAAAATCTATTTCTATAGATTTAGAAAATGTGTGAGCAGTCGAGTTTGTGACCTACATTATAGACTGGAGTCTCTGTGAACAGTAACAAACAGGCAGATCTACATTGTTTAAGCTCCTCCATCTATAAAATGTCTGTACTGGTAAGATAAGATTTGCCTAATTCACAAGAAGGCTTGAATGATTAAGAGTTCGTCATAGACAGCTTTTCATAAGGTTTAAGTTTCTCCTGAACTCAACAACTCACAAAATTGGGAGATTTCAAGAGGGGGTCGGGGGGGATTTGATGGCCGCTTTGACCTATGGTATGTTGGTGTCCATTCAGATTAATCCATAAAACATGAATGTTGCACACCATTTAACATGACTTCATCACACAGGCTGACCTCTCAGCACTGCTGACCCTGACTGATGTCAGTGTCCTACAGATGGCTTTGTAGTGTCATTGGAGGGAGGGTGGTTGCAATTTCATCTCCAGTCATGGTCCTGTGATCTTAGCTCGGATCACGGGACCCTAAATTATTTACACTGATGTCACAGGATCAGCTGGGATCCCTCCGAAAACCCTTCCTTGTGTTGATCAGATGGCTCATTTAGGAAATTAAAGGGTTATTGCTATAATCTTAGATCAATATGACAGTCTCACGTCATGTTAAAGAGGTCAACTACAGTGTGACAAGCTGTTACACAGATACAACTTTCATGCATAATTCACGCAGTCGTCAGAAATGTGAACCGAACGGCCACTACTGTAGTCTTCATCAGTGATGTCACACACACCAAACTCCGATCTACCCCCTCTGCCTCTCTCCCCTACAGGTACGGTCAAATCAGGAGCCGGACAAAAAGCTGAAACGATTACCACGTTCCAGATTTGATCTGGCTGACACGGGAATCATCATTTCCTCCTGAAAACCCATGGGCTTTCTCTCTGTCGGGGCGACCGATCGAACAGCTCACCACAAGCCCGTCCTGCAGCGACTTTCATCGAAAGCAACCCGAAGAGCAACAATGGAGTGTCACTGCGCCTCAGCGATGAACGGAAAAGCGTCTGCGGTGATCAAGTCGAGCAAGTGCATAGAGTCTAACCATTCATACAAAGAGGAGAAAGACCCAAAGAAAGGTGTTGACTCGACCGAGTTGGTTTGCATGGAGAAAGCGTACTGCACCATACTGAGCGAGCTTGGAGAGAACACCGAGCGCGAGGGCCTTTTACGCACACCATTACGCGCAGCCTAAGCCATGAAGTTCCTCACAAAGGGCTACAAGGAGACGATCCATGGTGAGTACAAGTGGAGGATCAACACATTACATGACACGTGCAATAGTGGCAAATACTCTGTACCTCATTGCTATGAACCTCTAGTGATTATGATATTATTTTTTTTTTGTAAAAGTACATTTACGTAAGACTCATCCAATGTAAGAAACACTTCAATCTTAAGGCTTGTTCTCCTCTTGTTGAATTGAATTCAAAGAGGCCACATTTGATTGAGAAAGTATGCATAACTGGCATTTCACCTCCACAGATATCTTGAACGATGCCATCTTTGATGAGAACCACGACGAGGTGGTGGTTGTCAAGGACATCGACTTGTTCTCTCTTTGCGAGCATCACCTGGTGCCCTTCTTTGGCAAGGTAACTTACCGACAGAGCTATTCAGATTCCTTTGGAGACTCATTATTCTTGCGATTCTCATCATTCGCATCGTGTCTTTTGTTCCATTGTGTCAGGCTCACATTGCATACCTTCCAAACAAGAGAGTGGTGGGTTTGAGCAAGCTTGTGAGGTAAGTGTTAACAATAGCCTGACACACAGACACCCAGAACAAAGCAAAACAAAAAAAAAAAAAAAAAAACATCTTTTTTTTTTTTTTGGCTGTCTCTACAGGATTGTTGAGATATTCAGCAGGAGGCTTCAAGGTAAAAGATGTCTGATTCCAGTCTTTCATTTTCTCGATCCTTCCTGTCTTTTTTCCTGTGTTATAGTCAGTGCTTTTTTTCTTTTCTTCCCCTCCACAGTTCAAGAGCGTCTAACCAAACAGATAGCAACAGCCATCGAGGAGGCATTGCAGCCTGCTGGAGTGGCAGTGGTGATTGAAGCTGTGTGAGTTTTAACTCTGTGTCTTATGCATCTGCTTTACTCCAACATATGTGAGGTGGTTTTACTGTTTCTGTGATACTATGTACATCAAATTATAAAATTATTACAAGGATGACTGGAAAATTTAGATAAAAAGCCTTCTGAATAGGGGAGGATATAGTCTCGTAATCTACAGTCCCCTCATTATCAGATTTTTACACTAACTTCTGTGTAACTGATGTGCTTTTTTGACCTTTCCTGCTACTGTCTCTTTGAATTTCAGTCACATGTGCATGGTGATGAGAGGTGTGAAGAAGATGAACGCCAAGACTGTAACAACTTCCATGCATGGATTGTACCAAAAAGATCCCAAGGTCCAGGCTGAGTTTTTTTCCCTGGCTCTGGGGAAATGAGATGTTTTGATCTCATGCTATTTGACACTGTGTGTTGCCAGGTTTGCTCAGATCAGACTGTATTTCACCCTTGATATTTATTCACAGTAGTCAGAATGTACAAGTCAATAAAACTATAACTGCTACCTCGAATTGCGCTATTGCTGTCTTTTCTGGTTATCCTTTTCCAGTTGTAGGCTAGGTGGCTAAGTTAGTTTGTCCAGTATGGAGTTGCAACTCATACCAAGACAAAATGGCTCTTAATATACATTTCAGAGATGCTTTTTTAAAGGTGCATTATGTCGAATATAAGAATTTTGGTTGAAACCTTTGACAAATTAACCCAAATTAACAATAGATTGTGAAGAACTAGCAGTTTTGATGTCATGGCATTTATTTAATGTGTCGCAAAGCAGGTTTAGCATGCTGACCAGCTAGCCCTGGCCCTTTACGGTCCAAAGATCCTGTGCCAGCAGTGTAAACATAAACACTTCACTTGTGCTCTGAGCTCTCAGTATGGACATATACTGAACAACTGAACTACATAGCTAACTGTGGCTTCAGTTAGCAGTAGCTAGCAGTTGCTCTGGTGATATCCGGTGGTAGAGTCTTGAGTAAAAGCAGAAAGGTGACAGATATTCTGTGCAAAAAAGTGGTCAGCAAGTGGCGCTCATGCTTCAGAGTTCAACACAACTCGTCCCTTAAATACACTGAGTCATTGCATAAAGAGTAAAATCATGAAATGCTACCAACTAAAGAGGTCATAAAGAAAAAGGAAACTTTCTAAATGAAGCAGTCCTGAATGACCATGGAGGATTCGTGTGTATTCATTCAAACATACTTCACAGTTTGATTCTGTTGACCTGCTTATCAAAGTCAGCCCAGTGACGTCTGACCCATAATGCCCTTTGTTCCAGGAATAAACGCTGCTGAAAAGTTAATTTCACAAATGCATTTCAAAGCACACCTCCCCAAGTTAAACCCTCCAAGCCAGCTTATTAACACAGTAAACACATTTATTGAGAAGAGAGGAGCATCAATGGGAGAATGCATTGGTGGCTGCGGCACTTAGGTCCTGGATCCTGAGGCTGGACCTTCACACAACGTTAAGCAAGCAAAACTGTCTGAGAGAGAGAAGGGCCGTTCACCCTGCAATCCACCCTGCCGCTCAAACACAAACACACTTTATACAACGCAGGCTGGGACAGAGAGGAGGAGCACCATTTACATTAAAGCTTTAATCAATCATCATATCTGACTCTGGACAGAAAAACGAACCGTAGTCATTTAGCAAGAGTTGGCACCTTTGATTAAAATCTTAAGAAGAAAAAAGAAGCCAATAACAAATGCATAAAAACAAAAAGATATTGGATGTTTGGCTTGCAAGGAAAAGTTCCGTCACAATCTCAAGTTACTACCCACAATATTACAGACATGTAGGCTTCAAACCTTTGTTGCATACAGTTGTTTTGGTGGCTCATAAGTATTTAAACGACTCTCTAAATACTGGCAAACTTCACATGTTATCTGAATTTCAGTCTGAAGTATTGCAGAAGGTGACTCTGTTACATGGATCAATGCATTCTTATATTAAAACAGGATCGGTACATTGTTTGAGATCAAACTATAATGTTGTCTCCATACAATATATATAACCCTTCACAGCTGTCCGGTGAAGACCTTATCACATCGAATATGGTAATTATATTCTTATAACTTTGAAGCTGGATTCAAGGGTTCATACTTGGTTGCACCAGCTATCCATAAATCTATTGCTAGGTTCGTGCACAAAGTCTTTCCTAAGTTCTTAGAGACTACTAGTTGGAAAAGGAGGGATTTACTAAATCAGGCTGCACCAACTAGCCAGCAGTCTGAAGATGTTAGCTCAAATCAGATGCTCGGAAACATCCATACAAAGTCACTCTAGCATGACAATTGTCTTCTTACACAACACAGAAGTTCCACGGAGCCCTTTTAAACTTAAGTGCTCATACTTAATGCAGCTTTATGTATACATGCATACAGGGGGGAGATATTTTTGTCAGAGTTTGTGGTAGAATGACTTGAAATTTACCTTGATATGCTAAAAAACAATGTCATTTAGCTAGTCAGTTCACTATAAGCTTTACAATTTTGTAATTTAAATCTTGTGTTTTTTCTTCTTTGCAAAACTGTTAAACATAGTGCATTAGCTTTATAGCTTTGCTATCTTAGCTAACATTATCTCTATGAGTAGGTTCATTTTAAGCTAACGGTTACGTATGGCAGATGTGTAGCTGTTTATTGACAACTGATCTCAACAAAAGAACTAGCGTGATGGTGCTGCAGCCAAGTGTGAACTTATGAACAGCTGGTGCAAATGGCGGCCATTCACTATGATTGTGCCGGTAAAATGGTGTGCTGTGCTCATACTTGTGCCTGATGGGACAGTGTGCATCTTCTGTGCTTCAATCAGCCTTTTCTGGGAGAGAGACAGCGTTTTTTAAAAGCAGAGGAATGTGCTTTGTAGTGCTGGGAAATGAAGTGGCGCCGTGTGTGCTTCATGTTGTGCATTAGACAGTACATTATACAGTATTGGGTCACCTTAGCCACCTGAATTTGATGAAAGTGTGCATATGATTCTTTGGATGTAGGATATGAATCAGAGTTTCATTTCTAAAATGAGATCCCTCTTCTTCTCACTTCTAAACCTTCTTAAAGGCGATAAAAGGATAACACATTATTGCAGGATAACAAAATCAAAAAAGGAAAAAACGAAAGCTATCAGTTGACAAAATAATATTTGCGCAGACTAGATCATCTCTCTTTTAGAGATATAGAATGATAAACTCTGGATAATATACATTTTTTAAAATGGATAATAGACCTCTTCAGTTCCTGATGAAGACCTCCACCCTGGGCCTAACTTACAGTATGTTTTGGCATGCCACACTATAAAATAATAGGGTTTTCATAAGGCAAAAACAAGACTCTAAAACTTTAAAATGATACAGTCCCAGGTCCAAAATGTGTTCAATGAACAGCATTTCACTTATTCCTATTATCCTCACAGCAGATCCTCAACTGACAAATAATAGTAGACAGACTCGGTGGGCCAACAGAGTCTTTGTAGCACAGGTTTTTAAATGAAAAAAACTGTATCCTGGCCACTGTCACAGTGTAAGTCAGCCTCTCATCATTCATCAGCTGCAGGCCCTCTCTCCTGATTTGGGCATCTGCTCTTATAATGAGAGATTCACAAATCAATAATCAAGCTTTCTAAACCATAGAAGAATTATGAATTCTTTAAAATGTATAATTTCTCCGAAAACTGTTTCTTTTTCTGTATGACAGCTTACAACAATTTTGTACAGGAAACATGATTAAAAATGGTTATAAAAGAAGGTACTTTGGAGGCAAAAAAGGTCTTTTGAAGAAGAGACTGACTTGGGTTTTGTGCTCCTTTGGTAGTAAACTGATCCTCAACTCGTGTTGGACAGCAGGAGAGAGTTATGGCCTTTCAAGAGCCCTGCAGCTTAAAAGTAGCTCTTGTTTTTGTCCTTTTCAGTCCTCTCTTCTTGTCTTTTGCCTACAGTCCAGGTTTGGTTTATGGTTGGTTGCTGAACGATCTGCAGGTGTATATATCACGTGATCAGACAGCAGTTGATGCAGCGGGGTCCCAGTCTTCTCTTCAGAGCGCCTTTCTTTTTCTTAGGAGCCAAGATTGCGATGATGGCCTCGTCGAACACCGTCTTCAGGCCCTTCTGGGTCAAAGCTGAACATTCCACATAGCAACATGCACCGATCTGATGAGAAGAAAAGAACGGAGGGACCATCAGACCCAATATGATAAAGATGATGTTCAACTGTGTGATTTATTTGGTCGCCTGTCGCTATGACTTGCAGGAAACATATGTGACTTGATACGTCCGAAAGTGAGCAAGAAAGTCAGTTAACGTGACTCAATGTAAGAAAACTGTAATATATTATTACGTCATGTCATTTCATCGGCAATGGTGGTTAGTTAACAATGAAGACAACAACTCCCATGATCCTACGCTACTTCAAGACGTCACTACTTCTTTTACGTTTTCATCATTTGCACCCAGCTAACTGTAGCTACTCTAGCCATTACATTTCTGATGACCCACGTGAGCACGGTTTCCCTGGAAGCGCTGCCGTCAAAGCTTTCCTCATACGGAGGGGTATCTAAAGTTTGCCTGAAGAACGATACAGCCACCCTGCCAAGAAATAGTCTGTGACCCCCTGTAAAAAACTACTGAATTGGGTTTTATTTTCTGTTTTCTTTAGGACGGAATATTTAACAGTCAAAATTACTTTAGATTATAAATACAAAGCCTGTTGAGATGATATTATGACATCAGATTCACTACATACAGCACTTTTCTTCACCATTGAGGGAATGCAACAGAAGAAGCTCCGGCTCAGGCAGCACAACTGCCGGCTTCTGAGTGTGTGTCTGTAACCTTATGCCATGATTGTATAAGGAGAGCACTGTAATAATATATTATTTGCTTTGGCTATAGTTGATATTATGGGGTAACTTTAGCTGATAATGGTTAGCAGTTAGCAGAGCTAATACTGGGGCGATCATTGTTTTTGTGGAGCCGTTTCAACCGCAGAAAAATGTGCCATTGTTAACATGTTGTACTTGAGTTAACCACTTGTGAGGCGGCTATGCCTGTAGCCTGTAGCCCCTTCAGGCATGCACCTCATTTTACATGATAAGGTCATGTGATAGCAAGTGTGTTGACAATTCTACATGGTGATCTCATGTCTAAACTAACTGCCCGTCGTCACCATAACCTTCATGTCACAGCTATGAAGCCATAATGAACATCTCCATGACTGACACTTTCTGAACACCTGAATGACATGGTCTTTGGCTAACTGGCAACTAAAAACACCCTCAGTGCTGCTGCTCTGTGGAGAAAGTAACTTTGTGAGTGACTTTCTGAGCGGACCAGCTCCTCCAACATGAATATCTAAACTCAACAATATTACATCTTTCGCCTCCCTAATGTCTCTAACCCAGTAATGTCACATTTCAGCCCCAGTTGTGCCTGTCATATATTCTCCTTACATTCAAGTCACAGAGCCAAGCTTCAAGGTCTTCTGACAACACTTACTGCCATTCTGAATCCTAAAAGACTTGATCTTGATTAAAAAAAGAAAGTCATACATATAGTATAGATGAGTATAGACACATGCATCCTCATCATCATACCATCTGATGATGCACAATAAATAACATTTTAAAATCTGTTTCTGAAGTTGTAATTATGTCTCCTAAACCAAACAAAGATGGTGGCTGGACATGTCAATTGCTCTTGCTCCATTTGTACTAACATAACATTAAAATGTGTCTCTCTTATATTTGTCTATTTTGATGTCACTTTATTATTTTATATCAAAACATTGTCTTTATATTTCCACCTGCAAGAATAATAAATATATGAGGCAAACTTGAAAATTTAAAAAATAGGTAAACATTTTGGGAAAAATGAGACTTTGAGCTACCAGCAGCAGTAGTTTAGCTTAGCTAAGCATAAGAATGGAAACCGGCCCGGGAGCAATGACTTCCTGGGTGAGAAATAGTCTCGCACAATTTTACACTTGGGCTTTGATATAGATTAAACAAATACATTATAATGTGTTCAATCATGAGCTTTGCAGGGGCCTTTGTGCTAAGTTAAGCTAACTGCTTGTTAGCAGATATTTTTATATAATTTTTCATCTGATTCTCAGCAATAAGGTATGACACACATTTCCTAAAATGGTGAACTGTTCATTTAAAATGTATTAATGTGCATTTGTTCATCCAGATTGTAAGAAGAGTTTGAGTGTTCAGCACAAACTGTCGGAACAGCGCTAAGCGTTATAACATACAGGTATTCATTCTTCATAAAAACAGATTAGCTCTGTGACACAAATCTAACGGTAATAGATTTAAGGCACAAATTGGGGCTAGTTACATTTCAAAAATCAAATGTAGCAAATCTATAAAAACCCTGTTATATCCTATGTAAGCCCATGGGGGACTTGAATAGGGGAATGATGATGTAATCTTGAAAAGAAAAATGTATCCACGATAGCATCATATTGCTCCACATATGTGATATGCGAGTAAAAATTATAATGAAATGTAACAACCAGATGCAGTTTGTCTAATCTCAACTTGGAAGACAGTTACAGAAAAGTTAAACGTAATAATGTCCTAGGTAAAATACTCCTCACGGTGGAGGAAATAGCTGCAATTTAAGTGATTTTCAAAAATCTTGAAATTATCATCACGCTCCCTTGTGGCCTCAGAAGAACTTCATGACTCCCACGTGCCATTTAAATTCTATCTTAAGTTGCCAAAAATGCATGGATGTCCACTTTCAAATGAGCCAAGATTGTAATGTTTGACCAGTTTGACGTTTATTCTTGGTTTCTGGCTGACAGGAGCGATTAATCACAGACCACATTTGGTATCCACTTCCTACACCCTTGAACTCCTCTGGACATTCGTGCTGACCCAGAATGTATTCCTGGATTCATTTTCGAGGCAAAGAATGTACAGAGGCCTGATTCCAGGCATTTCACTGAAGAAATTAAATTCCTACAGAGACATTCCTGGGTCAGATCAACACACAGGAATCTAACTGGACCTGATGGCTAACTTGTACATCAGGGAACATGAACTCTCTTTCACCATTTACGTATTACTTAACTCGTGCACATACAACAAACATACAAACCTCCTTTGCGAGTTTCTGTCCCTGCTCGGTGGCGATGGGCTTCTCCTTCATGTCGTTCAGTTTGGCAATAGTCTTGGGGTCATCACGAAGGTCAATCTGAAAGAGATAAGGAACACTTCCTCTCAGCTAAATCCACATCAATATCACCGTTATAACTTGGATATTAATATTAATGCACCTTAAGAGTTTCGTATCGACTTGTCTGATTTGTGAACGTTGAGTCAAGCGTTACTACACATACAGCATCTCCATGCTTCTAAACATAGCTACGAGAGCTAGAGTGTATATAACTGTTTTCTCATTTTGAAACAAAGCCCCGTTGGCCCACACTTCCTGCTCTTGTGCAAAGCGATTTCACAGCCAGCCACAAGGTTCCTCACTCTTTATGTATTCATTGCACACACAACTCATCCCCAGCTCGGTAATAACCAATTATGATAAATGCATCCACCTGCACAATCTCACTGGGGAGCAACCTTCATTAACCATTTTTTTCCCGGATTGGTGAGATTTGTAGCTGCGTGGCTCACTGTTATGAAGCTCATGCGTACATATCAGCATCCAGCCGACGAGCAGCCAGTGAGTTATGACAGGAACTGATAAAAGGGCAGCAAACATCAGCTGACACGAGATAAATCAGACACCCACTCCATCCTCCTCATCACCGCTGGGCCCTGGCTGCACTGGCATTTGGTTGCCAGGGAACACAGACCACAAGTCAGCGCTCATTTTTAAGAGGCGATATGGTATTGGCAGAGGGTTTAAAAGGCTTAAGAAAGAAGCTAATACTTAGGATTAGTGTCATCTCTTAACATGTAGATGAGTTTAGTGATGCCTCTATTAAGGATCACAAGACATTGGCTCAGCTTTTGCAGTCCTTGCATAAGCTAATTGCGGGTTTAGAAATTTCTGATTCATGGATGAACTTTAACGCAGAGAGGGCTGCAGCATCAGCACAGACCTTTTAACCCCTAATATACCAGATCAGCCTAAAGTCCCAAGATCTGCTTTTGCTGTAGCACTGTACTGTATTTGTTTGAATAAATCAACTCTTTCATTTGCAAAGGCTGAGGTTCAAGGCTCCCAGGCTGAAATAAACATGACTAAGTGTAATTTGAAAATAAAGAAAATCATCACTAGACTCTGTAGTACCCATCAGCTCTACCTTGCATTTTAACATCTGTCAGCTTTTGGTTTCATGGCTCAGAACTTTACCACTTTGGTTTAGTATCACCGCTCTTATCAACCTTGTTTCCAACCGCAGCAGGCAGCTGTTTCCAATGAGAAAATGTGCTGAACCATCTATATGTCAGACTATGTTTGGCAACACACACCGACAGACAGTCATAGTAAGCCTCCAGCTGGAGAACATAGTTGAGCATTTAAGAGGTAAAGAGTCAGGTTTTTCTCCCGGGAGGTGGTGGAGACCAAACCAGAGCCAAAAACAGACAGTTGACAGGAAACAGGACTGCAAATGACTGCTGATGTTTCTCCTTTTCTGCTGTATGTGTAAATAGATAACACACTAGCCAATAACTTTGTAAGATGGTAACAGGGCTGGGCGTTGTGTCCTTAAAGTAGTATTGTGAAATGTTTAGGCGATATTGCGATACAGGATACATATCTCGACATTTTGAAATCTCCCAAAAAGCACTTCATAAATACTAGGGCAGGCAATCGAATTAGAACAAGTAGAACTTTAAGTTTGGTAAGTTCGGAAAATTACATCACATCTTCACTGTAATGCAGTTTTTAAAACTTATGCAACACTTATGATATATTAATATATTACCCAGCACTAGGTGATAATATGTCAGAATAGTGTTTACAGCTCGGTCATCTGGCTTAGTAGCCAAAAGAAATCAATTAATGTTACTCACCAAAAAGGTTTTTTAGTAGTAATAATAGCAGTATTACTGCAATATTACCTTTATAAATGAACTGCAAAGTTAAGAATTTTGGACAGTGTTCATATTGTGGTGGACAAACCGGTTGTTACGCTGAGAAAAATGTCAGGTAAACAGCCACAGCACCAAAATCTCCATCATGGTCCTTACTTCCTCCAACTCCAGGTCCAACATTAGATTATTTTTTTTAGGCTTTTGTTACAGTTTTTTCATTCTTGCTTACTGAATATTTGAACAAGATTGTAGGTTTTTGATGACAGAAAAAAACAAACTAAATCCCAGGAGTGGGACAGTTGTTTGGCTTTTTCATTGCTGTTTCCTGTCCGCTGGGCCTGTTTCAGACATCTATTGCCACCTTAAATCACCCGTGGTACACAATGCTTTTAGATGTGACAGTTCTGGTGCCCTCCTAGTTCACAATGCTTTTCACTGTCGTGAGTTTTGGGATTAAAGAACACAAGAACACAAGATATATATTGTATTATAACACAGATGTGGGAATTGTGACATATGCCACTTTTCTCCTCAATGTCAGTTTGGTCTTGCAGGATCAAAAGCAGGTGCAGTTTGATTTGCAGTTTTATTGGATTCTTTAAGTGATTCGTCATGACCTGTATGATAAACTCAGTGAACCTGAGCAATCAGCTTTGCTCTGCTCTGCCTTATTCTGAAGATTTGTTGTTGCGTATGGCTTTTGTAGGATATTGACAATGCTTGAGTGCACGTCTTGGCATCTGAGCCTCAGTATCTGTGATTAAGATGCCTCCATCAAATGCTTTTGACAGCAGTCAGTAGAACATGATAGAAATAGCTTTCAGAATCAGCAATGTATAGTGGCATTCCCAAGATCTTTGAGGAATTACATGAAATTATGACTTATCAATGTGAAGGAAAACTTGCATTTTTGGGAACATCCGTATTTACAATATACATATGTATTTACAAATATACCTCCATTAACTTGACTGGTACCACTTACTGCCTCATCACTGATTCAAACCAAAGCTTCTTGATGTTTATTTCACATTGCTGCTGAAAGTGTTTTCTCTGCCAAAGCTTCCCAAAATTAAAGGTCCCATAATGTAGTAAGTCAGATTTTCATGTCTTGATTACATATTTAAGCACTGTGAAACACCTGCTCAATGGAGAAATTCAGAAATGTTCAGAAACTGTGCCTTTAATGAGCCATCAGGACTTCTGTTAGTTTGTGATGTCACAACTGTACAGACACCACCTTCAACCATTGCCCCAACATGGCTGTGGTTTGAAAAACATCAACTTGGGCTTTTTCGAAAAGGGGTAGCTCTAAAATGGTTAACATTTTTCTGAATGTGTTCTTTAATAAACTGGATCCAACTTCAGGCTCAAACTGTGAATTTCCATGTTATAGCAACATGTTGCAAATGTCAAAAAACAGCAAAGGCACAGATTTAACAGTTATTGTATTCTAGAACATGAAAAAAATCAAGTACAGGCAGCAATCTGGAGCTGAGCGAGAAGACCTGTGGTGTGACCAGTGCGTTAGAGCACTTACCTGGGTGCCAATGAGCAGGTAGGGGACACTGGGTGCGTACTCCTGCAGCTCCGGCACCCATTCTTCACGCACATTCTGGAAACTGGCAGGGTTTACCACCGAGAAGCAGATGAGGAAGACATCAGTCATAGGGTAGGACAATGGCCTGAGGCGGTCGTAGTCCTCCTGGAAGAAGACGGCACAGTATTGATTAACATTCGGGGTCAGGGGAGGATAAGAGGTCAGCATGGCGGGGGATACAGGAACCAAGGTGCAGACATGATTCATTTCCCTTTCTTAACATCTGAGAAATTAAAGTCATGAATTATTAAAGTGTGTAAAAAATGAGCAAATGCAGACAGAGTTTTACTCCTCACTGAAGCCAGGAGAGCTAACTTTACACGGTGCTCAGCTACCTACTTGGCTGTTTTATACAAAAGATGTTGTGTATCAAGGTAAGAGCTTTAAAGAGGAAGGTATGTGAAGGAGATGACGTTAGCATGAGAGTTGTTCTTTTCTGCCCTCCCTTTTCTGACAGAGACAATTAAGGATCATTTTACATTTGCAATCCTTCGACGCGAGCTGAGCACAAGGCATCGCCACAAGACACTGAAAACCAGACACTAGTGCCATCTCACATATTTGTGTGGTGTAAAAGGCTGATTCACAGACGCAAGACTGTCCTTTGTGCGGCAGATCAAGCGCTCTCTTGTGCCCTCCAAAGATAAACCCTTTTGACAGAGTGTCTGACTTGCACATATATGAATATTCATGACTCATCTCACTTCTTCTGAGGGCACACATCGGGAGGGTTTTCTGCTGCAAGCTTACAGACGCAGGCGATCAATGGATCTCCAGTAATAAGATATGACTCAACCAGATCAACTTGGACCCATTGAATCAATCTCACTCACTTTTTCGGGAAATGGATTGTCCACATCACTGAAATCAAAGCTTGTTGGAATGCAACGTCCCACTGTGCCAGGGACAGTTGCAATGGGACAACGAGCGCTGGCACGACAGTTTTTCATTCTGATGCCTTCAGCAAGTCTCATTCTCTGCCAAACATGCACGGCGCGGTCCGATACAATAACACCGCTACCCCTCTCACACAAATGCATCAAGGGAAATGGTTATGCAAATGAGCTGAATGTCAGAGGATTCTCCAAACAGCCGTAGATCAGCTAGGCAAGTGTGTCGTCTTTGTTGCCTCTGTAATGAATCTGAGATATATACTGACTTTATATTAGATCGGAGTAGATGATGAAAACAGCATACAAATCATCACGCCTGTGCTCGTATTGTAGATGACTCAACTACACTTTTGCTGGAGTGGATCAAATGGATATAAATCAGAAAATTATGATTTGTTCATTCCCTGACTGCCAAATGAGTTGAATATTTCACAGGTTTTCACAGACCTGCCTCGTGCAGGAAATCCAAATCATTTTAATGGCTGTTTTGAGCTTCTTACAGGGCTGGGTGCTGTCGCATGAGATGACTGACTGTTTTGACAATCACAGTCCTTTTAAGTAACTTCGCTGTGACTGACAGCTTACCTGACACTTTTCTGATGTGGTAAATCAGCTATGAATGCAAACCATCTGGCGCTTCGTGCAAGCTGAGACAAATGATAAGCACGCTTCACTCACACTACGAGACATGACAGATTTTTAGCTGCATCGTTTGACATATGAAGACTGAAGTGGATAGTTTTTACGCTATGGGTACTGCTGCAAATCGGTGAGCAGGACTTCTTTGCGGAAATATGGATTATTACCTCATTTTTATATCGGTGTAGGAGTGCCATGAATTGTGAGCATTAATCTCAAAGCAAAAGGCCAAAACAGACTTTCTTATAGATAGATAGATAGATAGATAGATAGATAGATAGATAGATACACATATGTTGAAATTATGATTGTACATTAACATATTTGGTCTTTAGTCTTGACAAACATTTGATGAAATTCGGTACCAAGACAATGTTCCCCTAAGGATGATTTACAACAACTTTAGTGTGACCCTTTAGCTTTTCCTCTGGCGCCATCATCGTGTCCAGTACTTTGGTTTACGACCAAAGTCCGGCAAATCTAATGACATTGCCACGAGCCTCAGCTGTACTTTGTATACAGTGCTACTTAAAGGGGCTCTGCGGAACTTCCATGTTGGGCTGGAAGCTAGTGGTTTATGTTTGTGGACTCTTTCTTAACTATCATTAGCTACTTTTGTTTTCTGTTAGCAAAGTAGAGAGAGTCACAGAGTAACATAGAACTGAGCAAATCATCCAAAGGCTTGTAAAGGAGCCTGAGAGGAGAGGAGGGTCTCAATTTTCCCATTCCCACTCATATATGGGCAACAAAAACGTGGTAAATGCATGTAATGCAATTGTTCCGTAGCGCTCCTTTAACTACTGCGAAGTCAGTGACCATGGTAAACGTGTCTACCTTTTACATACACATCATAATGTTAGCATTGTTCCTGTGAGCATTTTAGCATGCTGACAATGGCATTTAGCTTCAAACGCCACTGTTCCTATAGCCTCACATATACTGAAGATACTGGATGTTTGGCAGCTCTTTTTGAAAAAGCTAGTAAGTGGTTCTACTAAAAGGTGGTCAGTATGGACAGTATAGCAAAATCTGTAACAATCAACAAATGTATCTTTTTGGTATAAAAACCTAGAGCCGACTCCTATCTGATAATAACATTATCTGGCTCATATTACTTTCTTTGGAAGTACATGTTAATGCACATATTGCTTATGCAATCACATTCTGTGCATCCCTCGGCCCCCATAGATACACTTTATGTGTCACATGGGATCAGGTATACTGTGTGTGTTTATGTGTCTCCCTGTCCTCGTGACCTTTGCTTGCACAAGTGAATCCTGCGATCCCCCGGTGAGCCACAGACAGAAAGGAACACAGTGTAAGCCACTCAGCAGTTTACTGTAAACAGGCCCCAAGCTTCTCTGAGACCCATCTCTGCCTCTCACACTGTTTCCTCAGCACACCCCTGACACATTACCAAAGACAGTATGCCCGCTAGCCTCTCGCAGTGTGTAAAGCCAGACACAGACGGTGTGTACACTCCCACGTAGCTCCATCTTAAGTTTGATCGGCGCTCCGTGCAGAAATGTTTACACTCATGATGCTATTAAGGTGCTTTGGATGAAAGTTTCCAGCAGAAGTATGTCATACAGTTTTATTAGTTCAGTTCAACGGATCATGAGTACATCACTGAGAAGTTGCATAACAGTCTTTCCATGGTAGTCAGGAGTGTACAGTAAATATTATGATCAGAGGAAAGAGAGGGAAGGAGGAAAGGCTTAGAGTATGTGATCTATTAACACCAACTTCTCTCCATACATGTCCATACATTCCCATCAGGGCAAGACTCAACGTCTTCATTTGGCCCGAGCGTGAGCTTCGCTATGCGACTCTGCTCTGTCGACTCAGTGACATATGAGTGCTATGATATCAGTGAGTCACTCCTCATCTATCCCCCACCCCCATCTTCTGCTGCTCCCTCTATTCTTTCTGCTTTTCTACTCCTATCGCCTCCTTGGGGGCTCTATAAACTGGCTGTGTCAACAGAGTCAGAGATGCCTGCTCTAACATGGCCGCCAGAAGGGAACGCAAGCCCAGACATAGATGCTTCTATTAACAAAGTTCTGTGATCTGCAAATCTGCTCATTTTGCAGAGCGGGATTTAACCCCCGGAATCAAAAAGCTATTTATGCACATTTCTACGTTTACTGGTTCTCTAATGATGATTAATGATCGTTAATCATAGCTCGAGTGCTGATGCACTCTGTCCATTCATGTCTACATGGTGAGAACATCCTTCCAGACTCCATTCAAAAATTTGACAGTTTAATGTTGCATTTAATGGCAAACAATGGCAGGGCCAAGTAAACTGTGCAGGGTCAAACATGAATTAAAACATTCATGAGGGATCTCTTTTTATACACATCCTTTTAACACTGCCTCACCTCTTTTTCCTAAAATGATTACTGATTAGTTGTATTTTATGTATTTGAGAAATATATATGGTGGATTGCTGTCCATTGTAAGTCAAACTCAGCCTGTGTAAACAGCTGTTTAATGTCTTCTGTGACTCTAGAGGAGCTGTCAAGTCCCTTACGATGTCCCTAGAGGTTATTTCAGCTTCAGCTGGCAGCTCAACTGGCAATGAATTGATCTGACAAATAAGTATAACATGCATTCTGGATAGAGCTCCACTGTTGTCCACAAACTATTAAAATCACATTACTGAGCCACACCTTGGACAGGCTAACATGCCTCTTCATTAACATCGTGAACACACACCAGTTTATTTTAAATCAACTGCACATAAAACATCCTGGGTCCAGTGATACTCATTAGAGGACAAATTGTGAACTGGAAATAGTCCCCAACAGACTTACTTGTTTTTGGTTCCACTAGGAACCAATGCATGTACTCAGGGCTCAAGTCGGACAATATTTACAGATAGAGAAACTAATTGTTTTTCAGCCCTTTCCACAGAGTTTGTTTAGAAAAACATGAAATTCTCTCAAGCTTGTGATGTGGCGTCATTGTATTATAGGTAATGTAGGTTTATAGTCTATTTTTATATTGTATCTTTCTTTCTCTTATCTAAAACTTTTTTAGTATTTTTAAGTCTACTTGATTAATGTTTGTACTTGTACTTATTGTATGTCTGTCTACCTGCTACTGTCACAAGTGAATTTCCCTGATGTGGGATGAATAAAAGTCTATTCTATTCTATTCTATTCTATTCTTATAACACTGTTGGACTCCATTATGGACAGTTTAATACCAAATGATCAAAATCGATAGAGAGGTACCAGAGATATCGCCTTTTTTTCCCTCCACATTCTTCTTACTTTTCAAAAATGGCTGCCTACAATACCCACAATGCAACTTAGCAACCAAGTGACATCACTGTAGGCAGTTTCATCAGATTACATGCAGCTTCCTCTGGAGCCACAAAAGACTTCTTACTACTTTATTCATATATCCGGTAGTACTCACCAAGACCTGTAAACACACTTGAATGTAAATTGATGGAGTTACCCTTTACCCAACAGTATGGATACTCTTAAGTGAATATGTTGAAAGTGTGAGCTGAGGCGTGTCTGTGGTATTCCTGCTGAGTGGTGACAGGCTCCCAGCTGTGTTAAATCGTTTCCAGTCTCTCCACCCATCACCCCCCATCCCCACCTGCCACCCTCCCCCTCCTGCTGGGATGTCTGTGGGTCACTGGGCCACTTTGGGCTGCTGAGTCAAAAAGGACTCATCAGACTGTACCAAACAGTAAAGACAGCAGGGGTCATAATGGGTGAAGTGGGGTGGCAAAAGTGATTACAGGATGTGCAGTTGACTGTGAAAGCATCTGATGGGCTGGGCAAATTAATAGTCTAACAACAAAATGGGGGTTAATAGGGCAGCAGGACACAGATCCCACAGGGCCGAGCTCCTGACGTCCTCTCCCTGAGGCGTTTCCAGGGGTAACGCAGCACTTAGCGTCCACTTCCTGTTTCCTCCTGCTCCTCCTTCAGGCAGGGATGCTAGATTTCCTTGAGTGCAGGAGCAGCAGCAGGAGATGGAATGAATAAGTAAAGACTTTCCCCTCTGTTCTCCTCATCACATTCAGCAAAACAGACTTTGCAGACCGACCATATGGAATAATTCAACAGGCTGCAATCGGGGGTGAGCGGCGAGACAATAGGCAGACGGGGAAGCGGTATCAACAGCAGACAGAGCTCAGTGCTGAGCCAAGATTATGAGGCCCCGACATGTCACACCGAAGTGACAGCATGGAGTCACATCCGATGAGGGCACGACAGCGGCTTGTATCTTCAAGGCCTCGGATACCCTTGCAGACAGGGAAGCATTGTGGGAGCCAGCCACGCAAGGAATATCAATATCACAGATATCTTGAGGCGGATTGAACACGTGTAGCACAGGCCAGCGGTGGAGATGATGAAGTTTTGAATTAAAGAGTGAGTCAGAGACAGGGCAAAGAAAATGAAACTGAGAGGACTGAATTCATCCACTTTCTTCAAGCAATCCCCCCCCCCATCTGTCTCCCCTTCTTCCTCTTTCTCTCTTCCTTTCACTCTCCTGCTCCCTCTCTCTTCAGGGCGCTGGGTCTTTGATCAGATGCTGAAGCTATAAACATTACCAGCTGGCCTTGTGCTCCACATAAAGAGGTCAGTGGAGTCGGAGGGCGGTGGGCGCGTTTTGAAGAGCAGTAACTCTACTCTCGGTGGCCGGCAGCAAACCCACAGCAGACATCTGGGAGAACTTCTCCATTTCAGAGACGCTCTGAATCAGCTAAAAGCAAAACCCTCCTCTGACACACACACACACACACACACACACACACACACACACACACACACACACACACACACACACACCCTATCAAACACGCCAGAATAGACAATAAGGTTGTGTTCCTCTTTTTACAACCGAGTAGTAACACTTCTGCCATCTGTTTTCTCGAGGAGAAAATATAGCGCAGCCACAGGTAGCTTGCTGGCTGGGAGGTAGGGAGGGAGGGCGGCCGTGATTTGCTATTCCTGGACTCGTGTGCATTTAGCATTCATGAATGAAGAGAACGGAGAAACGGCTGAATATCCCCCAGCTGACCTTTCACTGTTTGTGTTTTTCCAATGAACGGATCGCATTTCAGGCTCTGACTCATTGTGACTTCACACAGTTAAATTGGGCCCATTGGAAAAGCGTTAACTATTCAACATTTGACATGTGTACAGTTTTAGGTTGCTGGAAAGACAGGGGGTTAAAGGTCTGGGGGGCAGAGAATGGGTGCACCACTGTCGGCTCAGCTGACGGAGTCCGAACACTTAAAGGTGCTCTGGGGAGCTTCTTGTAAACAAACAAACCTGTGTTTATATTCAGCGTTTCTCACCTAAGCGCAGTGTGTATATATGGCTGCCAGTACTGTGTACCTCTGCCAACTGTCGATCAGCAGAACGGCCCAGAAGCCAAGCTGATGCACAACACAAACAAACCACAGTCCACTTGTAAAAACATTGCTGCTTCAAGTGGTCAAAATATGTGTACTGTGTAATGTGTATCGTGCACTCTACATTAAATGACTACCCCTCAAATCTACAGGTCCAATAACGTTTATTATTTGTATTGTCAATTAAAGGAACGATTCACCCAAATAAGGAAATGTAGTCATTATCTACACACTCCCATGCCGATGTAAAGGCAGGTGAAGTTTTGTAATCTACACAACACATCTGGAGCTTCAAAGCAAAAGTAGATGGGGACTTGTTTTAAAACTGTCCAAAAACAACTGAAAAATAGCATAAAAAGGCTCCTGGCAGCTCGTCCGGCATTATCCAGGAAGCCCCAAGATTGAGGAAAACATTGAGGAAAACGTTATCTGCACCTTTGATGTGTGGTCGAGCTCGTTAGCTAACAGTTTGAGGCTACAGTGAAGATTTCAGCCTTAAAAAGGGTGTGGATGACATTTTTCAAATCAGTTTAGTAGACACCGTACAAGGTTTAGGGAGCCATTTTATGCCTTTTTTATTATTATAACTTGTTTTTACAAGTCCAATGCATTTCAGTTGTTCAGGGCGAATACTGCGACGCTGTCTTGCGGTGAAGCTCCAGAAACATCTTGTGGACTACGAAATTTCACTCGCCTTTCCAACGGCATGTGGGTGAGTAGACAATGAACTTTCTTTTTTTGGATGAACTGTTCCTTTAATCTCTATTGTTTCAAAAGCTAGTTGATTCCAAAATTGTGCCGCGGATTGACTAATTGATTACTTGTGTAAACATTTCAGTTCTAGCCCTAAAAATTTAGTCCGGAAGTTCCTGGTGGCAAATCACTCTTCTGATAACACTTCAGCCATACCCTGTGCTGACACCCTAAATGACTCTGTCTGTGTCTGTTCACATGGCTTCCTCTGTCTTTGTGTGTTGACACTGTGTTTTCTGCTGAGTGGAAACATTATTGTGTGTGTGTGTGTGGGTGTGTGTGTGTGTGCGCGCAGGCCCATGCTTGTAGTTTTTTCAGAACAGTTTTAACTCTTCCCCACTGAATGGCACATTGTAAAGAAAAAGCCCAGGCATTAGGCAGCCCTATTAACAAACCTGTGACATCACTACTGGACATAGGAGCCCTGTTCTCCACATAATAGAACTATTGAAACCCCTTCACTACCATCACTGTCCATGGCACACCACACTCTGGCAGTAAAACCATGTGCGAAAGCCATCACCTGTTGCAGCTTAGCGTCTGGCCTGAATATGAAGCCTGTGGGCGTGTTGGAGGCATCGTCGGATAGTTATTGGTCCCAGGAGCACAAGGGGGAGACCGAGATAGAGATCAAGTGAGAGGGAGTATGTGAGTGTGTGTCCTTGACATGCTTGGCACTAAGCCAGAGGTAAAAAATAAACCATACCTGGCCAGCTGTGTCGTACAGTCCCAACAAGTACTGCTTTCCACCAACGTTGACACTCACTGCAAGGAAATGACAAAGAGCAGTTGAGAGGAGGAAGGGGAGAGGGTGAGGGTGGGGAGGGGGAGCAGCAAGGGAGGGAGGGGATCAGAGTCCCCAACCCCTCTCTGCTATGGAAAAGGCAAACAAGTGGTTTTGATTATAGCAACAGATGCAAGCCAATGCAGTTGGAGAAAGAGTGTCAGAGGAAGCAGGGAATTCACTGAGGCACCATTATATCCACTCTCATTAGATCTAAATGTGAGGACTCATGATCAAACACAGAAAAAGCAGCAGTTCAGCATGTCGTGATGTTATTATTAGACGCTCATGACAGACAGAACAGAGAAAACTGTGTGCCTACCTGCATAATGATCAAAGACTGTGGGCACATACTCCTCTGGAAAGGCGTCATTGGCATAGCTCATCAAGAGACACGTTTTCCCCACTGCACCGTCTCCAACCACGACGCATTTTAACATAATAGTACCGGTTCCGTTTGCCATGATCCCGACCTTACCATCCTCATCACCGGCCCCCCGACGCCCTGTTGTACTGACCCCCTCCTCCCTCTCTTCCTCCTGCTGCTGCTGCTGCTGTTGGGCGGTGATCCCCGCTCAGCGGGCATCACCAGCCTCGGCGGCGGACTGTGCGGCGCGCCGAGTCGGACTGGAACTGCATCTCTTCCCCTCCTCCCCAACGCCGAGTACAGTACTCCTAAATGTGACCGTGAAGGAGTTTCCTTTCCACGGCAGACAAAATGAACCCCCTGGAACACTCTCAGGTCTCAAAGGAGTTCTCCCTCACCGAAAACAGACCGTCTTTTCTGGGAGAAGTACCGCCGCTGCCGCTCCGCGCCGCTGCCGGTGTGTCGTGCCCGCTCCCCGGTGAGCCCCCACGCCTGTGCTCTGGCTGCCTGGCGCACTGTGCTGCTGGTGGACAAGGTTGGTGCGCTTGCTGGAGGGGCGGGGCTTGGGTTTGAAAGCAAGGGGCTCTGGATAAAGTACACTCCGCCTGGTGGAGATGTGTGGACCAAGGACTGTAAGAAATGACATCATATTAAAGTATATATTAGGAAGACGGTATACAAACATTGAATCTTTTTGATCCCATTATGGAATAATAGGAAGGCCCTATAGTTAGCCACTAGAACAACATCCGGGAGTGTGAGATCAGAAAGTTGTCAGTGAGAAAGCTGCCCCACACTGATACACTGTAGACCAGACGCACTGGGTGACCGCACCGAACATTGTGACATGGTAAACATGGAAGTAACATCATCCTCAGCACATTACTGCGTAAGTAGACTATTGCTCAGTCCCTAAATAAGGACAATAGTGATATAATATTGATTTCACTTTGGCTAGACATGCATCTGTCCTCTCATGCAGTCTGCTATAACATGTAACTATACACCCCACCTGTTTGTTTGGACACTGAGATGTTGTAACTTAAGTCTAACTCTTAACTCATGAACATTAAGGACCTAAATAGGGATGTCGGTCGGCTTTTCGCATTACTTTGCGGTCCAGGAGATGAATAGATGATCCACTCATAATGTGCTGCCGTGTGTGTGTGTGTGTGTGTGTGTGTGTGTGTGTAGGATGGATGGGATATGCGAGATGGGGCTGTGGAGCTGCAGATGGAGACGCCACAGGAGGAGGTATGTGTTTGTGAAAGAAGGAGGGGAGATACAGAGATTTGACCTCTGTGGTGCAGTTGGCCAGGTGTGGGCTGTCTCCTTGAATTAGTGCACTCATAACCCTCTTAATAAAGCACGTCAAGCTACAAACAGAAAGGAATGAGCACACACACATGCATATATTATTTTCCCTCTCAGCTCCACGGGCCAAATGTTTGTAAAAAGGGAGGGCTCAGACCTCCAGGGGGTTGTAAGGAAGGCCCAGGGGTCACCAAAGTCAGTTAACAAATTATTGCATTCTACTTGGATTGTAAGTATACAGCAACAAATGATCTGGCTTCTTGGTACACATCTGTACTTTATACAAAACAACTTGACTGATCCTCATTCAAAAACTACCTTTTTCAAAGATAGCCATTAAATAATTAAACCAAGAAAAATGCACCATTGCAAGTGTGGAGAAACTGCACGATCATTGAAATCTTCCTGTCTTAAATTGCAAAAAAATCTTAATTTGAAATGGTCCGTGAAGACACATGACTTCAACAAACATTTATAAGCCTGTTATGGAGAGTGCGGCTTCTTTAGACTGTGAATTTGGGCTCTCAGTCATAGTGAATGTTTCATGTCATCTACGTTTTTGCTTTGTCTTGTTTGATATTACAAATGTGTGATGTAATTTCTGTTTTGTTTGAATTTTGTGACCTTGACTGAGTCATTTTTTTTTTAAATTGCACAAGTTGGAGTAGCACAAAAATATCAGTAAGACAATTTATATTATACATTGCACATTTCACCGAAACACAGCTGAGTCACAGCTGACAGGAAACTGGACGACACTGAAAGCTGATTCTGTGAAAAAAAACAAGAAACTACTAACAGGAAAAAGGGGAAATCAGACACTTAAAATAAACACCGTTGAATTTACATGAAGCAATAGCTGACTGCCAAGATTTATAAAGTTAAAAAACACTATAAACACTAAATAGACATGTTTACCCTGACATGCTGGATATTACTGAAACTATTGAATACTATCTGAATGTATCATTTATTTTCTTTTTATCAGCACTTCACTGTGAAATGTCACCATAGCCACTAAACTACATTGTTCTCCTTTTCACCTTTTCTCTCTTTTTCCTGTGGAGGCTTAACTCTGTGTGTGTCTATAGGCTGATCTCTTGGTTGATGGTCCCTAGACAGCTGTGAGCTGTCCAATCCGCTGCAGGGGGCGGGGCACAGGATTCTCCTGCTATCATCACATTTGACAGCTGCTGCAGCAGCTCACATGACCAAACAACAATTACCTCATACATGTAGTACTCCTGCTGAAGGTGTTGCATTAGAGACTCTGCTCTCTGCACTGGGATGGGCAGGCGGGCAGCAAGGAGGGCTCTCAGCTGGAATGACAGAACTGGGATGATCTGTGATGGATGCACCTCACACTGATACAAGGCTCCGAACATCAATCTCTATGATATAAATCTCACGGGGATGTGTCATTAAATATAAAGGTGGGGTAGCTATAACTTACAATCAGTGCATAGCACAAGGCAAAGTAGTGCATGTCTGCTGTATATCCTCACTAAACCAGACTTCATCTATTTTACTGGCCATCATAACATATACATAAGTTTACAGGACTTACTCTTACTTTGATTATACATGTGAATCGATGTTAAACATCATTTTTCATGTTGAGATTTCTGCATTTACAAACTGTGTAAAAATCCTTTGTGTAAACCTAAAAAGCTTTATTTTTAGATACTAATCTACAATAATTCCATAGAGATGTTTAATTCCCTATGGAATTATGTTTTTACAACAGTGAGACATACAGACTTTGTCATCTGATGTGAGGATGCGTCCATAACAAATGAATCCAGGGTCGGAATATTTCTGTCACTGTCACTTCACTTTCTGAAGTGTGTTGTCAAAAAATCTCTCTATCAGGCTTCTGAAGGTTATAAATTAAGGGAATATTAGGATTTAAAAGGTGGCAAAATTATGCTAAAAGCAGCATATATCAAAGCTGCAACAAGCGATTCTGTAGGAAGATGGTTCAGTCACATGGTGCGTTTCATTTGAACTGGGTTGGCAGAATTTCCAGTTTTATCTGGACGCCACCTGAAGTCAGATTACAGATACTCTGTCACACCTCACCATCCCCAACCTTTAAAATCAGGATGGCTGCTTGGCGCATCAACAGCAGTGAAACCTTTAGAATATACTGTCTTATTTGTGTCTCATTAAAACCGCCGTACACACAGTACTGTCCAACTGCTATCAGTTGATGTGTTGCTTCGGTGTTTGTATGAGCAAAATATTGCATAATGTGTTGTTATCAACTGGTATTGCTAACATTGCTAGCTATTGCTAGTTATTCCCAGCTCATACTTCCAACTTCCCAGGTTGTCACATGCTGCTACTCTGGTCTGACCGACCAACCCGAAGCATAAATGTTTTTACTATAAGCTATCGACTGAAGCAAGGGAGGGACTGGTTTTGTGTTATTTTTGTTACTTTTTCGGTAAATTACATTTTCCTGTCTGACACATTATAACAAAATAACATTCTACTACAATGTGGCTCTTAAATAAAAATCTTATGAGCAATATACCATGAAATGGACTGTCTTAAATCGCACTTATATCATAGGGATGACATTACTATACTAGTGTAATCTCAGTTACTGTGCAAGATTTTCTCTGGGTAGTTTTTATAACTTTAGTTTGCTATATGGATTGTGTTGCTCATTAAGCTGCATAGTATATTGTGGTAAATTATATATACGTGTATATATCAATAGGAATTATTTCACAGCATAGTGTTGGACTTTATCATTTATAGCATTTCAACAATTATATTCATTTGCATATTTATACACGTAACATTTTGGTTGCATTTCATGTCCCTTTCCCTAACACCATAGTGAATATTAGTTCCTACCTGCCTGTGTTGAGGAGGCACACGAGTGAAACAAAAAACAGAGTAATGTGCAACAAGGAGTTGTATCGTGAACCCAGAGTGAATAAAGACATTTAATCCCCCTGTGTTAATACTGTAACTTTAATTTGATACTCATATAGTGTATTTGTGGTCCTTAATAATGAGTTTCTGATGTCACCTTACCCATCCTCATGTGATTTATCTCCTTGCTTTCTCATGAACATTCCTCTTATAATCCTGTAGGGAGGTATCCATGTAAAACTTCCATTATTTCTAAGGACACTTTGTGAAGGGCGCATATTGTGTCCATGCAGTGTATCAGCTTTATTAGGCCGCTGTATTATATGTGAGCACCGGCGTACACTAGAAGACCTTGCTTCCCAGGAGTTCATTAGTGAGCTGCTGACCTTATTTCCCCCATTGATGACATTTAATATCAACAGTCTATTTCTGTATGGAGCTAAGTTTAAATGATAGAGGCTTCAATAAAATATATTGGTCTGCAACATTCTGCATCTCAGCATATTCACCTGTAAACAAAACATGTAAACAAAAATACATGCCTGTCCACTCCTCTCAACAGAGGCCTATGATGTTTGAATAGAAATTAAATTGTGTGTACGTGTATTTTGAATGAACATGAATGAAAATAAACACATCCAATAGTATAGTATTACATCGGTATATTTGCAGTGAACTGCTATCTAACTGCTTCTATTTTCGGAAAGGCAAACAAATGCAAGAGCTCGTCGATCCCATGTCTCCTATCCAGTTTCCAGATACTATCTTCCATATCGTATAGTACGCACGTATGAGCATGCAGGCAGACACGCACGTACACACACACACTTCCTCCCTGTCACTGACCAACATCAATCACGGCCTGGACATGCAGGCCGAGGATGAGGCGGTGGACGGGAGAGAGTGGCGCAGTGCAATCACCGAGCTCTCAGATGAGCTCCTAAATTAGAGCGTGTGGCCAACATGGACTCCCTGGGAGGGTTTGGTTAAATTACAGGCCATATTTTTAGTGAAGGTTAGGCTTCATCCCTGGAACTGCCAGCAGCTGAGGACCATCACTCACACGCCTGTCTGCCCCCAGTTTGTTGAACACTAGAGCTGTTAACACTTGGTGTTTGGTGAGCAGGAGCTAAGTGAGACCATTTCTTAGAAACAGTTTACTGTTTTATTGCTTTGTGTGTGTTTCAGTATGTGTGGATAATGGTAATTCACCTCCAGTGCTCTAGTTAAGAAGTTCAATAATAGTTCTTCAGGTTGTGTGTGTGACAAGCGAGTATGTAGACGTCGTATGCAGGAGAATTTGGGATATGTCAGACATGCTGATCATATCAAAACAGCACTAGACACCTCCAACAGCACACACAACCCTCATCACATGAAACACTCAGCTGATTACAAGTGGACGACAACATGTCAGGAAGTGGGCTAATGGTCGAAGGGGTTGGACTTTTGTATTATTTAGTAACCCTGAAACACATGATAAACCATATGATGTTACACACTACAAACTGTAGTGCCTTAACTGAGCATAGTTTTAGAGGAAATGTCTGTGTTGCGCAACCCCTGCTGATCGTAACAAGGTCAAGATGAGAAGACATTGGCCAAGCCATTTAGAGTAAACAGAGACAGATGATTAGCACCGTGAGTGTTTCTTTCAAGATTGAGAAATGAAGAAGGTCCCGTTCGCACCAACATCTAAAGGTCTGATGGATAATGGTGTTTTTCACGGTTGACTCATATTATTCAGCATGGGAGCTGTCGAAGGATCACATCATTCTTGGCTTGTGTTTTTTTCGTTAAGGTAAACAAGCATCATCAACACTCCCCCCTTATATTTCAAAAAGAACATGATGGCACCCATTACGTATTTCCAATTTCACAGGCAACATGATTCCGAGGGTTGTTGACAGTTTGAAGAGGAGTTATGAAACAGATCACCGTCATCTGCTCCAGTTTTAATAATTTCTGTCTGTGTGCAGCTTTGGGAGATCAATTACAATGCATCTCAGGTCAGAGAGTGCCAAATGCTGTACAGACTCTAAAGCCCCTTTTAAGCAAAATTGAAATTTTTGTGACTGTGGGCTATACAAATAAAATTTAGTTGACCATATGTCCCACTTTTTTATAATGTTACACCACCTGAATGCCCAAATGTGAAAACATAATCAATACTAGAAATGATCACCTGTAATGTGACACTATGGCAATGACCTTTCAGATACAAATTATTGAATTGACTTTGCATGAAACGTGGTACAGATATTCTTGGCCCATAATGAGTTTATTGATCCGCTGACTTTTTATCTAGTGCCATTTTTTCCAATAAGTTGGTTTTATGAACAAATGTCTGCAAAATTAGTGACACTCACACAGACCTCAGAAGAACTTTGCATTCAGTGTTTAGTGATCAGTGCTAACATACCACTAATGTTTAGACCAGAGCGCTGTTACAATCATGTTAACATGCTGATGTTAGCATTTAGCTCAAATCCCTGTTGTGTAGTTAACACCTTTGCCTACAATAATCTAACTTCTGTTCACTAATTGTTTGGCCTCCACATCCAGTAGACACCGAGCGACACTGGCATTCACCTGGAGTCATGTTTGTGTCCTAAATACTTATATATTTATACCAAATGTATTGTTATATAACATAACATTTTGGAAGGACCTGTGAGAAGTCTACTAATGTCGTTGACATGACAATGGTCACATGTTCCTTTAATTTTGCCGACCAACTTTTTTAGCTCAGTGAGGCTACAGGAGGTGCCGTCATGCAAGTAACAAAGAATTCATAGATAAACAGCCTCAACAGTCTCATTAAAAAAAGAGCAAAACAACAGATAAGGTGTATTAACACCAGGCCTCTAAGCAAACATCCCTAAGCTTTGCCTCAAACCTGCACCCAGAAAAGACAGAAAGGTTGATTGATCATTTAATACCAAGATTTATAGAAGTTACAGAACTATTTAATATGTCAGAATTCAGCCTAAAAGGAGTATAACACTTTCACAACAGAGCATTCCTATATTGTGTACTTGTAAGTCAGTGGTCACATTCTCAAAAACAAATTACATGTAAGCTATTGGCTACCTTCCCTCATATGAATATACGTGTAAAGGCCAGTTTATACTTCTGTGTTGAATCTACGTTGCAGATACACTGTAGATATGGTGAAGCTGCCTACTCTAGGCAACACAGACCACAACACAACTGTGATGGGTCTGATTGGTAGCTGGAGTCTGATTGGCTGGAGAGCACTTAAAATTTTCCATCCTTGTGCCTCATAAGGTTTGTTGTGTCACTGCTCTTCTCAGCACATGAAGAAAGTCAACAGTTGAATAGAAAAACCACTGCCAACTAATTGAGGAGCAACGTAGGTAGACCAGTGCAGTATATGCTCACAGTGGTGTAGGCCACTTGCGTAGGCAACTGCATAGGCTCTGTGTAGAGCCTATCAATCAATCAGTTCTACTTTGCCAGTCTTTTTACTCTCAGCTGTCTGCATCTTGTTTCCTGAACGTCATGTGCTGGTGAACACCTGCCCGACACACGTCAGATGCCGACAGTCTGCGACATTTCCTCTGCTGATCTATCTTTAGTGAGTACAGGAGGCTGAAGCCGCAATTCCCTCCTGTATCCCGGCCTGTTGTATGTTTTTTCTTGGGAGAGGAACCAACTCCAGACACTAACAAAAGGGACAACACCCTTCCTCTCATGTTGAGGATGAAGGCAGGAGGCCAAAACAGTGTAAACAACGTAAGCACATTTCATTGTTTGCGGGAAACAGTGTCAAGCCTCAAGCCGAACATCCTGTGTACTGTCCCGGGCTTTATCCATGTCACGTTTGATATAGAAATATCTGTTGTGTTCTCCAGGTCAGGGCAAAACACAAGGCTGATACACACAGGGGGTTGTCAGCAGATGGTGACAAGATGAGATTTCTGTCATCCTGACCTGACAGTTTAACCCTCAGTGCCTGATGTGGGACGAGCTGAGGGTCAGCAATGGAAAGCAGCAAGAGTGCAGTATTTTTTGAGCCCCGATGCAAGAGAAATGTCAAAGATGTGACTGTTTACATCATAACACTGTGAAAAAAACATAACTGGAGTGTAAAAAAGAAATGTAAATATTCATAGGCTTATAGTCTTATAGTCTTTATAGTTTGTAAAGAAGTTTTGTATTTTTTCCAGTTGATAAAATGAATTGAAACTTAATCAAATCATTCAATCTTTTTTCAGCTACTTTCATTTCACCCTATTTCACCCAGATGGTTGTGGTTTTTAACGGTGTACCAGTGCACACTTCAGAGAGCTCCATGACCGTCTCACCCAGTGCTTTGAGTTCATAATATTTTTTTTTAATAATTTGTGTATTTGAACTCACATCTATGTGCATATTTACCATCTTGCACTTGTGCATGTGGGTGAAAGATGAGAGTTTGTGTCCTGTGTGTGTGTAGAGCCCTTTCATTTGTACTTTTATACAGAATTTGTTGTTTTCAGATACTATTAATACAAATATTTTAACTTGTCATTCAAAGGTTGGATAGGTTTAGCCAACAAAGCTACCTGATCAGGTTAAGGTGAAAATCATGGTTTGGATTCAAATAATAGGTCAATGTTTTTGGTTTTGGTTTTGGTTTCAAGGCAGATTTGACTACATTTGAACAAATTGTGTGTCATTTCAAATTTGTTCGACCTTCATTTTTGGAAAAAGCGGCAGTCATATCTTTGTTGAAAACAGTCTCTAGGTGCAACACCACTGTTGTAAGTACAATTCCCAGGTCTGTAACAATATGTCAGACGTAATGTAGGTGCTAACTACACACACAACTCATTACGTCATAACAATGTTATGTGTTGAGAATGTATCATTTGTATTTTGACGTACACATGTATGTATCGCTGTGATCCTACCCTCTCACTGAAGTTACAAAAATGACGTTTCAAGTTTCTGTTGATATGAAAAGAATTCAAAGTAATTACTCAAATGTATATGTCAAGGCTTTTCAGTTGAGATATGGTATGGTCATGGAGGAGAAAAGAGAAGAGGGATTTCCACTTCAATTGAGAAAGAAGAAAATTCCTATTTCTAAAATGAGAATGTTTTAACTTTAATTTTGGGCTTTGTATTCCCACAGAGGAAGTTCAGCTCAGACAGACCTTCTTATCCCTCTCACAGGCACCATCTGCTGGCTGTACTGCATGGCCTACTTCATCTCCCAGTTATTCTGCACAGCAGATGTGTCACATCTGGATACCAGAGGAATTCCTGGCTCTCGTGACATTAACAGAACCAAATCTTATTTGATGTTAAATCATCCCCAAGTAAATTATTGAATAAAGAAGACAAAGGAAAGTATTTACTACTGATTTATTTTGTATAAAAGTGCAGAAAACCATAAATAAAGGTTATAAATAATGAATAAATACATGCAGTCAAAGTTGTCAGTGTGGGATAGATAATGTCATGTAGGACCGTGGGATTCTGAGATGGATCCCATTTCCAGTACTTCGGCAGCGTTTTTGGACTTTTCATGTCCACATCTTAGAAACACACATCTCAAATGACTAAAATCAAAATAATACAAATGATTTTCTAATTGTCATTAGCAGAAAGCCATTTTATCCCCGGTAGCTTGGCAGCTCAGTCCGTCTCCTCCCAGCCATTCCTCATCCAACTCCCCCAGAATCTCCTGCAGGGACAGCTCAGGCAGGGGAGCAGCTTGCTGCACCAGCGCTGGACGTCCGGACTCCTCGCAGCCTTCCACAGTCGCTCCATTCCAAGAATCCTCCAGCTGTGTGTAGTGACCCTCCAATGGTGGGCTGTCCTCCAGACTGGCATCCCAGTAGCCAGAGTCAGGCGTGTCCGGAGTTGAGGAGTGGGATTGGGAGTTCGGCATGTACATCTGCTGCTCTGCTGATCCTGAGTACATGAAGCTTGAACTGTAGTTTCTCATCTCCAGAGGAGAATGGCACCACAGGGGTTGGACAGGGGAGGTCTGGCTGCCTGGCTGGGACCAGAAGCCTCTCAAGGGTGGGCTGGAGCTCCTTCCCAGTGGCCTCCCCTGCTGGAGCCCATACATGGAGCCATAGTGCTCCTCAATGGTGGAGTAGGGTGGGGGGCACTGCCCATAGTAGCAGGCTTCTTCCATCTCCTCCTTCACCTGTGTTGGGTAGGCTGGTGGAGGAACCTGATGAGGCAGATGGACTGAACCGACCTGCGCTCCCCTGCTGGCTACAGCGTGAGGAGGAGGCAGTGCATCGCAGACGGGGCTATCAGCCTGCCACAGCGCCTTCTTGGCTCCTTTGCACTTCAGGGTGCGAGCTCTTCTGTTCTGAAACCACACCTGGACAGGAAAGAAAGAAAAAAAAATAGGAGCTTAGATTCAGATCAGGACATATAACAACACATTCTGTTTCTGTTAATCATTTTATGGGCAAACAGGCACCAGTAGAGCCGCAGGGGCGACATATCTAGTATTTGTCATCTGTCAGAGCCTTTTGTACAGTTTATCTGTCACCTCAAACAAGATGCTGATAAAAACAGCTTGTGTCATCTTTACAGATAAAGAAATAAAGTGATAGAGTGGTGGCAGTATCTACAATTCTATGCAGGATGCATTTGAGAACAGAGCCTTTGCATGATAAGAAACCACAGTGCAAAACTTCTTGCAAAACTATACATCTTACTGTGTGTTATGTTGTTGTGCAAAAAGCGTGCATGTATTGAATCTTGAAACAACACCTAAATAAAGACATGTCCTAAATGTATCTGAACTGACAATTTCACTGACTCTAAACGGTTCAAGGATTCTGCTATGTGAGATATTCTTGGCCACTGTACCTGGATGCGTGACTCGGGCAGGCCTGTGGTCTGGGACAGGCTCTCTCTGAGGCTGATGCCAGGATACGGGTCGGTCTCGAAGGTGGTGCGCAGGAGCTCCACATGTTCTTTAGAGAAGCTGGTCCTCTTTCTGCGACTGGCGCTGCGAGAGGAGCCGCAACTGGAAGCCACAGGCCTAGCATCATCTGAGGGAGGAGGGAGCAGGCAGGTTCCACATCAGACAAAGATCCATAATACTCCTTTCTTTTTTTTTTCCCACACACAGTCTGCGTTTTTTGTAACTCTGAACCAGGGGCTTTTTGGTTGATCAATAAGCTTATACAGAAGACTTCATTCATTCAAAGTCTGCCCTGCCTCCCCTTTTTGCATGGCTCTGATGATGTAAACTAATATATGCAGCCAAATCCAGTTTATTAATAAATCAGGAAAAATCAAGAATTTTGTTATCAAGCCAATTTTCAGTCAAAGTAAAGGGCTAATTCACAAAGAATGTTTTTCTCTACACTAATGATGTATCCCATGTAACCAACAGTTGTTTTCTCTAGTTTTAGTGTTTATATCAAGCGTTCAAATATCTGCAGATTCCTGAATAAGTTTTAGTTTTTCCATCCCGATATGGTGTTAGGTTGCTGAGCTGCCTTATAGTGTGTGCAATGTGTGCCATAGTGATTGCACAACTTCACAGAAAAAGTCCCAGTCTTAGTCACACTCCACCTGGCACTGAACTACTTCATCCAGGGCTACTACATTGTGTAAACAGTTTACAAAACCTAAAACATTGCTGCAGATTATGTATAAATGAGGCAAAGCAGACTACAAAAAGATTGTTCTCGCAAAAAGGTAGACACACTTGTTTTGTAAAGATTACAAAGCATTTCTTACCGTTTCTTGAGTCCTTCCACATGGCAGCAGAGAAATGAATGAAGCTCTGAAAACAAATGGATTTCTAATGGAGTTCTGATGTGACAGAGGTCAGTGTGAGTGTGTTCCTTCACCGAGGATCTCTGGCTGTGTCTCCTGCTTGTGTCAGGGTACCTTTTATATTGATCACCTGAGAGCCCAGAAGGCCATGGTAAAGGCAGAACAGAGTGTTGGGGTGGGGTGTCGTTTTCCTTTGAGGATGGGTGGCTAACAGAAGTATTCTGACCAGAGTGCCCCCCTCCCCCTTTATCACCTAATCCCTATCTGAATGATGGCAAGGTCATTGGCGAATATGGCACACTGCAGGGTGATTTTAGGGGGAGACAAAAGATCGTCAGGCTCATCGATACCACTTAATTACAAGACGACTTGCATGTGACTGTGTTTTTGTGCTGCTGGATATGTGAAATATCAAATAGCATGAACACAGATGGAAGGCAAAAATACAGAAAATCTTTGTTGTGCCAGTCTCATCTATGATTTGTCTGTTTTGCTACTAATGATGGTGTAATAAAACAATCCCATGTGTGTTGGGGTTTTGTGGTTTGTTAACAAGTGCTTTGATATGTACAATTACAGTCCGATTCATTCATCGTTATTTTTATCTAGCACAGATGTTCTAAAATGTGAAATGAGAGACTACCAAACTAAACTTGATAATATATATATATATATATATATATATATATGTATATATATGTATATATATATATATATATATATATATATATATATATATATATATATATATATAAAATGCTCTTTCTTAATGTTTCAGGGCTGCCCTTTTATTCAGATTAGGCTACTGGAAGTCATCTGATTAGTGTTAAGGACAAACAGAGGTGGGTTGGCAAACTGTCAAACACTGATCAACCAACAATAGTCTTAATATTTAACTCACAGACCCCGGTGAAACACAAATCTGAGCTGAAGCCTATCAGTGGCTCCTGTTTTTCTTTTCAGATGCAGAGCAGCTCCCTGCTATCACAAGGAAAAACAAAGCGGGGTAATTATTCAGTGATGAATTGAACTGTTACACAGCCGCCTCATTACACTGAATAGGTGCGTCAAAGTAAGAGGCAAGCTTGTCAAATTGTTTAACATGTCCAGGCTTCGACCGAGCTGAATGCAGATGCTGTGATCTTTAACCTCAATATGTCACATCTGACATGCTGCAGCAAAACAGCCATGTCATTACTTAAATGCGATATATATGTACACTAGCTGTATGTATAGATATATGGTGCCCATTCACATATAGTTTTGAGTCCTTGGTTGTAATGATTTCTGAGCATCAGCTACATGTCAATTGCAATGAAAATGAAAATGCTAACATACCGAATCTGAAGTCAAACAGTACAAAAGGGCAAAGTGCAGAGACAGATTTACAGTATTTGTATGTGTGAGAAAACAATGCAGCTTGAAGTCTACTGGAGTTATCTAATGCAACCAAAACAAGCTAAGAGTGTTTCTTATTATCTTTATCTGGACAACTCGCAGAATCAATGTCTCCATGTGCAGAGACGGCTCCTCAAAGTCCCACCAACTCTCTCTATGCTTTATCCAAATCCCATCAGACGTTATACAAAACACTCTTCCTTGCTGTGGAAGCTGCCAAACTCACCAGTGTGAAATAAATCAGATTATTTCTGGATATTTATAGAAAGAAAAATGTATGCCGTGTATTTCATTATCTGAAATTAGTCTGATAAAATAATAAAATAGGAAAGGGTCAATTATCAATAAACCGTTTCAACAGATTAAACACGAGTTTACATACAATGAGTGACTGATTAAAGACACCAAACACCGGTTCAGCATATACCGGAGGCTATTCAGCTAATGCAAAATCACTATAAAGAGCTTTTTTTAGTTTGATCCTGCCACTACAGAGATCAGCATATTTGAGAGAAAAAGAGTCATCTGATCATCTTATCTCTTCATGGTAATTACAAAAAGCATAATCCTCCAAACAGAAAACTGCAGCGCCGCAAGGACATGGCAGAATGAAAGACATGCATTGAGAAGGCAAACATACAACTTAAAAATGTACAATTACAATTTTAATTTGAAAGAAAACTGATGCAAAATGACAAGAACAAAGGAAGGCATGTGCGTTTTAAACAGATTTAAGGCAAACAAAGAATTATTCTGCCCTCATGCATGACATGAGTGATTTTTTTAACAATGGTTTTGTTCTGTGTAGCAAAACGAATTGAACTGAAAAAAAGAATGGTGACAGACAGGTTACAGTAAAATATATACAGATTATCTTTTTAAAAATATAATTAGAATAGAATAGAAGAGGATACAATTCCTTTTATTGTCATTGTAAGCTCAGTTTAGTATATATTTTTCAAATCCTATATCTTGATCTTTGGTCTGTGCAGCTGCAGGCCTTGGAAGGAGTCACAACACTGAACTATATTCTAAAACAACAGAGTGCTTATTAGTCCTATACTGGCCTATCCTGAACATTTAAAACAGTTCTTAAACTAAATTAAGTGCCTCTAGTTTTGTACATTCCTTAATTAGTGTCCATGGTCCATCTAAGCCATTAGCCCCTTGCAGGGCTGAGGGCTACACATTACATCATTATTAGTTTCTTTATCCAGTGATTCAAACAAAAGCAACTTCTTTACTTTCCAATTCATAAAGGTGACCCCTTTTGACAGAAGAGAAAGTTAATGTTAGCATGTAATTCACATGTTGCATTACACTTCCACATTGTTCAAGTGGTAAGTGTTTTCCCAGATCTCCTTCCCATTGTAGCTTGAATGTATCAATGTTACTACAGGTTAAGAGAGGTGTAAGTCTGTAAAATCAAGATGCTGTATTTCTATTTGTCAAAATCTGCTGTGTCATTATTCACTCTTTACCAGATAAATGAAGCATTTGACACTGATCCAATACAATTTCTGCACTTAATCGCAGGCTATCCAGCTATATAAGACTCTCTTAATATCTTAGCATCTCATTGAACATATTTGAAATCTTTTCCCGTCACACAGGGCCACGTGAACAACTTACACAACTAGGCCTACCTGGTAAAAGCCTTAAAAAACCCCTGTGTGGTGCAGCTTATTGTATATTTTAAATGTAAAATACACACAAAAAACTTATTATTGAGAATTAAGAAGAAATCAGTAACAAAACGTGGTTTATTCTGCATTTTGTCACCCTACTTTTCAATGTATGTAATAACGCCTCAATTATACACCCTGCCCTGCGGTCCCGTCAGTTTTCATCTCGCTGCTGTTCTCACACGGTCACATTTCACAGCGGGACCAACGAAGAGCAGCAGCAGCAGCAGCAGCTATGGCTAAAAGTGATGGAAGCGCTTTCTTTAAAAGAACCAGCCTGTTTTGGATTGTCACCGTGACACTCTCAGTGGGATATTTCACTGTAAGTTTATTAAATTTAGCTATAATCGAAGTCAGATAGAGTAAATACGAGTTTTTAACAATATTTCTCCCAGGGAATGTAAACGCCACCGTGTTGTGTTGCGCGAAATGTCGTCCGGGTCGTCCTAATATTCTCAAATGTGTTTGTTATTGTTTTTTTCTTCTTCTGTATTGTCACTTCACACTTGATATTTGGTGAAAATGTTCATATGTCGGTAAAGTAGCATCAGAGGTCATTGCCGAATCGCTGATATGCTGATAGCTAATCTTATCAGGAGTCCTTCAGTGTTGGGAAAGGAGCACAGGTCAGACAAACTTTTGTACGAAGTCCACTGGACAAGCTAGCTGTCAACTGCTCGGCTGACTCTAGGCAAACCTATCTGTTGTCTTATAAAAAGCAAACAGTAACGTGTCATTCGAAATATCATGAGGTTAGAGATGTTTCCTGACTCTCGTTCCCTCCTACTGTGGTTACACCGCAGGTGCACTGAAGCTAATGGGGTAATAGTTAGTTAGATATCGGGGTTTCGTGGTAGCTAGCTAACAGCTCTATCTCCTTAAAATGCACACGTACTGTCACTTGTTCATACAACTTGCCACGTACACACTAATGTAGACTGGTGTAGTTATGTGTAGTGCTGTAATTAAATGGCAAATACACAACAGGGTTGGTTGTTTACGGGGTATTGCACAATCAGTGTTGGTTAAAGAAACATAGTTCCAGTGTGTGACATGCAAACCATAACTGGACTGCAGTCTCTGGGCAGAGGGGCCCTTCCAACAATATCCCTTTGTGTTTTCCATGAACCAGTCATAGTTCATACGGACACATACCTGACAGGTCACAGTGACAGGAGAGGACAATAGTGGAGTAGCACAATGTTACATGTTTAGAGGTTTAGACTTCAAGGCAAAAGAAATATGGCTTTAGAATTCTGGTTTGAATGTAACAACAGGAATTATGGGAAATGAGGGGAACAAAATGGAAATTTGCTCAGGATGTAATTAACAGGGACATAAAAGCAAACATTTGACTATATTGAGGGTTGCAATGGAAATTTTCATAGTTAATACAAATGTTAAATTGTATACTTTGAAAAAGGTGTACTGCTGCAACCCTGTCATAAGCACACGTCATTGAAACGCCCAGCAAGTTGGTTCTGTTGAACTTCAGTTAAATAAGTTGGCTCATTTAGAGTCCTTTGCTTTAGGTTACTAACTGCTGGTTAACTGAAATATCATAAAAAAAATATCAAATGTAATACTAATCTGTATTATGATCAATTTTGTTTGAAAGCCTTTTGTCATTTGGCTTTGAAAATGCAGTAGGGATGTATTTTAACTGAATTTCTTTCTATGCAATGCTGAAAACAAATCATCTTTACATGCAATGGAAGACGATGTTGCTGAAGGCAGCATGACAAGACTTGAATGCTAACCCACCAAAAATCTCAACACGACACAGGACTGATTCTCCTCCAGAACTGCATCCAATTCAATTTCAGTAACACATCTCACAGCAAGGCTGCCATTTACTGGTTACACTCATGATAAATATTGCTGCAAGAAGCCATTCATGAAAGCAGACAGATGTTACTTCATGTCAACCCGCACTGGATTTTCCGAGATTAAAAGCAGAACATTGGGGACCACCAAATGAGCCTTAGAATGAAAAACCTATCGCACTTCTTCATGTCAGCTGTGTGCCATGTAATGCGTGGCAGATTATTGGAATGTCATCAATACAAACAGCCCTTTTGATTTAAGTGAGTTTGAGTTAAAGAAGTTATGAAAAGGTCATGCCTCAGAGTATTAAATGGGTATGGTATGCTTACGGGCTGTACTAAAGATAATTTGCTGATCAGTTTCTCAATTTATCAATGGATCATGTGGTCCATAAGATGTCCAAAAATGTTGAACTGTGTTTCCCAAAGTCCAATATAACATCTTAAATGTCTTGTTTTGTTCACATACCAAAGATATTCAGTTTGCTCCCATAGATGAGTAAAGGACAAAGAAGGTATTCACATTTAAGATGCTGAAATCTGAGTATTTTTCCTAATAATTAAGAAGAATATTTTCATTAATCAACTAATTGTGCATATTGTCAGCATGTACTGTGTGTGTGTTTTTTTGTGGGATAATGCTGAACTACTCTGTCTGGTTTTGCAGTTGATCGTGTTTGCGCCAGAAACAATCCCATATCACTACCTCGGTGCATTTGGTACCTTCTGCAGATACCTTGTGGATAACTATGCTGACCTTATGTACAAAGGGTAAGTGATCACAAGTGATTTGAAACTCTGCCTCCTGTTAGCGTGGGACGTATTCTTGTCACTTTCTTACACTGGAATGTGGTAGTTATCTAAAAAACACTGTTACTGTGGCTACAGTTTGACTGTTCGATACAAAACATTTCAGAGCTCGATCTAGAAGACACCAAGTCTCTTGTTTCACATACTCTAATATTAAAAAGTGTTGGGATTTTCTCCTCATAATAAGAAAAGGCAAATACATCAGATGAGCAGCGTCAGTGAGAATCAATGACGTGCAAAGCACCCTCAGGAGGCTCAAATACACTCTTTCATCAACTAATGCTCGGCTTTCCTCGTTTACAGATCGTTACCACCACCTCCGCCAGTGGTAGTATAAGTCGTTTAAATCACATGACTGCTGCAGCAGTAGAATATTAACACAGAGATCAATAGGTGATGTTTTGTTGTTGTTAAGTCATGTGACTAATAAGACAGCCATTAGGTGTTTCCTAACGAGATGGCTAAGATGGAAAACGTCACTCAGTGTTTAATGGTTTGATATTCGTGAAGTGTTTAATCTAAGGGGTTGTCATGTGACAGTGGTGGCTGGGTGTTGCACATCTTTGGATGAGGGAAAACAAAACATGGTGTGAAGTTTCGACAAGTTCTTAAACTGCATGTGAATTCAGAACGTAAGTGACCATCTCTTAAGGATACTGTGAAGATTATCGTTGAATTCAACACGAAGTCTGTGGTTCAGCTAGGCTGCACAATTAATTGCAGTGTCTGTCAGAAATAATGACAGTATGATCTTTGGTATCGTTCAGCCATAATTTCAACATATTTGTCTTTGTCACAGGTGGTGGGCCACAGTCGCTATCCATCTTTATGAGGCCTACGTTGCATTGAAGATGTGCAGGTAAGAACGACAATAACACAATTGTCCACTAGGTGGTGCTGTGGTCTAGTGTTTACAAGTCTGTTCCCTTAGCTTCTATTATGATATGAGGGCTCCTCTAAAGTTTACAGTCCCCCCTGAAAGCCTAAAGACTTGTGTAAAACTTCAGAAACAGAATCAGGAATACTTCATTAATTCCTGTGGGGGAAATTACATATGTTGAAGTTGCTCCCTCTGGAACAGAAGCTATCACACAGCAGATATAATAAGATAATAAATAGAGAAAGATAATATGAGAAGAGTAAAAAGCACTGACATTTAAAAAATGTCTGTAAAACAACATGTGTAAATAAACTATATTATGTGACATCTTTGTGTGTATATATTATATATTATATATAGATATGTATAAACACACACACCATCTAATGGAAAGAGATGTAAAGATAGGTGCCTTGCTATACATTGTAACTACAGTGTAGATATTATGTAGAGTTGGCCAGTGTGAAGAGATCTCAACTCTTTTGACAAGAGTAATCATGCAATGAGTAATATTTGACAGTAGCTAATAGTATGAATGCTGAAACAAGAACAATAGAATATTGCATGAAACTGACCACAAGCTCTTTGAAGCCCGGTCTAAATCAAAAATGCATCAGGGAAACATTCACGACCAGTGTCCCTCACTTTTTATTCAGTGTTGTCATTCATCAGTTACATTTTAAAGTAAGTGAGTTTTCATGGTTCTGATATGAAATTGAGGGCCATAAGCAGCCTCCTTTGGACACATGAAACGGCTGCAAACTTTACTTTTGTTCATTGTTTCTCTTCCGTCTCTCTGCAGTAAGAAAGGCATCAACGACACGACCACTCGCTGCCTGTGGTTTGGTCAGACCTTTCTGTTTGGCTTCGCCTCGCTCGGCCTGCTCCTCAAGTACGACCCCGAGCGTCCCAAACAACACTGATGCCAGCAGGAGAAAGCCTACAGAACAACAATAGATGAATCTGGAAAATCATTCTCTTCCTTGTTTCCTCTGATTCTTCTTCAACCGCTTTTCTCATCGATATGAGGAAGTGGGCGAGTGGGGGAAGACATCTGAGCCTTTTCTCTTATACTGTTTCTTTCAACACAAGAGTACTGAAGTGAAGCCTTACACTCGGGTTGCAACAGCGATGATATCTCAGAAAATATCATGATATCATACAATTATCATAATTGTTATTGTCCTGACTGACATGAAATTAGATATAAACCGGATATATTTTATTACTAACACTAACAATTTTCACACTGTATACTGTGAAACCTGTTGCAACCCCAGTCGAGATTACAAGTTTTCTTACTTAGTTTACACTACTGGCATGTGTTCCTGTGATGACAGTGCAGCCCAGTTTCATTCCATTCATTTTTATTCATAAATCATAGGCTACAAATTTGCACCTTTTTATAAAAATAATAATGTAACGTTTTTATTGATAATGACAATAACGGGAGCAGAGTTTTCTTGATGAATCTGCCCTCAGCTGGATATTTGGTGAACTACAGGGGAACTTTGTGTTTTACTCTCATGACCTACACAGTCAGCCTGGGTGATGGCAGTAGGAAAATGTTCTCAGCTGCTGTGATGAACATGACGTCAGACAGGTCAGCTGCAGATGGTGCGCACTGCCACCACCCAAAAGTGAAGAGAGCTGCTGAGTGCATTCAAAATTCACGTTTGCCTTTTCATCCACTGATGTGCTTGAAGTTTAACTTCTTTAAACTACAGAATGGGAGTTCTTAATATTTACGCTGCAAAATAAAGTGACTTACAAACTGCATGAAATGTGTTTTGTTGAATGATTTTGATTCCTCTGACGACACAGCTTACAGTACATGATCGCATCCTGTGTTTTATAGAATTTTACTCAATGGTTTGTTTTAAACCAGTTGTAATAAGATGCCCCTGCTAGCTGCTCTGTAAAGCTGTACTGAGGCACAGCAGTGCTAACAGCAGCATGCAAACTATTTCAATGCTAAGGTTTAGCACACACAATGTCGGCAATGTTCAGCCCTCCATTTAAGCACGTGAGTTTGCTAACATTTGTTAATTGGCATGAAACATCCAGATTATTCAGTAGTTAAAAAATTAACTAGAGTATAAATTCTCTGTAAAATCCTGAATTGTTACCCGCTTATTTCACATCTTGTTCCCCAGTACCTACAGATATGTGTACACATGTACACTGTTAGATCGTAAGAATAAAGTACTTACTCTGTAAGACTGTAATCTAAAGCATTACAGAGTTTTTCCTAATTTGGATTTATAGGATCTACGTTAAGCGGAGCCCAGATTTAGTTATTTTGAAGCTAAACCATATTATCCGGATTCTGTTGATCTCTAACCTTGTTCTCAGACACGTTCAAGAATGAAATCCACTTTAGAGCTCCGCTCAACCTTCCCCAGCACCGACTGCTGCCTTTTTAATCTCGAATTTTAACGTTTCTACCGCAATTAACACTGTAATACAAGGAATATTCCATGTACAATATTCCAAAAAGTAATTTTGCACTTTATTATGAACTCTATAAACACTTTTTTTCCTGTGTCTTTCAAGTGCAGCCATGTCCTCAACCTGCACAGAAACACTGGTGTTTTTTTAATTGTACTATTGAGGAGAACAGTGTACATACTGACAGCTACCTGTGTGTACGTGTGTGAGGAGCATCCCCAAGCCACCAGCACAGGAGGAGCAGATGGCCACAACAACCACATGTTGGCAGTTTTGAAGTCGTGTGAAGTCTTCTCCCTGATAATCGTGTTCGACCAGCAGTACACCTTCTCAAAGTGCAAGCTTACCTTGTTGCAGCTCTGCGCACCGCCTCCATTCATCCCAGGAATCGAATACATGTAAAACACGAGACAAACACTAGATATGAATCACAACTCTCATGTATTGTTAACATACAAACTGTTATCATACTGTGTAGTTACACAGTAGGAGCAAGTGAGTCCCCCCTTGTTACATTTAATCATACGGCAACTACAGGACACTGTTACCAAAGTTATTCAAGAATGTGGTATTTTTTTTGTTATGGTCATTCTGCACTCTGCAATAGTAGAAGAGGAACAGGTGACAAAACTTTTCAATAAGATAGACAAAGATTTGAGCAGCACTACCCAATATGAATGCACAGTACATGCTGTAAATCTCCATCCTAATGTAAAGTCATTTTATTTGTCAGTGTGTTATGAAATCTATGTTCAACACTTTGGCTTTGACTTGTTTTATGTGAGAATATTTTTCTTGTTAGTTTGCCCGAACTCACCCTGATCATTTTATCTACTCTTTATCTGCCTTTCTCTTCACAAGCAGCCACTCTGACAGACTCAGGGGAGCCGGCTGCTGGCCTTGTTGAGACTGGCTGTTACAGTGTGTGTGTGTGTGTGTGTGTGTGTGATTCTGAATGTGTGTGGGCCTGAATAAACAGATTAGAGATTAGACAGTTAATTATTAATATAAGACCCTGAGGAACAGATTATGCTGTTGCTGAGTAGTCTCTCGTTAGCTACTTCATGATTCAAAGCATTACAACTTTAGTTGAAAACATTAGAAATGCTGACGTCTTACGTTGAAGAGATATCTGCTGAAGTTCTAACGAGCTAGCTGCAGCCTGTCTCCACTCAGAGCTCCCGTGCTAGCGCTGTAGGCACCAGCACTCACACTCATGACCGCTAGCTGCACGGCTAACTGAGCTAACAGCAGCTACAGTCAGCAGCAATGACCGGTTGCTGTTTTGAGTACTTTTAACACATGTTTTGTCTTCTCCTTTGGGAGCAGGGGAAACAAAACACAGATTGGCAACTTTGAAAGATGTTAGCAAACATTAGAAGTGCTAAATGTTGGCCTACTTTACGAATCAGAGCAGCAGGTGCCGAGCAACATTAGCTTCAGGTATCAAGCAGCCTAACAAAAGACATTCTCCTTCAGCTCTGCTGTCCTCTCCACCAGCTGCTGAGGGATATATCTGGCTTTTCAGTTGCTTAATGTGCAACTGGTTCCTCCAGGTAGACGCTACTTCCTGTCTCGTTTTGGGGCTGGACAGGTCGTGTGCAGGGAGGTTGTCTGAGCCATTTCACTGCCTGCTATGGGAGCAGATGTCACAGAAGAGAGTCACGACACTAAATCAGGTAGTTAAAGGCTGTAGAACCAAAACGGTGACGACAAAAAAGCTAAAAACAATCTCCATAGAGCTGCAGATTTGGGTGTTGATCCTCTGCAGCATCACTCAGTGCTTTTACATGACACTCAAGAAAACCGAATTACTTGGTTAGTCTGACTATGAACGGATCTTTAAGATGCATGAATACACCTTAGTCTGACTAAAATCGGACCAGATCGGATTTCTCGTAGTTGAATTAAAGCACCCAGATTATTCGATTGATAGTCGCATTACTCCTGCATGTATTGAGAGTGAGGAGTTGTCGTCATGGTACAGAGCCCCTCCCCTCGATATCACGGTATCTCGCAGAATCTTCCCCCTCTCCGCCATGATGGCAGGATTCCAGCGGCAAAACACGATTGTTTACGTGTGTTCTTAACTCGGTAGTAGAGGAGGTTTTTACAATTCCGCACTCTTTTACCATGCCTGGAAGTCACTGCTGCATTAAAAACTGCTCCAGTACCTCACACGATACATATGGAAAACATAGGAACAATGGGATACAGTTTTTTAGGTTGCTGAAAATGGACACAGCATCAAGGAGAGCAAGTCTCTGACCTGACGAGGAGACGCCGGATTGCTTGGTTGGCTGCAATAAGAAGAAAGGACCTTACTTTCGATCGCACCCACCAGTAGATGAGTGTGTGTTCTCTGCATTTTCACTCGGGTACGTTCTCTAAAAATGTCTTGCCAGTACAACGCTGTTTTCACCACCTGGAGGCTTGTAGATGGCCAAGTCCTGCACCCAGCCACAGCAGAAAGTCTCGTAACTTTCCAAAGACTTGTGGCTTTTAAACTCCTGCATTGTGTTGTAACTTACACCAAAAATAAGGTAATTGACGATGTCCTTGTATGTGCATGGAGGTAAATGGTCCAGGTCTCTGTGCCATTCCGCTGCAGGGTGTCATGACTGTAGATCTGTTTGTTGTGTTCTTGTCTGGTTTTGTCTTGTGTTTTCTTGTATTTGATTTCCATGTCTCTGTATCTTGTCTTGTGTCTTGTTTTTCCCATGCCCTCATGTGTCCTTTAAGTTCTCCTGTGTTTTTTCCTATGTTCCCTCTGGCTCCCTCTGTCCATTGCCCTGGTCCCTTCATGTGCTCCTCCCCTTCGTTATCTCACCTGTTGGTCCACCTCACCTGTTCCTCGTCTTGTCATCAGTGTTTGTGTATTTAGTCTCTGTGTTCCCTTCACTCCTTGTCTGGTCATTGTTCTTGTCAGCGTCCGTCCGTCCATGCTCCATGCTCCATGCTCCATGCTCCATGCTCCATGCTCCATGCTCCATGCTCCATGCTCCATGCTCCATGCTCCATGCTCCATGCTCCAGTTCCTGTTCCTGTACCTCTGTCTGTTCCTTGTTCCCCCACGGTATGTGTTTTTGGAGTTTTGCATTTTGCATCTTTGATTTGAACTTTGCCTTTTTCTTTGCTACTTTGTCTTGCTGTTTTTGGTTGATACTTTGCCTCCTGCCCCGTTTTGTCTGCTCCTGTTTTTGTATTTCAGCTTTTGTTAAATAAAAGCTCGCCTTTTGTTTCCCCACGCCTTGCCTCTCGTGTGTTACTGCATTTGGGTCCACCTTCCCCTTTTCCATAGTCTTCCCCTTTACCCCAACCTGACACAGGGAGCTCGTATGGGTCGATATTTTGAATGTCCGAGAGCTTTTCCAAGTACCGCTGTTTTGCGCTTGGTGTGAGTTTGTTCCTGTAAGGTCCCTTTTCTTTCGCCTTTTCTGTTTGCATTGCTTTACTTTCTTCCTTTTCTTTTTCGTATTCGTAGATCCGTCTCTGTCCCGCCGAAATAATAAATGCGCAAAAATTAAAGAGCTCTGGAATGTTTAGTCGCGCCTCTGTGAAGTTCTGAAGGCGTTGCCCCTGACAACTGATAGCGTCTCCTACCGTCATGGCCGATACACTCTCTATAGCTTCTCCTCCCCCTCCTCCTCCTCCTCCTCCTTCTCTTTCTCCTCCTCCTCTCTTTCTTTCAGGCTCCCTTCTGATGGACCACGGCCCCCTGGGACCATCTACTGTTTCCGGGCTCCAGCTGCCTTGAAACACGGACTGATCTGGATTGTCACATCCCGGGCTCTGCTGGATCATTGCTCTCCTCTGTTTCACTATCTACTCATATCTATATTTCTGTTAACCTTGATGCCTCTCTCTATTACTAATGATCTTGTGTGGCCTGCCCTCTTCCAGGTCAGCATGGTGGACAGGAGGTCATCTGGCTCGGGCACCGCTTGGTGATACCTTGTCCTGCTCAGTCGTCTCCTGGATCCACTAACTTTACATAACTTGTATCAGATTAACTGTTGATGTAACTTGTAAACTGTTAATTGTTGCTCTTTTCTGTACACGCAACATCTATTGCATGTCTGTCCATCCTGGAAGAGGGATCTCTCCTCTGTGGCTCTTCCTGAGGTTTCTTCCATTGGTTTTTTTTTTTTTACCCTGTTAAAAGGTTTTTTTTCCCATCAACATGTGAATGTCGAGTGTCACTCGAATCGAGGGTCTAAGGACAGAGGATGTTGTTCACTGTACAGATTGTAAAGCCCACTGAGGCAATGTGATTGTGATTTTGGGCTATATAAATAAAATTGATTTGATTTTATTTGATGATTTGACCGGCTCAGACCCCGCCCAAATCAACCCAAATCGGATTTTGCGTTCTGCGCAGGCGGGAGATTTTTTTCCCTGGGGCCGTGAGCCGGAAGTAGACGGACGGCGGTGGCGGCATCTTTCCTCCGAAATCACCGCAAGAAAGAGCGCCTTTGTGCCCCTAGTATGTGTAATTATCATGTACACCATATACTAAGTGCACAAAGATGTAGCTTCGTCTCGCTCTTCGTACGCCATCTTTCTTGAATGCCGAGGCAGCTGGTGACGTAAAGAGGTCAGCCGGAGGTGTCCCTGTTACCACTGGTTGAAATGGGCACAGCGCCACCTAGTGTACCAGGGTATGACATGCTTCGGCCCGACGATCCGATTTTCTCACCGGCATGTATACTCGGATAATTGCAGTTGTCTGGTTGAGTAGCATAGTTGAACTATGGCTGTAATCTGACTAAACTGTGCATGTAAACGCACTGAGTGCTAGCAACCACTTTCACATTATGGTCATTTGATCCATCATTAATATTGAACTATTGGTAATAACATTTTTTTAACTAATTTCAGGAAACTTTACTCCAACACACAGATCTCACATCTGAACGTTGTTTGAACTCTTGCGTGAAGAAGGTGCCGGCGTCACACAGGTAATCATCATCGTCATCTGAATGAGGGCTGAACAACTAGCACAGGCCGGGGTCACGGTGTCCTCTGCTTATGAACCTAAGAGCATTAGCCAGTCTTAAACGGCCCAGCGTCCACTAGAGCTGTCTCCAGCCATTAATCAGGGACAGGTAGGCACACTTTCACATCCTGCCTCACTTTTACTCTTCAGAAATGAGCTTGACATCAAGTAGAGGACAATATTTGAAAAATGCAGATGTGTTTTTTTTTAAACTCCCAAAAACATTGCAAACAAGTCAGAACAGGTCGTAGAATGAATCCGTTTTTATTTGGAGGACACGTAGTTGGATTGACTCTACACCTCAGACAGTATAAACACAGATTTATATACAACAGTTTAAAAACAGTGTGGATTGAAAAATATATCTTTTATGCAGGCAGTTTAGAGAGGTGTATAATGTGTTGTTAGCCTGCGTCTAGTCTATCAGTGTTTCATTCATACTCTGGAGGTAATGTCACTTTAAGAACTACATTCATCTTCTGAATGGAGCCTAACCACGTTACTGCAATTACAGGGTGCTGATGATTAAAGAACAATAGCAGCAAAAGGAGTAAAGTAATGTGAATAGTACTTGCTCTATAATCTCAAGGCTTCTCTGCACACACTTAGGTTTGTTCAACATCTCTTAAGAGTCCTATATCATAGTAGTGTATGTTACAGGATGTGTTTTGCATTTTATGAATGTGTCATCTCCCCTCCTTTTCTCTTCGTTTTGCTGTGACAGTTTTTTTTGTCGTGTGGTTGTGATCACCGGTCCAGCCAGCATATAGAGGGGTAGCGCTCACTCAGCGTCTTGCGCAGCTGAGCGCTCTGTGTCTTATCTCTGGTCTCCACCACACACTCCACCTGTCGACAACACAGGCATACAGTTAGCCCTCTGACATCACACACACACACACACACACACAGTAGACTTAGGGCAGTGAGCGGGTTGCCAGTTAATTATGCAACGTCTTTCACCTCTTGACACGGCTGCCAATTCATCAGTGCGGACTGCAGAGGCCATAATGCAGAGCCCAGGAGAGAAACGACACAGTTCTACTTGTTTCCAAAGCAATCTAACGCTTTCATTAAGTTTTCAAAACAAGATCGAGTAAGGCAATTCTGGGAAACAAGAAAACACTTGAATCGATAAGATTCATGAATCGAGTTTATTTGCAGTGGAATTAAACTGCTCAGCGGCAGCCTCCTTTCCATTTGTTTCAGGGAAAATTGAGATTTTAAAAGGGAGACGATGTAAGTTGCTGAAAAGCAGCCACACTGACGGTGAATGTATATTATATTATATAAAGAGAAAAGTCTGGCAACTGCTTTGTGGATTCTGCAATCTAGTGCCATTACTGCTGTAGTGACTCAGTGTCTGCTGCTGTCTGCTGACACAACAGAGGTCCAGTTACTGAAAACTGTGATAAATTATCCACATCTACATATTAGACGCTGGTCACAGCAATAGCTCAAATACACAAATATGCTCCACATTTCAAGCAATGAAGTACTGTGTAGTATACAACCTTGCTGTCTTTTAACTAGCTTACCGTGGCCTTGAGGTGTCAACACACTGCAAGGTTTTTAAAGCTTTTTCTGAAATGTCATTGTTTTCGCATTAAGGACCCTCATACTAAATCAAGAGTTGAATTTAATGATTACAATTATATATTAATATTCTGTTATCTGTTTATCATGAATATAAATGTTAAAAAATCATTACTAAGTCATTTGTACCATCATATATGCATGTTATAGTTATAAGTTGTTGACAAATTGATCTGGGTCCATATCGTCTGCAGCCTTTTTCTATATTCTGGTCAAACTAATCAGAAAAATGTCATGACCAGGTAACACAAGACCAGCTGTATTTTGCGTTACTGGTCTATAAAGCATATGTTTTTTTAAATAAAAGCCATTAGTTTTAACTTTACAAAGGGGGCCTTCGTGGGATCAATATTTGTTGCAGTGTACATTTGGCTGCTTCCAGATTTACAGTCTCCAAATACGGCATGAATATCTCTACATGTCTATTGTTTTGTATTTTTGAATTTCTTCGTCACACAATTTTTGTCCTGCCAGCTCAAAGCAATAAGGTCTTTGGCAATCACAGAGCAGTGGAGGAGCGGATTGAAGAGGCGACGGAAGAAGAATGAGGTGAAGAGGAGAGATTAGCCGCCTACCTTTGCACTGAAGAGGTTTGACTTGTCGCTTTGTCTCCGATGGCAGACGTCCAACAGCCTGGGAGGAAAAAAAAACAGAGAGGAGTGGAATCAAGGGACATCAAACACAAAACAGACTGGATCCCAGCACGGAACAACAGAGCAAAAAGATCTAAAGGTGGGCGGCTGTTGACCCTACCTGACGTCTTCTCTGGACAGGACGTCCAGCAGCTTAGCCATGTCTCCTGGCCATTCTCCCAGCTGCACTGCGAACTTACTGACCCGGTCGTCCAGCACCAGGGCTCGCTCCACACACTGCCTCACCAGCTCCAGCTCCATGTTAGCGCTGCTCACCACAACAGCAACCCTACAACACACCCACACACACACACACACACACACACACACACACACACACACACACACACACACACACACACACACACAGGGATCTGTTTTATCTTTAGCCAGACAGATTAGCTCTGCTGGCATCACTACATTGCCAAAATGTTAGCTTTTAGGCATGTAGAACAATGTCTCAGCCCTCACAGCTTGGATTACATTTAAAATGATCCTTGGGTTTTTTTACATTCAAAAATGAGGCCACACAAGGACACTTTGCTCCTTCTAGAAACATGGTGGAGGGCTTTATCTATAATGTCTGCTCCTGACTTTTGACAATTTAAAATATACAGACAAGAAGAGAATTTCCCCACAGGACAAAGTCAGGAGCAGTGATATTCACATGTCTGACCCACTTTTTGCCTCTCAGCTCCGGTATTTGTCCAGCCAAGATGGCAGCCAGTCCCATGGCTCCCTCTGTGTCCACAGTGGAGCGCTCGAACTCCTGAAACCGCAGCATGGCCACCAAAGAGTCCTCCTCACTGTGAGGCAGAGGGAAAGGAAATAAGTGACAGCAGCCATGTCAAGTTATTCCTCTTGTAGATAAAAACATTAGATTTGATATGAGAAGATAATCCAAAATAGCCCAAATAACCCAGGAGTTCAGCCGTCGATGTTTCAAAATGTAAAAAGGGCTTATAATCTGAATTTTAACACACATAACGGATATCTCATTTGTCAGACAAACCACTGAGATGAAGCTTGGAAGTGTAAGTGTGCTGTGGAGATGCAGTACCTGACAGAGATGACTCTATCTACTAGTTTCTTTGCCAGCTGGAAGGTGTTCACGCCCAGCGAGCGCTCCATGAGATCTGAGGACAGATAGGAAGAGCGACAGATGTTCAGCTGCTGCAGGAGACAAACTGCAAAGCTTCTACGTTAGCCTCGAAAGAACGTGCAGGTGACGATGACGTTTATTCAACAGTTCTGTCTCACGTGTCTACTGGCTGATGACTTTACCTCCATAGAGTTTCTTATTGGGGATGCTGTGGATGTCTTTGATTGGACCGTCAGTTTTCAGAGATTGTAGCAGCAGAGGGAAACCTTCTGGTTCAATTCCCTGTGAAGAAAGTCCATATAGTTAGTCTATAATTTGACTATTATTATTACGGAAATGATTGTGTTTTTTTTCTGTCAATGTGTCCTGTATATTGTTGAGTCTTGTGTTGTGTATGGTTGTCAGATGTTAGTTATGTGTCATATTTTTTTTTCATTAAAGTATTGTAAAGACATTTTAGAGACCCCGGAGAGTAGCTCCTGATATTCTTACATAGCTAACGGTAAACTTAATACGTCTACGTAGATTTGTAGCAGTAATCAGTCTCTAGGTTGCATTATATAACGATCTCTACTGGGTCAACCTTGGCACTGAATCTGATTGATTGCTTCATCACACACAGGGATATGTATTTATGATTGAAAAATAGAAGCGCTGGGCTGTTCTGCTCCTCCAGTACACAGAGCTAAAGCTGTCAAGGTTTCAGCTGTGGGCAGATATTAGAACAAGGGAAAACACTTCAAATACATTTATTTTGTTAAGGCAATCCAAGCAGAAGGAAAAACACACTCTGATAAACATCAGGGAGATGGTGGAGGCAAGTAGCAATCTTTGCAATAAGATGGAACGGGTTCATGGGAAATATGACTTTATTTTAGGAAACGGCACAAACGGCACTGAGAGACGAGGTGAGACAGAGGCTAGAAATGTGCTCATTGTCTATGCTGTAGGTACTGATGTTTAGTTTATAGTGGACAAACCCAATGAATTGCCACAATCTAACTTACTATGACGAGAATTCGTGAGTTGAGGTGTTTGATGGCTGCAGCTGTACCAGCCAGCAGACCGTACTGTCCAGCTGCAGGAACCACCACTGCGTCCAGTTTGGGTACTTGCTCATAGATCTCCATGCCCACGGTGCCCAGTCCTGCCAGGTACGCTGCGCTCTCATCTCTGGACATCAGAAAACACAAACGAGAGGAAGGAATACATGAGGCGAAAGGCTCCAGAGTAGCCTGACGATCTCATTCAGAAAGTTTACTTTTGTTACGTCCACTCTCATCTCTGCAATGCAATGGCGTTTTTACTATTTTCTTGTAACAGACCGTATTCACGCAGCAGCCATTTCCCCCTGAGTCCAAACTCAGGGTGGGAATCTCAAATGGCTCACTGCTGTGTTTCAGGTTGAATGTTGTATAAATATGGGAAATTAATGAAGACAATGAATAGTGAAAACACAGGTCATACTTTCAAGTTAAGACAACACACCTTTAAGAACACTAGTGACTGTGACGGTTGTTATATGGGGTTTTTACCTTGAAATACAGCCTCACTATCCATTGTCTGTTCAGTTGCTGATTAATCGGGAGGTGGTAGCATCAATCAAATCACTATGTTTTTATGAACTGCCACCTGAAACACAGCAGGAGGGCTATGACCTTTGAGCTTCTCACCCTGAGTGTGACATCAGAGGAAATGTGCCGCTGTGTGAGGTGAATACTCACAGCTTGATCTGAGTTTTGAGAGTGTTGTGCCAGTAGCGGCTAATGTAGCCTCAAGCAGAGACGAGGTCACAGCAGTCACTCCTGCAATTTTTTATTTATTTATTTATTTTTGTCAATTTTGTAGTCTTCAGCCACAACTGCCACTGAAACAAATGAGTGGTGCAGTGGCGCCAAAACCCCTCGAACACTGTAACGGCAGCAGTGCAGTAACTCTACAGACAGACGTATCGTGAGCTCTGTGTGGTATATTAAAGGCAGTATTAGTGGGACTGACTCTTCCAAGAAGAGGTATCCGTTCTCTTTGGCCAGGTGGCGGGCGTGGTTCTGGGAGTCGTGACCGGTGCTTCCGTAGGAGATGACCATGGCGCCGTAGTCTCTGTAGATCCTGAGGCGAGGCGAGGAGCAGCACGACGGCATGATGACAAACACCGGGATCTTCAGCTCTACTGCGTGGTGAGCTACGGCCATGGAGAAGTTACAGTCAGTGGCCACGATCACACCCTTCCTCTGCTGCTCCTGGAGGGAGGAAAAACACAGTCTTGACATATGCATCATTAGTATGTCAACACAAGCCACAAGATTTTCAGTGAAGGCCAATGAAAAATGTTGTGCGCAGGAATGCTTCTTGCAAAATGGAGGCAGTGTGTACATGCCTGAAACCTGCATTATTTCTAATGGCCAGCAGGGGGCGAGTCCACCGGTTTCAAAAGGATCTGACTGTTTCTAAGTCAAGGCCGTAATGCCAAACTCGAGGCCTAAAACCACGAGCCGGTGGGTGGCACCATGGTACGTTTATTCTTATATTTAATAAACAGATATTAAATTAATAAATTTCAAAAATTACACCACATTTCCATTTATACCTGATTGCTTCCTGTCAAAAAGAAGATCTTTGCATGGCCTTACTGCAGAGGATCATATCCCTGTCAGTCTTCTCACTGTTATTTCCAAGACACTGTCCATCTAAGCTGCACTCAGACTATTTCTGACGCTACAGGTCAGTAGGCCCTTATGGTCAAGTTAACACGTGTGTGTCTGCACGCTCACACCAGCTATGACCTGACGGACAGGCAGGATCATCCCCTCTCTCTCTCTCTCTCTCTCTGCCTTGTGTTACCTGTGTGAGGGAGGAGAGCATGTACAGCACTCCCCTCTCCTTCACGGAGCCTGTGTAGTGCAGGTGTTCCTTCTTCAGGTAGATCTCCATCCCGTACTGTTTGGACAGTCTGGAGTACTGCACACAGGAAAGAAGAAAAGAAGCAGCGTTTAGAAAGAAGGTCTTTGTTTCAAATGATAAATTAATTGAACTGTACAGTAGATTAAAAAGAAAATCTCGCTTGAATCAATTTAGTTAACTGAGTTTATACAACAAACATCATTTTCTGTAGAAAATCAAAAATGAATTCATGCCTCTCTGTGCACACGGCTTTTGTTTACCCTGATGTAATTTGAGGAAACTTGGCTCGTCACAGCATGAACACTGAGTGCTTATGGCAAGAAATGTTGTAAAAAAGAATGTCTGAGAATAAAGCAGACATGGAATCTGACAATATATTGAATGGAATTATAAATAACATGACATTCCTATCAATTTCTAGCATGTGTGCATTTCATTTTGTGTGCAAAATAGCAGCTAAAGACTGAAGAACAGGCCAGAATGAAGATGAAAATTGTTATTATATCCTGATGACCTCACTCATATACATAGTTGAAGCTGAATATTGTAAGTTATTAAATGTACGGGTACCTAATCAGGTGGGAGTATCTGACCATTTGCAGCCCATACTCCCTTATTTTCATTACAAAAAATAGATTTACTCACACTACATCAAACCCTTGTCAGAATCCAAACAGATCCCATATAAATCTGCCCAGTGATAGAAATGGTGTTTGCTCTCCTAACAGAGGTCACCCACCTCTTCCTTTCTCATCACATCTCTTCACACACTTGGAAGCTCATGCTATGCTAGTGTACCGTGCAGGGTGTCTTCTGTATCCCTGTCTGGATCCTGAAGGCCGCGGCGCTGATGTCCTCAAAGCGGAGGTACTGTGGTTTGGGGACAGCCCTGAACTCACTGACTCGTCTGGTTTTGGGGGGATCCATAAGTGTGATCTCAGGACACCCCACCACCTTGGTTTCATAGACCTTCACATCCCCGTTGAGCAGCTCCTCCTCACCAAAGTCCTTCAGCCGCTCTGGTTCAATGAGGGTTGGTCTGCGGCCCGCAGTGCCGTTACTGACTGGGCAGCATTTGTAAGAGCTGCCAGGCTGACCGGGGCCCAGACGCAACTCCTCTCTGGGAGAGAAGATAACAGACAGGAGCTGTTTAATTTTCCAATCAGATTTCCTGCATTCGAGATTTGTTACCCTGAATAAAAATTACAGATTTTTCTGGGTTTTTCATTGCTGGAAACGTTTAAGATAATATCCACAACTCAACAAAATGTACAACAGAAGGGCAGAAATCCTGTCTGATGTGTTAAGACTGTTCACTGTATGTGTTGTGATCAATTCACAATGGACACTGAAAAAGAGCATAGCTTCTTAAATTTGGTTGATGTTCAGCTGCCGGCTCTCAGGTCATGAAGTTGCATCTAACCCAAAAACCATAATTGTTATGTTTTCATACCTGCATACTGGAAAGAAAACTAGTTGCACAAATTCAGCCAGAAAGCAAAATATAGCAAAAATATAGAGGATCACTTTAAAGTATATTTGTTTCGTAGGACATAACTACCATAAATCAATTCAGTAGGAACTAGAACGGCACTCAGTACAGCATGTACCTCCAACAAGGCTCAATAGTCCCCTTTAATTAAATTGAGCCTGATCCAGTATCAGATAAAATACATTTAAATCTGCTAGATTTTTATTTTGATTCCCATAGAAATGAACTCACTCACAGATAGAAGCCACTTATATACACCAGGTTGACAAACGCCCTATCTCGTGATGTTGAAAAAGTGAATCCTGGATGTGTCTCTTTATCTGGATCAGCATCAAAAGTTAATGGGGTCTATTCTGAGCCGGGATTCCATCCATCCATGGCGGAGGTAATTAAAGTTTGAGAATCTATAAGTAGAGTTTCTCTTATCCCATTAGAAAAAGGAACGTACATAGTCTGTATATTGTTGGATGGCTTTCTTCAGCGACCTTAGAAACATCAAGTCGAGGCTCTCCTGGAATGAATTCTAGGTTAAGCTGATAACTAGAGCAGCTGATTGAGAGAAACTACACTCCCAGTAATTTCTTTCTCACTCAGAGAAATCCAGTGAGTAGAAGTGTACTGCGATAAGCAATTGTGGGAAGAGAAGCACTGAAGCAAAACGTAGACCTAAGGCAGGGCAGAGTGGAAGAGAAACTGCAAAAATCAAGTCTACAAATCAGTCTCAATCAGATACGAGCCAGCATCTGAAGAATTGATATCTATGTGTGGCCTCCAGCAGACGATACTTTATTGATAACATTTTAAGTCAGAAGCATGTGTAAAAGCTGCAGAAAAAACAGGACCTGTTGACGTTGATTCACCAAATTCAAATTATGCCCTAACTCTCTGTTAGTGCGACCAGTCTCAACATTTTAGATCGGCTGAGTGAATTTTACACACCTGCGCGCACACACACACACACACACACACACACACACACACACACACACACACACACACACACACACACATCCCATTCTTCAGACTGAGATGAATTGATTCACCTTTCATGTCAACCCAACTTCCCCTCACCGTGACAGATTACATCTATAAGTCAATTTATGATTCATTAGGTCATTCTGCTCCTCTTTTTGGGGAGACACACAAACGATTAAGGTGGCAATTTAGGCCTAAAAGGCAGGCCAGTTTGATTTATAACAGCTCGGAAAATGGCCATTGAATGCAATGACAATTCATTTAAATAGCTCCGTTCTTCCCAAATCTACTGAATCTACTTTCATATCTCAAATGACATTGCACAAAACTGGATTAAATCCATTGTGGACGTTTTGTTTTTTTTAAGCATATAGTTGCTCAGGAGGCTCTTTACACAATATAAACACAATAATAGGATTACACCCTTTGGAGATTAACCCTGTCACTTAGCCACTGAAGCACACAGCCACAGATCACAAACGGTTAATAGCTAAATTGGAAACTTTGAACACGGTGGGGCAATGGAGCCAAGCCAGTCATAAAGTTCTGCGTGTTTTTTGGGGGGGGGAGGGGTTGTTGCATCATGCGCGTCCAGTAAGTGTTTAGTAACTCAAGAAGAGTGAAATAAAATAAAGAGATCCATGATAAGTGCTTTTAGTGAGGTTGTGTTAAAATATCAAGACGCCACCAGGTGGAGCAGCTCTCCCAAACAACCGCCTGAAATCTGCCAGCACTCTGCAGAGAACATCCCAGTCTATTTTTATCACAATGATCTGCCATAAACAATACCATGACCTTTCACCTCGTCCCCCAGGGTCCATTACTGCCCTCTGCCCCACTTGTCATACATTTCCTCTATGTTATTCAGCCACATGGCGCGCTCTTAACATGGCCAGGAATAGAAAAAAAGCCCAAGGCTGCACCTGTGATTAGAGGGCTTTGGTTCAAAAGCAGAGTTCAAAAACAAACATCAAAGGAGGGAAAGAGCACGACGGCGGCCAGTATCACGCCTCAAAAAGCCTCTTCAAACGAGGACATGAAGAGCTGAGATGGTAGAAATAGGTTCCTCTAATTCAAAATGGTGCAAAAAAAGAAAAGTGAGGACAAAGCAAAAAGTGAGGGAGACATTTCAGCCCACCAGGCTTTCATCATTGCTCCATCTCAGCTACTTAATATCCTTTTAAGAGACTAAATGCCTGAACTGGCTGCTGCATCACTTCCTTTTCCTACTGGAACAATGTTCAGTTGGGAAAAGAAAATGTCTCTTATCTCTTTATAAACCCAGTTGTCGATGTTGCGTCACTGTGAGTGCAATTCTGCAGCTAATTCAGGCGAGATCAGCTCTTGGATCTGTCATTTAGTCTTCATCTGGTTAGTTGTAGCCTACTTAGGTACCCCAAGAAGCACCAGAAGGTTTAGATACTGTTATTTAAAGTACTTTAAAGTATAGTTCTTAAGTTGTTTTTTTCATGATTGAAGACATGTCTGTCTAAAATTGTTCCAACGCATTAAATTCTGGCAGCCACTCTTGTCCATGTTGACAAACCAGAGGAACTACTGCACTTGTAAACCCCTTATCCACCCTTGATGTGATCTCATTTATATATTGCCACAAACAATGCCATTTTTTCACATTCACCCTGGAGCACTCTTTTCTTTCTCTCTGTCTTTCACTAAATCTATGAGAATTACCTGGGGTCGAAGAGGAGAATAAGGTAGAGGACAAGGCGAAGGAGCAAGTCTACCAGGGCTTGAAAGGTTGGGTATTGCTCTTCTCTACAAGGAGCGAGAGCTGAGGAGGGGGAAGAGTAATACTGGGAGATGGAAGAGGAGACGGAGGACTTTTCTGCTGGGGACCTGGAAGGAGCAGGAGAAGGTTTGGAGAGAACCATCTGAGGAGAAAGATCATTGGAAGGGAGTTCAGAGGACCTCAGTTTGGGGATCGCAGCAGCCAAACTTGGATTAGGAAGACAAGTGGGTGGTTGTGTTGAATTCCTTTTCTGCTTAGGCTGAGGTGGAAGTGGCACAGGAAGAGATTGGAGATTTGAGGGTGTGTTTGTCAGGGTAGGCTGCAAAGAAGGTGAATGAGGAAAAGGAATGGGAGTAACCGAAGGAATCTCTGAACTCTGGACAGAAGGTGGATCTGTCACTATGGGCTGGGCTATGAGCTGGTGAGGGGAGAGGTCTGGAGGTTCCAGGGAGCTACATGTTGTAAATTCCCACCTCTGCCAGAAGGGGTCATTCTCCTCGGTGTCTTTAATTGCAGGCCTCGGAGAGTACAAACGCTCAAGTCGCTCGCTCAGGTAGCTAGAGTAGAATAGCTGGGCAGCAAAGTTCATCCTGGTCGAAGCACTGTCCTCCTAAGGTCCAGCAATTATCCGAATCCCTCTCCTCTTCCGGCTGCTGTGGTGTGTCCGAGGGATAAGAGGACACTGACTGGGGCTGCTCCCACAGTATAACGTCCCCTGCACCAGCTCCCTCCCTCTTTCCCTGCCCTGGGGCTATTTAAGAAGGGATTACCCAGAGGCACATGCATGGTGGCTCTACAGCGTCTCTCCAGTGGCCAGGCCCCTCCCCGGGCTCTATTTCTGGGCCCAGACCGGGATTACTTCCCCTTTCTGTGACGTAGTGCTAATCAGACGGTCTAAGGCGATAGATTCAGACTTAGGGTTTATCTGGGGAGCAGTGATCTGGAGGCTCAATCACACAGAGGAGATGACTATGGATGGAGGATCAGAAATGAAAGAAAGTGGGGTGATGGGTGCCCACAAGGATGGAGGTGCAAGTTTGTGTCTAGAGAATTGCAGGATCTGATCATTGTACCTGCAAAGTAATTGAAAAAAAAGCCACAGTGACTCTCAATTCTCCATTTTCCCTATGCACATTTCAGGTGCACTGCACTTCACCTCGCTGCTCTCTATGAGATAGAGAGAGAGAGCAAGAGTAGACAATTTTCTGCTCAGATGTCTGCACGTGCATCAGTAAGAAACTGAGACAGGTTGTTGCTGCAGAGGCTTCCCTGGATAAATTTGAACAACACAATCGAAAAGTACAGCTGTAGAGAGAGACAGTCTGCCAGCCAGACAGATAACAGAGACTTTAGGGAAAGTGGAGAAGAGGTAAATTGGCTGTTGCCAGCACTCAGCAGGCGGACCGGCTCTGATCAGATATCCAACGTGTCCCTCAAATCTGAACTGACGAGCGACAGTCATTCCTTCCAGGTAATGAGTGTGTCTCGACAGAGATCACTACAGGAATGGGTATAATTAGAGATGGTCCCTTTAGCAGACATGGCTCAGGCAGTATTTGTAGGTAAATCTGAGCATAGTAAATTGAGGGTAAGGCGGGGGGAGTTTACTGTCTCAGCATAGAGTCCAGGTCAGTGATAGTAACAGAATGAAAGAGAGTTTGTTGTGATAGTCTAAAATCTGTAGTACAATCTCTGATGGCGGTATACCATTCCACCCAGATCTCGAGACTTTAAAATATGATCTTAAAGTTCCCATGAAGTCAAAATTGCTCTTTGTGTGTGTTTTTTGTTTATGTCTTGCGCCATTTCTCACCAATACACCCGCATCAGGCCCATTAGTGCCAAAAAAAAGCTGTTATGTAGATTTTTAATGGCATTTTAGAGTTTGTAACTTTCTTGAAACTCATTAAAAATGTTGATGACTCATCCTGCATGAATGTATAAAAAGAAGAACGTCACCAGAGGACTGTGTTGATGGGACGGGACCTCAAAGATTGCTGTACAAAAACATAACTTTATAGGTTTATTCACTGATTCAGTTGAAACTGGGTCATGTTTTCTGGAGAAAATAGTTGCCGGTGTTCCCTCTGCTGCCCCAGGCTGCTCTGCCTGGAGCCACTCTGGACAGATAGCTTTACTTGTTGATAAAATCACTGCTAACAAACGCTAACCAGCATTGTCTTAATGAACACCTCCGGATTGTGGCTGCACATTCCCTCTGAGAACAGAGGTAAGTTGCAGTACAAAGGTGATTTATGATGTTTCCTGGTCGATGGCTTGATACTGCTGAATGTAGTTAGCTGCCCATTAGTTTGGTAAGTGACCCCTGCTGACTTCCATACATAATGATATTAATTTTTTTGTTCATTGTTTGGTTGGATGATAACACATTCCTATCCTAGTTGCCATGTCCCGAATTCCCGTAGTCTTTGCATAGCTCTGACCAGCTCACACCACGGCCAGGACCTCTGTATGCTTCAGCTGAAGTGCCTCTCGGAGAGTCATTTTGAAAAAATGCCCCTGTCTGACCTTTTTCTGCAACATTTCAAAGCTGATAATCTTTCATCACACATCATTTTTTTCTTCACACAGCCATTTCTGCCTGTGAAACAACCGAGTGCCGCACTGTGAATGTCTTCCAGCAGAGACTGTCTACCCGATCGATCTGGATCCATCATTGACATGAGCGTATCACAAAACATTCAGAAACTTGTATTCGAGTTTACAGTAAACGGTGCTGATAGTTTCTGTTAGTACAGCAAATGGACAATAGGATTGGAGCACAGTCAAAGGTCGACTAATGACATGTCTTAAAAGCAGAGGGTGGAGCCTTGTTTCCTCTGATTGAGTCACAGACTTCACCCAATAACGATCAGCTCCTTAAAACGTTTTAGGAAGGCAGTGTGCGCCAGGGGCCAGAGAGGTACTGTATGGTTCGCTGAGCTCGCCTCTTGGCAACAGCAAGGTTCAGTGAGCTCCTTGTTCAGGTGAGGACAACTGTTTGACCGGATAAAATGATGTAGGCCAGCGCCGAGGGTCTCCACCTTTCCATGCTTGTGAACACATGTGGTCATCATAACCACTGCCAGAAGTTAACAGACATATAGACGGCAATGGACAGAAATAGACGGTGAGAAGGTGACCCCGCCTCCAGCAGTCTGTCACACCACAGATCAGCATGACGTCGACTGACTGGACGCCATGATCCTCTGGCTCTGTGTCCGTGTAGACGCTCAGCGCTGCACCATGTGTCTGCCGGCAGGACTTAAAGTAACATTCACACCTCAGAGACGGTCACAAGATGAACTTTGACATACATTTGTGTTTCATGATTTCATTTGATGGGAGCCTCCAGCCATGTCGCTTTCATAAGATGTTGATATTTGTTCTATTTATTTATTTTATGGAATACATTTTATTATGACAAATGTTATGTATGTTATTATATGTAAATCAAAATAATTATTTCATAGAATTACCTGCCATTGTCACAGTGTCTATGCCTCCATGCTGGCGATGGTCGAGGGGGAGGTATAATGTTTTCTCCCTGTCAATCTGTCTCTTCTTGTGAATGCCATATCTCAAGATCGCCTGAAGGGAACGTTTCATATTTGGCACAAACGTTCACTTGTGCTCAAAGATGGACTGATTGGGTTCTCGGTGGTCAAAGGTCAAAGGTCAAGGTGACCTCATGGAGCCCCAGTATTTTTTGTGCCTTAATTCAGGAATGCCTTGAGAGAATTTCGTCAAATTTGACACAAAAATCCACTTTGATGGATTCATTAGAATTTGGTGGTCAAAGGTCTCATCAAATAATTGCCTATTTTTTCTTATAAATTCTTATTTTTTTGCCACAGCAGTGTTTATTACCAGTGATACAAACTGTCCCTGCTGAATTAACTAATTAACTGTTAAACACACAATCAAACAAACTAACTAATGAATAAACAGATAATTGTTTTCTGAATAATTCATAGAAATAAATGTAGGAGTGAGATAGAAATCTACTAAGGAAAAACATCCTCCCTTTTTTTTTAAAGCAACATTATGTAGGAATTGGCATTTTGTGTGATTTCGATTTTGAATGTCATTTTCAAAATTTTTTTTTTTTTTTCTGGTGTGAAACATCAAATTAATTCTGACAGTCTGCAATCATGCTCCTACTTGTGTCCCCGCACGTGGGATTTTTATTCTTCAATGTTTCACTTTGCCTCGGAGGCTTTTTGAGTTTCCACTGACCTTTGTAAAATATTATCAATCAATGACCAAGACTGCCATTAATGTGTGAGATGTACACCACAATTCTTTGCACGTAACCTTTTCTTTCCTTCCGTCCTGTTTCTCTGCTCTTCACTGTCAGACACAAACGTCTCCTGACTCCCTGCTCTCCTCTGATCCCTTCGCTCACTTTTCCTCCAGTTTTGTTTTTCTGCTGCTTAACCTGTAGATCTGCTTAACAGGGCCAGACGAGAGAGCGGAGCACGAGGCCGGAGACGGTCTGGCTTAATGAAGATAACCGCGTTTGCTACGTAACAGTCTTGGCTGTGTGTTTGTGTGTGTGGGAAGGCGTGTGAGTCACACAGACAGAGGAGACAAGTCAATTCAGCGAGAATAACAGGAACCAATCAATGCGATTATAAAGGGCATTCTCCGCGGCTGAATTGATTTTGATTTCTCTGACTTCCTGCTGAACGGAAACGCCGACTGGTTTTCCCAGAAAGAGGTCGGCAGCCATGAGTCCACTCGTTTTTTTATCAATTTTATAAAAAAACAGCTTAAATGATGAAACAAAAACAAATAAGAGGTTGTCAGCTTCAATATTATTTGAGTGGACTGTAGCTACGAATACTGTGAAGATTCTCTGATGGATCACAGCTTTAATACAAGGATGCTGTGTGGAAGTCAGTGTAACACAAGCCTGGAATAGGCTCTGGTTTCTTTACTGACCATCCCCTTTCATTCACTTCAGTGTGGACATGAACACACAGTGACCACGAACGCAACACAGAAACCTGCATTAAAGTCAAGTCAGAGTTCTCGTCTCTAAGAGCCAGTCAGTGTGAGATCTGAGTCCCCTCCCCGCTACAGCCCTCCCTCCCCCTCCCAGATACTGAGCTTTTTGTTCGCCATCTAATGTTTTCATTAGGAAACTGGGCGCAACCAAGTCATCGAGGGAAGGATTAGAGAGCGAGGGAGCGAGCGCAGGGCAGAGAGGCAGAGAGGAAGAGAGGAGGAGAGGAAGAGGTGTGGAGGAGAAGAAATCAGTTTGTTTCCCTGTCTGGTTCTGAATTAGAGGAGATTTGGAGGCTCTCTCTTTCTCTCACTCTGTCCTGTTCTCACCCTTTGTTTCCGTCGTCTGCGTCACCAGCTGCCCACCAGGTTTCGCCATGAACCGCCCCTTCACCTCCTCGGTTGGACTCATCTTGCTTCTGATTGGCTACACTGCGGCAGGTAAGGGATGAGGCTGGGTGTGTGATCCGAGGGGTCACGGGTCAGGACAGGATGGGCCACAGGCCACACAGCTGGTGTCTTGATTTACTGGAACATTTGATTTATGGATCGGTGCCCTGGAAATACAGGTTCTGCTGTTGATCATGTCTATTTCATACTTTATGTCTGTGCTGCATTGTGCAATAGATCCTAAAGCTTTAGATTGTGTAGATGATGGCTGGGTGAACACACATGAATCCAAACTGACATCATGGGTGTACACACACACGCACACACACACACACATACACATGTGAGTGTGTGTGTTCAGGGTCTGCCAGCACATCTGTTACTAATTCACTGCTGCTCTGGCTACACTTAATCTAATATTCTGACAGCAAAGTTTCAAACACTCACTCTTTCCTTCATTCATTCTGCTCATCTGGCCACCCTTCACCAGTGTGTTCAGCTTTGTTTACCAGTGTTGCTGAAATCCAATGGAAATTCATAAAAACTGTGCGCCAGTCCTCCGAATCTGCCAGATCTGTGAGTGGCGGCCTCAAGTGTGAATTACACTGACTTCATACCGCAAGAATGGCCAACTGCAGGAAGAGCACAGCAAAAAGAGCATTCAGCTCCAGCAACAAGCAAGAGCACACAGTCACTAAAAACACAAAGCATTTGATTTCGTATTTTATCTATGGAAGTGTTCAAAGGTCTGTCGCAGAAAGGTGCAGCATATGTCACTTGACTGATGTCAGATAGTTATGTGGGCCAAACGTTTTGATTATACAATGAAGAAAAGTGGAGGAAAAACACAAGAAAGGCCAAATGTTTTGAGAGAATCTAAGAGCTGGAAACAGATTTAAATCTTTTTGAAAATGTCAGCTTGTTGCTCACAAAAAATCTAGTTACAGACGAGCATTCAAGTAGTTAAGGGGTCAGTTTATGTGCTTGCAGAGGAACCGGCAGAACTGTTGGATAGATTGTTCAAAAAAGTTCTGGTTTTAGCTGAAGTTGCACTGAAGATAGTTGAAGTCTCCGGATTGTTCTACACAAAAACATGGTCGGGTTGTGAGGGTTGTGAAAGCAGCTCATTATGACCAAGGACGGATATTTGATCCTACTGTTGGGGTGATGGCGACTTCTCCACAGACGCTATTGCGGTAAAGGTAGGCAATGAACCAGACCACTGTGAGGCAGATGAAGGGGGGACCCAATCGTCATAAACCTAAAAACATATTGTTTTGCTTGTACAATAAGTACAAGTGTTTTCAATGCTTGTTAGTATTATTTATATATAAATTAAATGATATAGGTTATTGATCCCCCCTGGACATCTGGTTATGATTACGATCCATATTTTTTTGTTTATTGGTAGGTGTCGATCTCTGGTGGCCATAGTAAATGACAGGATAAAGGTAGGAAGTCAGATGATGCAGTGGTTTGAAGACCAGCAAAGTCAGAAACAGAACTTCAATTGAGGAGACGGCTGTTTGTTTCTGAAATCAAAAGCCAAAGTTGACTTATTTTAACGACGTAGCTTAGCCTAGTTAACGCTAGTCATGTATGTTACAAGACATAAGTACATAACTTAAATGACACAACTATCCTGCTATCCTGCGTTCCCTATTTCAACCCAATGACATTTTCCTAAACCTAACCGAGTACTCTTTGAAATGTCTGTTGATTTATATGATCAAAGTCATTTATTCGTAAAAAGTAAGTATCAGTTGATGGTTGAAGCACCACATGCAGTGTTTTTACCTCATATATTACAAGCAGGGCGATGTGTAGTTCACACATCTTGGTGCTCTCTTCACTCGAGGTGCTTTTAAACCATCTTAATGTTTTTCCACGGCCGTCTGTCTGTAAGGCCGGAGCACGGTTTGAACTGACGCTCTGACCTGCGCTGACTCCTCAATTTTTGCACTCGACTGAACTCCCCCTCTCCTGCAGAGAGCCGTGTCACTGCACAAAACCACAGAGCTGGTAAAGAAGTGCACACACACACACGCACACACACACACACACACAAAAACACACGGTCATTCACCTCTGTCCTCGGGTAGAGTCAGCGGGTTAGATCATCGTATCTGTGTTTGCTTTTCCTGTTGTGTGGGGAGTTACTCTGTGATTTCTCAACCTCCTCCTGACAGAGGACCATCTCTTGGTATGAGCTGGACTAAAAGGAAAGGCCAACACGAGTGGGAACAAATGCCTCCCTAGCTGTTTGGAAACGCAGACTGGTGGTGATGTTACATCTCCAGCTTTGCATCAGCCACATTTACCACATCTCCACTTTATTACCTACAACACACGACGCTTCTTCCTTTTTTTCCAAACAGCATTCATCATGAGCCTCAGCACGAAAGCTCTCTGTTGAAAGTTTTCCCCTGCTAAAGGGCCCGGCTGTGCTGTGTACGCATTGATCGCACAAACACACACACACACACACACACACACACACACACACACACACACACACACACACACACACACACACGCTGACACTTACATGGAAGCACAGCTGCGGTTTGCACCGATTTTCTTTTTTTTTGCTGATTGTGAAACCAGCAGCACATTCTGTTACAGCTGAAGACTGAGGTTGTTTTGAACAACATAAAAACACCACTTTAATGGCTTCTGCCTCCTGTGTAGGAAAATCTTCATGTTCTTAGTAGGCGGCTGATGGTTGATCTGTCGCATCTGTCAAACCAAAGCAGGTGAGACGGACTCAAACTCCATCGTGGGAGACACACCAGGGCAGACATCTGCTTTGAGCACTCAGCGAGGAACACTAATGAACTAATCGCACCTTCCATCCATCCGTCGCTCTTTCTTGGCCCGTTTCCTGCATGTACTGAACTTGGCGCCCCTCCGGTCGGCGTAATGGAGCTTGTAAAATGTTTCCATGGGATATCTGTGAAAAATCAAGGCAGCCTGATGCTGAGGCACGGCTGTGCATGGGAGGACAATGTGCAGAATCAGATATGGCAATCATTTCTGGCACAGACTGTATTGCTTAAGGAAGAAAGGATTTTAAGGGTCAGCAGTGGACTAAATGACACCACTTGTGACGTGAGATCACCAGAAAACAAATCTTGTATCTACCCATTTAAATGAGGACTTTATTTGTGCACTCATGCCACAAACAAATAGATTGTCTTCATCTCATTGAGTTCATGCTGGAGGTAGTGAAATTGGTGCTGAAAACCTAAGCAGAAGGAAAAACCCAAACAAAGCCACAGTCTGTGTTTATTTGACAGTAGACTGAGTGTCTGGTTCTTCAGTTATTATTTCCATAAAGTGCCCATGTGAAGCTCTGCTTTCCAATAAGGAAAGTGAACCATAGACACTATAGAGCAGTGGTTCTGACGTTGTCCCCTGCAAAATTGATATCAGATGTTCCACCCTGCGTCCTGGACCTTCATTGCAGGCTTACGTCTCGGTTTGCTCACACGTACTTTAGTTACATAGTGCATGTGACTTAACTTGTGACTTACAATTGCTCACTTGTCGACCTTTGGTTTCACAACGGACACAAAAATCTCCTAATTGAAAATCTTGTGCTTATTTGACCCAACCATCCATCCCTCACCTCCTGCATGTGTGGACTTTGCCTGAGTTTCTCCTTTATTGCCATAATAATTTCTATGGCCTCTAGATGTGATCTCCTTACAAGAAATGTTAGGTATGGTTCGTCTTTCGGATGAGGACGGGCTGGTTTTATCCAGAAAGTGTATGAAACCCACAACCAAAACAGTCGTACATTTACTCAGTCATTGTGTTACTGAAAGTAAATGATTCCCCTTCATGCTGGAAAACCCATGGAACCTCCTCAAGGAGCAGATATTGAGAACCTCTTCCCTAGAGAAGACAATTATGAGTAACATAACATTGTTGAATTGTTGGAAAACGTAGGAAAATACCCTGAATTGACCGTGATAGCGATAGTGTCCAACGTGGTTAGCTGTTAAACAAAAATGCTGAGACTTTTAACATTAAGAAAACCTAAGACAGTTTGGGGCGCCAGTGTTTTTACAATTGGCTCGCTGCAAGTTAGAGTTCATGAAGTTCAAGATGGAACCTTTTTTTCCAAAGATTGAACTCCTAATTGTATTTTGTCCAAGAGAAAAGGTGAAAGCACATCCTTGTTTGGTCCATGGCAAGCAGCCAAAGTATGAGAGGAAGGATATTGACAAAACTCACTCTGCAGAGACAACCTACCCAGCCTTAGTATCATAAATTCTCAATTACAACACGCACTCTCAGGCTTTGGCTGATCCACATACACTCCCTGCGTTTTATCTAAATAACAGCAACAGCACTGCTGCCAGCCTCCAGTAAATGAATGAGCGGTTCACTCATTTATAACGTATAAATGCTATCAATGGGAGCTTGGCCCGCAGCCACTAAGAAGGTGTTAGAAAAATGGAAGCAGAGTCCTGCGAGAGAATGCAGGCCTCCCCTCAAATATGTCGGCTTCAAAGAGGAACAGATAATTGGAAACATGACTGCGAGGGGGGGAAACATACTGAAGTGAATTCACACCAAGAGCATAATGGCTTTTCTCAGCATGCTGAGTGTTGCAGTTTTTATACTCATTGTATGCTACAACAATGAGGCAAGATGACTCACCTAAAGGTGGCAGGGTCCGCCACATGTAAACAAAGTAAAACAGCATGAAATGTGTTGTTCTTTAAGGTCAGTTTGTTTATTCAGTTTATTCAGTCATGAAAACCAAGACAGTTTAGATTGTTCAGGCATAAAATTGATAATTATTTTTCTAACACTACACAATGAACCTTTAACTTGTTCAATTAATTTTTTGTGTAGTCTGGTCTATTTGCCCACAGAGAGCATTAAGTTTGTCCATACGTGCTAGCTTACAGTGCTCGTGTACATACTAATTGTGCAAGCACTGGAAGCTAGCAAGTTCATTAACACATTCTTTTCACTTCCTGGAGTGTCTTCTTATCATTTGTACACCTTAGTTTTGTTCAGACTAAACAAATTAGATACAACATAATTATCGCGCTGTAAAAGGGCTGCAGGACAGATTTAGTTACGTTTTGGGTAGAGCCAGGCTAGCGGTTTCCCACATATTGAGTCAACCTATTCTAAGCTAAGCTAACCACCTTAAATGTTTGCCGTTTTCCTTCAGTCTCTTACAGTCATACAGTAACTCTTCCTGTTTAAATGTAAAGATATAGTTCTGAAATGTTAAATCATGTGGCCAATATTTTTTATGCTTTTAAAAATTGTTTTAAGCAGCTTGTTTGCCTTTTCCAAGCCTCCATCATACATTGTAAATCCACTGAGATATGCATCTTTTCCTCTCTCAGGACCTGAACCTGACCTGCAGCCTCGAGCAGTGCGTTCAAGTGCCTGTCAAGAGCACACGGACCTCCACGGGCGCCTGGATGCAGTGGAGAAGGTGCCGGTTCCAAAACCAATTTCACATTCAGAGTCCTGAACGATTTGAAAAACAGCAGGGACATTTTTTGGGATGTTTTTCCCCCCCTGGTGTTGTCAACTTCATTATTAGACGTCAGCTTTCTCTCCATCTCAGGCTGCCAAAAACAGTCCTCAGCATTTCCCTTTTAGGGAGAAGATGTCGACAAAGCTGTGGCTCACTGCCACGCGCGCAGCCACATACTAAAAACCACACAAATACTCAACCATCTCCAAAACGCTGATGAGTTGGTCCAAGTCTCCACACTCACCTCATCTGAAAAACCCCACACTTACTCTGACCTTACTTTACTAGCTGTTTTGGGCGACTGTATAATTCATATGAATAAGTGATTGTATTATTCATGAGTGATGATTCTATTATTCATACTACAACTTATTAATGCATTATTCATGCGTTAACCACACAACTATGTTTCCCGTCTCTGGCAGAAAGTGGAGGACACGGTTGAGAATCTGGAGGCGGAGCTGACTGCTCTTCTGGATGCCATTGAGGCCCCGAAGTGGCGCCCCCTGTTGGACAGTAGAGGAAGGACAACTGTGGATATTCTGGAAGACCCGGGGCCGAGGGGCCGGTCGTAAACCAACCAGACATTCATGGAGGGGTGGATTCAGGGGGGATCTTAAACTTGGACATTGATGGCTCTGTTTCAATGACTTCAATACCATTGTTTTTTAAACTGTGTGTATGCATATACTGTATCTGTATATCAAAATGCTGTTTTAATCTTAAAAGAGGAGAAATAAGGACAAAGCTTGTGTGTATTATCTGCTCTTACTAATCCTGTGACAGCCTCAGTCATAGAGTCTTCCTCCTGCAGTCAATAGTGGCACTGCTCATGTATACAATGCTTTTTAAAGAGAGTAATTCACTTTGGACATCCCTGCTGTGTTAGCTCATACCCCTGCGCTTCATCGCCCTCTACTGTCTACCCTTAAGGCTTTTATCTGAACGGAGAAGACAAAAAAAAAAAACGGTGAGACAACCAAAATTACTGGAAGGAGATTTATTTCTTTATCAAAGCAAGTTAAAGCAGCATTTTTATTTTTTATTTTTTTAAACACACGGAGCAGTTTTCAGTTGGTACGGTAACAAGGCTTTTTCACCGACTCCCCATTAAAAATCCTGTAGCACAGAAACATTATGCAAAATAGGATCACAAGGAGGAAAAAGAGTGGCACAAATCACATGTTCTTCTTCTTCTTCTTCTTGATTAGTTTTCTCGACAGGGCACTGAGTTTCAAACTGTAATCCACAGAGTTAAGACATCTACAGAATGGAACACCTCGAGAGAATCCGTCAGAAAAAACGGCTGAATAGGAGACATGCTGTCGCTGGTCAAAAACTAGCACAAAGCCTTTTTTTTCTTTTTTTTTTAAACACCTAACAGCATCCAGAACATTAACACATAAAGGGGGACATGTCAGGAGGGTTTGCAAGCACAGTCCAATTAGGAATGATCACTGATATATCGAGGAACAACTCCCAAACTGTGGGTTGGTATTGTAACTTTGAGAAAAGCTTCACTTAAATTAACCGTCAAAATAATTCTTTATCCATTTACAAATGATTAACAGAAAGACACATCCACCTCACGCCTGTGTTGACTCGGATGATCTGTAGGCTGCTTTAATGAGTCTTAGAAATAACTGAGCCTTCTTTGCCACGAATGGAGACATTCAGTGTTTTTAATAATGCAGTAAATTCTGTGCTGGGGTGAAGTGAAAACCTGCCCCAGTTCCAAATATTCTTCCTTTGCCGCACAGACGATAATGCAACATTTAAATCCCACAGAAGGAGCATCACACACGACTGCTGACCTCATTCCACTCATCCAGCAAGGGTACGAGCCTGTATACTTGACCATTAAGCATTAAGACAATCTATGGGATGCCAAAAGGTACTGCATATCATCTAAAAATATCATGCCGTCCATATAACACTGGAATTATACGATTTTTGTACAGTTTAAAGTTCACGAAACTCACTGTCCAGAAACATTTACGCAGGCCAGTTATACTCTGATTTGGACTGTGTCTATAATCAGGTGAGCACTGAGGTATGCTAATTACCAAAAGCTTGTACATGCACGAAACAGCCAGTAAGGCTCAAGCTCCAGGCTTTGGCAAAAACAAGCTTATACTGTAAAGGTACATGCAAAAAGAAGCACAGGGCTCAAGACTAGTAACTTCATCACATATTTTGGCGGACTTGGAGGATTGCCACTTTATATCCCTTTAAAGAAGCTTCTTAATCTAATCATAATGTATGGTGTTTAAAGAAATGGTTAAACATTTTGGGAAACGCACTTACTAGCTTTATTTCTGAGTGTGAGATGAGAAGATTGACACTGCACTCATGTCTGTGTGTTAAGTATGAAGCCGCAGCCAAGAGGCGGTTAGCCTAGCTTAGCATGAAGGCTGTGAGACTCCGGAGGGACTCTGCTACAAGCTACAAGACGAGGATCGGACGATGGACCACAGAGGCAGCACCATTTGCAGTAACAGATGCTACCTCCATCTCATGTGACCAGTGGTATTACGCAACAGGACGAGGCAGGGCTAGCGGGCATCGTTCCTTCGCATTCTGTTGATAACATTAGTTCATTTTTTAAATGTTTTAAATTAAAATTCAGGCCAGATCTTGCACATTACACCTTTAACTCAAGCTCAAATATATTAATAAGTGAGCTTTAGGTGGACTTGGTAAGTTGATTTCTCACCTTGGACAGAAGCTTTATATTAAGCTAATTGCCTCGCAGCTCCGGCTCCGTGTTTAACTCACAGACACAAGGGTGCAATAAATCTTCTCCTTTAATTCTTGAAAAGAAAGCTAGTAGGTGTATTTCCCAAACTGCCTGACTATAACTTTAAGTTTCCCCCCCTTACCTGAAATAGATACTTTATACATTATCACAATATGATTGTATAAATGATAGTATTTTCACTTGCAGAAGGAACACTGACTTTATGTTATACTGGGAAAAAGAGACATACATTCACACACTCAAAGTTCCTTAGAAATGGTTATGCAAATGGTAGAAAAGCTTTGGCATATTTTGCCTACAAGTTGTGCCTGCACACTTGGAAAGAAGAGCAGAGCGAAGCAGTGTGAAGCTTCACGCGGCTCTTCCTTTAGTTTATACGTCGACTTTGCAGTCCCACATAAAACTGTGGTGAGTTTAATAACCTATACTGTATGCTATTTACATGGGTTTCATTTTATTAGGCCTTAGGGTTTTAAGGTGGACCTCTGCTACATGTTCTCAGGTGTTCAGACTGAGATTAATGGCACCACCTTAAAGGTAACACTATCACTACGACAGTAATAGACTAGCTCATCTGTACGAGTTGAAGTACCAGCAGGGCACAGCTACACATTTAAGTACAGCCCAGAAACAAGCTCTACAGGGAGATGATCGTTATACTAACCAAGCACTTAAAGAGATGATGACATCTAGTGAAGCAAACAGAGCTTTCTAATAGATTCTTAAAGGATGGGATTGTTGGTGATTGGTATTCAATCCCCAGAGCAGAGTTTCCGTATGCTCTTTGAGCATGGTGCAGGGCTAAAATACTAAATCTTGGTAACCATTACAGACACAGTGACAAGTAAAACCGCTCATTCTGATTGCTGCACTGACTCCCCGTCAATGACAGTACCTTATCGTCCTTTAAAAAAAAAAAAAGCTTGCAAAAGTAACAGTTTGCTTCAAACTAGCATTTTAAACTATAACGCATCCATGGCTACGATGTGATTAACGAATACTGATTATCATCAACAGGCACCACTTTAAACAGGTTCACAACATGAAACCAGCCACATGTTCTTGGCTGACTGCAAATTAACACTTACTGTAAATGTGTCTCGGGAAGGTGTTGCAACAGGAGGAAGGTGCTCCGGGGGAAATGGAGAACGGTTGCTCTGAATTAGGGCAAACCTAACATGAAACAGGGCCGAGGGGAAGAGTGAGCTGAAGACACAGGCAATAATATAAAGTGAGTGCCTGCGTGTGCTGAATAATTCAGTCGTCCCCATCAGATTTGGAGCAGGAAGGCGGAGAGGGCGTCTCCACCGAAAACCATCGACCCCTCCAAAAAACTGCCGACTGCTATTGCTCGGGATGTCGTCATGCTCGCGGAGCTTTCTGCTTGTGAACAACACCTCCTAGTAAGTGATACCTTATTTGTCATGCTATACTGTAACATTGCATAGAAGTTAGAGCTTACTCTAGGGGGTACAGTAGGCGGGGACTCTCTGGAAATCTGCTTCATTCATGCCTTACCGGAAGGATGCTACAGAACAAAAAAAATAAAAAAAATAAGGAGGGGGGAATGGTGGGAGCCGTGTTGGGTCCTGCTGTGCGTCAAGTCGGACCTGCTGTGCGTTTTCCTCCGCTCCTGGCTACAACAGAGGAGGGAGGTGAGAACGTATCTATTGGCATGGCAGCAGCAGCCAGAGAGACCTGTGACAGTCACTGTGAGGCGATGTGGCGCTAGCAGCTGCCGGGGGAGGAGCACACCGAACCGCACATGCTCATTTTGGAGGAGGACTCCGGCTCCGGCTCGGGTTCTGGTTCTGGCTCGAGTGCGTCATCATCGGTGCCCCCAGCTTCAGCCTCTCCGTCGCCGTCTCCGCCATCATCATCGCCCCCAGCCTCTGACTGACCCTCCTCCTGACGCCGTTTCAACCTGAGACAGTTGGAGAAACACAAACATACACCATATGTTAATCTCTGCATCTAATTCTAAGTCGAACCTTTAACCCCTTGAACCCCTTTAGACAGACAGCAAATTTCTAATTTTATTTTATCCCTGTGAACACATTGGTCCTCAGAGAAGCAGTAAGATGGAACACACGCACTGAAAGCAGTCAAAGGGAATGAGAGGCCTTGAGTCTATTACATAGTACTCGTCTCTGCTGTGCATAATTCCAGACATTATGTCCTCCATTATAAATAGAAGAAGTTTGCCATAAATTAGAGCAATGGGATATAATAAGACATTTGCCAAACAGAAGGATTTCAGTAACGCTGCAGTGGCAGGACCTGGTCAATAATGAATGAGGCAATAATTTAGAGCAGCACGGAGCCAATATTCCTCCCTCTACATCTCAGAGAGGACACATTTTCAAAGATAAATGAACCAGATAGACTTTATTAATGTATACTGTGTATATATTACAGAAATATAAGATATATGCACAATATGTAGCCACAGTCTTTGATCATCTGTGGTCTACATATCCAGGTCATTTCATTAAAGAGGCTTCGGTTTGGATTAATGTGCAGTCCTCTCCTGTAAGCTGAATGCCTTCGTACATCAGTAACTTTATCAAGATACACTGCATGCTCCATGGCTGTGTGTTACAGTGGACCTACAGTAGATGAGTAGCTGCAGCTGATACAAGTTCTGAATGTTCATCATCTCCTGATGGTGTTTCCCTCCGCGATTTTGCGCAGCAATGATGCTTCAGGGTGTGTTCAGTGTTCATCCATTCTTTAGTCCCAGTCATGTTTTAAATGCAGGTGACAGTGGGGGAGATGTTTTTCTTCAAACTCTTTGACAGTCAAATTATTAACTGTGAATCTTTGGAGTGGGTCCCATCGTTTCTAGCCGTTATGATAACTATGTACTTCCTCAAGTAATTTGCTGAGATCTGAGAATGAAATAATGAAATCTGCCGTGATGAGGAACATGAGCATTCAGCGGAGCGCACAGGCTGTAATCAACGAGCCAAAACTGAGCCAATAAGAAAAGAACACAAATGGCGACACGATTGACTGCAATGCTCGATATCAACAACGGCTTTCTTATTCCAGGTTTAACAACTATTTGTCAATATTCTGCCTGACTGATAAATCAGTTGGCTGATATCATCAGCTGATTTCTCCGTGTCAGTATCAGTGTATATGTTGTCTGTTACGTGCTGGTATGAAAACCTTTTGTGTTTTACAGATTATAATTCAGATAAAAAAGTTTGGGGTACTTCATAATTATTATTCTTTCACTCATATTTGCTGTTTCAGTGCACTGATGTCACTTTACACAATAAAGGTTAATATCAGTATCAGCAGCAGCTCTAAAGACTGAGTGTTGGTTGGACTTTAATATACACACCATTCCACTGTGCACGTATATATATCAAACCCTATTAGTATTAAACAGTAACAGTAGGCTGTGTTGATTGTATAGTATACTACCTGCAAAGAAGTTCACTATATAGATTAGTACAGCATATACTGTATACAATTTGTCTGCAGTATGGATTTGGGAAAATGCCATTAGTTTTCCTGATTACTAGCTACATTATGGGTGTGCACACTTTTGGTTAGCACCGAATAAAGTGGAAGAAATTTGGCAAAACTGTTGGTTTAAAATGTGAACAATTATCTGAACAGTTGTGTTTTCCAGTCATGTTCCACCAACGCCACATTATGAGAGCTCATGAGCAGTGAAGAAAAGAAGTTTCTAAGGAAAAGGGTGGCGGAAAAACAAACAAATTCCTATTAACTTATGTTAATCATTAACATTAATAATATAGTGTTGTATTGTCATACATCTGTGAGGAATTTTTTTTTTCATTCCCATGCACTCATAAAGACAACTGTGAATGTCTGATGGTCTCAAATAAAGCCATATTTCCTGTATTTAAAATGAAAATCAGATTTGACTCTTGTGATATTTTCCCTGTTGCCTTGTGCATCCAGCAGGACAATAACTTACTCTCTACCCTGGTGCATAACTGTTGAATGACGACACAGGAAACTCTGCTTTTAGCCCAGATTATAAACGGTCTGCTGCTCTTGTGTTTGTTCACTTACTTCTCACGGTTGAAGATCATGAACTCTTGCTGCACCACTTCAAGGCACTCATGTAGGTAGTCATTCTCCTGCGGGCGGTCAAAGGAAACATCACTGTCATCATCATCTTCCACGTCAACATCAACATCGTTATCGTCAGTAAGGACCACAGTTAAAACTCTACATCAGCTCGGATCAGTCAGCTGCCTGACCTCCGAGGTTAAAATGTTGTTTTCCTCATTTCCTTTTTATCCCTCGTTGCTCTTTTTAGACAAGTCATGAATTGTTTGTGAGCCCTCCTCAAATTGGATGTTTGGCCCGAGACAAAAATAGAAGCTCATATTTCCGAAAGCACTTGAGGCCATGACAACAGCAGCGAAGGCTTCATAATTTAATAATCTTGGTAATAACGCAGTATGAGCGCACACAAGCAGGCACACACACACACACACACACACACACACACACACAGAAACACAGAGTCTCATAACCCTGTTATTGTTCGAGGTACACACTCCTTGCACGTGCTGATCAGCGCTGATAACACGGAACGCACACACACTGAGGAGTGACGTTAATAACACTGATGTCATGATGACTGTCTGATGGGAACAGACCATTTCTCATAGACCTCTCATATAGAGAGAGGATATCTCCTGTCTGTACTAAATGATGTCTCAATCACACAGAACAAGGAAGAAGAGACAAAGTGACTCCAGCAGCATATTTACAACATGATCCTGATTTCAGCACAAACGCAGAACATCAGGACAGACCTGAGCTGTTAATCTAGTCATTAATTTCACTAAAAAAAGGAAAGTTCTGTCATTATCTACTGAACCCCATGATGATGGAAAGCTGGATGACGTTTCCTCGTTCACAAAACATTTCTGAAGGTTCACAGCAAAACAGCTGAGGTATTTATTAAAAACATGTAAAATCAACCAAAAAAAACTACTGATTTGAAAAGACGTTTTTTACACCCTTGACAAATAGTCAAGCTTGCGTACCCACATCAAATAGGGTGGCACTGATGCTTTACCTTAAAGTAAAAATAGAAAATTCACACAGCTTTACATTGCCGTCAGACCGCCCTTTCTTTTGGCACTACATTTTCTTAACCATAGAGCCTCCGTATCCCTACGCATTAGCATAATGCATTAACAGGTGATCTGCGAGCAGCGAAATACAGTGTGAGGCCAAGATGCGCTAACGGCGATGTAAAGCGATGTGAATTTTCTTTAGACAATGTACACTTGAACTGATATAGATTTTTTTAGGTGACCCTTGTTTTAGGTGCTTAAATTCACTTTGCATCTGGACCCCGTTCACTGCAGTACAAAGCTGAGCGTCTGGGCTGGAGTGGCTCTCTGCTTCTCCAAACTGAGGCTGCGCTGATTACGGTAGGGAACAGACAGACTATAGATATGTACTTTATATGACTCCACTTCAAAAAACTCGAACTATCCCTTTAACAGCCACAGTGAAGATGTCAATTTTTAAAAGGGTGTAAATAATGTATCTTCAAATCAGATTTGGGATATTGGGCTTTTCTGAAACTTTGTTTATGACTAGCTGTATGGAGCCATTTAATGTTTTCTTTAGTTGTTTCTTTACATTATAAAACATGTCCCCATATACTTGTTCAGGAAAATGCTGCAATGTAGGGCTGGGTATCACCAGGTACCTCGCAATACGATACTATCACGATATTTTGCCCAAGATAACGATAATATCACGATACAGCGATTCTGTGATAATTGATATATTGCAAGAAATTTCATCCACTATACATCACGATATCTGTGTCACTGAAGAAATTCAGAATTTACTGACTGCACTGAATCCATTTCACAGGAATTACAAAACATTGTCAATCAATATCACATGAATGACAGCCAAGTAAAACAAAGTGTATACTGCACAGTGGCTCTTCTTAACTCACACACTTACCACAACTTAAATATTATTAAATATCGATATTTGGCGCCAGTGTATCGATAATGTACCTCAAGGTGAAATATCGCGGTATTTCGTAGTATCGATATTTTGGTACACCCCTACTGCAATGCCACTTTGCTGTGAAGCTCCAGAAATGTTTTGAAGACTATGAAAGTTCATCTGACTTTCCATTGGTGAGAAGTTTTGGGGAGAATTTTTATTTTAAGGGGGGACTTATATTTCAATGTGAACGATTGTCCTTTTTGTCTGCATGTCTCAGAACTTTAAGAAGCCGTACACCTTTGGGTCATATTATTTTCCCAGGATTAAGTCAGTTTAAAAAAATGGAATAAATACTGCAAGGGGTGAAACGTATTATTTTCATAACATAAATTAATTGCTTCATTAAAATGTCAGAAGCCAGAAACAGCAGATGTTTTGTGCTTAAGTCTCTAAAAGGAATACCTCGACAAGTTAGGATTAGCGGAAGTAGAAGAGAAGATGGAATCCATTTTCACGGCTCTACGGTAAATATGTAGCCTGACCTACCCACTGTTTTTACCAAAAGTTTCAATTTGTACACTGAGGCGTTGCCAGGCAACCTGCAAAAAACACATTATTTTTCTCATAACGTCCACTGCTGCACCTCGATTCAACATCTGTCTAGATGCTTTAGTGCCTGTCTATCCAAGGCCTCTCTTTCGCCTCTCATTCGTCAACTCTCAGAAGCCTGAACAGACATCAGCCTCTGTGTTTCCATGTAAGCTCTGCAGGTGTTTTTGGAATCATGGACTGCTGGGGGCGTGGCTGAGGGCAGTGACTGTATAGTTGTGACATAACAACCTTACAGAAGACCTGAGTCACAGCTTCTGAATAAGTGTCTTTGTCCGTGGATTGAGTGTTTTGATACATTCGCAGTATTTATTAAACACATGGACCTGACTTATAATGAAAAGAGACATGGAAATCTCACTTTCTACAACATTGTGGTAGGGCTGGCCTGAGTGAATGGAATGTAGGAGGCAGACTCTCAACGCAGGGTTCAAGTATCGAAAATAGAGTTTTAATTCTTGCAGAAAGTGCCACCAAAATGCACAGTGAACCAAACAACAAAAAAGATATTTACAAAAAGTATCAAAGAAAAAAACAGTTAACTCAACTTGACTGAAAATAACTCCACTCAATATTACAGTGAGACACACTGTGCACTCTCCTGCACACCTGGTGTCCTCTCTCTTTGACACCACACACTCCTCTGACTTCCCTGCATGCTGGGAGCCAAAGACAGGAATCCACCTGGACTCACCCAAGCCGCAGGGAAGCCTCCTCTCTCTTCTAAAAACCGGTAAGCATCCATATTATTAATCTTAATTTCATCACCCAATGGGAATTCACATAGGCTTTTATCACACACACATCTGTGCTCAAATATGTCACATCATATCAAACTATGCACATTTCGCATTCCCACACAATCTGCATCCCCCCCCATAGATGGTACCGCCCGATGACCTCACTGATGATGTCATCCAGGTTATAAAAGCAGGAAGTAATATCCCTTTCCTCCTTTTGCCAATGGACCACATGGTGAATATGAAACAAAAGCAACAAAACAATGCATCTGTAAAGATTACTTAATTGCACATAAACTGAATTAAACCAATAAACTTATTTAACTTAACATTACTTGTCTGTGTTTGATTTAGCCGGACACGTTGATGTTAATGATCTGTACTTAAATATATACTGCAAACTCAAACCAAACCCGGGACAGGATGTGTCTGCATAATATTGAACAAAGATGGACTACTGGTTAAACAAACTACACAAGCATACTAACTCAAATAGAAATGAAATGTAAAGGGACAAATGGTGTGGTCTCACCCACTTTGTCACACACCCCCCCCCCCCTTAAAACCGTTACTCCTCCGAGTCACGGGACAGGAAGTCAGCAATGACATTCTCACAGCCCGGTCGATACTGGACCTGAAAACGATAAGGTTGGAGAGACAAGTACCATCTTGTGATTCTAGCATTAGTGTCTTTCATCTTGTGGATCCACTGCAATGCTCGATGGTCAGACTCAAGAACAAACTCTTTGCCAATAAGATAATATTTCAGAGTGTCTAAAGCCCACTTAATAGCTAGAGCTTCCTTTTCGACTGTGGAATACCTAATCTCTCTTGGAAAAAGCTTACGACTGATGTACTGCACAGGCAACTGGTTCCCCTCCTCACCCTGCAGTAACACCGCTCCAAGACCAACGCCCGATGCATCTGTCTGCACAACAAAGGGAAGAGTGAAATCTGGACATTGCAACACAGGTTCTTGACACAAACAGTCTCTTAAGTCATTGAAAGCATTTTCACTTTCTTGAGTCCACTTAACCTTAACTGGGCTGGATTTACGAGTCATATCAGTCAATGCCGCAGCCCTTGATGAAAAGTCAGGAATGAGACGACGATACCATCCAACCAACCCCAAGAATGACCTTAGCCTCCTCTTGGTGTTAGGCAACGGAGATGCTGCAATGGCCTCCACCTTTCCTACCTGAGGACGGATACCACCACCTCCAATCACATAGCCAAGATACTGAACCTCAGGCTTGGCAATGTGACATTTCCTGGCGTTGATAACCAGGCCTGCACTCCTGATACGTTGGAACACCTCGTTCAGATGTTGCATGTGCTCTTCCCAGGTTCGACTGAAGATAACGATGTCATCAATGTAGGCCGCTGCATAGTCCTCTGCTCCTCTCAACATCTGATCCACTAACCTCTGAAACGTTGCTGGAGCTCCATGCAAACCAAAGGGCATCCTTCTGAATCTAAACAGGCCACTTGGGACCCTGAATGTTGTAAAGTCCTTTGATGAGTCTGTCAAGGGCACTTGCCAGTACCCTTTGCAGAGGTCAAGGGTCGTCAGGTAGCTGGCATTCCCCAAGCGCTCGATCAGTTCATCCACCCTTGGCATAGGATACGGATCAAAGGCAGTCACAGCATTCAGCTTTGAAAAATTGACACAAAATCTCAATTTAGCATCATCCTTCTTTGGGACCAACACTACAGGGCTGCACCACTCACTGTGAGACGGCTCGATGATCCCTGTAGACAGCATCTCCTCCACTTCCTGCTTCAATTCAGGAACCAGCCTGGCTGGAATGCGGCAGGTTGTGTCCCTGATAGGCTGCTGTTCGGGTGACCGCAGATGGATCTGATGTTCAATGAGGTGAGTACAACCTGGTTTAAGGCTGAAGAGTTCTTTTTTCATATGGGCTTGCAGTTCCTGGCGTTTATCTGGTGTGAGATGACTTACATCTGGAAAAACAGCAGTCTCTGATGCAGATGGAAAATACTGCTCCTGCAGCTCTTCCTCATCAGTTACTGTGCATGCCCACAAGGTGGCAGAGTGCTCTGGTTGGTCTACCCACTCTTTCAACAGGTTTACGTGGAACACCTGACGCTTTTTCCGGCGATCCGGCAACAAGAGTTCATACGTGACTGGACCTGTCTTCTTGCTGACAATGTATGGCCCCTGCCACTTGGCCAGTAGACCGCTGTCAGATGTTGGCAACAGAAGGAGAACTTTTTGGCCCTCCCGGAACACTCTCCTCCTTGACGCCTTGTCGTAACTCTTCTTCTGTCTCTCCTGTGCTTGAACCAGATTATCAATTGCCAACTCTTGGAACATTTCTAATTTGTCTCTCATCTTCAGCACATATGATAGCTCACTGCATTGCTGTTGTGGCCGGGGACACTCCCAAGCCTCCTTCAGGACATCCATTGGCCCCCTCACTGGATGACCATACAAAAGCTGAAAAGGTGAGAAACCGGTTGATGCTTGCGGGACTTCCCTGTATGCAAACAGCAAAAATGGAAGCCACTGGTCCCAATCAGACCCAGAGTCATTAACAAACTTCCTCAGCATGGACTTAAGTGTCTTATTAAAGCGTTCAACGAGGCCATCAGTCTGTGGATGGTAGGGGCTAGTCCTCACACCTTGAATTCCCAGCAGACTGTACACATCTTTTAGAAAACTTGATGTGAAGTTTGTACCTTGGTCTGTAATGATCTCCTTTGGGATGCCAACTCTGGAAAACAGCTGAACGAGGCAGCTAACGATCTGGCGGGCCTTGATCTTCCTCAGGGGGAAGGCCTCCGGATATCTTGTTGCATAATCACAGACTACTAGTATATACTTATGGCCTCCACTACTCCTTTCTAGTGGGCCTACAATGTCCATGGCAATGCGGGAAAAAGGTGTATCGATGACGGGCATGTTAATCAGAGGGGCCCTTTCTCCCTTTCTTCCTGGAGCTGTTAGCTGACACTGTGGACAGGACTGACAGTATTTAACTGTGTCAGAATACTGCTGGGGCCAGTAGAAACGGGGAACCATTCTTGCAAATGTTTTTGCCTGCCCTAGATGTCCGGCCCACGGGATAGAATGACTCAGATTAAGGATTGTGGGCCTCAAACTCTTGGGAATGACCAGCTGATCACTGATCTGACTACGGCGATACAGCTTGTCTCCCTTAACCACAAACACTTCCTTTCCTTTCTCTGTTACTTGGGTTGACTCAGGCACACATTTAGAAAACAAGGTTGTGATTGTGGGGTCTTCTCTCTGTAGCTTAGCAATGTCCCCTGGAATGGCAAAAATGTCAGAGTCCCTAGGCTCGACTACATGCTCAGCTACCTTGGTTCCCCTCAATTTCTCCTGTCGCCTCTGTCTCCTGCTTTTCCGTTCCTTAAGCTGCTTGTGCTGAACACCAGGCACTTCCTCATTTGCAAATGGTAACTCCTCCCACCCTCCTGTTGAGCTGGCCTGCTCTTGGCTGCTCTTGGCTCTTGTGACCGCCAACAAATTGTCACTGGTGCAGCTAGCCCTGGCCTCACAAGACTGCCTAGCTATCAACTCGGCAAGAGGAACATCACAGCCCAACACAACCTGATAGGGCAGATGTTCAAATACCCCCACTAATAACGTGTACTGTTGGCCATTAACCTGGATAGTTACCTCGGCTATGGGATAACCTACTTTGTCACCATGGATACAAAAGACATCCACAGTTCCCCCACAAAAAACAACGTCCCTTGGGAGACTGTCCTATCTGATCAGAGTGCGGTCACTTCCTGAGTCTAAGAGAGCTACACAGGGTCTGTCCCCAATTACTACACCTATTGTGAGCTCCTCACGGTGACATTCTAAGACATCATCCCCCTCTACCTCTTTAATAATTAGCTGAGGAGCAAAACACATGTAATTCTTGCTAACATGTGTATTAGGGCACTCTGTCTTAAAATGACCTTTCTGACCACAAGAATGACATGCTAAGAGAGCTTTATTTCTTGGCTCAAATTTAGCAGGGTTTGAAAAGGAAGGGCTATGTCTTATGGACCTAAATCTCAACTCATTGCCAACGGGCTTACTTGGTGGTATGGGTGGGCGGGGGTTGGCTGGGAGGTATTCTTTTGGGGGGCGCCGTGCAGCCAGGAATGATTCAGCCAACTCTGCTGCTTCTCTGGAGGACTTTGGGTTTCGCTCCTTGATCCAGGTACAGAGCTCAGGATTCAGGCCTTTGAGGAACTGCTCCATAACAATGATGTCTCCAATTTGCTCCTTTGTCTTTGTCTTTGGTGTCATCCACTTGTCATACAGATCCTTGAGACGGACCTGGAGTTCTTTTGGAGTCTCCTCTTCCCCTGGAACACTGGATCGGAACCTCACACGATACGTCTCTGCACAGATTTCAAATTTCTGCAAAACAGCACCTTTAACTTTTTCATAGTCCATGGTGTCATCAATGTCCATCGCCACATAAGCTGAACGTGCTTTGCCGGCCAGCAGTGGGGCTAGGTGGAGAGCCCACTCCTCCTGTGGCCACTGGCAGGCATGAGCAATTCTCTCAAAGGTGATTAAATAGTGTTCAATGTCCTCACCTTCACTATATGGCTGCATCTTGGGACCTTTCCAACCCGAAAACCTCACCAAACTGGAAGGCTGTCCTCCATTAGCCATCGGCAGTGAGCCAGCCTCCGGCCTGTGCTGGATTAATGGACTGTAAGGTGGTTCAGATGGTGGCTCTATAGAGGGGGTGGATGTGCCAGGTGTTGCTGCCTCGTCCCTAGGCAGCTGACGATCCACACGGTCCTGATGTACTTCCTGTTGGAGCTTGGTAAGCTGATGTTGGAATCTTTGCCACCTGTCCTCTTGTCGTCTGCCTTCCTGCTCTGCCTTGGCATCAAAATCTGCCTGTCGTTGAATTAGGCCCCGCAGAAGACTTGAGAGCTCAACCATGCTCTCTCGTTCCGGAGGTTGACCGCCTGCTGCTCCCTGCTGGTCTTGGACGTCCTGGGACATGGTGGACACTGGTGGACACTCAGCTGCTCCTCTTCCTCTTCCTCTTCCTCTACTTGACATATTCTTCACTGCCTCCTACTGGCCTGGGACCCACCAACTGCCACCATGTGTGGTAGGGCTGGCCTGAGTAAATGGAATGTAGGAGGCAGACTCTCAACGCAGGGTTCAAGTATCAAAAATAGAGTTTTAATTCTTGCAGAAAGGGCCACCAAAATGCACAGTGAACCAAACAACAAAAAAGATATTTACAAAAAGTATCAAAGAAAAAAACAGTTAACTCAACTTGACTGAAAATAACTCCACTCAATATTACAGTGAGACACACTGTGCACTCTCCTGCACACCTGGTGTCCTCTCTCTTTGACACCACACACTCCTCTGACTTCCCTGCATGCTGGGAGCCAAAGACAGGAATCCACCTGGACTCACCCAAGCCGCAGGGAAGCCTCCTCTCCCTTCTAAAAACCGGTAAGCATCCATATTATTAATCTTAATTTCATCACCCAATGGGAATTCACATAGGCTTTTATCACACACACATCTGTGCTCAAATATGTCACATCATATCAAACTATGCACATTTCGCATTCCCACACAATCTGCATCCCCCCCCATAGATGGTACCGCCCGATGACCTCACTGATGATGTCATCCAGGTTATAAAAGCAGGAAGTAATATCCCTTTCCTCCTTTTGCCAATGGACCACATGGTGAATATGAAACAAAAGCAACAAAACAATGCATCTGTAAAGATTACTTACTTGCACATAAACTGAATTAAACCAATAAACTTATTTAACTTAACATTACTTGTCTGTGTTTGATTTAGCCGGACACGTTGATGTTAATGATCTGTACTTAAATATATACTGCAAACTCAAACCAAACCCGGGACAGGATGTGTCTGCATAATATTGAACAAAGATGGACTACTGGTTAAACAAACTACACAAGCATACTAACTCAAATAGAAATGAAATGTAAAGGGACAAATGGTGTGGTCTCACCCACTTTGTCACACACCCCCCCCCCCCCTTAAAACCGTTACTCCTCCGAGTCACGGGACAGGAAGTCAGCAATGACATTCTCACAGCCCGGTCGATACTGGACCTGAAAACGATAAGGTTGGAGAGACAAGTACCATCTTGTGATTCTAGCATTAGTGTCTTTCATCTTGTGGATCCACTGCAATGCTCGATGGTCAGACTCAAGAACAAACTCTTTGCCAATAAGATAATATTTCAGAGTGTCTAAAGCCCACTTAATAGCTAGAGCTTCCTTTTCGACTGTGGAATACCTAATCTCTCTTGGAAAAAGCTTACGACTGATGTACTGCACAGGCAACTGGTTCCCCTCCTCACCCTGCAGTAACACCGCTCCAAGACCAACGCCCGATGCATCTGTCTGCACAACAAAGGGAAGAGTGAAATCTGGACATTGCAACACAGGTTCTTGACACAAACAGTCTCTTAAGTCATTGAAAGCATTTTCACTTTCTTGAGTCCACTTAACCTTAACTGGGCTGGATTTACGAGTCATATCAGTCAATGCCGCAGCCCTTGATGAAAAGTCAGGAATGAGACGACGATACCATCCAACCAACCCCAAGAATGACCTTAGCCTCCTCTTGGTGTTAGGCAACGGAGATGCTGCAATGGCCTCCACCTTTCCTACCTGAGGACGGATACCACCACCTCCAATCACATAGCCAAGATACTGAACCTCAGGCTTGGCAATGTGACATTTCCTGGCGTTGATAACCAGGCCTGCACTCCTGATACGTTGGAACACCTCGTTCAGATGTTGCATGTGCTCTTCCCAGGTTCGACTGAAGATAACGATGTCATCAATGTAGGCCGCTGCATAGTCCTCTGCTCCTCTCAACATCTGATCCACTAACCTCTGAAACGTTGCTGGAGCTCCATGCAAACCAAAGGGCATCCTTCTGAATCTAAACAGGCCACTTGGGACCCTGAATGTTGTAAAGTCCTTTGATGAGTCTGTCAAGGGCACTTGCCAGTACCCTTTGCAGAGGTCAAGGGTCGTCAGGTAGCTGGCATTCCCCAAGCGCTCGATCAGTTCATACACCCTTGGCATAGGATACGGATCAAAGGCAGTCACAGCATTCAGCTTTGAAAAATTGACACAAAATCTCAATTTAGCATCATCCTTCTTTGGGACCAACACTACAGGGCTGCACCACTCACTGTGAGACGGCTCGATGATCCCTGTAGACAGCATCTCCTCCACTTCCTGCTTCAATTCAGGAACCAGCCTGGCTGGAATGCGGCAGGTTGTGTCCCTGATAGGCTGCTGTTCGGGTGACCGCAGATGGATCTGATGTTCAATGAGGTGAGTACAACCTGGTTTAAGGCTGAAGAGTTCTTTTGTCATATGGGCTTGCAGTTCCTGGCGTTTATCTGGTGTGAGATGACTTACATCTGGAAAAACAGCAGTCTCTGATGCAGATGGAAAATACTGCTCCTGCAGCTCTTCCTCATCAGTTACTGTGCATGCCCACAAGGTGGCAGAGTGCTCTGGTTGGTCTACCCACTCTTTCAACAGGTTTACGTGGAACACCTGACGCTTTTTCCGGCGATCCGGCAACAAGAGTTCATACGTGACTGGACCTGTCTTCTTGCTGACAATGTATGGCCCCTGCCACTTGGCCAGTAGACCGCTGTCAGATGTTGGCAACAGAAGGAGAACTTTTTGGCCCTCCCGGAACACTCTCCTCCTTGACGCCTTGTCGTAACTCTTCTTCTGTCTCTCCTGTGCTTGAACCAGATTATCAATTGCCAACTCTTGGAACATTTCTAATTTGTCTCTCATCTTCAGCACATATGATAGCTCACTGCATTGCTGTTGTGGCCGGGGACACTCCCAAGCCTCCTTCAGGACATCCATTGGCCCCCTCACTGGATGACCATACAAAAGCTGAAAAGGTGAGAAACCGGTTGATGCTTGCGGGACTTCCCTGTATGCAAACAGCAAAAATGGAAGCCACTGGTCCCAATCAGACCCAGAGTCATTAACAAACTTCCTCAGCATGGACTTAAGTGTCTTATTAAAGCGTTCAACGAGGCCATCAGTCTGTGGATGGTAGGGGCTAGTCCTCACACCTTGAATTCCCAGCAGACTGTACACATCTTTTAGAAAACTTGATGTGAAGTTTGTACCTTGGTCTGTAATGATCTCCTTTGGGATGCCAACTCTGGAAAACAGCTGAACGAGGCAGCTAACGATCTGGCGGGCCTTGATCTTCCTCAGGGGGAAGGCCTCCGGATATCTTGTTGCATAATCACAGACTACTAGTATATACTTATGGCCTCCACTACTCCTTTCTAGTGGGCCTACAATGTCCATGGCAATGCGGGAAAAAGGTGTATCGATGACGGGCATGTTAATCAGAGGGGCCCTTTCTCCCTTTCTTCCTGGAGCTGTTAGCTGACACTGTGGACAGGACTGACAGTATTTAACTGTGTCAGAATACTGCTGGGGCCAGTAGAAACGGGGAACCATTCTTGCAAATGTTTTTGCCTGCCCTAGATGTCCGGCCCACGGGATAGAATGACTCAGATTAAGGATTGTGGGCCTCAAACTCTTGGGAATGACCAGCTGATCACTGATCTGACTACGGCGATACAGCTTGTCTCCCTTAACCACAAACACTTCCTTTCCTTTCTCTGTTACTTGGGTTGACTCAGGCACACATTTAGAAAACAAGGTTGTGATTGTGGGGTCTTCTCTCTGTAGCTTAGCAATGTCCCCTGGAATGGCAAAAATGTCAGAGTCCCTAGGCTCGACTACATGCTCAGCTACCTTGGTTCCCCTCAATTTCTCCTGTCGCCTCTGTCTCCTGCTTTTCCGTTCCTTAAGCTGCTTGTGCTGAACACCAGGCACTTCCTCATTTGCAAATGGTAACTCCTCCCACCCTCCTGTTGAGCTGGCCTGCTCTTGGCTGCTCTTGGCTCTTGTGACCGCCAACAAATTGTCACTGGTGCAGCTAGCCCTGGCCTCACAAGACTGCCTAGCTATCAACTCGGCAAGAGGAACATCACAGCCCAACACAACCTGATAGGGCAGATGTTCAAATACCCCCACTAATAACGTGTACTGTTGGCCATTAACCTGGATAGTTACCTCGGCTATGGGATAACCTACTTTGTCACCATGGATACAAAAGACATCCACAGTTCCCCCACAAAAAACAACGTCCCTTGGGAGACTGTCCTGTCTGATCAGAGTGCGGTCACTTCCTGAGTCTAAGAGAGCTACACAGGGTCTGTCCCCAATTACTACACCTATTGTGAGCTCCTCACGGTGACATTCTAAGACATCATCCCCCTCTACCTCTTTAATAATTAGCTGAGGAGCAAAACACATGTAATTCTTGCTAACATGTGTATTAGGGCACTCTGTCTTAAAATGACCTTTCTGACCACAAGAATGACATGCTAAGAGAGCTTTATTTCTTGGCTCAAATTTAGCAGGGTTTGAAAAGGAAGGGCTATGTCTTATGGACCTAAATCTCAACTCATTGCCAACGGGCTTACTTGGTGGTATGGGTGGGCGGGGGTTGGCTGGGAGGTATTCTTTTGGGGGGCGCCGTGCAGCCAGGAATGATTCAGCCAACTCTGCTGCTTCTCTGGAGGACTTTGGGTTTCGCTCCTTGATCCAGGTACAGAGCTCAGGATTCAGGCCTTTGAGGAACTGCTCCATAACAATGATGTCTCCAATTTGCTCCTTTGTCTTTGTCTTTGGTGTCATCCACTTGTCATACAGATCCTTGAGACGGACCTGGAGTTCTTTTGGAGTCTCCTCTTCCCCTGGAACACTGGATCGGAACCTCACACGATACGTCTCTGCACAGATTTCAAATTTCTGCAAAACAGCACCTTTAACTTTTTCATAGTCCATGGTGTCATCAATGTCCATCGCCACATAAGCTGAACGTGCTTTGGCGGCCAGCAGTGGGGCTAGGTGGAGAGCCCACTCCTCCTGTGGCCACTGGCAGGCATGAGCAATTCTCTCAAAGGTGATTAAATAGTGTTCAATGTCCTCACCTTCACTATATGGCTGCATCTTGGGACCTTTCCAACCCGAAAACCTCACCAAACTGGAAGGCTGTCCTCCATTAGCCATCGGCAGTGAGCCAGCCTCCGGCCTGTGCTGGATTAATGGACTGTAAGGTGGTTCAGATGGTGGCTCTATAGAGGGGGTGGATGTGCCAGGTGTTGCTGCCTCGTCCCTAGGCAGCTGACGATCCACACGGTCCTGATGTACTTCCTGTTGGAGCTTGGTAAGCTGATGTTGGAATCTTTGCCACCTGTCCTCTTGTCGTCTGCCTTCCTGCTCTGCCTTGGCATCAAAATCTGCCTGTCGTTGAATTAGGCCCCGCAGAAGACTTGAGAGCTCAACCATGCTCTCTCGTTCCGGAGGTTGACCGCCTGCTGCTCCCCGCTGGTCTTGGACGTCCTGGGACATGGTGGACACTGGTGGACACTCAGCTGCTCCTCTTCCTCTTCCTCTTCCTCTACTTGACATATTCTTCACTGCCTCCTACTGGCCTGGGACCCACCAACTGCCACCATGTGTGGTAGGGCTGGCCTGAGTAAATGGAATGTAGGAGGCAGACTCTCAACGCAGGGTTCAAGTATCAAAAATAGAGTTTTAATTCTTGCAGAAAGTGCCACCAAAATGCACAGTGAACCAAACAACAAAAAAGATATTTACAAAAAGTATCAAAGAAAAAAACAGTTAACTCAACTTGACTGAAAATAACTCCACTCAATATTACAGTGAGACACACTGTGCACTCTCCTGCACACCTGGTGTCCTCTCTCTTTGACACCACACACTCCTCTGACTTCCCTGCATGCTGGGAGCCAAAGACAGGAATCCACCTGGACTCACCCAAGCCGCAGGGAAGCCTCCTCTCCCTTCTAAAAACCGGTAAGCATCCATATTATTAATCTTAATTTCATCACCCAATGGGAATTCACATAGGCTTTTATCACACACACATCTGTGCTCAAATATGTCACATCATATCAAACTATGCACATTTCGCATTCCCACACAATCTGCATCCCCCCCCATAGATGGTACCGCCCGATGACCTCACTGATGATGTCATCCAGGTTATAAAAGCAGGAAGTAATATCCCTTTCCTCCTTTTGCCAATGGACCACATGGTGAATATGAAACAAAAGCAACAAAACAATGCATCTGTAAAGATTACTTACTTGCACATAAACTGAATTAAACCAATAAACTTATTTAACTTAACATTACTTGTCTGTGTTTGATTTAGCCGGACACGTTGATGTTAATGATCTGTACTTAAATATATACTGCAAACTCAAACCAAACCCGGGACAGGATGTGTCTGCATAATATTGAACAAAGATGGACTACTGGTTAAACAAACTACACAAGCATACTAACTCAAATAGAAATGAAATGTAAAGGGACAAATGGTGTGGTCTCACCCACTTTGTCACAAACATGTTGTTTCTGTACAGCTTTAACAAACAATGCTTTAATGCTAAAATAAGCTCAGCTAAGCTAACAGACTGCTGACTCAAGCTACATATCAAATAGACAGATATGAAAGTGGTATCAATGTTGTCATCAACTCCAGTTGGGAAAGCGAGACATTTCCCAAAATGACTAATATAATATCCTGCTGTAGTAATCTTCTGTCACGCAGTTCAGTATAGAGTCTGAAAAAGAGATTATTGCCTTTGGGGAATATATACGATTTCAAAAGATTAAACTAATCGGTGCACTTACAGGACGCCTGCAGTTTGCAAGCTTGTGCAGTCGGTCTTTCTTTATGTATGTAGCACTATGTTATTCATTCTGTCTGCTCAGCTGAGAACAGAGATAATTCACAGCGGAAAATAAAAGATGCCGGGATTTAGCTCCCCTCCAATCTAAAAATACACAGTTTTGATGGGAACTGACAGAGCAGAGACCAAGGTAAACCTGAGCTGCATTGTTATCCAAGACTGGCCCTGCCTCTTCATGTGTGCAGCATCTACGAGAAGTACTCCGCTAGTGCTGTGCGGCAGGTTATAATTTGCTCTGGCACGTATGTGTGTGTGTGTGTGTGTGTGTGTGTGTGTGTGTGTGTGTGTGTGTGTGTGTGTGTGTGTGTGTGTGTGTGTGTGTGTGTGTGTGTGTGTGTGAGATGGTGTCCTCTTTCTAATCATTTGCTTTTAGCACCTTCATACTAAAAACAACTCTAATCTGACCTGCACAAGGACGTAAACATAAAATGTACAACATAACAGCAAATCGTAGCACTGTACAATGGAAAGCAACCATTTTACACGTGGAATAAGCTAAAAATAGCCATTTTTACCATCAAAGGGAATGAAGGCCTCTTAACAGATGCAGTGACATCTTGAATTCCACCTTCATCCACACAGCTGCCAAATCCTCCTCCTCAACAGAACATAATGCTTTTAATGCTTTTCAGTTTTTATCTCTTGTATTTTGAGATGAAATATGAAAGATGGAGCAGATTATTATCTAATCTGAGGAATGTGACCCCTCTGTCTTTAAATGTTCTTTTAGTAAACACGTTTGTTTTAGCACACACGTGTACAGACCGCATCACTCCTGTAGTGTTGTTTTTTTAAATGTCATTTTTTTTATTTTGTCAAATACTACATTCCTTGTTTGTACCTCGTTTCTTTAATGACTGTGTGAATACAATCTTCCCTTCACTCTATGATACCTGTTGATGAAGGTTGCTGGATTGTTAAAAAAAAAAAAAAATGGGGCTCAATGATTGAAATAGTCTTCGTCTTTCTGCTCTAAATAAAAATATGATGTAATTTTTAAAAGCTTAAATCTGTTCAAGTGTTGTCAATAAACCAGACCAAAACAAGGAAGGCGTAGAGCTCAGACAAAGGCCCTGTTATTATATCCAGACAACTCCTGTATAACCAGCAGCTGGCAATGTCACTCACAGACTGTGAATCCTTGCTGTTGTCTCGAGACCGGTTCTTGGCCAGCCTCTTCTTCTTCTTGTGAAGGGGGCGCGACTCCAAGATCATCTCCTCCAGCTCAAAGGTGGGGTCGCAGTGGAGGCGACCTTTCTGTAGAAGGGAGACGCACGCGAGATAATAAGAAACACAAACACCCACACACAGTACCATAAATCATCTGCGGTACACACGGGGGCCACAGAGTGCACAAACACATAGTGCACACTGACGTGAACGTACGGAATAGCACACATTAATGCACTCACACACACAGGGTAATTTATTGTAAGTCCGTGTACACACACACGGAGAAGAAGCTGCATTCAGATTCTTTTGCATTATTTAGTTGCTACACATGCTCATTACCATCGGCAAACATGAAGGAGTGCCTGTGTGTGCTTTTAAATGTTTATTATGTCTGTGCCTACGCATGTGTGTGTGTGTGTTTTCGTCTGACTGCATACTAACATTAGGAACAAATCCGGCCTCCATCTTCTTTTCGTACACGGCGTCCCAGTTGACGTCAGCGAGGTAGGGAGATGTCTGCATGTCAGACAGGCCAGAGAAACGATGCTCCGGGTTCACTGTCAGTAGCTGGAAGGAAGGGATTTACACACACACACACACACACACACACACACACACACACACACACACACACACACACACAGAGCAATGTACTTCATGTCACCTTCTGAATCAAAATATCACCTTCACAACTTCTCTCCTCACTCACAGCCAGGGCTCCTCACATTGTGAGGTGAAATAAACTCGACAAATCGAGGGTGGAAAATAGAAATCAATCTGATGGTTTCCTCGCTTTCTTTGTGCAGTCTGAAAGAGCAGCTAACAAAAACCATGAGCAGCCGCGAAGTGTGGCTGGGCCGGTTGAAGCAAATGTAACAAGGAGCCAATAATATACTGTTAAATGTGTAATTGCTCCTGGCTTCCCCTAAAACTATATTGCCATACATTTATTTTTATTTGGAATTGGATATATTTTTTCTAGACTTTATATTGTGAAGCACAAGTGTTTATTGTTTTATGCTTTTAATATTAAACAAATAAAAAACAAATTTAGATAAAAAATACATGATATAAATGATACATTGATATATCACTGCCCCCTGCAGCAGGAAAGCCAGCAGGCTCAACAACTGCCACCACAATTGACTTCTCTTAGCCAGAGCACCAATTTCGTTAATGCTGCTGTAAATGCTGTCCTGGTTTTGGCTAACATCTCTTTCCATTTATGATGTTAGGAATCTTCCCCCCCCTCTCTATGTCACCATATGATCGAGGGGTAAATATAATCATCATACATATATAAATGGATACAGTGGGCAGGGATACCAGAAAATGTATTTTCTCTTTTACTGCTTGAGCAGGGGGGATGAGAGATGTGGGTTGGTGACCAAACACACTATAACATTGATAACTGTTGGCATATACAGCTATTAAACATTTATTCTAATAAAAAAATATCATTAACAGCATCCTTAAAGATGCTGTTGTTAGCTAAAGAAACAAGGTACACACAGTAAGGACTGTTATTTTGCTTATGGTAATGCTAAACCTTAAGCCTTACAAAACTATGCATGCTCCTCACCTAGCTAGCTAACTACCAAGCCAGTATTGGCGGTGTTAGGTGTCGACTTGATTTTCTGTCTTTCCGACCTTCATCGAGCTGTGTGCGTTTCTCCGAGGAACATCTTCAGAATAGGAAGTCTGCTCACAATAACAAGCTCACAACTTTGCTTATGTCACTAGTTACCTGGTTAGTTAAGTAGCATTTGCAGCCTTGTAATTCTAAGGCTTTAAATCTACTGAGGTTTAGGTATTGCTTCTGTCTACAGTGTTTCCAGCAGAAGCTAGCCGGTTCATAAACGCTCCCATTCTTGACTTTTTAGGTGACAAGCCTATTGGCTGAACATCTCAGCAGTTATTAAGCTTGCTTGCTTGAGATGCAAGGGGCACTGTCATTAGAAAAGTGACATGAAATAAAAGAGTGTAAGGTAAAATGTTATTATGACATAAAAACAGAGCTTTGGAAAATTAGTTTGTAAGTAAGAAACGACAATATAGAAAAAAAAAATTTGAAAAACCTTAATATGATAATGATATGAGTTTTAATTTATTTAATTAGGCCTATTTTACAAATTATGGCTTGATGTTTTTTTTGATCTCACTTATTTATTCACGAGTGTTAATTCCACAAATGATTATTTAATATCTGTATATGTTGCCACCACACTCCAGCAGAAAACCCAGATTAATTCGAGCCTTCACTGATTAACAGTTCCCCCTGTTGGTTACTACCAACAGGGGGCACTGTTAATCAAATCAGCCGCTCATCAGGTTTGAATCAAAATTGTTGCACTGATCAAGACAGATGATGGCCACACATGAGTGGAGTCACTTCATCCAGGGAGGAAAATAAAAACCTGGTACCATACAGTTGGGTATTTAATGGAATACCATCTGTTTCATCTCTCTCCTCGGGGGAAAACACTGGAAACAATAATGGGATGTGGCTTTTGGTGTCATGTCAACTCTCCTCTTGTGCTTTCTTTCTTCCTTTGGTCAGAGGTTGATTCAGTTTTCTCCTGCAGGGCCGGTTAGGTCTGTCTCGGTGGAGTCCAGACATGGTAATCGATCATCAGCGGAGCGGAAGAGACCAACGCTCCGTCCAGAGCGCTCGCTCAGACGCACAACACATGCACGCACTCATGCTCACACTTTCACTCTGCCAAAAAATATCCTGCCTAACAATTTGTGGTTTTTCATACCTACTCTGAAATCCTGTTTTAAAATGACAACAATAATACCACCAGAGGGGATGAGATCATTTGTTTCCAGCACAGTTTCCCTTGCACAGATATATTGACACAAAGCAAAACAAAGTAGACTATCATTATCATATAGAACATGCGCCTGATTCAAGTAAAGTGTTGAGCAGATTTTCTTCCATTTGATGCAAATGAACTCATCTAAGAGGTCAGTTTTCACTCATGATAAAAAAAGGACATTTCGAGCCTCAGTATGAGGCTAAATTACTGTTAAGATTAATATCATCAGCAACAATACACTGGTTGACACACACCCCCACTGCCTGTCTCTTCTCTCACCCACTTGCTGTGTTTCTGTGCTTCCATCCCTCAGATGCCCATCTGTCGTTTTTCTTCTCACTTGCCCTAAGGGTCTCGGCTCCTCCCCCCCTCCAGCTCCAATCCCCCTTCAGAACCTGTATCTTCTGTTCCTGTGGCTTCAGTGCTTTTTACCTCAGGATGTACCCCAATATCACCTCTACATCTCCGCTTTCCTTCCCTTGCCTGAGTAAACAGTATTTGTCCAAGCAGAGGGGTTCCTTTACTTCAATAAAAATAAGTTGTAAGGCAATTTGCTTCAACATACCTTTGTGTTATATCATTTCATTTTTTCATTACAGTTTGTTCAGGCTTTAAAATGCGGAGGACTAACTCTGCCAAAAAATAAAAACAAACAAATAAATAAATGTCTCGATGATTAAATTAATATGCCAATCAATACATCCAAATAATTATCAAAATAAAAGTAGGCATTAATGGTCTATACAATGTCAAATAAATGCAATGTGCCTCTGTTTTTATTTTTCAATTTAACTTTTCAATTTAACAAATTATTTTATGAATGATTTTAAATGTCTTTATTTGCATATTTAGTATTATTAAGCCATGTTTATGATTCAGCAGAACATGATTATTTTAATTACCTATTTCTCCCTTACAGACTGATTTGTATATAAACTGTCAGAGTCCAAAGTGATGTCTTTAGATTGCCATTTTTGTCCAACTATCAGTCAAAAATCAGAAATGATAAAATGTGCTATTAAAAAAGATCGAGCACAGTAACAAAACTTCAAAAATGACAAGCTGGTAGTTGGGGAAGTTTGGAATTTTTGCTTTAAAGGACAACTTAAATGATTAATTGTATTTTCCAAGGTAAATCCAACTATTTCAGTGAACAAGCTGCTAGTACATGATGTCTAGTTGTGTCCAGCTCACCTTCCTCAGGAGGGAAACCAGGTCCTTGGGCCAGGCTGAGTTGTACTGGACACTGACTGTACTGAAGAGCTGAATCAGAGACTCCACTGAGTTACTGGCATGGATGTCATAGGGCCTCTGGTGTGAAAACAAGAGGGCAAGAGGAAAAATGGAAAGATGAGGAAGAGAAGGAAGGGGGGAATTCACAAGAGGTTCAGTTTTGCAACACAATAACATAAAACCTCCTAACTTCCCATCAGGCCTTACCCATCCACGCAGCACTTCGAACGCCGTCACCCCTAGTGACCACCAGTCTACGTCAAAGGCATAACCCGTCCCTCCACTTACAAAAGACTGGAAGATCTCTGGGGCTGAAACCACAAACAGAATCATTTCTGAAAAAGCTTTTCAAACCACCTCCTGTACACGAGGTAAAAGAGCAAGTGTTCCTTTTATAAAATGTCAACTGCAATTGTTCATTCTCCCTCAGCAGGGCAACGAAATCACTAGAAAAGATGGCTGTAGTTTTTTTGCCTCAGTTTTTCCACAAATAAGCACAGGATAATTTTATTCACACAATGGGCAATCCAACAATCTTATTTGAACACACTAGCCTGTCACATGCTTATAATTAAAAAGTCACACCCACATCCAGTTGTTATCTCCATAAAAATGTCAGAAACAGCTAATTAATTAAGCTGTCTTTTTTCCCCTTTCTTATTAGTTTATTCATTTTGAAGGCAACATAACTTCATTCTCCAATGCCAAGAACACAACAACCCTTTTCTTATAATCCTCTTTTCATGCAATGAGGAGATTTATTTGCACAAAGCAATCAGACATAATGAAACCAGACATGGTTGACAGGACGGCTGTGACGCCGCTGCAAAACAACGTTACCCATGTAGGGCTTGGTTCCAGCTAAGGCTGTAGCTCTCTCCCCGTCCTTTATGATCGTTGCTATGTTGAAGTCTGTCAGGTGAGCGTGACCTGAGAAGAAGCGACCACAAAATCCATTAAACCATCCAAACTTTGATATTTTCCAATAAGTGCCTCTAAACACACACGAAGAAAAACATTTCAAAGTGAACAAAGAAAACAGAAGCTGACTTTTAGGTGAACTGGATTTTTGTCCTTGTGGTTTTGTGTGTGAGGCACACATTCCTGACTCCTCTGACCTTGTTACTAGTTTGACTCATTAGTAGCTTGCAGTGTCATTTTTATGTCCTAGTTGTCAAGACTGACTCGGTCTCAATGCTGTCTGCATACTTACTTAATGGCTTGGGCTATTATGTGATTCTTATTTTTTCTTGACACATTGACAGTTACAAACATAGCTGTCCATACAAGTAGCTGTCAGCGCTCAGACTAAAAGGATGTTTTATGGACATATCTACATGTAAATGCAATCTCTCTTTTTCGAGCAATCTCACTGACATAAGAATCTGTTTTCATAGAATATATCACGCACATATCAAAAAACGCTCCACAGTCAAACGTGTATATAAGTTAAGGTATAATTATGGGCATATCCATATCTCCATTCAGTATGAGTTTGAGGCTCTCGCAGATATCTAACACAGAAAAAAGCTGACTGTAATGACTTGAAATAGAGAATATCTGTGTACAAACAAGATTGTATCATCTGCATAAAAACTATATTGATGTGAAACCATCATATCTGTACAGATCGCACAAAATCAGCTCTGAGAAAGATATTAGAATGTTTATTTTATAGTCCTAACCAGGTCGGCAAAAGTATCATTTAACCCATATCTGCTGCAAAAAAACAACAACAAATCAGTTAAGAGCAAACAGTTAACGCCCTTACCTTGTTCATCCAGCAGGATATTGTCTGGCTTGACATCTCTAAAGGACACAATGACAGACACGCATAACAAAAAAGATTAGTCACTCAAATTACAATCATACAGAAAAGCAACCTAATTTTAATCCTCGACATTGCAAACACTGGCCAGGTTTTATAACTGAATGTAGTGCCAATATGAAACAAAGATAAAATCCCTTTTACTCAGAACGCCAAAATGAAGGCTCGCATTCACACCAACTTTGTTTTTTTTCCACAGACGTGAAGGGCATGACATGTAAAACACAACAAGCACACATATAGCAGAACATTACACTCCTGCACCACCCTGAAGACTTACCCTTTCAGACAGACGTCTATTTGCCTCCGTTACAGCTCTGTTACTACGTCTAACTTTTTTTACAGACTGCAATTCCCGCCTTAAAAAGGCAGTGCCACAGATTCTTCAGTGATGCGCCATAAACGATTGCAGAACAAGAGGGTGAAACAAGATTGCATAACTCACAAGAGTGTGCAAACTTTCGACTAACATACAAACTTCCTATGTTCTCCGAATTTCCATGAAATTTTTACGCCTCAGTTCTTGCACTTTATGGAAAAAAGGTGGATGGAGACACACTACTCACATCGTTGTTGTTAGTAAAAGAGTTTCCGATTCAGGGTATTTGCTAAATGCCTAATTTGCTCCATTAATTCCAAGTTAAATCACAAACACATAATTTAACAGTGCCTCGAGTTGTGTAGTTTGTCGTCAGGTGGGAATGACTTAGTTTAGATGTGTATGTGTAGATGTGAAAGTCTGTAGGAGGTGGTGATGCAGGCTGATGATGCATGTGTGAATTACATGTGCAACGTATTAAGTGTGTGTATGTTGGTGTGTGTGTGCAATGAGAGGAGGAAAGGAAGAAAACGCTCATTCCCTGTATTTCAAACGCTGCCAGAGCACATGAGAATACAACCATCAGCGATCCCTCTGGAGGCTGACGCAGGTTTGTCTGCACATGCTTATTACACGGGGCACCCATGCAACCTACACTCAGTTACACGCCCGCACCCGTGCACACGCACTTCTCGACGTTTCCTCCAAGCCCTCCACAGGCAATTAACGGAGCGCACACAGCTTATTTAATTATGCCGCACGTCACACTGGTGTGGAGAATACACTTGGTCCACAGAGAGCGTCTACACTTCCCATAGGATGCATTTGTTCATTGCGGCTATGCAACGCGAAGCTGATGCTAATATCATCTGCCAAAACTCTTGGAGGGGAGTGGTGGAGGCGGTGGTTACAGATCCAGCAGTACAAGGCTGCAGGGAAATACATACATGTTCACAGGAAGAATCGTAACACGACTGTCAGCTGCAGCACTGTGCCTTCGTTTGATGTAAAAAACATCACTTAATGTTGAATTCATTCTGCAACAAGCACAGAAACACCATTCCAATGTGAAGCGGCATGTCAAGTGAATTCTTATTTTGCACAGGAACAGATCAGCTGTGTGAGGTGATCTAACAGCGTGCGATTTTAACGCGTTGAGTGAATGATGGAGACAAATGAAGCGACCCGAGGGTCTCTGCAGAGAGGAAACAGAAGAGAAGAGAAAAAAGGACTTTTACTTCCCTTCTTCTCATAGGACCAAATTTACCTCCTTGGGCATGGTGGCAGCTGACTGTTGCTAGGAGACCAGAGACCCTGCTTTCTTCAGTTGGTGCAACAAAATAATTGTATAGTATTCTCCTGTCAAAAACTTACAGGGTGGAACAAAATTGTAGAGCTGGGGACGGCCATGGATACCCAGGGATTGGATTACGGCTCTGACTGCAGACACAATTGTGTCAAAGGCATAACAGATGATGTCGAGGAGAGGATGAAAGAACAGGACCGATAAGCAGCGTCTGTCACCTACTTCTAATGGCGGTCCTGAAATGTACATCATTGACGTCTCTGCCAAGTAGACAAGCAAAAAAAAAAAAAAAGACTGGCTTCCTGTCACGTAGTAGCATCACACATGCTCATGATGTTGATGATGTATGATGTGGTAATTTGTTTAGTAATACGTGCAGGTTCAGACAAACAGCTTACTGCAAATAAGCCTTATCTGCTCCACATTTGTAGAATGAAATTCAAACTTCAGAATTCAAACGAATCTTTTTCTACACACGCTGCACACGATGCCTAATGTGTATGAATTGCCTCAATCATGTGTTTAATTAGGAGCATAAACTTTTTGCATGTTTTTGTTAGAGATTCTGTGTGGTTACTGCTCCTAGCCAATAACTAGTTCAGCACAAGCCTTCAGTTAATGAACATAACTTGTTGTTTTTTGGCTTTCTTCTCATTTTATACCCAAGTGTAAGGTCTTCCCCCAAACCCTAATTTTAAACTAACAGTAAATAATTATCATTATAGTTTAATATTTGTTTTTATTCTGTAAAACACTTGGATTTAGCCTACACATTTGCAGGTAAGGGGCTTCATAAGTTAGTTTTGTTACTGTCACTGTCCTAAATATGGAAATAAATAACAAGACACAGGTATGCTTCACTTAACACAGACATGCACGATTGCACAACTAGAGATACACAAACACACACACAGACAGCATCCTGTTGTTTGAAGGAAGAAATGTAGCCCCAATGAGGTTTGAACAAGGTTCAAACAGTTTTTCAGCCATCTGTGGTACTAAATCTGCAGTCTGCAGGGATCCAGCTCTTCCACTTACTGGGCTGCACACAGACATACTGCTGTGCTCAGCACATTTGGACAAAAAGCTGCGGACAGCGAGTACACCCTAGTTGAAGATGATGGATAGTAACAATTATGGGAACACACATAGGGGCTATCTTTATATTTGTAAAGTAACGTGCAGTAAATAGAAACAGGGATGCCCAAATGCCGAGATAAACTAATGCCTTCAGCCTACACCACAGCTCAATGAGAACACTGAAGATATGAAGGAAGGCTTAAGACAGTGAGCCTGCATAAGGCTCCATTTGCTTGTGTGATGTGTTTTATAATAATATTTTGTTATCTCTACTCTTATGTTCCATTATGCTAAATCTTATCACTCTCACAACAGAATTTGGATTTCTAAGTAAAGCATAACGAACAGAGTTTTCCTTGTGCACTGATCTTGAGTGTATGGTTACAACAAGCAGGATTAAAAAAAGAAAAAAGAAGCCATACTTCCCAAAATAAAACATGACTAACCCCTTATACTACCCTTTCTAGGGAGCTGTAGGGCACCATGCACTCCTCTGGAAGGGTAATTTAGTGTCATGTGACAGGATGTGCTTCCAGCCAGTAAGGTCAAAATGAGAGCAGGCGAGATTAGTCAACAGCACGTGATGAAGGTGGGTGTAAATAAATAAATAAATAAATAAATGAATAAATAAATAAATAAATAAACATACATACATATGATACGCTTGAATCATGTTGACAGCCTAAAGAACTGCTACTAAAGCTGGTTAGAAAGGCACTGTGACTTTGTGGTCTGATAAACTAAGAGTGCTTACATGAAGGAAAAGATTACCACAGTATTCCCTGTGGAACAGAGAGGAGATAACGCACTTGAACAAGTCATGCTGAAAACAAAACATTTGACTTTTACTTAAATTCAAGTTGGTGTTTGAGTTTCAGTCTGAGGAGTAAATCAGGTCCAATCAAATTATATTTGTACATTGCCAATAATATTGCTGCGAGCTGGAGAACACAATGAGCGAAACCTCTGAATACTAAAAGTCATCGACACCACCTTGAGTTGATTTTCTTTCAATTCTTCAGTTCTTTCAATGCAGGATAATTTCTAGGCTTCATTGGATGAAATAAAGTATAATGATGTAATGGGCTGAAATTGCCTTGGATGTATTTGGAAAGTGTTGAAAGTAAGTGTTCATGATTTAATCAAAACCCAGAAGCTCTACCCACCGAGCTAAACGGCGCCCCGTTGTTTTTATTCCAGTGTAAAAATTCCATGCTGGGCACCTTAAGGAATCCATTCTATAATGACTTTTATCTACAAAACGGACCGATAAGCCATAATTTAAAAAAAAAGTCTTGTTAGCTATCATTCAAGATTAAAAAACTCAAAGCAGAATTCATCAATATTTTTCATTTAACAATGAAGCAATTTACTGTAAGCGAGATAAGAAGTCGAAGTTGAAGAAGACAGCGTGACTAAGCATGATGTGAATCAAACTTCGGAACATTACCTCATTTATGAACAATCTTGTTGGAAAGACTTTCAATAGCAATGGCCGTTATTAAACTTGACCCAAACATTATGGGATAAGGATATTTGGAACCACCCAAAAAGTAGAGTGACTATTGGAGAAAAATGCAGCTGCGTCATGTTGAAGACTAAAACAGTTTTAGAGCAAATAAATCTGTTCACATGTCTGTTCAAGTTTGAGAAAACCTTTTTTTTTTCTCTCAAGGTTTTTTTTGGTGTCAACAAGAGAGTCTCTAAAAGCAGTTGGAGCCTTTGAAGTGAAGAAATAACAAAGATCCATGTGTACCTATGGATGATGTGCTGGCCCCGCAGGTAGTCAAGTGCCAGGGTCATCTCACAGAGGTAGAGTTTGACGGCGTCCTCGCTGAACTGGACACTCTGCTGCAGGTGGTAGCGCAGATCTCCCCCCAGCAGGAGGTCCACCACCATGAACATGTCCTCCTCATCCTGGAACGAGTACCTGTCACCATGGAGAGGACACAGTGCTCACTAACTGTCCGGCATGGAAAGACAACACATGCTATATAAACAAAGACTGAGCACACAAACAACAAACACACAAAATATAGGGGTTTGTATTCTCTAGCATGCGTCACACAATACATGTGCTAAGCCAACATGGTAAACATCCCCAGACAGACATGAATGTTTAGGGAAACACACACATGGACTAACACTGTAGGAGGCCACAATAAAACATGCTCCTTTAGGGCATCTGTCCTTGTCTTGTACCTATTGAAATAAGCAACCTGTTTCTATTGCATATTTCTGTAAGTCAACGTATGCTTGAGGCAGGCTGTGAAAATGAACAGTAATAGATTAACACCCATCATTGTCTAAATAACATACCACTTATTTGAAGGCATTCAAAAGGAGACAAAGTCTTTGTCAAATTAGAGCTTGAAGACAGCCCATCTCTGCTTGATGGGACTTAATTGAAGGCTGCTCGTGGTCCACTAAACATTTTTGCCAATCAGGCTTACTAATCATGCACATCAAATTAAAACACAGCCTCTCAGTGATCTGGGTGGGGATTTGTAGCACTCCACTCCACAATTTCTGCCCCAGACAGAACAAAACATTAAGCCACACGGGTGAGCAAACTGTTTTTTCATGCAACAGAATCTAATTTCTCATCTAAAAAAACCCCCTGCAGAATAATATCTAAATGGGTCCCCAATGTAAATTTGCAGTGAAGGAGGGAAAGCAAACTGAGCCTTGGTGATTTCTTTGTTCAAACTTGGTTTAATGTGGGTTGCAACTGAGCCAATTCTTTATTTTCCCCATTAAATTTCTGATACTGTGGCAGTATTACTTCTTTTTATAGCTGCAGGGTCCTTCCGTATCTTCAACCTGAACACTCGGGGGACCATTCTGATTGGTCCTATTCAGGTGCAATTTCCTGCCTCTCTATATGTGAGAAATGGGGCCTGTGTTGGCTGCAGAGCGAAAAATCATTCCATCTCATCCACAGATCGGTGGTTCTGCCAAAGAAGAAAAAAGAGCCCATTTGCTGTACTGTTGGGTCTTTTTCCTCTCCTAAAACACAGCGCTGATTAATTGACATGGCCTAAACTTTCATGTGATAGATAACGGTCAGAAAAGCACATCATACTGACTCACTGAACGCAAAAATAACTGGAGCTGGCAAGATTTATGGAGTAAGGAGCTGTTAAATAATTGCCAACTGCTCTGATAATGGATGACTCGCTTTGACTAATTATCCAAGAAAAAAATTGTCAAAACTCATGGAATTCCAGCTTCCCAAATGAGAATATTTTTTGGTGTCTTCACTCTATCGGGCTGTGGACAAAACGAGACATTTGAGGACATCATCTTGGGAAACACAGATTGACATCTTATAGACCAAACAACTAAATGATTAATCGAGATGATACAAAATCTACAGATTGATCAGTTTATGAGTCTTACTTAGACTGGCAATTAAACAACTTTTTGCTATAACTTCATTCTGAGGTAAATAATAATTGCATAGTCTAATGACCGTAGACAAATGACACCATCTGCCTAGAGATTGGTTCCCATACCCTGCTTTGACTATGCTGCCACTGGACTAGATTTTTTGTCCAGAAAATCAAGGCTGAATTTCAGCAAAAAGAAAGCAAGTTTGCCCTTGTGCAACCAAGTCATGGCCTTGAATACCCCTAGGTACCTGTGGAACAACTGGAATAACTGTGAAAACTCTCCTTGCTGATGGAAGAGGCAAAGAAGGCGAAGAGGGAGAGCGACTGAATCCAAGGTAAAACAAGACTAAACGGCCAGGTGTTCACTCAGTGTAGAGCGTCGGTATTGTATTGACTTTGGACAGAAGTCAGGCTCTTAGCAACAATGTAGCTAATGCTGTCTATGATACAACTGTGGCAACAATAATACCACAGGGAAAAGCTCGGAGGATGGAAAGATGCAAAGTTGCCTGTATCAGTTTAATTGTCAGAAACGGAACAAACTTCATTTTAAACAATGACAAGTTTGCACAAAAACTCAGCTTTGTATAACCATCAAAAAGTTTCCTGAACAAGACTCCCACGTTTCCTCTGTAGACACAGTGGCACCACTGCAGCACGACAGCCCTGTACTGTAGAATGCACTCAATACGAAATGACAGTCGAACCACCTACATCAGACACACTAAACCAACCTGCCCTGACCCTTCAGAGATCAGCCTCACTATTAAAACACAGAGCAGCCTCAGCAGATGGCCTGCCCCAGGATGTTGTTTGCCGTTGGCAGGGATTCCTCACCGTCACCTTTTTATCACCTCATTGTCACAGTCTGATTCCCAGTATCCAGTTGACAGATGAGCTTCCTCTGAGGCGGCACTCGCTATCTCACTGTTCCACAAAACAGTCTTCCCAGTCCGCCGCTAAAATATCTGGGCTCCTGAGAGAGAGACTGCAGTGGCTCAGTCTGGTTGTCACTTCCTTCCCCGCTTTCACCGAGGTGACAAGGAGATGTCAGATATAGGCCGACAAATGGAGCATATGAAAGTGCTACTGCTGACAGGCCTTGTCACCTTTAAGACTCTTGCCAAGGATGGGACAGGGAAGAAGCTCTAACACTTCATTTCCCGTTTTTTGGGAGCACTTCGCTCCAAATAAACACAATGTAATGTCCATTTCTGACAATCTTTGGCAAGTAAAGGACTCCTCTGCTGTCTGGGAGTGGAGAGGAATACTGGTTAAACAATAAAGCAAAGTTCACTTGTTTTGAGAGATATCCATTGACCCTTCATCTGATTTCTGGCATTTATTCAGGTCTTGGTCATGATGGCAGCAGGTTAGACGGGTCAGAATGCTTCAGCCAAAGTCAACCGACAATCTTTGTAACTTTCTGAAAGTAAAAATCCAACAAAACAGCACAGTGATTTTGCCAGCATTTGGCAGATACAATAAGAAAAAAAGTTCTGCAGACATTGGTGTCCACGTCTATCATGGACAAAGGTAGCACTTGACTAGATATGTAGAGTTGAAAAGGTATTAAAGGTCTGAACACCTCTTTCAAGCTTCCTATTTCCCATCTTCACACCATCACTTTTTATGTCAATGACATGAATGCCTTTGAATGGAAAAAGTATGTGCCCTTATCACTATTTGTGTAGGTCATTACATTTCATCACTCTGTAATAGCAAGCTTTTCATTTTACCATTCAGAAGAGGTACTAACCCTTTGACCTTTTGAGGAACTACAAACTACTTACGTCTCTACTCTGGCTTTAAGTTCAGTAGTCCAAGTGTCCTTCTCTCTAGCCACTTCCAGGATGTTCTGAGGGATTCCAAGGATTTCAGTGGCCAGATAAAATAGACATTTCATCAGGGCCCATCTCTGGGTCTTCTTCTCCATAGTGGAGACACCCAGAATACCTTTATGCTGAGGTGTCAATGAAGTTGAGCTAGTTCTCATATATCAGAACTACCTCAACTTGCTCCTGTAATGTAATGTAAAGTCCACTCCGAGCTCTTTCCAGATGTGCCTTATCTTCTTATCAGGCAAGGGATAAATTATTTCTGCCACTGATATTCAAGGACTATCCTTATTGAGGATAGATACAGAGAACAAAGATAAAATATGAAAAGTTATGATCTACATTCATGCTGGTGAATTTGCCAGCATTTGGCAGAGATCCTGAGGAAAAATGTGTTCAATAGACATTTGTGTATAGAGCAATTACTTGAGTCTGCACTGATCGTGGAAAAAGGAAGCACTTTCAGGGTTTGAAGATCTCTCTCATGCTACCTTTTTTCTGTCTTTACACAACTGCTTCAATCACTTTTCACATGTACAACCAAGGACAAAAACATAAAATCTTATAACTCTCTATGATAGAAAGCTTTTCAGCCAATCAATAAGAACAGGTATCAACCCTTTCACCTTTTGACATAGTCCAACAACAGTTGTTCGCTCTGGGCACACTCTGGCTGGCCTAAAGCAAAGTGGTCCAGATGCTACTTCTAGCATGTTCAAGAAGTTTGTGGGCCAGATTAGATTTACATTTTGTCCAGCATGCTAAGGGATACCTCTGGGTCTTCTCACAGGTGAACATTCCCACAAAGGTGTCAAGAAAGAATCCCTAACCCTAACCAGACAGCAGAACCACCTCAACTGGCTCCTTTTAATACGAGAAAATATTTCCACTCCAAGGTCTTCCCAGAGGTCCCTAATCTGGCCCTTTAATGTAGGAATGAATCATTTCAGATGCTGGTACTCCTGTCTACTTTAAGGGGAACATATATGTTGAGGGTAGATGAATAGAGATCAGATCTAACAGGTTGTGATTCAGGGTTGTGATTTTGCCAGCATATGGCAGAGACAATTAAAATAAATTGATAATTTTTTGCATTTCCATCAATTATTTGAGTCTGCATCAGTCAAGCAAAAATAAATCATCACATGGCTATTTCTGTAGCTTGTTGGATCTAAAATCTAGCTCAATATCCCCTGAAGACTTACAGTACTGAATGTAGAGCATGTGAGGAGATCTTGAGCTTGCTAAGCTTAGTGAGTGCTCAGTCTCATATCATATCATTCTGCTTGTTAGTTTCAAGGCTGCAACTCAAGATGCTGCCATGACTTGAGTTGACTTAAATAATAAATTAACTGGTGTAAGATGCTGTAGTTATGATACTGACTGGTATCCATGGATAAAGACAGAATTACCTATTCTCTTGCCTTGAACCCGCATTGACTGACTGGTACAACACTTGGGGGCAGTGAAAAAAGCTGTAAATATAACATTGATATTCGGGATAATTACTTCATAAAGTTGATATGGATAATGTTTTAGCAATCAGTTTGCTATTTACTCTTTCAGCAGATATACAGCTTTTCCATCCACCTGAGTGTAGTCCACTGTTCAGGCTCCTTTCACTTTAATGTTCATTTCCACCTACTGCAAAGGAAAATATCTGGCTATCAACCTTCTAAATGCTCGATGTTCACCAGCTAATGGCTAACTTTTGTCTGTTTTATGGTGCTGGGTAGGTAGCTTACAGTAGGTTTATCAGAACCATTTTTTTCTGAAACACTGCTGATAAGAGCAATTGAGACTGAGCCAAAAAGTAAAGTGGTGGGCCGTAAAAGCAAAACAATGAGCTGAAAGAATCTTTTATGCTTTTACAGCTCCGTAGAGCTGTGGAGAACTGCAGGGTTGAGTGTATTTTCTTTCTGTGGGTTTTGTCGAGTTTACGAGCGATACCTTTTAAATCACAAAGTCATTTAATCTGTAGTCAATCTTAAAATATTAATCAGTGCAGCCTCAACTTGGTACATAGCTTCACATACTGGGGCACAGTAATGGGTCAAAATCATTTTTTAACACTATTCTCATTTTATCAGCTCTCCGCTGCTCATCATACTTAAAAACGAGCAGTTTATTAGGTGGGGCTTTACAATGAGCACAGAGGAGTTGCGGGTCAAACCCTTCAGATGAGTGAATGCCTGGCAGTAATCTGGGGTCTGGGGAGAACTGTTACTGTTCAAAATCAGGAGGAGGCCATGTGGAAAGGCCAGGACAGGACTGGGCTGCAACAGTCACAGCGACTAAGAGAGGAAGGTTAGCCGGCTGGAAGGAGTACAAGGAACAGGCTGAAATAATCAGGCCACAATGACAAATGAGCCCTGGGAGGCAGGGAAGAGGGAGGGAAATAGAGGGACAGCGGAAGAGGAGACTAGTTTTGAGGAAAAAAGCGAGAGAGGAACAAGAGTTTGTGATTGTGTTGGCTCGAGTTGCTCTAGAAAGTTTCAATGGCCTACATAAAAGTTGATGATAGAGATGTGCAGGCTGAACTGGTTGCAGGACTCAATCACAAGACACCCGCATGCTCCTCTGAGGATTCCCGGAAGAATGGTGCAAATGAAAGCTGCATCTCCTCTGAGGTGCCTTCAACCAGTTGCCTTTTGACACAACACCTCCGCTGGCCTGCTTTCACAAGGTGCACTTTGCATGTCCTACAAAAAGTTCTTCTTTAAAAAGGAGTGTGTGCTGCAGTTTCAGTAAAAGTATTTACTCCTTCAAGACTGCAATTCCAGGGCAAAATAATCTTTGGATTCATAATGGTTTATTGGAGAAACTGTCTCCTGTGCTTTTTGGAAATTATCCAATATTTCGCCTCTTATGAGGATGATTTAAGGCTAAGCCCCCTCACAGGGCTTGTTATATCTACTGACTGGGGGTGTAGGGGCTAATTTGTTGCACAGTCTCCGAAGGCCTTGTTCCATCCAGACCTTAAATCAATATTCTTAATGGATACTGGACAAGGCAAATCTATCCTCACCACTCTTCTTGCTCACTCTCTGCCGGCATATGAAGGCATGGACAGTAAGAGGGAAGCACCACATGCTGCTCTTCCCGATGACTCATCCCTCCTTTGATTTTGAAACATTTAAAATCCTTAAGATGATCCCAAGGGACTGTGTATAAAGCTGCAACCTCTTGACAACAGTCGCTGCGACAACCCTTGCTCCTCTTGCTGCTCTGTGATTGTTTTCAACAGCGCTGTGGCAGCGTCCATTTGGTCATGATTCACTGCTGCGTCTCTGGTCACTGAGGGACAACGGGTGATGCAGTTGGAGAGTTATCTGTTGTGATGTAATGCTTAAGGCGAAACCTAGCTTTCATGAATTAAGCAAAATACTCCATACATCAAGGGATCAAACTCTATTGCTACACCCTGCGCTTGTTCTTTGAGGCGGGATGAGGTGACCCTTGCACATTTCAAACACATCCAAGTGTCAGAAGTCAGCGTCTTCTCATGTATCACAAATCCCTACAAGGATTTGTGTGGATTTGTTGTGTGCAGCAGATGATAGTTAATTTTTCCTCCTCCAAGGTAATCCATTCAGTGTACCCTCGACTCCTACACATCATATCTACGCAGCGAGGGAATGGTCGCAGCAATTATTGTGGGCTGCAAAACTTGACATCCGCCCAGCTTAAGGCAGCCTTTGCCGAGCTGATGGGATTCAGTGTGGGCTTTCGCAAGGTTGCGTCCTAATGAATTTCCTCTGAAGCTACGGACGGAACTGCTCAAAAGCACAGCAGAAATCAGGATGTCTCAATGAAGCAAAACCCGGCTTTGAGACAGAAAGTGTGTCTGTGCGTGTAGGTAAGAGCGGAGGAAACCTTACAAATCCTCTTAGCGTGCACATTTTTTCTTTTGACAAAACAAATCAATGCCAAATACTTTCTTTGCGCCGTCTTGTGCACCCCTCCTTGCTTCTTGATGCCCCCCCCCCCCCCCCCCTCTGTGATTGTAGGAATCATTGCTTCCTCTGACAGCTGTCTGGTGTGTTTCCCGCATTCTCTCCAACTCTGGCTGTCTCTTTGGCTCCCTCCTGGCACCGTATCAATAAAAACACTCCTATGAAGCTTTATCAAAGCCGGCATTTCTCGTGACTTGCATCTTTTTTTTTTGTTTGCTTTTGAAAATAGGCTGTTTCCAAAAACCCCAGCTGGTCAATTGCACATCTATTAATAATGTAATGTAGCGCAGAAATGACTAGCACCAGAAGTCCTACAGCTCTGTTTGACAAGTCTATAGATACGGGAAATGGTCTGATCTACAGGGAATTGGTTACACAGCATACCCACGCAGTGAACCAATTAGGTTCCTGGTTGTTATACAGTAAGGGAGACGATGGAAGATGAAGCAGTGTTCTCATCGGTCCTATCTCATTACTTGCTTAGCTGAGATGCTGTCTCAAGCAGCAGCTAAATGCAGCAGACAATTTACGAGATGCATACAGGTGCACACACATAGCAGTGCTGTCATGCACTCACAAAGTCTCTGCGTAAACTGGGGCAGAAATAACAAACTTACCATAGACACAAGCTATAAATTGATTTCCTTTATTTCTCACTGTGTTCTCCTCTCTCCAGCTCAGGGATGAAAAGCAAAACTTCCCTTGTATTCTACATTTATGTACACAGGGAAAGTTCAACATAGGAAAGCTTTAGTCCTCGCAGGTGGTTTTTAGAGCAGTCCTTTAAGACGCCATGTAGCTGATGAGGATTTTTCAGCAGCTTCTGACTGTAAGTTTGCACCACGAGGCTACTGAAAATGGTATTCTGGGGCAAGTTATACTAGATACATATTTTGTCACTCTCTCGGGTGGATTTACATAAGACCAGTCTCTACACAACATCAACACAGCTGCCCAAGTTCAGTGTGTGTGTGTGTGTGTGTGTGTGTGTGTGTGTGTGTGTGTGTGTGTGTGTGTGTGTGTGTGTGCTACATCAACCAGACCTATATAGAAACAGCTGCATCCAGACACTATCATACAGCTGTTTTTATGTGGCATTTCCCTCTTGTCACACAATCTGATGGTGACAGTAATAGCCTGACGAGGATGTGGCTTTGCTTTCTGCAACCTGTCACCATGATGCTTTATTTGTTATGCTGATTTGACAGCTTCCCTATGCTTTTCAAGAGGGCCAGTCAAACACAAGCAGGCAAGCTCTGAGCAAGGGGACACTTCAGTTTACAGAAGCCATTTCAATGCCCTCAACTTCAACAGCAATAATTCTAGAAAAACACATACCCTTACCATTTGGGTACACTCAGTATTCACATAACACGCTTAAACAAGCATTAATTTAATATTTTCCATGTACCCTGTGTAATTCAACACCAAAGACTCATTGACTCTGGGCAATCAGAAAGCCAAGATGCTGAATAAGGTAACAGAGCTCTGTAGTTTTAGGGCTGTGACACACCAGGCCAACAGCCGACCATCAGCCTATGTCAGGGCTACCGTGAGCATTTGTGGCCCTAGTGTTACAGAGTGCCCAGCACCACTGGTACTAGTTGGCCCTCTTCTGCAGCTTTTTGGTTGATTGAGTATGTCGAATTGGCGGCATAGCTGGTCAGTGACAGAAATCACTCTGATTGGCTGTTCAGCTAAGCCTGCATGAAAAGAGAAGCAGAAACAGAGAGGGAGAGCCGCTCAAGCCTGTCACTGTAGTATCCATGACTTTATAGATTCAGTACCAGTTTCTCCTTTTTTTTTTTCACCTCTCACCTGGCAACTTTTTAACAGACATATTCTTGATTAGAAGTGTCTAAAAAACATTTCTAACAATTGTTTATATATTTGTAGTCCTGAGTTCCTGTTTCCTTCTGCATTTTGGCGTGTAAGTGAAGTGACGCAACAGTCAGCCTTTGTTGTCGCCGGGCCTTTGATGTCGGGTTGATGCGTTTGGGCCCCTGAATGTGGTGGATAAAGACCAATTTGTGTACATGCCTGGGCAGGCTTAGAGGCCGTCCACACGAAAACGCACATGTATTTCATAGTTTTTGCCGACCATCCACACGGATCCTGAAAACACAGCGACTGAAAACGCACTTTTTTGAAAACGGGTCTCAGGGTGGAAAAATCCGTAAACGCAGCCCTCCCGTTTTCATGAGGACGACGAATCCGCATACTTTCCGAAATGATGACACCATCGCCCCACCCCTCAACCTCTAGCCTCCGACCTCTGAACCCCGCGATGTCTCATAACAACAACAACAACAACGGCGGACTACATGCTTGTGTTCGTGCTGCAGAAGATATTGAGCCTTTCTTGCAACCTACTCGCCTTGTAGTCGAGTGTGAGTCGCAGCAGCAGTTCGACCTCATTATCGGTCCACACAAACAATTCTGGTTTCCTTGCACTAGCCATTTTCGTTTTCTTGTTGTGTTCGCTTTCTCCGCCTACTGTCTGTTTGTTTACAACATGCAAGCATCTCTTCTTCTCCGTTTTTGGTGAATTTCAAGCGCCACCTATAGGCCTGGAGTATGCACTACAGCGTTTTCAGTCGTTTTCAGTGGATCCATGTGGATGCAAATATTCTTGAAACGAGGCCGAGGAAGACGGAGGGAAAAAAGATTGTTTTCATACGTGTGGGCAAGGTCTTAAACAGTGACATGCAGAAAAAGAAACCTAAAATACCTTGGTATGTAACCCTGCAGATAATTTTAGTTTTAGTTGTCCAGGTTCGGAGATCTTAGAGGTCTCTGTCACCATTGGATACAATGGAGGTAAATAGAATGTTTTGTGGTGGTCAATGGATTAAAAGAATTTATTGAAGAATTCAACAGGAATGTCCCTGAAACTTGAATTCACATTACCATCCCTGGAACTAATATCAATCAAAGAAAAATTAGCTCAATCAAAGGTTGACAGCATATCCTGTATATTATCAAGAGTAAGTGTATATATGAATATTCTGCAGAAATTATGATTTTTTTTCTCAATAGTTTCCATGTCATGTGGCCCACTGACTTCTGAAATAGATTCCATGTCCATAAAAAAATCTATAATAGTATAGAAAATAATGGTAAAAAAAAGTTCTCTGGTGCTCAAGAGGCTGGATGTGTGGGGCGAACTATTTCTTTCTTAGCTGAAGCCAACAACGGGACAAAATAAATGTAAAGAGAGACATAGTGGAGCCGTATATATTTCCTGCTTTTTTGTCCTTTGCCAATCACACCTATGATAAGTGTTAAATGATAAAATAAGGTGAATAAAATAAAAAATAAGGGACATCCTGGATCTGTTTCTTCGCTCTTCTTCATTTTTTTAATGTATTATAGAAGTATCGGATCGGGACTCGGTATTGGCAGATACTCAAAATCAAATCACTCGGATTCTGGGGCAAAAAAAAACTGATCGGGACATCCCTATCGGAGTGGAGGCTAAAATCAACAATAACTGTCTACTCTCACTTGCTAGTGTAAAATGATCTACCCTCATTGTTATTCTTGTAGAGCCTTATACAGATTCCAGAGATAATGGTCCCAGAAAAGAGGATGCGGATTATCCAGACTAAGACTATTTGCTGAGCAATACATCTTTGGTACAAATAGAGCTGGCTGAGATCATTTTTTTCTATATGCTCCCAGTGAGACGGACAGGCCCTCTCTGGAGTATCTCTGGGAAACTGACAAGGAAAGCGGAGAGAGGAGGTGTGAAGTGTGAAACCTCTCATTCCCACATAGCCGCAATGACACAGTTGAGCATTTTTGTCACTAATGGGCAGTTGAAATAGTGCATGATGCGGAGTATGAGAGAGAGAGAGAGAGAGCAGAGCAGCACATGGAAAACTAGAACACAGAAGGCTCTGGCAGCCATATACTCCTGCAGGGAATTATACTATAAAAAATACACAGGGCTACTATTGTACACTTATTAAAATGCCCTCAGTTTGTTCTAGTGGAGTGGCTCCTCAAACCATCAAAAATACCCTGTAGATTAAACTTAAATCATTCACAACTTGGTGGGGGGAATGAACAAAGGACATGATTTTGTCTTGGTTCATCTTCTCACTATCTATACAGTAATCAATCCTTCATGGAATGCGTGAATAACAAACTATTCTTGCGGCGATTCCTCTGAAGATAAGCACGTGTGAGATCATTCTGCCAATTACAGAGGAGTAAAGTGCTTTGTGTAATATGCCGTGAATGCCGTGCCAGGTCCCCAATTACATTTAGAAATGTGTCCCGCTCGGAGATGAGCGTTGAATAATGAAAGCAGCCTCCATTCACCCACATATCAGACTCGAGGGAAGAGTAAGGTCATTTCAAACCACAGTAATTATCAAATGTGTGCTTCATGGGCTCAGAGTCAAAATTAATATCCTAAAATATCTCCACACTGTTAACTGTTTCTTCAGTTAATACTGTGGAGGAAATTTAGTTTCGAGCCTTAATGAAACCAACAAAACTTTTTTCCGACTAAGTGCCAAATGCAGAAAGTGAAGCGCATGCAACACTAGGAACATAATATTCACAAAGAGTACATCTATTTTAAGGCTGCGACAGATTTTGGAGTGAGCATGCAACTCTCTATTGAGAATCTCTTAAGTAAATACACAAAATGCACAGACAGACAAAGCAGGCGACTGACACAGGCAGTGCAGACAACATTGAAAGTGTAAAAACAGGATAGTCACCAGAGATTTACTAAAAAAACATGTTCAATTTCCTGTAGGATCTCAAGCTCTCTAAAGACGTTTCGGACCTCATCTCTCTCTATGCACTGCTGTTTGTTCATGTACTTCATGGCATACATCTTCTCGGTGTCCCTCTTTTGCACGATGCATACCTGCAGCACACAAAGGGAGAACAGAGAGAAAGAGGAGAGAGGATGAGAAAGAAATCAAGAAAGACAAAATTAAGCATATTAGTACAATATTAACATATATTTGCACAGTCTGCATATAAAATCTGCATGTAAATTTCTAGATAACCAACATGCATAAATGAAAACACTGATCTAATGACTAAATGGCTTTTCAAAGAGAAATCAACTGCATCACTGTCAAGGTCTTGAAGCCAGGTTTCAGCTCCACAAATGCAGCCACGCTGCTTTGTGAATCAAATATGTTTTCAAAATAGCCAGCGGCATCTTTCGTCTGTTGATTAAAGCGATGGTGGAGATGGATGCCCTATACCAGGGGTACTCAAATACAAATCTTAAAGGGCCACAAAGATTTTTTTCAATGACTCAAAGGTCCATGTATTGAGGTCGGTCAGGCCACATGCAATAATACTGTAATATTCAAAACAAAATGTCCTTTTCATTCTAAACAACAAAATACGAACTAAAAAAAAAAATGTAATTTCCATTTTAACATAAATTAAAATACATAGTTGAATATTTCCTCTTTTTGTTTGCCTTCAAACATTGTGTCCATCACTTCAGTCATGCATTATTTTATTTCATTGTGACATAGATGTGACAAGAATCCTGCTTGCAGCTTGATATGACGATTTCAGTGCATTTATTGGTGTTGTGCTCATCTCTGAATTTTGAGGAAATGTCTCTTCAAAATTCCTATGCTTCGTCTCATAACGCCGTTTCAAATTGGAAATCTTCATCACAGCTTCTCTTGGCATATTGTAACCCCCCTTGTGGACTGTGGCGCAATGACTCTTGGGTATTCTGTCGATGTTGGTGTAATTATGGTTCGTGAATATCTTTGTGAATAAGATGATATATAAGATGGTTGTGGGTTAATACACGTCATTTGTTCTGTGATTAAATGGTGTTGAGTTTTAACAAGGATGATACAAATTTTGGCACCGTGAGTAAAAGGGTGTTTGACGGGAGAGAGTCCCCATCCGTTACACTTGTTGTGAGAATACATGATGAGACTTGCTAATACCTGTTAAACAACTTAAGTGTGTGATATTGCAGCACCGTCAGATCCGTGGGTTTTGTTCTGGTTGGAGGAAGAATGAATGCAAATTCTAAGTTCCTACTTCTATGAGTTGCTGATTCTCACTGTCCACCTTGTTATAGCAGTTTACTTGGAAAACGCCATTTCAATCTCTTGCCACCGGCAAAATGTGAATGCGCGAACTGCTCCGAAAACGAAAGTGAAAGTTAAAAGTTGCGATCGCAGCGGTGAGTGACCCAGCTGTCTCTGTATCGTTGGCATGGAGACAAGTCCCGGTGTACACGTGCTGACCCAACCAAAACACATGATGAAGAAATAACAGTTCGGGGGCCGCCTATTGAGGACCGCTGCCCTATACCAATGCATAAAGTGCTGACGCGCCGAGCAACTCTAATGAACTTCATTTCCAAACGCAGAAGTTTGCGGCGGAAACCACTTCCAAACAAATCACCTCATTATTTATTTATTCCGAGTTTTGCGGTTTTGTCAGGAAGTGGCTGTGAAAGGTCAGGGGCAGGATGGGACTCGAGGGAGGTCAAAGTTATTACAGTAACATCACTGTGAAACCACGGTCATTAAACAGATCATGTGTCTGCTGCAAATCCTGCCTCGCAGACAAAAAAGGAACTGAAGTGGCTTGTCTGTCGTGACTCATTTTGGGGTTTTCATTGTAATACCTTAAGACTAGAAACTTATGCACTTTTAATCAGTGGATGATAACATGAAGTTAAAGCAGTAAAGGATCGTTTTTGGATATTCCAAAGACGATCCTAAAAGCCAAATATCTCAACCAAGGCACTGTGTTATGGTCAGTATGAAGATGAAGAATCACAGCAACAAATATCTCTTGCAGCATTCAATTTATGGCATGAGTGTATTGTATTGTATCTTTATTAATATGGCTTCACAGCAGACTCCACGGGGTGGTAAGATCTAATTTGCATGACTGTTTAGAAGGGCTGCCACCAACGCTCAACACTGTCAGTGAAATGCTTAAGTGGGCCAGAGGGAAAACATGCATTTGCAGTAGCTTAAAATGCAACAAGATGCACAAAAATATTGTTTATCCTTTATATCTTTAACCTTATTTCAATAATATTATGTGCAAAGGTTGTGGAAAAGGATGAGGAGAAATCTGGTTAACTCAGCTAGATTTCTAACAGAGACCTGCTGATATCTTTGTCTTGTTTTTTATTCATTACAAGAGTGCGTGACAAAGACTTGAGACAGAAACAGTATAGTGGTGGCAGCAGTGCAGAAGGAAACATCATTACTCATCCTTGTAATACACTTAAAATATTCAAACCTTGGTCCAAAGCTGCGGTAGGGGTTCGGAGTGGAATCTGATTACCAGCCACCTGCATGCAAAAGCACTCTCTGTTTTTCCTTCTTAACTCAATTTCTTCAAGTGTACCTGGTTTCTTGTGTGCAACGGGGGCACAGTGAATGTGAAACCTTCATTAAAGACAGAAAATTCAAATCATCATTCAATGTCGAAGGAACAAAACAGCTGTTTTGTGTTCCCCTAAATCCCCCGACTGCAGCATTTGACCATCCTGTGAAGCACTAAAAGTTAAACAGCCCCCTGCTTTTTACTGTTATAGACAGAAGGTCTTAGCTGGACTGAATTGTCCACCAGGACAGAGGTCTCCTCATTACAGTTAGAGCCAGACAGATGGCTGTTTTACACAGCACTCTGGCCCTGATGCACCGCAAAAAACACCCATCTCAACTACTCATTCTTTCATTTGCTTAGTCTTGAAGTCTGACACAAGAGAGACAAAATGCACGGATAAACAGGAATATGGAAATACAGTCTTGAAATGAGTTACGTCCAAGCTGTTGGACATATTTAAATGACCTCTGCATAACAAACAAGTAATAGAGATTAAGAGATCTGAAAGTGCTTTAGAAACATAGATTTCCCATTACACTGGTGGATTCTTTTCACTTCATTGAATTTGAGGGAAAAAACGAGTTTTAAGACTGAACAGCAGAGTAAATGAGGTGTTAAAATAGACATTTTGTCTGGTGACAGGAGGAAATCTATTACTGTGTAAAACACCATCTATTTAACTGTGCTCATGGTTCCCCCTCAAGCACAGAGCTCATCTGAGTGCCAGGTCTGAGACGACTCTCTCGTGTTTCCTCCGTCTGGATCTTCACCAAGACCAGATTCCCCCTGCTTCTGTCGCTTTCATTAGCTTATCATCTCAGAGATGAAATTCATCAAACTCCTTCCTCCTCCTTCATAAAGAGTCAGATTATACTGAAGGAGAGAGTTTGTATAAGCTATGCAATGATAACTGTAGATTTTATACTTTAAGGGTGTCTTTGTAAATAGTCTGAGCGCCAGAGCACACTAGCACTAAGTTAAACTTACAAAGTAAATTTAGTGCTGTTGGAAAATACTGTTCGGTTATTCGGAGCACCACACTCTCGGGAAAGCAAAGCACACTCTTGGCGCCATGAGTAGCCAGTATTTCATGAACAGATGAAATGGCAGCCCGAGCTCAATGTAGCAACTGTGGACTGATGACTGAATTAATGGAAATGATTCAACACATGAGCAGAAAAGAGTGAGCTTTTTGTCTGTGTAACATTAGCTAAATGCTCGCTGGTAGCGTGCAATTCTAAAAGTTATTTTCATAGGAATACTGTTGAAGTAAATAGTGAGTGAATAGCAAGATGTAATATACTCTGCTACAGTGCATGGCGGTGTGGTTTTTAATCTGCCGGGAAAACTAACGAAGAGGAGAAGTATTCAACGCAGTTGGCTTGACCAGAACTCTTCCTCTTCGAAGAAGACGGCTGGCCGCCTCGACGAACTAAAGCCCCCAATGGAATGTCTAGAAGAGCCGCACGACCAAATTATTTTATCCCCATTCAAGTTAGCCAGGCGCTAAACTGGAAGTAAAAATTAGAACAGAGCTGCAAACGCCTAAACTCTGATGGCATCTAGGACAGGCTTCCTCATAGTGGCTAAATACTACACAGTGGGGGTGCTACAACAATGTAAGGCCATCTATAAGCCTACAAGCTAATGAATTATATGCTGCTTGACATTGGAGTGCTCACTTACCACTCGCTGTTGGTAGAAAGCTAGTTATCTGGACATGTTATCGATTGCATCTTAAATTAGGAGATAGACACACTGTTTAATCCATCTTATACTTTTGGTCTTGCAGGTGCAAAGCAATCAATTAATTAACTAATTTCACTTTAAATGGTTTAACTACTGATACAGGGGATTTCCTTCATCCCTATATAGAAAAGATACAACTCTGGGAGAAAAGCCAAACTTGTATGTTCGACAGTTTTCAATTTAAAAATGTCAAATATATGCAGAAAATATTGCTTATTGCGAGTTTAAATTTGAAATCCTCCTATTTAATTTCAAGCCTCCCTATCAGTTCAACCATACCCCGTACCACTTTGTGGACTTCTTTTTAGCCCTCAGCATGATAACACACAGCTCCAGGCCCTCCCCTTCTTGCTGAGCTTAACACAGACCCAGTTTCTTTTTTGCTCTTAGCCAGGCCAGTCTGTACCATCTGCACTGTGCTAGAAGGTAGTCTAAATAAACTCCTTCAAATCCTGCAAACAGTCATCCAAGTAGTCATCCACACATTTGCATCTGTCAGTTCAAGCAATTTACAATGTCTGCATCATCTGGGAAGAAAAAAACAGTAGATTTTTAGAGACACTGGCATTTCTGTGTCTTGAGACTTATTTGGGGACTTTTTTGAAGCTCTGCTGGGAGCAAGAGTAGTAACGTTTTCTAATAGCACATGGCAAAAGAAAGTCTCTTAAATGCAACCAGCATACCAATCACAAGGGACATCGTGTACATCGAGAAACAGTCATGATGTGTGGGAACCTCCTTAAGAGGAATTATTTTATGTGAGGCCTGTGGGTGACAGATGAAAACTAGACCCTTATTTGGAAATCATAGCTGCACTCGTATTACAGCACTCAGTGGACATCACATTTATTTTCTCTTATTGCCACAGAACACAATTTTCTAAGAGATGTGATCCGTTCACTGGAAAGCACTACTGAGGAGAGTGTTTTAAAAAATGGCCCTAGCTCATAATTCCACTACTACGTGAGCGTAATGCAACTTAAAAGAAAATAAATCTTCGATTTTATGGTCGGATTTAGAAAATGTTAACAATAATGTTAAGTATATACACATGTATGCATATTCTCATTTAGCTTCCTTTAGGATGTGAGCTTCCTTCTGTCTTATCCTTTGAATTTTTCATGTGGTTTCATTCAAATGCAGGATCTGTAGTGTATGGTGGCTCTTGAGGCTCAAGCTGCTGGCCCCTTTGTTCATTTCTGGCTGATGCCCCTCTTGCAAAACACAGCGGGCAGGTAATGTTTTCAGTTTGTGAGCATGAGTGTGTGTGTCGTGGCAAAATGTGTTCCTGGAGATACCACTGGCAGCGGGAACTACCACGGAAGCCATTTTGAGTATTTTGCAGCATTGCAGCTGAGCAGGATCCAGTCACAAAACTTTACAGCTATGTGGTTGAGATCAAAATGAAGGCTGTGTTAAAAAATGACTGTCATAACAACAAGGATGCCAGAACAAGGGGGACATCTGTTTCATGTTGCAGATCACTGTAACGAAGTTCCAATGATTCCCGTCCACTCTAGTGAAGCTAGTATTGGTTTCACCTTATCTGTCTGTCTGTCCGTATAATTATTGTGAGAAATCCTGCCAAGATCCCATTCAACAAGTCAACCAGCAACTCTATAACTGTCTTTGTCAGTGAGTGCACAAAAATGTCCCCTCCCTTTCCCTTTACTTTTAATTTCTCTATGTTCTTCCGTTAGTCCATCAGCTTATTGGTCCACAAAAATATATCCCTTCATCAGCTCACGAAGCTGTCCACCCTATAGCAACTGCAACTTTCTATTTTTTTGGAGGTATTCCTGCCCATGCTAGGGATACGGCATGTTAACTAATTGTTAACTGTGGATTTTTGAGATGAACACAGCTTCATACATGGCCTGATGTTGAAGACTGAATGCACTAAATCTAAACAAAGCAGATGCAGAGAGAGAAAGAAATTATTATTATTGAGGCAGTAAACTGAGCAGCAGCAGGTCAACAGGTGAGGAAACTAATGTTTATTTTGAAAACATTCATGTTTCCTTGATCATGTAATTTTCTGCGTTGACCATATTCTCAGCGATATGAGGCTATTCTTACAGAACACTGCGTTATACACGCGTTCTTTATCAAGAACTCTAATGTTCGTGGCCGCTGTGAAGACTGTAAAAACCCAGAGCGTCTTAACCAATCAGACATCACGCTGTCAGTCATCTTCCAGCAGCCCCGTCTTATAGAATCCTCAGGAGGCGGTTGGCTGATGACTTATGAAAAGGATTTATTCATATATTCATTGAGCATATTAGCAATTCAATGCATTAGTTCAGTTTAGTATAGAGCAGAAAAAAGTACCAATTTTCAGGCGAGAGGTCTGAGGCAGAATGTTTTGCAAGATATTTGCATATGAATGGAGACATTTTCACCTAGATTGAAATCAGATGAGATGGAAGATTCCGGCTATTGCTGTGGCGTACCGTATCAGGACTGAGGCGTCGACAGTGACAGCTTCTGAGAACAATTCTCTCCAAGCAGTAATGGACAATAAAGCGTCCCTAATTAATTCTGTAACATTATCTCCAAAATGCTAATGGTCAGCATGAGCCAATCTACCATTACACTTCTGGCAAGGTTTTCATTGTTAAATTCTAATTTAGGAACACCTGCTATTCAGATTGCCTTTGAATATTTGTCGGAGACAAAGGTCATTTTGTTATTCGAACCGGCAGGGTGGAAGCTAGGGCGGGTTAGCGGATGGTTCCAAGTTTCTCCACTGGATGGATGACTGAGCATCTGGGTGCAGCGGCAGGTTAATAAATTGGCACATTCACCAGACCAGGCTCTAGGTTTTCTAGCCTCAAGCCAGCACAACTCATCCAACAAAAGGAACTCGTGGTGCTCAAGCTTGGCATCAAATCAAATTCAAAAAGTATTTCTTTTGAACATAAGACAGTATTTATCACTCAATAGGCAGGAATCATAAAACCTTTCGATATCATATTTTAATAGTTTAATACTCAAGAATCAATCTGCTTCATCCAGACTGTGTGGGTCCCTGCCTACTCGTGTTGGATATCTCTCATGACATTGACTGAGGAAGGAAGTCTTCAGACGAAACTGAGGTTTGCTGAATTTTTTATCAGAAATGTGTGCTGGCTAACCACCAGCAAAACAAGTTGTGTGTTTGTTCTGTGTTTATTCATCTCAAACAGCCAGATTACTTTACTGTACATATGTCGAAAAAGCTCGCAAGCAACATCAAACACTGAGGGTTTGCATGTCTGTGAGTTTGAATTCAGGTCAACCTCAGAGATCACCAGAGACTCCAGTTTTCTCTCTACTTTTGCCCTCTCTCCTCTCTGTAACCTTAAGTTAATGAAGGAAAGTACATTTCCCCTCCAGCTACAGGCAGGTGTGAACATTACAGTACATAAACATCCGACAAAGGAGGTCATTGCTGCTATGGTCGGATTGATAAACGCGAGTATCAAGTTATCTCTGACCTCTGCACCCGTTAGTAAACGGCACCAGATCAAAGCAGAATCTGACTCCTGATGTTCATTACTCCAGAAGATCTGACTCTGCATCAGCCTCTCTCCACGAGAGTTGCTCTACTTTCAGTCAGGCCCACCATACACAATACTCAGCAAATGTCTTTTCTTTTGTTTTGTTGGAGAGTAGAAGAAATTACATTCTGTGCATTTCAGTCACGTACTTCATGAACATGATCTCTTCACCAATTCTCTTTCCATTACACTTCAAATCGATTTACCTGTACAAGAACTTTAATAAAAGTTTGTGGTCTGAATCAAGTTGTTCCTGAAGTTCTTCCCTGGCACTTTATGCATTAGTCAGTCTCTCAGTTGTTTCCAACTTCCCTACCCTGTCTGTGGCTCTCAGCAACAAAGCCTATTGTTGAACACTGTTGAACAGCTGGGCATGGTAGTTTTAAAGCTTATTTACACATGAGTGAAATACATTTGTTGGGCTACTAATGCTGAGTATTTACAGCAGCAAGACAGTGTATGTGGAATATTATACTCAAAAAACACAGCTGTGCCTGTGTTCACAGTTTATGTATGAACATTTAACCCAGTGCAGTGTGGCACAGTGATGTTTCTTTTTTATTAGTTAATGATCTATGTCTAGTCTATGGCACAGAGAAATACATTCAGGCTTTGGACACACAAACACAACAACTTTTAGTGGGATCAATTTACTGCTAGTTTTCAAATGGGATTTATTGACTAAAACAAAAACATACACTTATCCTTTACTGTGCTTTCACATGTATTTATTTGTTTATCACAATCATTTGAATTCAAATAGAGCATCGCTTGACAAGGAGCACTAATAGGATGCCAGTGTTTTCATCAGCTGTATTTACATATAGTGTATGATTAAAACTCACTGTTATGGTCCAGGTGACAATGAATTCAGCCCTGAAGCGGTCAAACCGTTTTTTTGTCCCTTGCAGCAGGGAACTTGAATGGTGTTGCGGTTAATGAGCAAATACAATTGAAGGGGAAAAAAAGGCCATTCACATGGGCTGTGTCCAGAGTTTAGACTTGGCTCCAGATTTCATGTCTCAAAGCAGCAGGAAGGACGACAGAGCTGGCCCCGGGTGAGATGCTGTCACAACGTTTGCTGTAATCTCTGACCACCAGCTGCACAAAGCACCTGTTTATCTCTACTAAAGGGAGCATTTTAGAGGTGGTCAGACAGGCATACAGACAGACACACACACATACTAACACACACACAGGGTAAACCTAAAGGCTGGACCTATCAATTTCTCTGAGGACAGTATAAGAAGTGCAGAGTCATTTGATGTAGAAGAATCCAAAGGAAAAGGGAGCACACGTGAAGGAACGCTACAGATGAGAGCACCTGTCTCATCTTCAAAGACAGGCGCCCAAAGATACCTTCCTCAGCATCATATCCTCTGCATGCGATCTTTGCTTTAATAGTTTTGGGCTCTGATGCATGAAACTAACTTTGTTTTTCTGCAGCACAATCATTATTTAATCAGTGCTAAGAAAGGAGAACGGGGCTAATAACGACGTGCTGTTTCCTGGAGTTAATCTCCATAGGGTCAGCCAGGGGCGTCTAGCAGGCAGCGAAACACGTTCCTGTGATTGAACAGCACATTAAAACATCCACTATTCTAAATAAAGCCACCAGTTATTCGCCCATATGTTCTAAAAACTTCTAAGGATCACTAATGAGGCAATACGAACAGCAATTACAGGATAACAATGGTGGGTCTTTCATGGCTGGATGGGAGAAGCTACTTGTAAACTCTGGTTTGAAAGCTACAGTAATCCATTAATAATTCAGTATTAAATATTCAACAGAGCATCAGAGGCTTCAGGGTAAACCATGCAGATTGCATACAGCCTACGGGAAGGGTTAGGATTATTCAAAGATGCTGTAATTGATATTGCTGCAAAAAAGTAGCAATACAGGAGCTATAGTAGTGAAAAAAACCCAACAAAATCCCCTTTCAACCCAATATACTGAATACTGCAAATTCTGGAAATGTTGGAATGGAATGGAATTGCAACTTGAGGTTTGTCTAGGTAAGTTTTCATAAAAATCTGTTTTTTGTAGCCTCAAACACATCTTGAAGTTGTCTCGAATGGTCTCCTCAAAAATGGTTGCAGATGTTGAAACCCAGTGTTGAACCGTGGCCTTTTCACCTGCAACTACATTACCATCCCCTTCACCTCCTGATAGTCAAGCATGTGAATGTTATATGACACGTTTTGAGGAAATACCAATACAGTACATAGGCCTATCATACACACAAATGTAAACAAATTTGTCTTTGAAGAGATGTTTACTGCAACATTTTATTCTGGAAACTGGGCTGCTTTTTAAATTCATCGTTTTAAAGCATCGTTTTAGAGTCTTCCTAAATGTGCTGGAATAATCATTCCATTGTGACTCTCTCTGCTAGTAAGAGCCATCTACTGCAGATCATGAGACTAATAATATAATCCACTGAGATTTTCTGTCCAGCTCAAAGTTCAGCCTTTTCGCCGGTTTCTGGTGGAGGATGTTAATTTGGAGGCCGTTGGATAGTGATTCCACAGGGCATTGAAGAAAACAATTATTCATCAACTTGACTCAATTGAATCAAATTTAGTTGGGGTAACAGAAATTGTTTCTGAAAGTGACCAGTACAACAGAGGCACACTTATTGTGAAAGGATAAGGCTTTTAGGTCATGTAGGTATTTTTTATCTTTAGCTTAATAAACCCAAGAGGTCCTTTCCTCCAATTTCATTAAAACTTTAGCTGGACTTGAGGCACCAATAGCTCTCATGCAAAATAAGTTGTGTGGTATTAAAAAGCTGAATTCAAGATGTGGTCCTCTTTGAATGCCCTTTTATTAACTGAGTGATACCTAACATTTTAGAATTATGGTGCCAGACTTATGAAAGGAGAGGTGTTTTAAGATATTAGAGCTGAGAAAGACTGACAGGCCTGCTGGCAAGCCCCTCGAACTATGCTCAAAATAGGAAACCAGGAAGATGATTACTAACCTTTAATAATGTGTTTCATCCATCACAGAGGAGATATTAAATCCTACCGTCCACTACAATTTCACTCATGGCCCTAAGGATCATTTTCATATATTTATCATTTATCTCATAGTTAGGCAGAAGACCTTTTGGGTTAACGGGTCAGAGTGTAGTGTCCCGTTGAAGGACGCTGACATGACACAAAATAGCAATTCAACATAAGATATGACGGTGGTTGTAAACCATGTCAGCAGCACCCCCTGGGGCTCATGGTGATTATAAAAGCATTACAACATGATTTATGGTGTCTATAAACAGAGCTGGTGAAATAAAAAATCCATTATCTGTGTGTTTTTGGTTATTGTAATATAATGAAATTGTTAATTTTTTTTGTTTTTCAAATCTTGAAAGCTGCATTAAGAAGTGTGAAAGCCTTCTAACTGCTCCAGTGTATCTGACTCTCTGTAACCCTGTTTGGTTTTCATATTCCTATGACTAAGAATTCTTTTTATCTCAAAGTTTATTTGCATTTAAATATCTTCTGAAACTATTGTGTCATACCCTAAAATATATCTGCATTGTACCAACACCAACCGATGGATCAATTCAATATTGGGTACACGCGTTTTCTGAAATTTTACAGATGGCAGTGCAAATAAGAGGCTGTCTGACTGCATTAATTACCTTGTTTAGTCAAAGGATCCTTATCAGCATAAAAGTAAACTAAAAATCAAGAGTTGTACATCTTCATCAAGATAAAGTGCAAATGCTGTTGAAGTTTCTCGAAGAACATATTTTTGACATACTACAGTAGGAAAAGCACAGCTGTAAATAATAAAATGAATGACGACTGAATTCTATTTAGCTGTTAACATCATACAAAGTGAGCTGATATACACATAGAGGCAGCATGAGTGCATAAAAAGGTATAGAGATGCAGTGGTGCACTGGGTACAATTGGAGGCTAGGTGAAGGTGCGTCTGCTTTGGGTGTGGGAGGGGTTGACATTAATTAAACCTGTGTTTACATTCCATTTCATGTCAGTATGGCTGCAGTGAAAAAAAAGTCTCTTCCATAAAGTTGGGTGCCTTGCAAGAGACAGATGGTCAAAATCTGTGCAGCCCTTTAAAATGCATAATATGCATCAAGCTCCAAACACATTAAAACCTACACATCCCATAATGCATATTGATAGTGTCTTTGATCCGACCACTGTACCCGGTAAAAGCTTACATCTTTGAAACTACAGAAGGGTTCCTGCACCTACATAAACATCAAATTCAAGGAATCCTCAAGGAATCTAATAGCCCAATTCTCTAACACTCAAGGACCCAAAACAGCACCGTTTGAGATATGGATCAAGGTTATTTACTGTTAAAACACTGAGAATTTCTATTATAAAAATGAGCAGGCTTTACAGAAGCTCACAGACAACAATTTCAATTCTTGAACAAAATATATGAAGTCATCTTTTGTAACACAGGCTTACTGCCACATACAACCAGTGCCATGGATCTATTGTACAACTGTTTTAACAGGCTCAGAGGTTCTTCAAATGACAAGTTATTTGTATTGTCTTGAGATGATTGCAGTCCTAAACTCAAAGATCAGCCACCCATCATAAAATCATTAGTCTCAACAAGACAGTTGTTAGGATAAAAAGGTTGACACAAGGTCTCGGGACAGACTCAGCCACCTTCATGGATTATCAGGTTGTATGTTGATATCATATCTCTGGGAATCGTCTTAGAGCAAGCTGCACAGTAGTCACTCGCCCTGTCCTTGCAAGCCCGGCCTCTGGGCAGTTGAATCTCTACAAAATAAAAATAAAAGCCCAGAGTCTCTTTCCGGTGCTCTAAATCTTTCATGTGCAAAGAAATAGTCCTGCATCACAGACCTCTGCCTCAGTCTCCAGCACTTCTCCCTCCACCCAGGCCTCCTTCTGGTTAATCTCAGTGTTCTGCGCACCTTGAACACATGGACCTATTAAATGCTTATTAGCTGAACACATCACTCAGTCACAAAAAAAGCTCTTTCATGTTGGGCTTCAAAGCACAACTGTGTCACTGTTAAATCCCAAGGATGGCTGCATGTTGTTTACCTTTACAATCCGCCTTCTGTCTTACCCCTCATCCCCCATCCACTCTTCTGCTATAGTTAGCAGTCCTATCAATTGTTGTCAGAAGGTTGAAAGCCCCTGGGACAACAGGGCTTGCAGAGAGAAGAAAAAGGTTGAGTGTTAAATTTAGTGGACTCATACAGGAAGCTGCAGATTTTCTGTTTTCTAGGTCAGGTAAGTGCCAAGTCGGCCAGAAGCCTCTGACAGAGACACATGGGGAAACACGAACAGATAGAAGACCACTGCCTGAGGGGAGGGAGGAGGTGGAAAAGAGTTAGAGCAGCCTGTGTCTCTGCTCTTAAGTTCAGTGGAAAAATCATCCTGCACATAAAGTGCTGACATCCATCATTCGCCCGGATTAAGTTTCAGTCTGTGTTTGTTGTCGGTTCGATGGTAAGACGCTCATCATCGGTGAGCAGTGATTGAAAAAGAGTTGTGCGAGTGAAGGATAACCTGAAAACATGCATGTGTGCGAGCATGTGCGCGAGCGCGCACACACACACACACACACACACACACACACACACACTCTTGCCAATGCTGAATTTGGGCAAGAGTGCTTTGAGGGAGGCAAGTGAGGCAAACACACTTTTAGGGTCTGATGAACATGTCATCCAGGGAGAAGAAGGAATAATTTGCTTTTTCATTTGGTTCATTCCACTGGATGTCTTCTGCTCCTCAGCGGCTGCTGTCAGCCTGCAGGAAATGAAAGTGTTTACTGAGCTTGGCCATCCATTTGCACAGCTCCAGAACGCACTACAGCAAGCATGACCAATAATAAGCACAGTCATGGATCAGACTTAGTCTGAGCTAAGTGATACTTTGTAGTGCATGAGCAAAAAGGGAGGTGTTTTCTGTACAAGTATGAGAATCATCTCAAGTACAGATAAGTACAAATAACATTATGTTGCATTATATGCCGACACACAATGGAAGCATATCAGAGCCTCACGCAACAAACACACATTCCTCTGACAGCCGGAGAGTGCTTGAGTCTTTGAAGCAGCCTCTACCGAAAATCATTGAACATTATTCAGTGTCACCAAGGGAAAAGCCAAAGCAGTCTGAGCAATGGCTCCATGTTTACACTCTTCAAACCTACTAATAGTAGGGATGCACCAACTGACTTTTTCTCTCACAATACCTTTTCTGATCTGCAAATATTGAGTACCAATCTCACCGTTTGGAAACCATGCTTGATGGATGACATGGCTGGGTATTGATGTAACAGTACATTTTCAAATGAATTTATTTGTCAATACTTTCCTTGACAAAAATGTATTGTTTTGTCTACAAAATCAAATGAAATAAAAAAAAATACACAACATGTAAAATGGGCACAAAGTATTGTCCTCTAATGTCCTGTTATGTCTGACACAATGTCCTTACTGACTGAGACACAAGCAAATGTCAATAACAAAAATCTGTTTGATTGCATTGCTCTCTACTGAAATGTCCAAACTGGCTGCAAGCGATGCAGCATTGAACAGCAGGCCACTATGAGTTGAAATGTGCTTCTATTTATGCCTGTCACTCGCGTGGAAAGCCCTTCATTGACAAGGAATGGTTGACTCAAGACGCTGAAACGAGGAGTTATCTATACAATACTTCAAAACCTACTAAGGTGGCAAGTGGCTGGAGGGTGATTGCCAGGGAGCTTCTGAGTATTCCTATAAAGAAATATTTAAATGTAAAAATCTAAAACGTGTTTTCGTTTAAAAAGTACAAAGGAGGAATGTAGGCTACCTTCTCAAACTCATCCATCTCTTTCTCGTGTTTTCAGGCAATACAGAACTGTGGTTTGTTTACATGACATAAAAGAATATTTAACCAATTCATGTTCAGAGAGCATCCAATCCAATCCAATATTCAGATTCATTGCTTGCCATTAGGACATGGTACGAGTCCAAAACCAATGAATTGTCAGTTAACTGTCATAATTGACCAAAAAAAGCAAAAAAATCTCCAATTTCAGAAGCTAGAGCGAGTGAATTTGCAGCATTTTGGCTTTAAAATTACATGGAAGGATCATTCAGTTATCCAAACTGTTGATTATTTTACATGGCTAAAACGGTCATATTATGGCTGATACCTAATCTGTTCATTAAGGTCAGTATTGGCTCTGTTACTGATCCAGTGTATCCAACTGGAGTCTTTACTAGTATTCCACAAATGACAGATTCAATTGAAACTGTTAGTTGTTCTGATTGCTTAATATTCAGACATGTGAGGGAAAAAGACTTCTACATATTTTGTTGTATGAGTACAACAACAGAAAAAAATTATGCACACGATTCAAATGATCTAAAAATTCCAAATGCCCTAAGCAAGATTGCCTTGGATATGTGCTTATCTCCAATTTATACAAAACACACTAAAGACTTTGAAGACACTCATGCATGAAGGTGGGAAAGTACAAGGGGCAGCATAATGAGGATTACATGCATCACAGAATGTAAAGGAGACAAAAGATGCCCCAAAAGTGCCTGAGGGCTTATCTCCAGTGGATTCTCTTTAGGATCACTGACGTGTTAGAGGTGTAAGTGCATGTTCCATAAAAGGTCTAATCTCTGATACATATTCATTGTCGTGATATAATATGGAGGCTGTTATATGATATCTTGTTCCATATGATCACATATGCTGTTTGATAACCAAAGGTGCCATGACCTATATTATGTACTAAAGCATCTCTTTTTTTAAATGAAAGGATAGAACTGACCATTACAATGAGTGATACCCTGCCTGCTACCTTGATCTCTGTCTTGTTAACCACAGCAGTTTGATATTTTAGTTCACGGGTCTGACAGCTTTGAAGTTTTCATTCCCTGAACTCCCTGTTGAGGCGGACATCACTCAATTCACCCTTCATACCCCCGTGGGACCAACACTGATGTGCATATATTTACTCTGTCAAATATATGAGCACTTTGGCTTTCAAAATTGATTTATTATTTTACCGAGCACTGCCCCCCTATTTCCTGTGGAGCTTTCTGTTCTCGCACAGTACACATGCAGTTAACAATGACGATAAAGTCGAAACTCTCCAATTCTTGAAATCTGGGACCTTGATTTAAAACCCTGAAAGAAAGAACATCCACCTTAACTCTGTATATCAGCTGTATCTAGTTAATTAAGCAATCAAGACAACATTAGCTCCATGGGCTAGCAAAAAAAAAAAAAAAAAAAAAGCAACTGATTAACTTTTTGATGTTTCATATTAAAATTATTATCCAGTAGAAAAATCTTAAATATGCACTTAATGGTTTCACACATGATATTCTGCTAAACGGAATGAATACTGTTGGGAATGAGAAAACCGTCTTACATACTGGACCTTTAATGATCCATTTAAAAGAAGAAGATGGAAATACATGCTGCCTTCATATGTAGTCTTGTTTTCCTTGTCCAGGGGAAGAGTCCATAGAGTCCATCTTAGACATTTTCTAAAAGTTCTGACTTCATGTGTCACATGGCAGTTCATTTTTTGGTCGATGGTAAACTACAGAGCTACGTTTTTCCTTATAGGTTTATAAGATGTCTGAGTAAAATGTTGAAAATGCAAACGTCTTCATTTCTTTCTTCTGCCATTATGCATTTTCTGCATGACATAATCTGCTCACTACATTATTAAATTGGTAACCTCTGTGCCCACTAGAGGCCATTGCCTGGCAGCAATTTTCCTACAATTGAATTACTTAAACACTAAACATAACGTGTGTATGACTTCCCATGTAGTAACAAGTTCATGTGTTGCACTTGAAGGCAGCAAAAGTAACAGCAGTATTCTTGGAGTATAAAGCTAGTCAGCCTTGGCATTATAATGAGGTAATAATAATGTTTGGTTGGTCTGTTATTTCGTTCTTTTATATCCCTGTTCAGCTGTGACTTCATATCGCACTATGAGTGTTTCAGAAGCTGCCTGATATTGTTGACTTGCTCAGATTGTGTTCTTTTTCCTTGCTTTTTGTAACTCTACTCTGGTCAAGTAGGCTACACTATTTTGTTATCTGTCAGTTCTTTTCAATTTATGTTTTTGACTTTGCTGTGCTGTAGTTTCAAGTCAGCACAGGATGTTTCGAAAATTCTAACAATGTGTTAAAAATTGACTGGATGCATTATGTCGTTCCACTATCTTGAGTTCCTGTCTGGCTGGATCTGCTCTGTGCAGATTGACGTGGCTGTGGCTGCTTCCATCGAAAAGCAGACTTGGCGCGTATTCTCTGCGGAGCAGAGCGGAGAGTCGTAGCATAGCCGGTAGAAGGAGCCTGGGCTAGAATGGCCACAATCTGCTCCGGCAACCATATCACAGCAGAAACACGGCACAGTGGGATCTGTGCGGTCGCAACGATTACATCTTACGTCAGAGAAACACATTATAATCAATTCCGAACCATTTTGCTCTTGTTAATTTGGTTTTAGAGAAGGCTAAAAAAAACAAGCTGACCACAACTCCATACACACTGCTTCAGGCTAGTTAGGTTAAGCTATGGTAGGATAATCACTGTTCAGGGAAGGTAGCTAACAGACAATAACACTCCTTTCTGTTGGACTTATTGATTAATGTTGGCAACAGGCAGCCACTCATGCCACTGATCTTTTCTGATGTCCAGCCTAGGGCGATTGCACTGATGATAAAAAGGCACTTGCAGTTTGCAGGTTGATGGTATTCTTATGAGTCATTTTATCATAGCTCTGTATCAGATTTTAATCAGTAAATGTAACCTTTTCATAAGGAAAATGCTGGACACTCACATTTTTCAATTCATTCTCCATGGAGCTGCGCAGATATCAAAAGATGTAGGTGGAACAAAACACTCTGTTGTCTTTCTGGCTAATACAAGCAGGGAAGTTAATAATAATAATAATAATGATTCTGAACATGTGAATACTGAAAGTCTGTGGTATTCTCTGCGGAAGTGTGGATGGAATAATAATGAAGACAAGTAAGAATTTAACATTAATATTAGCTGCAAAGTTAGAATACTCAGGAAGTACAAAGACACACTTTGGCATACTTGGAAATCGATTAAACAAGATGCAGACAGCGGTGAAAATTTTAAAGGTCATCTTTTCTGGCTCGCAGAATTGCTGCCATTCTTATTTTCTACCATGTACATTTTATTTTCTTGGCAGGAATGTTGATATTAACGCCCCCAAATGTCCTATTTTTCCTAGATTTCTGAATTTGAACTGTCATTTTAAATCGAAAAGAGAAGGGTAAATGAAAATGGGGCATTTCAGGATTTCTGAGCTCTCCGGAGGTTGTGTTAGAGCAGCTTTATCAGTCCTGAAGCTATTTTAACCATATGGCTCTTCCTTTTTCTACTGGCTATGCAGTGAAGCTTTGTGCTGTGAAACCTAAAGATGTGAAGTGTAATGGAAGAGCATACATTTTCTAGGCTAATAGGTTGCCGAGGGCTACACTGCGGCTGGGCTGTGCTGCAAAGCTGCATTCTACAAAACCAACTCTCCTCTGAGCTCTTCACACCTAGAGCTCGAAGCTATAGAGGAGGGAGAAGTCCTTAAGAACAAGATGAGGCTCAACTGTCAGTCTTTAAAGGCAGGAGGACTCTCAGTGTGCTGCCTGGGAGCTCTGCAGCGCTAAAGGAGAGAGAAAACGCGAGCAAAGGCTTCATCATCTCTTGACCTTTCCACAGATGCCGGTACCTTCCCCCGATATGATGAGGGTGTCACAGCCTCCATCGCTGTCCTTTCCCCTTTGCTGTATCATCTTCCTCTCTCTTCCACTCCCATTTATTTCCAGCGCCTGTCTCCACTCGTCTGTCTTTTTACTTTCATCACACTCTGGCCTAATGAGGACATTTATTCCCACTGAAGTGTGTGTGTGTGTGGCTGAAAGTATGAGGACGTGGAGGCTACCAGCTGAGCTCCAGCACGACCTCCGACCTTCCCTGTCTCTCTCCATCCGCCTTCCTTCGCGCTCTCCTCTCGCTGTTTAGCTGTTTACCTGTCCATCTGACTGTTGGCATTACGGAGCTGTCACTAAACTGCTGTCAGCGCCAATGACTGTCATGTCTCCCTCGAGAAGCCTTAATGAGCCCTGTGGCAGAAACAGGATCACCTATACATCTCGGGTTGAGAGGATGGAGTGACAATGGGGGGCAAAAGTATGATGCTCATGGGGAACAGGTAGAGGAAAAGAAAGAGCCCAACAGGGGAGCAGGCAATTATCCCGACTCTGGTGTTGTATATGGCCATCAACCCCTCTAGCAGACATGTTACAAATGAGCTATATCCTCCACTGCTGTGGAGATAATCACACCCTTCTACCATCACTCTTAACCCCCACCTGGTAGAGAACAGATTCTCCAAAACATCAGAGGAAAACGTAAAAAGAGGCTGTACCTGGAATTCAAATAATAATAATAATGCTATATTTTAGTCTTCATAATACTACATTGCTTTGCCAACACAGGCTTCCTTACTGTCGAGCCCAGATAATACCCTTGGATTGAATCGCGAGAGAAACAGAAGGGGATAGAGAGTGAAACTAGGCCTGATTTATTAAAAGGAGAAGAAGGGAGGGAGAGAGGTACCTGTGCTGATATAACAGAAAAGTCTCAGGGGATTTATCCCAAAAAAGGGGAAACATTGTGTAACTCAACAACTTTTCAGACCATAATTTGCCTTTTCCGGACATGGTTTTGAAGACGTAAGGCCTTTAATTGGAATGAAATCTGTGCTTGTGCCTGTCAGGACAGGCCATCTAGTTCGAGTGGTTCCAAGATATATCTGTCATGTTTGAGTCTGAGACTGGGGATGAGCCAGATGCACTGGGAATGGAAACTAGGGTCAATTCTCCCACTGGATAACACTGAAATTGGAACAACTTGTATAAATGTGCATATTGACTGTGTGATAGCTCACTCAGTTCAGTGTATGTTAGGCAGCGTTTCCCACACAAAGACATTTCCTAGGCGTCTGCCCAAGTATATTTGGCCACCCATTTTAGTTTTTCCTATTTCTATTTTTATTATCTGGCTGACAGAACATTGCTGTCAGCGATCGATTAACTAGTGGACAATCTGCCCTCGCTCTACCCCGTCCATCTACTGACAATAACACATGCTTTGAAGAAAAACACAGCAAGAAGGAGGTGTTCTCTAGTTTCGTGTCCCTCCTGTAAATGCAATGATTGTGATCCGACCTTTCCACTATACTATATGCCTATTTATGCTGTTGTTTCACAAAAGCTTGTAAGCACACCTGGTTGGTGCGATGTCATTCGCTACCACGTTGGTCCTGACAGGCTAAATCATTAACGGCAAGCCTCCTCCACATGCAGCTTTCTTGCTGTTGTGAAACACATTTTGTGGGTGGAAAAATAAAAAAAACACGAGGTGTGATTTTTGGGCTACTTGGGTGTGAGCAAAGCGGAAAGAGACGAGGTGAGGCAGTGAGTGTGTTTTTACACTCATAACATAAAATTTTTGTAATACAGACCTTAAGAAAGACCCTCATATTAATGTGGAAACAGTGTTTAACAGTAGATCCGGTCAGTGAAAATTTAGAAAAATTGTAATATTAGAAGGCACAGAGAAGCTCCGGTGTTAAAAGAGTGAAAGCCAAAAAAATGGTGGTAGAGAGAAGATACCAACTCTTATTCAGAATGTATATCAAAGAGGAGATACAGAGAAGGTGATGAAGAGCAGAGTAAAACCAGCGTCAGCCCTGTTTACAGATGGATTTTGGAAGAGGAGCTTTCTTCTGCCTCTCCTCTGGCAGGTGGCCGCCCCTTTCTCAGCTTCAATCTACCTCTCGGCTTCACGCTGTGCAAGAACGAGCCCCAAAACACACATCTTCTCACATTCACAAATGCACACAGACACTCATCTACAATACTGCAAAGCATGAACCCATTTTATTGGAGCACCTACATAAGCTGGAATATACGGATCATGCTTCACAACGTGATGTAAACGTCTCTCCTTTGTTTGTGGCTGATTCTGTCCTTCACTCTTTGCATTTCTCTCAACCACACACACACACACGTGCACACACACACGTGCACACACACACGTGCACACACACACACACACACACAAGTGCGCACACACACACACACACACACTAATTTAGGTACTCTTTTAAAAAAGAAAAATTGTTTGTTTTAGAGATCATGGTTTACCCCTCTAGTTTTATATCCAACTACATGTCACACAAACCGACACAGGCCTCTCTATGTTCAGTAGGACGCTTAAGACTCATGCTGTTAAGTATTCCGAAACAGCAGGAACACAGAGTGAGGCCACAGTGGGCCAGAAAACACAGACAGGATGACCTCCGACAAGGACAAACTTTATCTGGACGTCTCCATGAGCATCTGTCTGACTGTGCGAGCACAGTTTGTCTGTGTGTGCATGCACGTGTCTTGTTAAAGTGTGCGCAAACATGACTGTGTTACTGATATTGCATAACTGGGAGCCAACTCTCAGACAGGAACTGTGTCTCTTTTCCCAGCCTCTTGGGTGGAGCGGTTGGCTTCTCTTGTCTTATGCATAAGGCATTTAAGTGCCCAGAAAGAAACAGCAACTCACTTCAAGTTATTTTAATTTTCAAAAAGAAAAAAAAACATGAATGAGCATGTATTTACATGTGGCATCTAGGAGTGGGGAGTGAGTGTAAATCATTATTCAAAACATTTGGGTTGCCCTGCTTCGGTCTCTAAAGCTAGACCTGCATGTAGTGTATTCCCCAGCTTACTGCGGGTTCCCTTCAGTATTATAAGAAAAGTGACAGCAGCTTGAGGGAACAAAGCAATAAGTAAAAATTAACATAAATTCACATGGTAATGTATTCAGCATTGGGCAATGACTTTCCATATAACAGGGGGACATGTTTTTGAAAAAAGATTGTGTTTTCAGAGGAGCAAAGCAGAAAGAATTTACAAAGTCGTGCACAGACACGAGTATAATGAACAAATATTAAGCGTGATATTTGGGATTCAAAATGAAGATAAACTATTCCAATCTCCAGAGCCCAATTGTGTACCGACACACACACACACTGAATTCATTATTGAAGACTCATGCAGGCATTCAATATGAGCACAAACGAATTCTTCAACTAACAAATGGCCCCCAAGTTAATCCAAAATGTCTGTTTTATCAACAATGGCCACCAGTGATGATATTGGCACCTGAGACTGGGTTGAAAAGAACTGCGGTAATTTGGTTTCACAATATGCAGCAGGCACATACACACTCTCTCTCACACAAACACACACATTCACAACCACCAAGTTTCTCTTCCTTCTGTACTCAGCCCAACCATTGAGCATGGTGACAAATGCAGCCACAGTATTGTACTGCTCTGTAATTAAATGGAGACGTGGGGTCAAAACTCCCAACAGGTTGGCTGACATGACTTGAAAAGTAAATTAGCTCTTCTCAAAGTGACTTTATAGAAAGAATTACATAAGCTGTATTTATAACTATTATTGAAATAGAAAAATTATTTATCTTTTAAGCACCATGTGGACTATAGTGTAATCTCTCACAGGCAGTTATGGCCTGGCCTCATCCGATTCTTCAGCGGAGATAATGACTATGCAGGGTAATTGAAGGTACAGAACATACACACCCACTGCATGAAAAAAAAGAAGGTTACATTACCTTTCCAAAGCTGCCTTTCCCAATCGCCCGCAGTATCTGGAAGTGGTCAAAGTTCACTGTGAAGAAAGAGACAGGAACAGAGAGAGAGAAAGAATCTGTCAGCATGAGTTTGGATACATTTTAAAACAGGGAACATGTAGTGCAATCATAAAGTATCACGTCTGCTGTTGTTGTGGCTCTGCCGACTGGAACATTTCAGTTAAAAAGGACACAATAACTATCAGGTGCTGACTAAGTAATATGAAGGTGAACACTGGAGGAACTGCAGTCTAGTATCCCACTTTCAAGAGTCAAAAATTAATTGGACAAGTTAACATGAAGCTGTAACATTTAATAGTTGAAAATCCTGTATAATCAGTAATAGGCTGAAGTTTATGTCCCACACACATCGGCAGAAAACTCACAAGTGATGCTCACTTCTTGAATGCTTCAAGGGCTTTTGTTTTTTTGTCTTTGGAAACATAGGCTCAGGTGAATTGAGGGCAGCTGAGGAAGAACATTCTGTTTGGCCTTAAAGAAGTCCCCAATTTTACTTGCCTGCAGGCATGAGATCCCTTTCCTTCTGCATAGTCCTACATAACAAGATGAAGACTCTGCAGTTATGCTCAGTGGGGCTGTACTTATACAAATTCAACAATATACAAATTCCTAACATTAGCATGCAAAGATGCTCTGGCAATGCTTACATGGGAGTCATTACCGTTTTATATAACAGGAAAATCTGTTGAAGTCTGACATATTTAAATCTGTCCAGTATTACTTGTCCAGTGAAAATAATTTCCTACAAGCACAAATTAAATTCTATTAAAAGGTTGAATAAGCACTTCTGGAGAAAGACAGTTGATAGCCAAGTCTCATTCCCAGGTCGTCTGCTTGGTGATGCACGTCATCAGTGGTAGAGCTGTGCGATATTACGATATATATCATAGTGCGATATAAAAATGTCTACGTAGGATATAACCCTCTGTTGCTTATATCGTAATTTTAACATGTAGGCTACTTGTTTAACACTGTTGATATACTAACGTTAACGTACACTACGGTTGTGATTTAATACGGCGTGTAAAGCACAACTCAACGCCGGAATGACCGTTGGATTTCCAAATTTGAGTTCAAAACAAGTTCATTGTATGAAGGCGAATGTAACTGCAGCAACGCTACTGCTTTGTGGTAGCATTTTTACGTCACCCACAAGGACTTGTTTACGGCACCGGTCGCTCGGGAGTATACAGAGGCAAAGCAGCATGGCGGAGACGGAGGAGAGCCCCATGGAAGACGAAAATAACATGACTAGTAACGTTACATCAGATGCAGATACAGAAGCAGAACCCCAAGAAGCTGAGCCGAAAAGGGGGAGCCGTAATCAGACACCGACCAGACAACGTGAATCTGCAAAACATGCCGCTAACAAGTTGTTACATCTAATCTTTTCTACCACTTAAAGACACGACATGAAAAACAGTACAGAGACAGCAAGAAGATAGATATAAAGTTTTGTCCATATCGCACAGCACTAATCAGTGGTCTGCATGAATTGTTTTTATGCATTACGGAAACCCTGCATGTTAGTTTAGTGTGTAAGCTTTCTAACATATGCTAGGTAGCACAAAAAATTTATGGTTATGTCATTTATTTGCAGGTTTTGAGTTAAAAACCAAAGGGTCACCAAATTGATACAATTCATCCTCAGGAACTACCCTCACAGTGGTTTAGGAACAAAGAATGGTCGGACAACCAAAGTCAACAGGATTCATTCTCTCAGAAGCTTGAATGTCTGCACTAAATTTGAGAGCAATCTGTCTAATATTTCAGTTGGTAGTGGTTCCACCGACTGATGATTGCTATCCCTAGAGCCACACCGCTAATTTCAACACTCAAAAACTGGTGAAGCTGAAAATCAGCAATTCAACCTAATAGTCATCGTTTCATTTAAAATCCAATGGGCCTGAGTACAGAACCAAAACAATACAAACCATATTATTGTCCCAACACTTTGTGGCTGTGCTGTACATTGGATTGATATGGTCAAGTCATAGCTTTTGGAATATATAGAACTTAAAGTATATTTTCCATTAGAATCAACATCAACAACAACAAAAACTCGAATTGTCCGCTGCCGGGTTATCACTTCCGGTTCAACCCCGGAGTTGGTACATTCCCTTTCCGGTTGATGTTATTTGTAAATTTGTTTTGGGACTTGTAAAAGTGTTTCACCACTTGTAAATTTGTCTCGGTGTTTATAAAAGTGTTTTGTATCATGTAAATTTGTTTTCTGAAATGTAAATTTGTTTTCTGAAATGTAAATTTGTTTTGGTAATGCAGTTTTGTTTTATGATATGTAAACATTTTTTCCAAAATGTAAATTTGTCTCAAGCTTCGTAAAAGTGTTTCACATTTTGTAATTTTGGTTTGCACCTCCCAGCCACCATAAAAAACAGCTTGAAAGTTCCACACCACGGGAGAGAACAAAACTGTATTTTGAACAATGAAACGCAAGGACACTCTACATAACATAATGCCTGCTGCATGATTTTGTATTCCCGTAAATGCACTAAGGCTCTATTATACAGACAGTGATATCATCTATTCAAATAGCTTCCTTCTTTTTGTTTTAAAAAAAATGTCTACATTCTTTCATCATAACTCAACAATTAAACAGACAACTGGACGCTTTAAACAATGCCACTAATCAAGAGATCAACTATTTCATGCTTGAATTTGTGCAAATTAACACATGTGAAGAAGAAAGGCACGTGATCGCCAAATGAAAATGCTTCAAGTGGAATTATAACTTATCTAGCCAGAACATCAGAGCAAAGGCAAACATCAGAGGAGTCTTATTTCAGAAAACACACAGCTCACAGCACTGCAATCATTCATCTTACTTTACTTTGTTACATCAATATGGCAGAGTTAGGTGTTTTGGCTCATGGCCTTCTTCAATGGATATGTGTTCTGCTGGGTGATGGAAACATCCTGTGTGTGGTACCGGTTTAAACCAGTTCCTGAGAGGGAGGGTGGTTGGATGAGATGAGATGAGTTTTAAAGATCATTAAGAGGAAATAGTCTCAGCGAGCAAAGAACAGCCCTGACAGACACTTAATTATTATGTGGTGCATTAACAAAGAGGTGTTGATTCAGCTATATGGTAGGGCTGATCAAATTGACGAAAACAGCCTATCAAATCACAATTGTCTAAACAATACTGCAACTGGTAAAGACACTGAATGATTTTCTGCTGTATACAGGGCTCGACAGTGCGAGCACCTTGTCGCAAATGCTAGAAAAAAATAGTTCAGTGCGAAATGTGATATGCAATTAGTAGCACGTGTGCGACAACCGAATTTTACTGTTCAATAAATGTTTAATGATGTGTTGCTGACGTTTGGAGGTTGTGGCCGGTTGTGCACTTGAATGCAGCCTCAGCTGAAAAAGAAAAAATACGTGATTTACACGTAGTGAGTGTGCTTGCCGATGTGCTACAGAAGGCGGTTAAAGGCAGAGGGAGCATCTATGGTAACGAGGCGAAGCCAAACATACGAAAACAAAACGTATGAACTATGAAGCACATCAGCGATTATTTTAAAAGGCCGACAGAGCCAGAAGCTGTGGACCCAGGCACCGAGGCCGAAATTGTGGACGGGGAAGAATTAGAGTTAGATGAAGAAGCTGACGTGACTGAAGAAACCGGAGGAGCAGGTGATAACGCTACCATTCCCAGCCGTAAAAAGTACAGGTTTAATGCTGACTGGCAGAAAACATTCCGGTGGCTCCTTTACGAAAACGAATTAATGTATTGTAAGTACTGCAAAGCGCAGAAGCAAGCAGCTGGACCTTCATTTATTTATTTTTTTTACAGCTTGGTAACTTTTCATCGTGCCCCTAAAAGCACACGTGCTACTTGGGAAAATGCTAAGCGTCAAGCCCTGGCTGTATATAATATGAACAACATAATATTACATTAAATGTATCCTTTTCCTACATTAATATAATCACATAAAATAATGCTTCTTACTTGGGGCTCATTCTGAAAGTGACCTGAGGTAATAACCTGGGCTGTGTGTGTCATCACTTCTTCTTTACTCAATAGTGCAGTATATTTACTGTCCATCATCACATTTGAGTGTCCAAATTGTGTCCAAGTGTGTAAATGTATCCACTATATGGAGCTCTTGAAAAACTAAAAAAAAAAAAAAAAGTAGTGTCCGTGCCCTTTTGGCTAACAATCCCACAATGCAATGCTCTGCATTTGACAGATGTGAAATTAACTACTGAGTGACACACCTGTCAGTGATGACACACATTGATGATGATAAACAAGGGTCCAAAACACTTACCATCACTATTGCATAAATGATTTGGTGTCCATTATATAGGGAGAAGTGAATGTGTTAATAAATAACTGATGTTGGACCCAGGCCTGGACATAGCCCACTCTTCATGTTTTTTTCAAACATTAATCTTACACAGAATGGTGTTATTTCTTTAACAAAACAGTATTTAGTGTGACTAGCATAGATACTGCAGAGAGCATCCAAAGAGAAGCCAATATTTATTTTTTGTTGCTGCACCAATTTGAAGAATTACCAGTAATTAGCTACAGCTGAGTCAATCTACCTGCCAGTTGACATAATAGTCTGTTGGCCTAAACTGTCCCTTGTTACAGCTTGTTAAAAACACTTTAATTAAAAGCCTATTTTAGGCCTTAATAAAAAATGCATTGGTGCTTAGGTTTATGTAAAAAGGGTTTAGACTTATATACCTAAAGAGTACTTTGGTCATGATTTAAGAAAGAGAAATCCATCACCATGTTACCATGTACAGCACGTACTATAATGTGGGATGTGGGCTGATGAGCTGATTGGCTACCACTGGCTGCCCTCCTCTAAATCATCTGTGCTACTGATGGAGAACTCTGCCTCTGTTTGTGTGTGTATGTGTGTGTGTGTGTGTGTGTGTGTGTGTGTGTGTGTGCAGCAGTGCCTGCAGGCAGATGTGATCACAGCAGGCATGACGCTAACTCGCGCAGCTCCTTCTTAAAAGTCAGTCAGCTTCTGAGGCTCACATCCTGATCTGCTCAGTCTCCTGTCCATGTCGACAAGGAGTGATCATGAGTGAAGAAAGCACATGCTGGGCTCCTCCAGGCAGACCCACTGCTAGCTAACCTATGCACCCCAGGCTGAACGAGGAGGGAAACCTCACAATATTTTTTGCCATCAGACAATAGACACAAGGTGTGGTTTGCATGTTGTGTCTGGAAGATAGACTAATCCAGAGTGGATTCTCTATGCTCAGTCTTTTGTACATGGCTAATCCTCTCATATGGCATGGCTCTGACGGCACCCTGGTGCTGGCAAACAGAGACACTGTACCATCAACATCGCTATCCGTTTGGTATTAAAAGGGATAAAGAGAAATGTGGAGAGAATTGTATATACAGCATGGTGGGTTCACAGATTCAGCAGTTACTCTTTCACATGAGAATGGCGATGCATTTCCTTCTGGCTCCCATCCCATGCTGACATTTCCCATTACATTAAGATTAATGTTAACACAGGTTATGTTGAGCAGCACATGTTGAGTGGCAGTATTCTATAACAGGAGTGATTAGCGGACAGTTGCACTGCTTTGAAAACCCACTCTCTTCATACCTTTCTGAGCTTGTGATTGATGGGGAGGGGCAGGGACAATCCAATATTCACACCCACTTTGTGCAGCGATTGGTGAAGTGTGCCGAGGTGAGAAAGTAAGCTGTTTTGTCCATTTTTCACATAACAATATCTGCACCTCTCATGTGACAAACATGTGCAACCTTATGAATGCTTGCAGGAGCGATAATCTGCGGATTATCCCCAATTTTAAATGATTATCATGATGTCCATCCTTCCAGCATGGCCGTTGAAATAATTTCACCTTTTGATGTGGTTTGAGGAGAAGTGGTTGAAGAACACATCTAACTAACAAGTTCTCTTCCAGTATAACCTAGAGCAAGTCCAGTCCGATCATTCTCTAACAATCAGCTTCAGTGGTACCTGGTTTCAATAGACAATCTATCCCTTATTTACTTAACTGTATTTAGTAAAAAAAAAAAAAAAAAAAGAAGAAAGAAAGGCAATGCAAAAAATTCCTTCAAAATTATAATCCAGTGTATAGTTGGAGCTAGAGTAGGATCACATTTGGGTCACAATTTTTGACAAATTTTATTCCAACTACTGGGCCTCCATTTTTGTGGCATTACAGCTATATGTGCAAAGTCATGTAGGTCAGCAGTAAGAAGACTGACAGGTTGCTTAACTTAAAGCAACATTATGTAGAAATTCTCATTTCTATGCAATTTGGCTCCGCCCTCATTTTCTGATGCAACAAAACTGTCATAAGTACAAATCCCAGGTCGGTAACAATTTGTGAAATGTAATGTAGGTGCTGACTACATACAAAACTCATTACATTATAACAATGTTAAGTGCTGAAAACTTTTCACTGAAGTTACATAGTGTAGAAAAAAGTGATGGGGGGGCAGAGCTGCATTCACTCTATTACAAAACACTGTAGCATTAACAGGACTTAAGGACTTAAGCTGTTATGTAAGTAACATATATAGTTGCTTTAAATAATGAGCTGGATAAGTTGTTACTTTCCAGCCAAAAAGGTTACTGATGTCATGAATTTGATTCCACTTGAACAGACTTTACCTGTAAAACTTCAGCTTACCCCTGAGCTCCAGCAGCCTCCAGACAAACGAAAATGATCTGCTCCTGACAGAAATCTCAGGAGAAACACTCAATCCATCATCTATGCCGTCTCACTTCATCAAGTGTCTCATGCTGTGTTCAAAAATGTCTGACCTCATACTAGAAAAAGTATAAATGGATGCCTGAATTCCTACATGTGAACTCGGGACAAATCCATCTTCCCCGACATATTGAGGGAGCATATTACTTACATTGTACTGCATGGCAGCACTCATGAGTATGTGGGTTGGCATGATTTTTTTGTTAATGTTTGTAGGCCTCGTTTCCCACTTTGACCATCAAAAAAAAAAAAAAAAATCTTCATTCTTCATTTTATGCCTAAAAAAAATTTAATTAATTAATCTTTGTTTTCATAATTAAATAAACTGAATAAACAAACTGACCTTAAGGACAACTCAATTTCATACTGTTTCACTTTGTTTATATTTGGCGGACCCTGCCACCTTTCTAGCTTCAAACAGTGTTCTGGGGACCTTATTTTCCTCTCAAAACAGCTTGTTTATTCAGTTACTACCTCATTAATATCATAAATATTAAAATTCTGAGTTTGAATTTCTTCTGCAGAACTACCTAGAATTCATTATATAACAGTATAAATTCTGTTGTTGATACTTGAAAGCAAGTTCTGGATTTTTTACATGTTCATTTTTGTTTTATCTTATATCAGTCAAATAATCAGTATATAATATCAGGCTCATCCTACTGCAGACTTTCTCCACAGGTGAGTCAATACTTTTCACAAATAAACCCTGAACCTTGCTTCAATTTTAGGAGACACTGTAAATATGAGTCAGACGGAAGGAATCCAGGACTATGTGTTGATATATATATAAAAAATAACAACCTAATATTTGTTAAATTACCATCGAAGCTTTGGAAAATGATTCTAAATGACAGACACGAGTAACCATCCACCTCAACCATTTTTTCTATCAGTGTCACCAGTATCAGAGCTGGTGCTTCCTCGCAGCATGAGTCATCGAGTAATGGGAAGCAAAACAAAAGTACCCCCCTCCCTTAAACTGGCTTGGTGAAAGGAGTTGCTCTTCAGATTAAGGGGGAAAAGAGATGTGGGGCTTGTTCCATTCTGAAGGGATAATTAGAGCGGACAAGGCGTTTCCTGTAACCATCGCTTCAGCATCGGAGACTCTCTTTTAACCCCCATGTGCCAGTCAGATATGTGTTGCAGGCAGTGTAGGTCTTTAATGTTAAACAAGCTTTATGCTGACTTAAATCACAACACAGAGCGTCCCTCGACTGGCTGACCGCTGAAATCAAACAGCAGAAGAGTGTTTGCAGCTCAGTCAACATAGGGGTTCACGGCAGTACAGATCGTTCAATACTGGCCTTGACAGTCATCATCTGAGAACTCAAGTTTTTCTCTTCATCTGTGTATTCACAAGCCCTAACCAACCATTCACCTGCATTTCAATAACATATTTTCTAGTTCTGTCCTTAGATATGCAGCACTTTTCTTTTACCAGCTTCGGATGTTTTTTTCTGAACAGCTGCTGCAGCAGGTGGGAAGCCAAATGATTAAAGGAGAAAGGGCATCCATTAGATAAACCAAGTCAACAAGCGCTGATGGTATTTGTAATTTGTGTCATTTCACAGTGAAGTGATGCTCAAGAGAAACCAGCAAGTTGATGGTGAGTGCGGTTGGATAGTGTCTGCAGTCACTACGTAGGATCTCAGCTTTCAGGGGATGCTGCACTAAAGACCATCACTGAACCCTGCAGACAACTGCAGCATGCTGTGTGAGAGAATCTGATCTACCATGGGGACAGTGGGAGACCGACAACATACTTTTCCCTTTGTGGGGGCTGGAAGCTGCTGACACACCAGGATGATATGCTGAGTGGGCTCGACAGGGGTCCTCAATGGGTGATTGGCTCCTGTGGAGGAGCTGATATTGGCACAAAGCCCGTGTCAAGGGGCAGGGAAAGTGTGAGTCTGAGACGGTCTGACAGTTTATGTGTCCATGTGAGGGAAATTTCGGCTCTCACTGAAAAACTCTTGTATTTATCTAATCAGAAAAAGTTGCTTAGTAGGAACAGCAGCAGAGGGTAAAGCAGTCTGACCTGTGTTGTTTCCACTTTGATTCTGCAGTTTAAACCCAGGCGATTTCCACCAGGAGTTTACCCAATGGCCAGTGCAGGTCTGGCTGCAGCTAAGAACACGACATGGTGCCATAATTATGTCCGTAATTGAACCATTTCAATTCCAGAGTTAAAGGATTAATGCTGCAGATTGTAATATTAAAATTTAACTTCCACCCATGTGTATTATTAAATCTAAGCTCTGTTAATAGAGGTTTTGGGCCAAAATACACCATGGGAGTCCTTGGTAACTTCACATCTTTTCTTTTAATGGACAACATTTATTTTTCAACAATTTTAATTTGTGAAATACTTTGTGTCCTTGCTTTGTAAATGTTGTTATATTAAATAAATGTACTTCCTAGCTGACAAAGGCTTGTGCCTACAACTTTTTGACAAAGATATTTGAAACGCAGCCCCTTTTCACATCCATCCAAGCCATGAAAGTGCTCCAGCTGTCAGTAACCTCTTATTGTCTATGGAGAAAGAATATTGGATTTTTGTTTCTAGCATGAAGGGGCAACTAAATTAGCGCCTCCATCAATCCACAATTCTATATAATTTAATACAGATGTGTCTTCTAATCAATTGTCGACTTGTCTTTAACGCCCTCTCATTACTGGCACAATTTACAGGAACACGTTTGACAGATAGATTATATATCATTCATTATTAGGAGGAGAGATAGCTCTGCAGCACAACGCTCTGGAGCAATAGGGCTGCAATTGACAATTATTTTCATTTTCAAAACATTTGTAAATGTTTATTTTATGATCAACTGTGCAGTCTACAAAATGCTACAGAACTCTGAAGAATGCCCAATACAATAGCAACATAGCCTAAGGTGACATCTCCAAGCTTCTTTTGTTTGAGTGACAGAACAAAGCCTGAAGATATTCGATTTGCAATATACAAAGAAAAGCAGATAATCTTCACATTAGAATGAAGCTGGAAGCAGACACTATTTTGCATTGTGCCTGATAAATCATTAAATTATCTGATTATCAAAACTGTTGATCAATGTTCTTTAATCTATTAATCGCCTAATTGTTTCTCCACTACTCGGGGCTATGAGAGCTGTGGTCATACAAAGGGAGATGGATCCTCCCTTACATCTTTCTAAATCAGGAGAGCAACTAAACCAACAACCAGCTGGTAACACTGGTAATGGTACAGTGGGGCTTCACTTAACATGATCCAAAGCTTGGCTCATTTCGATAATGATTCCAGTTAACTGAATAAGAAATGTAATACACTGCATAATAAAAGAGAGAAGTGGGGAAGATAGACAAGGTGAAGCATGTGGAGGACACCTTCAAGACCATGAGAAATGCATTATGCAACAAGATCATTAACCTGGCTAATTATACCCTGGGAAATACTGAATTGCAGAGGGCCAGGAGAGACAAAGAAGCTTTCTTCAACATGCAAATTTTTACAAAGCAAGACAAAACAAATCTACAGCTCACGTAACAAGAGTCAGATGACAGGGTTGGAATCAATCTCTCAAAGATCAAAAGAAACTGCAGCATGACAAGCAAGAGTCGTTACTGTAACATGGGGGAAAGAGGACAGCAAATGGGCCGACATTGTGAGCGAGGACATGCTGACACATACAAAACATTTTTTTATGAATTTAGTGTGTGGCACAAAACTTGCTATAGTCATATTTTGGCATTAATTATGAATTCCAAGATAATGTAATTTTCATGAGACGTTCTTTATTAATCACCATCACAGTCACTGCTCCCGGCACAAAGAGGGTTGTGTGAGGGGAGGAGGAGTGGCAATTCATCAAGAGCGCAGATGCTGATGAATTATGAGTTCAACTCATACACAAGTACCTGCTATTCAGATAGCTGTGGCATGATTCACTATAAACAGATGCTTGCCGCTACAAGGTTGTGAGTTTTTGTTATTTATGCAATGTCACTTGCTTGAGAGAATTTGGATGGAGTTTACGTATTTCAAGGTGTGATTAAAAAAAGGGTAGCTGCAGTGTGGTCAAGAGCACAAACATAAATATTCACGTGTCACCTTGTTTTCTGAGTTTAACTAGTTCCATCTCAAGGTATCTACATCGTTTAGTCGACAATGGAGATGTACTGTCTTCCTTTTTTTTCTGCAATGTTTTTAGTATTGAAGTACAACATACCCCCCATTTTCCCCTAAACCCAACAAGCTGCCCTTCAAAAACACATCAGTTATCGAGTAGAGAAAATACATCAAATTCAATTGAGTTGAATGTAAAACCACTCAGACAACAGGAGATTAACTATTGATGCATTCCTTAGAAAATCAAAACACCACCAACAGCATCTCATTCTCCACTATTTGGCCTCCAATTTCACCCTAGGTTCCCCAAAGAGGCTATATCTAACTGGAAGAGAAACGACACATGATCAATAAAGTGGACCAATGATACGGTTCCACTGTCACCTGAAATGGATGCATCACGCTGAGCTGCAGGATGCTACCAGGGCCTGAGAAGGAGGCAAAGCACTATCCTAATGGGGGGCAACTTAATACCTTTGATGTCAGAGCTTGAGCACATTGATCTGAGCGATACCACTTAATACGATGGAGCCATGGTTCACCATGCTCATTTTGCTCACGAGTCAAAGTGTTTCGCTGAGAGGGCTGAATTGAAAAAAGACAGAGATTGAAGTTCTTCATCTGCGTACATTTAAAAACCTGAGTGACCTATCCACTCACACCTATTTGTGCTACTGGTAAACATTGAAAATGCACATTTTAAGCATTTAAAACAGTTCTTTATGGATGCTTCTTTTCAGTGCCAATATAGCTTTAGCAATAACAGCTTACTTCATACCATACAGACTCCATTAAAAGTACTAACAAATATGCAAATATTTGAACATTGTTTTAAATATTAGTTCTTCATTGTTTTTGCCAGAATATTTGTGAATTTTTAAATCTGGTAATACTATATTTTTTTGGCATACATTTCATATATATGCATGACATGTACAAACATTTTTGATGCTGGACCATTTAATATGAGACCAGGATACAGTGTGAATCAGGAGGAAAATTTTACAGTGTGAGAAGAAACCTCTAAGTGTTTTATGGTGGAAGTATGTAGTCATGGTCAAAAGTTGTAAAAAACAGAGTTCACATGTTCATGATAGGGTTCAAGTCAGGACTTTGGGAAGGCCATTCCAAAACATTAGTTCTTGCACTTTTGATGTGTGTTTTGGATTACTGGCCTGTTGGAACCCCTACGTGCAACCAAGACCCAATCTTCTGACAGCCCAAACAATCAATCATAATCACTCAGAAGAAGTTAAGAGGCCATGCTACAAGGCACCATTGATTCACCCAACTTTCTTGATCGTTCAAGTTGCTGTTTGTATATTTTTGACTCAGCAGATTTGGTCACATTTTCAGAAGACCTTTAATAAATTCATTATTGAACCAAACTTCATGAATGATTTTTGTGACAAAGTACTTTGTGTTGCTCTCATTTCATCACAGAAATAAATGAGAGTTGTAGAAATCATTGGACTGCTGTGATATAAATGTTCTTTACTCATTGAGTGTATGTAAACTTTTGACCATGACTATATTTGCATCAGAAGTATCAGTCCACTGATTTATTCATCAAGCTGTGGTCCAGATGCATGAGTACCAATGATTCTCAACATCCCTCCTTATCAACACGTTCCTGGTGCAATTGTTCACACAAGCTTCTTGTCCAATGGGAAATGGTGGACAGCCAAAATTCAACAAATGCCTGGTGAACAATCTCAATGCACAAAGCAGGGAGAGCCAGATTTTCCAAGAGGTTTTGTTCCAAGTCAAGACGAATCCTAAATGCTCTGTGTCTACATAATGCGCAAGTACATTATGTGTAAGTAACATGATTTTGCTAACACAAATTAACTTGCTGAGTTTAGGATTTGGTCTGATACCAGTATCAGCATTGGAAATGCCTGTGATAGTACCCAAAATGCTGGTTTGGGTATCGGTGAGTTCATGAACCTATGTACCATTCCTATACTATGTAATTTACTTATTAGAAACAGGGCCATACTACTTCCAAGCCGTATCCAATACACCTATTCATAGATTTTTTACTGCATAAGTAGCCTGTATCCACAAATGGCAAGCCAATTTTGCAAGCTCAAGCACATCCATAACATTACATCTAACACTCGTATCTGATCCTCATTCATATTGGCCGATACAAAAAGTTCAGGTATTGGAACTGGTACATCTGTAGTTATGGTCGGTTTAGTTCTGTGTCGACCATAGCTACAATCAAATGACTAAGATTCTTTCACACAGATGTTGATATCATTTGATAACAACTTCTGCATTATCATAAACAATGTGCAACCACCAAGCACATCACAACTGGCACCAAATAAATAGTTTGTTTGAATAAAATGAATATTAATATATTGGTTGAGTGTAAAATGAAAATATGGCTCTATTGTTTCAAAGCGTAAAGCAGTTCGACACAGCGCACAGAAAGTGAACTCTGAAATGTTAATGTAGGGTACATTTAGAGTAGGACCATGCCATGAAATCACACTCAGTGAATGCACCCTGTGTGGATAAGCCCATTGGACTGGGATCAAAAAACCTCCTAGCATCGATCCCTTCCTGTTCTGTCTATGGAGAATACGCCTCTGCATCTAATCCAATCCTATACCGTCTGCCTCTGTACTATGTTATCAGCCTGTGTACAAGCTATTTCTCAGATTCCGCTGACAGGTTTCCATTTGCATACACGGTGCACATAACCACTACGCTGTATGCTTGGCAGCTTTATAACATCAGCAGCAGGCAACGCCGGATATGATGATGGCTACAGACTTTGCTCAAGTTCTCGTGTCACTAGTTCAGTATCTCTACACGGATACTGGCTGGAGGATCAGAGACTGAGTGCATGTGACACTTCACTGTGCATGTGAGACCACACAGCGTCACAAGGATCAAAGTAAGAACAGCTCTATAAAAAAAAATGTTTGCTTTACAGCAGCTTTTTCTCCAACGTGATTGCTGAATATTTTATCGCAGTAGTAAGCCATATTTCACGGTCTGTAGTAGTAGAGCTGTTACTGGGACACACTCGAGGCTTTGATATTGAGAATCCAATGGAATGCATTGAAGAGGCAGATGCAGGAAGACCTGAAAATTCAACTCATTGTAAATCCAAGACATTCTGCTTTTAGCATTCTCCATTTCTCAAGTCATCACAGAGACTTACTATAGGCCATCTTGATCTTGACCTTGTATTGATTGTCTTTGATCTTTATTGATGGGACTCTCATTAAGAGATTGGGGGGGGGGGACTCACATGTTCTTTTGATCAGCACAGAGATGGCTGCATGTGCCTTGGATGGCAATAAAGAGAATACGGTGGCTTGAATCATCATCGTTGGCAGCATGCTCGTTTTCAAGTGTCTCAAGTGTTAAGACCAGGCTCTTGGAGGTGTTTCTTTCACAGATGAAAGTGTATTTGGTGAAGACTGGAAAACACGTCAGAGGAATAAGTTGCATTGAGTTTCCACGCCACTACACTATATGTGTCACAACTCTGTAACGGGTGAAAGCAAATCCTTGCTGTCTTGAATATCAAAGCCACACAACACGAAAGTGCCTCTGAAGCCTGCTGAAGGCCACATTTGATGAATCTGTTTACTTAAATCACTATCATCACCGAGCCGCCATCATCATCATTTTCTCCTTGTACACTAGAGCACTAATACAGCCTAATTGCAGGCTCTCTAAACAGAGCATCTCATGAATATTCATGAGCTCTACGGAGCTTATTGTCTTTACAGGCATGACAATTTCAGCTATGGATCTCAACTGATAACTGGACAAGGACAGGGCGATACGTACAAAGGGTGTGCCGGTGCAACTCTGTATTCAATTCTAGCAGTGTGACTACAATCCCCGCAGGCAGACTGTCATGCGGTTATGCCGTCTTTGAGTCTCCTTGCATATGCATTAATTACCCTGAGAGTGTTTTTTGATCTTCATATGCTGGTCGGCTTTTATCAGGACACAAAAGAATCACACTGCTGGAAAATTAAAGCAGCCATTAAGGCTTGATCTGGCTTTTTTTTTCCCCCTGGCCGTGTTTGTATACCTCGCTAATGTGATCAACCTCTATTCAAAAACAACTAGTGGGGCGTGTGATTCATACACTGTACCGTGTTGCTACGGTTACTCACCAAATTAGAATGGACTTTAACTACTGGTGCCTGAAGAGGATCAATAGGGGACACAGATCAGAGATGTGCACATCAACTGACAAAGTTTTATTGGGTGTTTCATTGCCAACTGACAGAAAGTAGAGATTTTCTGCCTGAGCAGTCTCGCCTGTTTACTTCTTCATCAATCATTCACCTACAGAAGCCCCGTCTCCCCAGACTTATGTGGATGGAGACACAAGCCAGTAATCTTGTTTGCCATGTCCAACTCTTTTGGTTATCTATCGCTCCCTTCCTTTGTCGTTTCCTGTTTAAATTCTGCTTACTTATTTTACCTTTTCAGCCTTTTGTGAATATGGCGGTTCTAGTGCGGTCTATTAACCTTTTTCTTGAAGCCCCTGTTATCGACAGTACTCATGGTCTGCAAATTTTAAAGAGAAGCCATTCAAGAGAAAACAACTTCAAGGACTCAGACTAACTCATTGGTTTGCCAAACAAATGTCTTATGAACTTCCTCACCTCTATTAAAGAGCAGCATGCAACCATTTCCCTGAGCTTTTCTGAGGGACCTTCACATTACACACACTACATTTCAATATATTTACATTCTTTAATTAGCTCTCTATAGAGTACTATCCATTATTGGAGTCAGCCAGGTGGATTGAAATAACCTTCATGCACATGAGGGATTCAGAGGAAATGCTGCAGCATGTAATCCTGCATTTCTGTTTTTAAATTTGATCTATCCCTTTATGTCAGCCTCGCTGTTTTCCATCAACTCACTTTACAGGATATGCAATGTATTGGACACTGCGGTTGTGACAAGGACCGTTCATCACAAATAATTCCAGAGGACATGGTCAGTCTGCATGATTTGAGAGTGGATCATTTTTAATTTCTGTGAGGGAAAAATGGAACAAGTAGGAGCAGCCATGGCGAGCTGATAGATGAAGAGCTGCAGGCGACAAGCTGGACACCTTCAACTCCTCAGCGAGCTAACCAACTTTACTGTGTCCTGATGTGTTGAAAGTCCTCGCTCTGTGCCAGAATGGAATCAGATTGTAGTTGCAATGATTATTGACCATTTTTTTCATTAAAACATTTTCATCCAATCCACCAGTTTCAGGAGTGTTGTCTCCTGAATTTTAAGGGTATTAAACAACGGTTCCTTGACCACAGTAACCACGGGTGTTGCCAAATCAAACAGTATCGAAATGTATCAGATTATAACTTTAACCTTGTATGTTTCTGGCTCTGCCCTGTACTGTCACAGCAGGCTGATAAAACTGTCTGACAGAAGAGTTACAGCCACCGTTTGACCTACTGTTTCACACAAGATGCCCACCTGCAAATACTCTCCCCATGCATTTAGACAAACACATTTTTTTACAAATGCCGTTGCAATGCAAGTCAGTAAAATAACTGTCTAATTTTTCATTTGTGAGCAAGCACATCATTGCAAGGTTGTAAAGTTGAATAAGGGTTGAAAAAGCTGCACAGATGTGAAAAAAGTCTTCACAAACGTGGATCCTTGTTGCTGTGAATGAAAGAGGAGATGTGAAACTGGACCTCTACACACAGAGAAATCACTACGGGAGGCTCTATCGTACATCTAAAGGCTGTCAAGACGAGGCGGGGGCAAGACGAGAACACTTCAGAGGATAATTCTGCACTGCAGCATGGGGATTCTCGCATGCACAGCACTGTCACAAAGAAACATCATCTGGACTGTGTGAAAACTTCTGAGGTTACCATAGCAATGTGTCCCTTTGTGTTTGTGTGTGTGTGTGTGTGTGTGTGTTTCTCTCTGTCTATGTTATGTTACACTGCTGCCACATCATCTCCTGGTCCCTGCATTGGTATAATTAATTCACTGTGATTCACAACTCCTGGGCCAGCATCAGCACCATTGTGCATTCATCCTGTTTTGGCCCATTAATAAAACACAAGGGGGAGGCATGGTGCTGGACTTACGGTGAACTACATATGGCTTGCTGTTCTATCTGGGTTGAGACAGCATATACAGATAATCCGTACCTCAACTCAACGTTAGTGTTAGGAGTTACTCTTGCAGCAAGTTGTTCAGTTTCTCCAGTGAAAAAGCAATGGATTTATTGACAGCCCAGCCTGACTCCTCAAATGTAATCATCCCAAGCCTGGGCCCTGAACCCAGGTCAGCCACTGCATATCATTAAACCTAAAGGTACAGCCAAGGCTTCACCACCATCACCAATGCTATGATTTTTTTTAGGTTCGTACCATTAGCGACCAGGATAGGGTAAGGGTCACTTGACATTTTAAGTGTCTGGGTTGCTTCTTTAGGCAACTTTTATCAGCTGTCTTCCTCTGAGGAGTCAGACTTGGTCCTTGATTTATTGTTTGAGTCAGTTTGTAAGGAAACATACTACAGTTTCTTCCTAAATCTGTCAGTACAATTGCTTTTGCCATCTTCTTCTGCTGTCAACTAAAATATCTGAGGGTTTCGGACAGTTGGATGGACAAAACAAGCTCCTCCTGAGGCGCCATTGGAAGAGCAGGCGTCTCATGTGCAGAGGCTTTGTCCTCGCTGTGGCGGCCCCGGATTCGAGTCCTGGCCTGGGCACCCTTTGCCATGTGTCACTCCCTCTCCCTCTCCTCCTGTTTCCTATCATATCTTGAGCTGTTCTATCAATTAAAAAAAGCTGATAAAAAGGCCAAAAAAAAGAAAAAAGAAAAAAAAACAAGCTCCCCCTTGCGCTTGGTAAGAGTCACCTTGAGCTATAAGAAACTGAATGTCCTACGTGACGTTTAACAGACAAAGTTAAATCGTTTGTTCACAAATGATATGAAAGTTATTCAATGATGAAAATAACAACAACAATAATAATGGCCTTTTTATGCTTGGTTGTAATAGAGTCGAACTTGCTAGCAGTACTTTATTCTTGGCCATTATAAAAAATGTTAGATTCTTCTTGCATTCCAGATACTGGTTACTGTATTTTCACAACACTAGCTGTTGCATAAAAGATTACATTTGCCACTGTTATCGTTGAATGTCATTTCACTTGCCGATAGCAGTCAACATGGCCAATATCAGCCGATAATGATGTTCAGCCATTATATAAGTGCCTCCCTAGTTGACTCTACATGCTTATCCACCTATTGAGGCAAAATCCCTGCCTTCGATATTAAACCTGTTCTTCCAGTTAAAAACTGTATCTCAACCCTCAGCTTCTACTGCTTGTCTGCATCTTCAGTAGGGCCTGGTTTCACAAACCACTGGGCTGTGACACATTGCGGTGAAGAAATTGACCAAAATGTCATACTAACCTTTCGACTGTTCGCAGAGGGATACATTAGGGATCTATTTAGAGCCTGGTGGGAGGTGGTGGGAGAGAATGTGGTAGACAGATAGGAAGAGCAGTAACATAGAGTCTCCAAGAGACAAGAACAATTGTGATGGTATGCTGCGAATATGGATCTATACGTCCAGTTCTATAGTGCTCAGGTATTGAGTTTTGAAAATAAAAAAAAAAAAAGCACTTTATATTTTCAGCCCCTCCAAAGGTGAAAAGTACACTGACGGCTGAATAATGTATCTTCACTTCCACCACCAGCTGTCTTTATGAGCACATGCACAAAACACAGAAGTGCAGTACGTGCTTCAGCGGGCCAGTGTTGATGTACCACAAATTATTCACGATAACATCTCTGATACCAATTTAAGATAGTTTTCAGGAAATGTTTAATATGTAAAAGTTTATGTTTTATGCATGTATTAACCTGAGGGAAGACTTTCATTATCAGAACATCACTATGCACAAAAAGTAAATATAGTTAAAGGAAGGGAATTCACGAGAAAGAAGGAAAACAGCTTTATTTAGGCACACTATAGCTTTGTTCTCAAACAATGGGAAGAGATAGAATACTTTAGCACTTCCTAAGCTTAAGCTGAAGCATGGCATGTATGACACCGCCATTTAGTATCATTTAAGGTGAGAGGAAATGGACACTGTGGCCTAGTTCTCTCCCCTTAGAAGCTCCGATTTGAGGCACATGCAGGACACATGGTGTTCTGGCCCAGATACACCTGACTTCTATTAGTCCTCACAGGTATTTAGGACAAGCACCAGAGCTGTATATCCAGTTCACCAGTCAGGTGCATGCTCATATGATGCCTCAGCCTAAACCCAATTTTCAAAACCCCTGCATTGTTAGAGAGCAGCTTTTTCACTGCAATCTTTGAAATCGAACGAGACACATCTCTTTCGACACCTGTAAGTGGCAGTGTGACTGTTTTTATAGATCTCTGATCTGCATAGTGAAGAAGGTTTGTTTGCATACACAATCCCTCTGGGGTAAAATGTGCAGCTGGAAAGGAGGAGCCTCTGTCAGATGTGATAGCATCAAACTTCAGTGGCCATTCACTGCGTCTCAAGAATGAAAATATAAATCTGTGTTTTGTGCCTCCAGTGAGTCAGTGTGATAGCAAGTAACCTGGTTACTGTTGGCTGCCTGCAATAATGTGAGTTTTTAAGTATGATTTAATGAGAAACTCAGTGTACTTGATTGGAGTAATGGATTAAGAGAAATCTGGTTAACATGGCCAGATTTCTGCTGGAAAACCTCACAGGCTTCTCACTGCGTTTTACAAAAGCATTCATGCAACACTGAGACTTCAAACAGGGAAGTATAGCTTTGTGCAGCTGGATGAAAGGAAAGATTATGACTTGTAGTGTTGCATCCTGGTGTCCAAAATAATTAAATCCAAAGCCCTTGGTTAAAAAAATATGTTAGGGGGTAGGGGAGAAATCGGATTACTGACCGACAGCATGTAAACACAGGTTTTAGAGAAACACGGATCCAAACACGAACTCTGATTTCCTGCCTTAACCTGATTTCTCTCAATAACCTTGTAGCTTGTGTGCATGTGAACATAAGGAGTGTGACAAACCCTCTGGCAGCACAGTGAACTCGGAGCTCTACATAAAGAGGTACAGCGACGGTGGTGGGTGGTGTGGTATTCTGACATCAAAGAGGCCGGCCAACAGGCTCCCAGTCCTGTCCTCTCCTCTCCTCTCGTAGTCATGTGACGGACAGAATCACCTTCCTCTGACCTCATTCTCTCAGTTACAAATAACCTCCTGAAAAAATGTAATCTCAGATGGACGGTCAATCGAAAAAGCTAACATTTCATTGGCAGTTTACCTAGAGTTTGCCCAATTTTGCAATCACAGGGGCAGAAATATTGTAATTTAAGATTTTATAGTAGATTAATCTACAATGTTTATCTGACTATCTCTTCTTTTATGTATTTTATTCCTACAAAGAAGTTATTATTAGATCATATCCTCATATCGATCAGCATATCATTAGAATTGACCATTTCCCGATAGCCTCCTCAGTGAACAGTGATCACAGCTTAGGAAGTGTCTGTTTAGCAGGTCTGTAAAGATTTCTCCACATTTACGCAGAGTGCATGGGGCTTTAGTACGGCAAAAACTGTATTTACTATGTATTAAGAGTTTGGATGTTAGTGTGTTCATTTCACTTTTCACCCAGCCCAAAATAAAAATCTCTTCCAACATTAGTATGAACATGTCTGTCCGTACCAACCAAAGTAAAGCTACTTGCGCGGTCAATCATCACATCATTAACAGACATTTGTTGGATTACAGGTATGTATAAAAGACACAGTTCATGACTTACACATTTACTGCATAGTATTTGCGATAGCATCGAAACCGCTCCAGATGAGTTTAAGCTAACGTTGGCAGTCGTGTCCGATTCCTCTTGGGAATTTTGTTCAAATTAAGCTTGAGCATCCCCAGACAAAATTACCAAGGATAGTGCTGGCAGACTCATTTGTTATCCGCCTCATCTTAAAAGCCGCCGTAGTCTGTTTGCTGCACCATAGTCTCATATTGATCGAAAAATATTTTTCAAAAGGACAGCAGCAACCTCACCCACACAGACCAAACAATATAGAGTTAAAATAGCACTCGCAGGCACTCATAATTTTGAAACAAGACAATGATTATCTGGTCTCTCAGTCAAGGTTTAGCTACAAGGCAGGACTAAAAGATGAAAAGATTTAAAGCAATAGATTGATACTGACTACAACTAGGGGAGCATGCCCCAGGACCCTTATGCAGGGTCCAAGGTCCAACCACCAGTCAAAAGCTTGACATGGTAACAATGAAGGGATGCTGAGTTTATCTGGAAACTAGTTATAATTGGTTTTGACAAGCAATAATGTCTGGGCTGGCTGCTAAATCAAACGAAGGAGCCAAAGGTTTGTCTCACAACACTGCACAGAGGCCTCCCCACACAGCCAGAGACTACACACAAACACACACACACTGAGGACTGAATGGGATTACAAACTATGTCAGTCTGTCAAGCAACTTGTGTTGACTTTGTGATTTGCGATCCGAGTCTTTATCCTCTCCGATCCTCCTCATTTGCTGCGAGGTAGCCTGAGCACTGAGCATGGGCACAGTGAAAATGTACTTACAGTTTGATTCAGGTTTCCCACAGGAGTTGGCTAAGCAAGAGTGCTGTGTCTATTCCCTTTGTCATGAATCTAGTTCAGTAATTGAAGCAGCAGGAATGAACTGACTGTGTGCTGAAAGCAATGGTATATTTCTCCATAAAATAACTTTATGGCCAGAGAGTCAAATATTGAACTAACCTTACCATGCCGCAAGGGTGCCTTCAGGTAACAGTTTAGTTTACTTTATTAGTTGCTCCTCTTATCAGTTCCAGTCCGTCATTTCTCAACACAAAGCCAAATGGATTTATGGTCAACAATAAAGCTCTCTGACCTTTTCAAGGGGTCTGAAAAGTGCAAATGCAGTGACACAAACAGCAGAAAGAAAAGAGAAAACAATCAGCAGGTGTGAGAGAATCCGCACAGACAATCCTCCACCATACTGAGCCCACTTCAATTGTATTCCCCTTGTCTTAATCCGTTCCTCTCTGCAAAGAAAGACAATGACAGCTCAACCAGCATCTTCCCTCTGATGTCACCTCAGCATCAAGCTGATTTCATCTCTTTGAAGGCTCCTTTGCTCTGGCACTAGAGCTGCTACAGCCGTCATCACCTGAAGCAAACAAGACTGGAGAGATGGACAAAAACTACCTAAAAGGGATTGTGAATTGCACTTATAAGGTGGTGTATTGTATGTGGAGGAAAAGATTTGTTCCAAAATGAAAAGAAAGTCAACCCTTAAAATATGATTGTTGGAAGCTTTAGTGACAACTGTGTTTTTCTTCGTATCACAAGCCAAAATGAATACTGTCAAAAAGGCTAAAGCTGTCAAAAGTAGGAGAAGGCGCCGTCAGTCAAACATAATACATAATTTTAAGACATGACTTACCAGCAGTTTGTAAATATGAACATAAGTGGCAAACTATGTAGCAATAGAAATATAACACCTCTTTTAAATAATCACAAAGCAATATCAGTAGAATACATACCTCTCATGTAATACCTCTCTGAAACTTGAACATTTTTATCCCTTCCATTGTTTTTTTTTTTGTATTGTATGTTAACTGCTCAGCGACAACATTTCAGTAATGAACAAATGAATTTCCCTCAGAAAATGTAACTTTTTTAGTTTAACTGAATTTCATATATACAAGCAAAATAAATGTGAATAATTTGCTTTGTGGATGACACATGTGGATTGACAATTAACTTTAGTTTAATTTAAAGAAGATTACTGCAGTGAGAATCTTAATAAAAAAAATCACACATACATCACATATTTTCCTCAAACCACTGAGGCCGTCATTACATGTTCATTTTTGAAAGAGAGAGAGAGGTGGGTATTTTGAACAGGAAGAGTTCCTACACATTTGTTTACTACAAGTTTTAAGTTGCTGTACAGGAAATACTAAACAATCCAGACTGTGGTCACAGTCTGATGATACTGCAATATGACCAGGACAGTATTCCCCACCTATTGTGTTACTGCGAATGCCAATTATGGCGGCCCTCTGCTGTGGCAAGAGGCCAGTAGCTGCAGGCTGCCATGAAGTGGAGTTGAATAAAGAGAGTGAGAGAAATTGAGAGTATGTAACAGAGATGAAAGAAAGTGAGAGCCTCAGTATTCAGTGCAAGTAATCAGCCATCTCTCTCTGCATCTATCTTTATCCCCTACCAAATCTGCTTTCATTGCCTCATACATTTATCCTTGACGGGAAGTGCAGTTACGCACACACTCAGACATTCAGGCACACACATACACGCCTACACAAAGAATAGAAGTTTATTGTCCACAGAAGTGGAAATTTGCCTTTGGCTTAACAAGGATGATCAAATGCACGCAACAGTGTAACAACACAATACACAAAAAAAAACACAATTCAGAGCATCTTCTACACGCACAATCACACATGCACTTTGAATACTTGGTAAATCCTATGGAGAAAAAAATAACAAGTACACCACGTCCGTGCCCGTGCTCAATTAATGCAGGCATTTGTCAAATCTGCACTTTCTCCTGAATACTGTAGCACATTTACAACAAGTGCCCTTTTTCAAACACGACAAGCAAGTGCTGTTCCAAGTTGGGATGAGGAATTGGAAAGAGTGAAGTGCTCCTTTGTCTGGAGCCTGGCTAATGGTTAAACTGAACAGCCTATACACTCAGTCAGTCGGCTCCTACTGTGATAACAACCCATTTACCAGGTCTGGACCCAAAGTATCTTTTTTTTTTTTTTTTTTTTACAAACAAAGCTTCTATTAACGTTTTCGAAATGAAGATTTGAATGTCTGTCATCATATTTTCATGTCATCACCCTCAAAAAAGAAAACATCCATCCATCTCAAGCGAATGCACACACATTTTTTTTTACTTGTAGTAACAACAGAAGTAATTTCCTACAACAATGATAGAGCGGAAAACAGATTTGTTATTGTGGTTTTGCAATTGAGCAATTAATGGCGCTGTTGCCATTAGAGTGTCTTTTTAATACAGGTGTGTGCCATCCTTTGTCCGCAAAGAGTGGGAGCATCTTCTTTTGACAGTAGTGAAAATGTTATTTTTTAAGGCAAAATAGCAATTAAAGCAGAATATTTCATCAGATAAAAACACGTGGTGAATTTTGGAAACTTTTTGGACATTAAGGCCACTCTGGCGTTATTGGAAATTTTCAGATCACACACACACTCACAATCCAAAGCAGTCCCCACTGGAATCTCACTATACAAATTTCATAATACTGATAATATTAGATGATAACAACTGATTAAAATAAAAATTATATTATAAAATCGTTAAAGTGAAACTCTCGCCAAAAGCAACCAAGGCTTTATTTGTGATTGAATATGGGTCAAACCTTCGTGTAAATTCATAATTATGATGAAAGGGGCACTTTTAAGATTTACCGTAGTTTCGTTTTCAGGCAAGCTAATTTTCAATGGAGTGCATGGGGCACTGGCACGCTAGCATCAAAATCGCTATTTTTAAAACACTAAGAAGGCTCGACACAACATGAAACTTTGCTCGTAGTATCACTAGGGTCTCTACACATGAACACGAGCATTGAGAACATTGTTTGTGTACGCAGAGTTTACTAAAAAGAAGGTTTAAGAGTGCCCCTGCACTCCATTGAAAATTAGCTTGCCCGAAAATGAAACTACGGTAAATCTTACAAGTGCCTCTTTCGTCGTAATTATGCATTTAAACAAAGGTTTGACTCATATTCAATCACAAATACACCCTTGGTTGCTTTTTGCAGAGAGTTTCACTTTAATGAAGCTTGGAAGCTTTAAACTGTTCGATAGTACGTTGTTGTTTACATTATGGATGGAATTAATGACTGTTTTCTTTATTTCCTCCACCAAGGAGGTTACGTATGAATCTGTGTCCCTTTGTTGGTTGGTTTGTCAGCAGGATTACACATAAACTACTGAACAGAAACTTGAATGAAGGATGGGTCTTGGGCCAGAATAGACCCCATTAACTTCTGGTGCAGATCCTAATAAAGGGACAGATCAAGGAATTTTTTCTCACTTTCTTTACCATTGCGAGATATGGCGCTTTTCTACATTTCCATTCATTTGTCAGGGAACAATGCATGGATCTTGACGAAAAGTGTATTTAGGCGAAGAGTTAAGTATGAAAATTACACAATGTGGTTTAATGGGTTGTTATGTTCTGATCTACCTCTTGGCCAGGAACAGTTAATTCATACAGTCTCAGCTGGTTTCCTAGCAAACTTTACAGAGATGAAAAGGCTCCAGAAAGTTACTCGACCGAGCCTAGAAATATTCCAGCACATCTGAAATTGACACGCTATGATCAGTGATTTAGCATTCAAAGAGAACAAGAAAAGACTTCACTGATGAATCGTGATGAAAAGTCTAATAGACCAGCACAGACGGCTTAACCACCTCTTATCTAGCACTGACTTTTATTCATTTCTCACCCTGGATGTTGCTGTCAAAGAGCTTCAGTGAGAAAAAGCAATGCAGAAACACACAGGATGTGCACCTCAATCAATTCCACAGCCTTCCTCTGCTAATCAAACTATGTGCCAAAAAAGCCCTTTTGGCAGCTACGCTTGGACATCAACCTGACCACTTGATTATGTTTGCAGCCTTTTGAGCCAAACGCTGCACTTATATTACTGCCTAATGTAGGCCATATGCTGTTTTCCATGAAGCAAAGAGATACTGTTTCTAAGAGACCTGACAGGCAGCGAGAGAGTTGGAGTCAGCATCCACAATGCAGTGCACCACGGTGGTTTTCTCAGACTGTTATCAGCGCTCGGCAGCTCTTTGAAAGATGAACAGGGAAAAAGAGAAGCAGCTGCTTTACAAAGACTGTAAACTGTGCAGAATCAGCGCTTCACAAGTGTTCAAGGTGATCAGACTGATGTTAACAACCAACCACCCACATTACTCTGGTCTACTGCTCACTGTGTGACTAGACTATTTCACTGCTGCATTAAGTGACAAACACTAGAATACATCATTGAAAGAGCAACATTGTATAATCACATCAAACAGATCTTTGCAGTGAGACCTCAATCTATGGATCACGGTAGTGGATACAACAAAGGTAAGTATGATGAGCATGATGCAACTGCACTGACTCTTGACACAGTTAGGCTTGTGTAAATTCTCATTTAAACTGATAGGGATACCAGTACCATTACCTGGAATTTGGCAACCAACGGCACCTTTTCTGGGTACTTTACCCATTCTCTCTCTGCCAAGAAATGTAATTTCAGTTGTAAAAAAAAAATTGAAGCATTGCTTCAAAGGAGGAATCTGTTCTAAGACCTGGAAGCAGCTGGAGAAACTGTTATTACTGTTTGCACTTTCCACAACCTGGACACCTGGACAAAAATATAGAAACTGATAAAGCACATTATTGGACTGTATAAAAAATATAAATAACTGTCAAAAAGAAAATAATAACAAACATCAGAGGGCAGCAATACACCATTGCAGCGTCTAGTCTGCCTGATCCAAAGAAGAAGGAACAATCAGTATTGTCTGTTGTTTTGTTGTTGTCTGTAATATTTCCCAGTAAATAGTATGAAATTCATTCCCTATGGTTTCAGAGTAATAACTTCACATACTGTTTAGCATACCAACCAGCATGTCGGTAAGAAAAAATTCTGACTCAGTCAGTACCTGAGTATTGGCTAAAACTATTAAAAATGCTACATCAACCAGGACGATAAAAAAAGCCCAGTTATTTCTAACAACTTATCCCACTGGCTTATTAATCATATAAAGATATCGATGATACCGAATCCTCCTTGTTCATGTAGAAGGGTACAACTTTGCTTGAAAAAGCACAGCAGTGGCGGTAGGTGTGCAAACTCTAACTGTGGCTCCTGCAGGGGACAGTAGGTTGCAGCAGGGGTGAGGTCTCCCTCATGTAGCTGACTCTGATGTTGCATCAGACATAGATCAGTGGTTAAAAGAGTTTTCTAATGGAAAAAAGGTCCAACAGATTTAATCAATTATTGATTAGCAGCTAATCAATTGTTAACTGTGTCAGTGGTAGAGATGCCAGTGACGGAGAAGCTCCAGCTGTCAGCGCTGATGGGGTCCAGCGTAGAGGAAAGATATTGCTTAAAAAATTACATCGTTAGTGGGCACCCTTAAAAGTACTGAGTTCGGTACCCAACCAGACACTATTTTTATAATCGATTGATCGTTTCAGTAAAACATTTGCTGGTTTCAGCTTCTTAAATGTACATATTTGCTGTGTTTCTTTGTCATATATGATTTTAATCGAAGAGTCTTTGGGTTCCTGACTGTTGGTTGGAGAAAAGAAGCAAACTGCGCCCCTTGCATTTTTTACAATTTGTTTTATTTTATATAAAGAAAAGGAATAATTGACTATTTGTGAAAATAATAGTACAGTTGCGGCCTTAAGTCATACATAAAGGGCACATGCATAATATTGATGATGGGGCGGTATGGAACCTAACTCGTGATAATAAAGATGACAGAGACTCTCTCTCTCTTTCTTCTCATTCAGCGTGAGGAGAAACATACCATCTAAGCCTTGAGAGTCTCAAGGTTTCTCCCCTAATTGCTCCACAGTACAGCTATAGAAACAGAACTGTATAGAGCCCCAACCAAGAAGCTCTCTCTCAACCTTTATATGTGAACCACTGTGGCTCTTGGCTTTGATCAACTGCTGCAGGACAGAAAACAGACCACTTAAGGCTGTAGGGCCACTCCTATTCTTTTCAATAACCACTCCCCTGGATACTAATCTGAATTAGAGCTGCACACTTTTACTTGAAGGCTATTGACAAAATGCTGCAAGCTTAATTGGGTTATCTTTTTAAGTAGGAACTAAACACACACATGCACACACACACACAGGCCATATGACCACATCCCTGCAGTGAAATGACCTCATTTACTCAAGTTTTGCCTGTAACTTGGCCGGCACGCAGATGATGGCTCTGTAGCAAAACACTGGCTCTCTGTGGTCTATCACATACAGATTCAGTGATCCAGTGCTGAGCTTGCTGGGTGCGCTTCCAAGAGGCTTATTTCCCCATACAGTGACAAGAGATCGTGAATTATCATTACTTCCATGCATGACACTAATCTTGTCTTAATTATGCAATCAACTAACTGTCTTCAAATAGTCTATACTTCAAAGACTCCATTCAGGCATTAACGTAGTTTTTTCTCAGAGTATGAGCAGATATGTCACAGTGACTGAGTGCCAATGCTACACTTTACTGAGACTCATTTTTATCTGGACAGAGGCTAATTTGAAGTGGAAACGTCCAATGCTGTCAGTGTGCGTTATGTGGGCGCCATTGAGTGTGAGGAAAAGACAAATCTAAAAAAGGTACTTGGCATCTTGTATTAACGCCTCTGGATAATGTAAGTGACAGGCAGATTAGTTGGAAGCCTCCAACAATCTCCGAAAACACACGCACAAAAAAACAGCTTTTGTTAAAATGTGGGCAACACACGCCATTTTTGTTTTCTTTTTCTTGTAAGTCCTACGAGCTAAACAGCTCTCTGCTGCCGACATTTCAATTCGTAGTAGAAACTTTGCCAACTTCTGTACCACCAGCCCAACTTGTGTCTAAATACAGGCTAGTGCTAACTTGATAATTGAGGTATTACAGATACAGACACAACTGTAAGTCAAAGCTCCAACTTCCAAAGTAACGTTAGTGTTATTTTTACTAGGGTTTTGTCTTTTGGGGGGGCGCTTCACTTTTCCATCACTTACCATCTTCCTTCTCATCGAAAACTGGTCTCTTTGAAGAACTGTTGGCTCCCATCCTCTTCTTCCACTTGCCCCAGTGAAACATTGATGCTCAGAGTGCATTCCTCGCTTCTTGAAGAGAAACTACAGCTCTGTGTCGGACACCCTCCTCAAAAGACTGTGTTCATAACCATACATTTCACCCGAACCGTGTCCGTTATATTCGCTTTTATTTATCCGTTTTTCAGTCAGCCGACAGTCTGAGCCCCGCGACTTAAACTCTGTCCAAAACCACGGGAGAACAAACGTGGCGGGCACCGACGGACTGCAGGATAATTAGGAGGAAAGACCGCTCGGTCCGGCTCAGTTGGAGGTAAATACAATCAGTCGGTACTGGTTGTGTTCAGTTGTCTTCCGTAGCCTGCCAGCCAAACCGAGAGACTTATGTTTTGTCGGGGCTGAGAGTAGAAGCTGCGTCGAGCTACACGTAGTTAGGTAAAACGTACCCGGAAGTCGAACGGCTTTGCCTTAAAAATAAAAGCTTGTACTCTTTTGCAAGCGCTGCAGTCGCTTCAAGTTGGCAGGACTGGTAGGTGTGACAAACATACACGACACAAGGTACGTGCGCCAATCAGCGCAGTGTGGCTATGGATTAATTGACTTAATAAATTCTATTTAACAATTTATCCTACAGCAGCGGAAGAGTCCGGTTCAGTCAATAGACTAGGACTTTACATCTAATTGCTTTAAAAATAAATAAATAAATAAATAAATAAATAAATAATAGTCCATGATTATGTATCCTTGGCAAAAAAAAACAAAAAAAAACAATGCATGAGAATCTGTTTTACAATACGAATTTAAGCCTATTTAGCTCTTACATTAAAGTCCAAAGTGGAACAAACGAAAAAAAGAAATCTTTTTTTATTTTTTCAGCATTTATATTTGGGAAACATCCTTCTATCTTCTTATACAAATCCTTTGTCAAGCGGACCTTTACATTGAAACTGAAAACCGGAAACTCTCCCCTGATATACCCATTAACTTGACACTTGTGAGAGTAGTGTGACAGTTTCTGGCCAGTGACTGTAGTCGACGTAGCTCTGTATCACAGACTGTCATGCATTTTAACACATACGGACCATCCTCTGTAGGTGAAGCCAGGATAGCTAAGTGCAAAAACTGGAGGGCTTACGTCGCCTCTTACCAGCAGCAGAACACTGGTGCCATCCTTCAGCTGAAATGAACCTCAGTGAATTATTCCACAATCTCATTAGAAGATGGATGGGTGGCGCCGGCGGGATCACTGAGGGGGGGAAAGGGATTTAACACAACGTGCACACTCGATTTATTAATTTGCTCCTGTTGTTTGTTGCTGTTAGAAAAAATGCATTACAAAGAATGACGTCAAGAACGTTGTTCAGTGCATGTGACATTCATAAAGTATTACAAGCTTTTACATACATTTAAATAAGTCAGTGGTTTGTATGCGTTGTGGGGGCAGTTCGCCTTGTTTGCACGTGGACGGTTGCCGTAGTTTGTGTTGACGTCGTTGCCATGGTTACGACGTCAAACTCGTGAGGCAGTAGCTGAAATTTAGCTTGGAAATGAGGTATTTCGTATTTATTTTCATTGTTTGACCTCTTATTTTGGGAAAGTGTTGTTGTGTCTTGTTGACAGCTTACCAGTGGTTGAAGTTTTTGCTAAAGTTACTTCTAATTTCGCTAATCTTAAGCAGCAGCAGTGAATGTATAGATAACACCTGCTTTTAGGCAAGTTTGACCTCATGTAGAAGAATTGTGTTGCTCAGACAGAAAACCTGTCCGTTAAATGTGATACTGACATGAACTTTCTGATTTTTTTTAGACACCACAGAAACATGCCTGTGCAAAAAGACCCTTGAACGCCACAAACAATAGTCTGTGTAGACTTAACATCTCAGCCTCACTTCCACAATGTCTTCCCGAGAGAAGGGGGATGTCCCTGACCTGCAGCTGAGCTTTGTCTTTGGGAACAGTGTTGTCAAACCACAGACCCCCTGCACGCCGCCTGGGAATGCTGAGCCACAGGAGCTCCCTGAATATTATTCAACAGAGACGTTGTGTCTGAGCAGAACTGAACTGAAGCATGTTACAGATAGTATTGTGAAAAATATCTCACTAAAGGTCAGTTGGGACTCCTTTTTGCATCTATCAGTGTCTACCCACCTAGCTGCTTTTGCTGCAGTTGTTTTCAAGCAAGAAATCAGTATTGGACCCAATAGAATAGTCTGTGTAATTTTTTCGTTTTCCTCTGTAATGTCTGCTTATTTCAAATGTGCACTGTATTGTCTTCAGTATTTATACCTAGAAGGCAACCAGATATCCAGTATCCCAGGATCGTTGTTCATCAGCTTGCCCAACTTGCTGTGGCTGGACCTCAGAAATAACCAAATTGCATCACTCCCTGCTGAAATTGGCTTGCACAGGTACGTTTCTTACACAACTGCTCTTTTTGAAATATATGCTGATTGGTTCCAAACCTCACAGCCATGTTTTTCATGTCCCATTTCAGAACATTTTTAGATCATTTTTTTTCTCTTTCTATTTTACATTTGCTTTGAAATTGACAACACAAATTCATGATTCCCAAGTGTGGCAAAATGAGATTCATTATAGACGTCTATACCTCTGGCCTATCAGAGATTATTCGGTATCAGCGTATATGTTGCCCAAATTGCACTGATTTGAAGAATTGTTAACTGTGAGTGAAGTTTCAGTTTCAGCGCAATGATGTCATTTTGGATAAGGGGGGTTAACAGTAAATTAAAAGTAAAGTGTACTGTAAACTGTAAAATATGCAGAAAATGTGTAGTTTGTGATTTTGTTCACTTAGGTCTCTGAAAACATTACTGCTGGAAGGAAATCCCATCTCAGAACTTCCAGCAGAGTTGGGTAAGTTAAGTTCAGTCACCTTTACCAGCAAGCAACGTCTCATCCCTTTGAAATAAAAGGTTGTTTTTATGTTTCATCAGTTTCAATAAGCCTCACTGGCAGCAAAATCTAGATTTAGATTACATGCAAAGAAGAACTGGCAGCTATTATTAACGGAAAGACTACACAATATGGTTACACATGATTTGCTTTCTTCTAGTGCTGCAATGATTAATCCGTTTGGTTGTCAGTTATTGAATTAATTACCAACTATTTTGAGTTTGAGTAATTCTTGAGGAGAAATTCTCAAACTTCTCTGATTCCAGCCTCTTCAGTTTGAATACTGCCTGGTTTCTTTACTCTGGCATGACAGCAAACTGAACATCTTTGGGTGTGTAGAGTGTGTAGTGTGCAGACTTTTTTCCTGTTTTCTGACATTTTACAGACCAATAAAATAAATAATTGTTAGTTGCAGCCGTACTTTCCTCTGAGCTTTTGTCACTAAAACTGTTGCGCTCCCTGTAAATTAATCTGGATAAGAGTATCAGCTAAATGAACAAGTGTAACCTGTAAACCTGTGCCGAGAGATTCTTTACTTTCCCATGTTCCCCAGGAAATGTGATCACCCTCAAAGGCCTGAACCTGAGGAACTGCCCCATCTCTTTCCCCCCACAAGACATTGTGAACCAGGGTCTCCAGAGCATCCTGAAGTTCCTCAGGAGTGCCATGGCTCAGCGGCCTGTTAGCACGAGGAAGACACCTCCAGGTGAATCAAAGGCACCTTCACTTTGAACAATGCAGCAGCGCGGTGTTCAGTATGCACGTGCATTGCAGCCATCTGCTCTTTTAGTCAGAGATAGGACGGCTGGCCACAAAAATAGCTCCTTGCCCTGGTACCACTTCACTGGTGTGACTTCTGTTGCCTTGGAGACGGCGCGTGCCACTCGGCTGACTCTTCCCCTCTGTAATATTTTTAGCCGGATGAAAATGATCGATAACCTGTGGGCTCTAAACAGGAGCTCTCTGTCACTAAGCACTGTCTGGAGGTAATCACTGTGAGAAGCCCAAGACAGCCCTCCACAGGAGAGCCTGCTGCTGCACAATGAGTAGAGCCAAACCCCTCAATCAAACCATTTATCTCCCTGTCTACAAGGTTATTAACAGAGGCAGGACTCTGCTGTCCTGAGGGAAATCTCCTCCCCTTTAATTGGCTCAGAGTATAAGTTTAGCAGATTTGAATATAGTAATCACTTACATACTGAATTGTCGTCAGGTGCTGTAACCTGTAGTGCTAGCCAGTTGCGGTCTAGTTAACATATGGGTAAAAGTTACATTTAGTCCCTTGTTTTCTTAATTGAGTAAAACATGTTGCTCACATATTGTGCTTTTTTAAAATTTTGATTTGTTGGTAAATTCTGGCACTCTTTTGCTGCATTTGGAAAATAATTCTGTTTTCATAGTCAACCAGTTGCCATCATGTGCTTGTACCTGCCAGTATTTGCTGCCCCCACATTAAACTTGCTGCTGCCATGGCTGTGTCATTGGTAGAGTTGCCAGTGGTGGAGAAGCTCCAGCTGTCAGAGCTAATGGGGTCCAGCGTAGAGGAGCAGGAAGAGTCGGTGGATGAGGACGAGCTGCAGAGATTCAGGGAACTCAAATACAAGATGAATCTGCTGGACAAGGCCGAGCTGGGTTCAATAGTGCAGGGTGACAGAAACCCAAGTTTACATCTTCCTTCTCTCAACAGAAGGTAAGAAATAAGAGGTTTTTAGGCGATAAAGTGAGAGGAAATTGTCTTGATATTTTGGTCAAAAGTGGTCGTATTTCTTACGATTGATGCCAATTTCATATGTCAACATTGAATATAGAGAACCAGAGGCAGATTCTTCACAACATTAATTTTCCCTGATTATGCAATTGACTCCTATAAATTTCAGTTTTTTAGATTTGAGTTCCCTGTAATTAACTTGCTTTATTTTGTGTCCTTTTTCTGTTTTCTGTCTGTAACTATGTGTATTTATGCTGCTGACTGTCTTATCCAGGTCCTCCTTGAGAGAGATTCTTAATCTCAGTGGGAATATCCCAGTGAAATAAGGTTAAATTAAAAAAAATTAAATAAATAAAGCTACAGCTGGGAGATGCTTACTTTAGCATTAAGACCAGGGAGAGAGAGGGAAACAGCAACCCTGGTTCTATCAAAAGTTGACAAAATCTGACTCCAAGCACTTCTAAAGCTCTAAAATAACTAAACTTAATCTTTATATGTGTAAAAACGGCAATTTTACACTGTTTTACCTAATAGAGTTGCCTGACATGTATCCCTGGACAGGAAATAATCACACATAACATCCTGTGAAACAACAAACTGTTTTGCACTTAAGATTTTAAATAGAGTTTTTAAAGCAAAATAAAACATGTTAATAAGGGACATTAAATGGTGCCCGTAGGTGGATTTTGTTATTGTTGGACATTGCTTGGCTAGCTGTTCTCAGTCATCATGCTAAGCTACGCGCATCAGGTGCTGGCACTAGGGTCTCACTAAAACCTTGGTTTTTCACCTGGATGGGTGTGGTTTCTACAGAATGTAGCAGGGCACACTTCGGCAAGCTCCGTGATCATGTAAGTGCAGGCTGTTTTTTAGTAATGTGTATATTATATAATCTACCTTGAAAGACTGTTCTGGTCTTTATTGAAGATGTTTTCTGCTGGAAAACCTTTTGGAAAGGTCGACATTTAGGTGATATATTATAAAGATGCTCAATTATGTCTCTTAGGTCAGGCTGGCTGTGTAATCAGAGTTTTGTGGATTTTTATTTGTCAGTATGTGAATTTATTGTTTTATGCAATTTGGTGATCTTTAGACAATAAAAGTACCTGGTTAGGTTTAAGAAAAGGTCATGGGTTGTAATTTCTGTTTGAAATTACAAATGCAATCAGGCACGCGACACTGACACACGGACTAAGGCATCGGCCTCAGGGAAAAAAACAAATTTTTAGGGAGTCCCACTGGCTTTAGCTTCATGTTTAACAAAAAGACCTAAAAGTGGTATTGATTTTCTCATCTCTCTGCAAGGGAGCAGTGCAGTAAGCACATTTCCCAAAATATCAATCCATTCCTTTAAATTAAATGTTAGGCAAGTTACAGCAAAGGATTATAAACATCAGTTGCAACTACACAATAAACAAATGTTACCATTAACTAAAGTTTTAAATATAATATAATATATATATATACATATATATGTATATATATATATATATATATATATATATATATATAAATTTACGATTTATTAATGATAGTTATTATAAAGTGTTACCAAAATGTTTTTCCTATCAAAACGAGTTGTTTACTCGCCCCGTCGTTGTTTTTTGTGCTGTATATTTAGGCAGCATAAACATATATTGGACATATATATTGTTTTTCAGCTGCTCAGATAAACAATGCAATAAAGTTGAAAGGGTTATAGGTTATGTAATAGCAGGACAGAGGAGGTGAATTAGCTTAGTTTCACTAGATAACTTTTGTGCTGATGTTTGGAGTTGTGGTGGAGAGCCAAGTATGTGGCACGGTAAAGGATAGCAAAACACTTTTTAATGACATTCTCCACAGAGGAGAGAAGTGATAAAAAAAAATCTCCAGGGCTGTCTCCGCGGGGACTCGGAGCTCAGGAGAGCAATAAAAGTAAAGCGTTTTGTTTCAATTTATTTGTCAGAAAAAAGGCAGCTACCAAGGCCAGCATAATTCCTGAGCTCCCCCTGTTTGACACTCAGCACTGGAAGAGGCCAGAAGAAAGGAGACAGGCTGCCATGAAAGAGCTGAAAGAGAAGCAAGCACTTCTCGAGCAGAGAACAAAGTAAGTTGAATTCAGCACAATAAACTATCTTACTGTTCTACATTTTGAACGTTAATTGCATTGGATGAAGTCCACATAATATTCTAAACAGGTAATACCAAACATACTATGTCCACTATGTAAGTATAATCAGATTTTACCGTTTTTTAGATTGATTACAGTGCATTGTTATCTGTGTCTCTCATAGAAGCCAGGAGGCTTTAAGGAAGTGGCGTACACAAAACAGAATCCCACAGGGGAAGGAGAGACAAAGAAAACCGAAGGTATGCGTGGAATAAATCATCTAAATGGCCACCTGTCAACCTCTTAGCCACCAGGGGGCAGGAGAGCACCACCTCTGTCACATATAGAGGGCTATAATGGTACATTTCAAATTACCACCATATAAAACATTCTGATGCTGGTGGGTGACTTTTCAGGTAGTATCTGTTGGAGACAGCAACACATGCCAGTGCTTGAGACAAAATGTGTTCCATCAGAGATCTCACTCACTGTATTTCTATGCATATAGCTGAAGAAATTAACTCAATTGCGGTGTAAATATTTACTGGAAATTAGAATTAAAAACAACCTGTTTCGGTAATTATACACAACAAGGCTTTTATGTTGCAGCTTTAACTGTTTGCAGGATGTGTCGCAGCAGCTGTACCATCATATACGTACACAAGTGCTGCACTCTAGAACAAAATCTTGTGATCCATGTGGTAATTACCATCTCCTCCCTCTGTTATAGGAAGCAGAAAAAGATTCAAAACCAGGTGTGGAGGACAGCAGTGCTACTAATCAGAGTCAGACGTATGAAGAGAACAGGTAAATGGGAATTAATGCTGGCCAAGACGTTTGTCGTGTCAGTGTGACTGGAGGCAACTGATAACTGATGAGTTGGTTTGAGTAAAAGAAGTTAAAAAATCCCCTTATTTCAGCTGCTTAAATGTGAAAATGTTCCGGTTTCTTTACCTCTCTATGACAGTAAACTGAATATCTCTCTGCTGTTGACAAAACAAGACATTTGAGAACTTCATATTGTGATTCAGGAAACAGTAGCCCTTTTTAGATAGAAAAGGTGGCACATTTGCTCCAAGGTAAGGGCGGCAATGTGCCGGGCTGTCTTTCTAAAACGGAGGCGTAATATTCCTCCTTTTCCAAAAGCCGCCTCTGAGGTAGGCGTAAACATGTGACGTGACGTGAATCTCGAAGTTCGGCTGTGAACGGTGACAAAGAATTTGTCTTCAATATAAGAGCTTTACATTGCACCCCATTGGAGTTTAGAACTGGGTTCTTAGCGGGGGGCTTTTAATTTGAAAGTAGCGACTGTTCTTAGCTTGCCGACACAACAACAAGCTAACACGACCAAACAGCTACAGAGAGCGAGGAGACGCTAGCATCTCCTGGATCTCAGCGGCTGTCCAATTGCTCATCTTAATGTCCGCGGATTAAATGATGGACTGGCTGCTGTGATCAGCTGTTTCTTGGTTTTAAAACTCCCCGGCTGTGGGTCGCACAACAGTGCAGTTTCATTGACACCTCCGCCCATCTCACGCAGAGGCCGGCATATTGCCGCTTGTTTTTAGATAGCAGGCGAGGCGGAAATAAGTGTACCCTCCAAGGCGAAAATCGGCGGACCAAAACAGACCCCCAATTTGCCGGCCTCTGTCTAAAACCGCGGACTGAGCCGCCAAAAGGACGGGCAAATTGGCGGCTTGGTGCCCTGTCTAGAAACGGCTAGTGACTTACAGGTGAATCAGGAAAAAGGATCGATAGATTAATCAAAAATAAAGATAATCTTTTGTTGCAACCCTAGCTTTAACACTGAATGAACAGAATACTGGTGACATGCTCACCTAAAATGTCAGTTGTAGCCTTGTTTGCACGGTCGACATCTCATTTGCCTTCAAGATTAAAAATCTCTTTGTAAAACAAGTCATAATGTCCATCTCACCAGTGTACCTTATGAAATATATTTTGAACATTTGGTGTTTATACTTTAAATACCGACAGAGAACATTCTGATCCATAGGGGTGCAGACAGAACAGTCTTTGTCCATATAAGTATCCACCAAATGGCATGTTGCATGATCTAGAACTGGCATGCTGGAAAGCTGGAGACACCTAGTGGACACAGGGGGACTGTACACCCACCACAGAACATTAGCTGTATCTTTTGTTCTTCTTGACCAACATTATGCCTTAAAACAGATCAACCGGATAAGGTGGTACACCGAGACCTCTCTGTCTTAATTGATAGAATAAATCTAAACAAAGGAGAAAACAGCCAATCACAGATTTGGGTTTTTAAACAGGCATAAAGGCTCCAACACCACTGGCCATATTTAAGTGTCTAAATATTCAGTGTTTCGGTTTGTAATTGTGACATTTGACCCATGTGGCCTCCCAGAACTGCCCGTAAGCTGGAGCGGCAGATCCATGCCCACATCGAGAGGATGGTGGAGAGACGCAGGAATCCCAGGGGCACGGCCGCTGAGCAGATGGAAGCAGAGGAGCAAGATGTGAGAGAGGTCAGATCTATGCTTCATTATGCACACAAGTAACACATCTATATTGATCTGAATTCTGTTTTTGAATTAAGTTATTTTTGTTTTGCTTCCACCCAATTTGAATGACAGATGAGGAGGCTACAGGCTCGGCTTCTGGAGAAGACGAGGAATCGGGGGGAGACATCTTGAGAATTGTTTCACCGCCTTGGCAGCAGAGTTTCCTTGACAACTGACAGAGATCAGAATAACTCTCACTCCGGCTGTTTTCTAGTATTGAATTCATACTCCAAATTATCTGCAAGGGCTAATCTCTTTACCATTGTAATGCTCCTATCTGAGAAAAAAATAAAGATCACAAGGCTTTTTCTGGTCGAGCAAGTGTTTTGGAAAATTCCCCAGGTATATTTCCTTCTTTCTAATCCTTTGGCCTTCTGCGAGACACACTCTCCCTTATACATAGGTCCTGAGGTGCAGATCAAAACAATAAATGGGAAAACACGACAGCAAATAGTCATGTTTCACATTCACACGACCGTAGTACCTCAAATATGTACAGAACAAATATGATGCTGCTACATATATACTGTGTGAAATGAAGCAATTCAGTTTAGTTTTACATCCCATGACCATTTTTTTAAAATAAAAACGTTCCAGCACACAATGTGACTTAAACAAAGCATAAGATACAAAAAAAAAAAAAAAGGTCAACATACAACTCACTTGTGATATACACTCTGTTAGGCTTTTTTTTTTTTTCTTTTTTTTGCCTGACATAACAGTAAGCGGATTTGCAGCATGGTATTGAACATTTTAAGATTTCATGGGCATTTTAGCAAAAGGTGACATTTAATTATCTTATAACTAACAGTTTAGATGAGTGTCTTTACATCTTGTGGTAAATATCTAAATACATGTCAAATGTATCCATTTTTATCGCTTAAACCGTATAAGAAAATGCATCCATATTTTAATCCACGCTCCAGTGTTATGACAGAGAGTTTTAAAGCAGAGCAGAAATAGCCTCTCGCCGTGATAAACGGAGGCTTCCCCGATGTGAAAGTCCGTCCTAATGAATGGCATCAAACAAGTCAAAGTGAGACAGAGAAAGGGTAGGCCTTGTCTTGAGAGATTTCTGCTCCTCTAGCACAGGGAGCGTGATGTCAGCGGTGGCAGTGCTGTTGTAATTGACTTGGTGGGGGTGATGGCGTCATTTTATGCCCTGGTGTAGCCTCCTGCTCCAATAGCGAAGGGGAGACGGATCTTTGGCCGACGCGACCGTGGCTCCCTTGGCCGGGATCGAGCACCGCCGAGCCGGACACTTGACGCCGGGAAACATGGAGGCTGTGGTCGAGGAGCTGCGGGCCGGCTCTCGGGTACCTGTCACTATCGATCAAATAGTTAACGATACACTGGTGGTGACGCTGACCTACCGAGAAAGGAGCTACACGGGGATATTACTTGACTGCAACAAAAAGTGAGTGGCGTTTCGTTCATTTTCTTTCCACTTTTTATCCCTGAAATAAATTTGCTAAACTCAGCTAACGGCTAACTTACCTTTGATGCTAACGAGCCAGAGCTAGCCGTTGAGCTAACAGGGCCTCTATACAAAAGGCTCACAGGTTATTGTAGCTGACAGGGGAGCTATCTGCTAGCTGCTCGGCTAATGCCAAACTCATTTTAATTTAGCCCATAATGAGACGGTCACATACGTTATTTTGCGATGGTTGAATGCTGCACGTCAAGACAGTGGTCATGTCTACAGAGATTATTGATGACTCCTCTGAAACAATAACTAATGTCAGTGGGTCCATCTATAGCTTATTGTTAGCCTAATCTAATACAGAGCAGCTCAAACGTCTTCAGTAAAAGAAGCAGGCCTTGGCTGAACTATATTCTGGGTATCAGTTGTGTGGACATGTATTTACACATACAGATGGTTTTGCAATTTGTAGTTCTTGTTTTTTTTTTTTCCTTTTGTGAGTGATGTTTCAGTTCAGATCATCTCAAATATAGTTGCTGGTGTGAGAAATACCCCGTCAGGACCACTCACTTTTGATCTAGACACAATGGAAAATGGCATTAAAGGTACATGTGAGACTTGATGAATCACAACTGTAGTGCTTTTGTTTTATTCTTTAATCCTGGTTCTGATGACATACAGAGACCCTCTGTGGTTTGACAGGAATGGCCATCTCTTGCAAGTTTTGTAACACAATCCAGTTCATATGTGGGCAAGAAAGTAGGCCTATGTGTATAACTTGACATGTCTTATCTGTCCTTATTGGTGTGTGTCACATGTAGGAGCCTTGTGTTGCTGCTGGTACAGTACACCTTAAAAGCCACTGGCTTTAGACTATTTATAGACGAGCAGAATCAGAATCTGACCAGCTTTGCCCCTTAGTATGCTTAGATAGTTTTTCATGTGAGCGCTCACGCTGTCCTGAAAATAACCCACCCAAATGGGAAAAGGCAGGCCTTGGAATAACTCGAAATAGGCCTATATTTCAGGCCTTGTCGCTGACAGAATTTGACTTCTTCTTCCTTTTCAGCACATGGAAATACATTTCCTGTTATTGTCTCCCACAGGTTTTTTTTTTTTTTTTTTTTTTCTTTTTATGTCTTCATCCAGGCCTATCATTCAGGCAAATCTCTGCATCTAGTTACACTGCACACAACGTGAAATGGCAACAGCGGCTGGTCATACGCCGCGTCCTTGTGCTGTGCTTAACTAGCACTGCCTGTTCCCTGTCACAGGCCGCCTTGTTTGTGCCATGTCAATCATTATGAAGGCTAATATTCGCCTGCTTAAGGGGCGCATATAAAAAGGTGAGAGGCGCAAGCAGCACCAGGAGACTATTATTTGGAGGTGCCTGCCAGTTACCTCTCCTGGGGAGGAAATCGGGCTCCCAAAATGTGCACTAATTAATAATCTAACCACACGTAAGCCCTGAGTAGACACGGATGCAAAACAAACTGAAATCTCCTGGCTCCTTCCCCACATCTCTGAATCCCGAGTGATTCATGGGATTGTTTTTGTTCAGTCAGATGTTGGGGGGGGGGGGGTTCCTGGGCATCCTGTAGTCTCTTTGTCTGCTGTCTCCTGACTAAAGCAACACAGCCATGTTACTGTTGCCTGCCAGCTACCTCTCAAAGACTCCTTGGCAGTTGGGAACCTCTTTGGGCATGTTTGCCGGCCCAAGAGTACGAAAAAGAACTCATAAAATCACTGAGAGAGTCGGTGATACCACTGCTCAGTTTTGCGGCCTAAGGCTGAAAAGGAAAGATAACTTGGGTGCCTGCGAACCCCATCCCCCACACACATAAAGAATTTTCAGCATACAGGTGACAGAGAGAGCGGTGTCAGTGGGCTCAGTCAAAGTAAAACAAAACTGTAGAACAGGTTTATCTTACTTAAATCTTGTGGCATGCTTCTTATAGGGAAGACTGTGAACAGCTTTAGGAGCTTTTTTTTTTTATTATTCTTTTGGTCTGATTGAAACTGCACGGTATTTGATCAGGTGCTGTTATCTGATACTGTGAAATACAAACACAGCATCACAATGTCACTCTTGTGAAGGAAATTGCTTAACTAAAAAATTCAAGAAATGCTTGTCATGTGTAACAAGAATGTTTGTTTGTGTTCTCTTGCACAAACTTCACTGCAGCGCTCTAATGAAGCTCGATGAGACACACAGTTATTCATTTGTTGTTGCTTTTTTTTTTCTCCCTTGTTTATCTTAGGACTGGGCTCTTCTGTCTACCAGATTTCACGGCAAAACCCGGGGAATGCCCGATATCTAAACCAGCTTGTGAAATCCCTGAAGTTCTGAGTGAGGAGCCGGTTTCCAAATCTCCCAGCCAGGCTCCGCACAGACCAAAGGATGAAAACACTCTCCCTGAAAGCAGCATACCTGCTGCACCTCCTCCCTGCCCTGTACCCACACCAGTGCCAGCTGGACAGACTCCATATCCTCCTTATTTTGAAGGAGCCCCCTTCCCTCAGCCCTTATGGGTGCGCCACAGCTACAGCCAATGGGTACCTCAGCCCCCTCCGCGACCAATCAAGAGAAAGAAGAGGCGAACGCGAGAGCCTGGCCGGATGACTATGAGTACTATCCGTCTGCGTCCACGGCAGGTACTATGTGAAAAGTGCAAGAACACACTGAATAGTGATGAGGACAGCAAAGATGGCATAAGCAACACTAAGACTTCTAGAAAAGAGAATGCACTACAGAGCGATGAGGAGGGGGATGACAAGGATACCCCCTCCAAGCTGTCAAGAAAAGAGGATGTAGTTGGAACCAAGGACACTAAGAGACGTGAAAATGGCACCAGCCTTGACAGCAAGCGCCTCAGGAAGGACAAAAGGGTCGAAGCTGAAGGGGAGAAGTTCCCCGGAGGTGACGTTATCCCCCACAGTCCTGTCATAAAGATCTCCTACAGCACTCCGCAGGGCAAGGGGGAGGTCATGAAGATCCCCTCCAGAGTCCATGGTTCAGTCAAGCCGTTCTGCCCCAAACAGCTGGTGCAGAATGGTGTTGAAGAAAATGGCAAAACGCCTTCTGATCCCACCAAGGAGCAACGGCACATTTTAGATGCCACGAGGTCAGGCCTCACCGTGTCCATTCCCAAACTCAAACTAACCAGGCCTTTTACAACCGTGGGTCAGGACTTGCCTTCCCCAAAGATCCGCTTGAGACCTCCTCCGAGGGAGGGTGAGGAGAGCGTGGTCGAGTATGAGGCAGAACTTGTAGGTGGCACCAGGAGACGAAGCCCCAGGGTGCCTGGTCCCTGTCTCCCCCACTCTGAAGACTCGGGGGAAGGCAAGAACTCTCTGGAGCTGTGGTCCGGGAGTTCAGGGGAGGAGGCGGAGCGCGGCCACAGCGACCTCACGCTCCTTATCAATTTCCGTAAGCGCAAAGCGGACTCTTCTAGCCTGTCGGTCTGCAGCAGCGACAGTCTAGATGAGTCTAAGTCCTTCAGCTCTGACGGCACCTCACCGGAGCTGTGCGATCTGGCCCCTGGTGAAGATCTCTCTGTAACCTCATCTTCTGTACCCTCACGGGAAGACTGCAAGACGGTGCCACCGCTAACGGTGAGGCTTCACACCCGCAGCATGACAAAGTGTGTAACAGAAGAGGGTCACGCCGTGGCGGTGGGCGACATTGTATGGGGGAAGATTCACGGCTTCCCCTGGTGGCCAGCGCGCGTCCTCAGCATCAGCGGCACCCGCAAACAGGAGACGGCCAGTTGCGAGGCCCAGTGGCCTCAGGCGAAGGTATCGTGGTTTGGTTCACCCACCACGTCGCAGCTCTCCGTTGCCAAACTGTCGCCCTTCAGGGAGCTCTTCAGGTCCCGCTTCAACCGCAAGAAGAAAGGGATGTACCGGAGAGCCATCCTGGAGGCTGCCAAGGCCGTCGGTCACATGAGCCCAGAGATTACATCACTGCTTACCCACTGCGACACGTAGGTCAGTTCACACCACTTAGATGTTGCATGTGGTTTTATCATATCCACTGTTTTTTTTTTTTTTTTTTTTTTAACTGACTTAAAACAGAGCTGGGCAATAGAATAATTTACTAAAACCAACATTATTAATCTCTCACCTGCCTAACTTCTGTTATGTCTGTATGTTCACTCCATTAACTCTTTCATACCAATCCCTTCATTGGAAAGTTCATCAACAAACCCCTTTACCCTCAAGACACTGTCAATCAGCAGGTGCCTGTGTCCTTTGTGTGGGATCATTCAAGCAGAGGAACTCCAGCTAGTAGTTTTATGTTATGTGCTTATCTAATGATTAACTTCGGCTGACTCAGAGAAACAACCTGAACGTTACAGATATTGCAACAGGGTGCCGGTGCTTATATTGTAGAGCTGGCACAGAAAGTAGGTGCCATGTCGGCCGTTTGTGCACTTTTGCATTACATTTGAAAGTTGCATATCTTTGGAAATGGCTGCGGCTACAAAAGGAAGAGCAAGGAATCAATTTCTCATAGAAAAAAAAAAGAGTTGACGAGAATAAATGAAGAATATAAGAGTTATGAAACATCTAGTTTATATAGCAGTTTCAGTTTTAATAATAGTGAAGCATCCCTTTTTCAAACTGCTAATTATTTTGAGGCTTTGAAGTTCGGGTTGAGATTTAATAGAGGGTTATCAGGCCCGAAGTCAGTATCAGTATCTTGCTTTGAATCTGAATCTGTTCCAATCCCTGATTGAACGATACGTTCAAAGTTTTGAACGTAACACAAATCTCAGGACTCAAGAGACTGAGTGGAAATCTAGAGGCTAAAAAGCAAAATACGATTTTGAGTCACAGTCTTATGATAACATGATATGATATATATGATAACAGTCCTGAAAATACAACTAAACTTAAAGTCGTTCTTAAATTAGATACATAGCAGAAGCATGCTGTTTATTCTCATCACCAGCAAAGACTAAGAAAACTGAAAGCTCATATTTGAATGTTTTGTATCCTGCTATTCTTTAAAATGGTAATGATTAAGCAGAAGGTTAAAACTTTGCTTACCAACAGATGTCAGAATACATTATGGAACATGGGTGTAAGTGTTGGCACTGTAGAGCGCTGACTTGTTAATAGAGTTCCATTCCATCCATTAAAATATCCTGCAAATTCAGTGTGACACCATAAAGATGTTGTGCAAATGTCTCTCACTTTGTTGGTTGCAAAGAAACATGAGCCATATTTTATTTGTTCATAGAATTGGTAAATGTTTAAAAGCAAAGACGGAGGATTGTGTGCACGTTTGTGTGTATAAATGTATTGAGTAAGATATACATTCAGGCCCTCCCCTGAGATTTGTTTAAACCATCTAATTTGATCTTCATGTTAAACTTTAGGGGAACGGTGGGCCAAGTGGGGGGGAAGCATCAACCTGTGTATTTACACAAACTCTTCTAGCTCTGCCACGCCAGCCGAGGGACTGCAGCTACATTTATGTCATGAAGGAGTTGCTGTGTTCAAAAGCAGCAAAACAAACATTAATACCAGCTTTAACGCAGGCACAGGCTGTACTACTGACTGTCAACAGGCACGACTTGTTAACACAGCTAATTGCAGCGAGTGAGTACCCAACAAATGGACGTTACTGCTTTTGGCACAATGAAAGCATGAAAGGTATCAGTCCACTGCGAGGGCTTTTTTTTTTTTTCTTCTTTTTTTTTTTGCCATGGCTTATACCGTGTTTGTTCCCTGGGTTTCCTGATGCATTCTCCCCGTGTAGCCAAGCAGCAGCAGGTCCTCAACACACACTTGAAGGTTAAATATTGTCTCTGATTGATATGTGGGACAGTCGGGCAGCTCCCAACCCTTCTGTTGACTCTGTTGTGGGCTCAGCAGCCAAGAGGAGCTCGGTTGTAGTTGAGAACATACAGCCTATATTTGGTACTTTTTTCCAGAGCTCATGAAGGAAGCGTTTTTTTCCTGCTCTGTCAGCTACATAGAGGTTTCACTAAGCTGGAAAGTAGCTGACGTTCACTTTCTCACTGCTCCATAATCTTCAGATGAATAACATGACATGTTGAGGAGTCTCTCAGCGGATATGTGACCTGTCTTGTTTGCTCTTTGTCTTTACTCTGTGCTCTCTCTTCTCTTGTGCAGAGGCTGAGGACCGACCAGAGGACTGGTTTTTCTGAATTCTGAGACTGTCATCAAGACACAGGAGGGGAGTATGTGAGGTTGCCACGGCTACAATTTATATGCGTTTTTTTTTTTTTTTTTTTTTTCTTTTTCACAAGGCTGGTTGAAAAATGGCCGCCAAGGTGGAGTGTCGTTAAGACTGGATAAGGGAGCAAAAAAAAGAAGGCCAGGCATCTCCATGGTCTACTATGAACTGAACTGTTCCTCCTTTTTTTTTTTTTTTTTTTTCTAGATTTAATCATATTTCAATAGAGCCGAGTAACGACACTACAAGGACCCAAATGTATTTATTATCTGTAACAGTTTATTATGATCCAACCTTCTACTACAATCTCGCAAAAAAAACAAAAAAACAACAACCTCCCAGTCTGCTGCTGTCATTATCACAGTCCTCGCTGCTGATGTGTTCGCTGCGAGGTCCGACTCGTCCGGCCGGAGGAAGCCGGCGGCATCTTCAATGGAATGCCCACCCACCCACCCGTTCCCCCTCCCTTTTGGACCCGAGACATTTTTACCACGGTTTATGTCTTATCCTCTTTCTTCTGAAAATGTGAACGGCTCCATCCAGAGACAGTAGTGACTGTTCCAGCTCTCCTAGCGATCAGTGTTCCATCCTCGTAGCCTTCTGCGACATTAGTTGGATTTGTGGATGTATTTATACTGAACTCTTATTCCTGTCCTGAATCATGTTGTGTCTTCTTCCATTTCATTTTTTTTTTTAACTTTAGGAGTGTCACGTCACCGAACTCCACCCCCCACCCCCACCCTTTCCCTCCAACTCTTTGTTTTTCCCGAGAACCATTTTTTGCATCACTTTAATTATTTAAAGATTCACGTTTAAGAAAAAAAAAAAAAGCACTTTATCTGTACCTTGGTGGCCTGCTGTAAGCTCACTGTCTGAAACACTATTGCGAGATACAGCCCTGATAGGCAGCAGGGGGGGTTCAGAAGTCTTTGTGGTTGACTATCCATGGCCTTGGAGATACACAGAAAATCTTTTCTTTATTTTATTTTATTGTACGATTTTTGGGGACACCAGACACGGATGGTTGTGCACACTGTATTCTCGCGTTTTGACTTGTTTCTCTCTCAGTTTATTCGCCACACACACACACACACACACACACTATAAAAAATGTAACATTTCCACTGGAGAAACATGGGTGAACAAATGTGTCAAAGCCCCCTATGCATTATCAGTTAAAGCTTTATGACTGGGAGAAAAAAAATCATAACAACATGCTGTAAGAATACTGTGAATTCAACTGCTGAGTGTGCTGAAGGAAAAAAAGCTCGCTACTGGTCAGAGCCCTGCAGTTATTGAGTCATCCGGCTGCACCGCTGACCTTTAGCGACCTTTTGTGTTGAAAGCGGCACTGTTGGAATCGGGGGAGGGGCGGCAGTAAAGGCGAAAGAGACCGCGGCTGTCGAGCACAGCCAGGTCTGTATTAAAAACTTACCGAAGATTGCACACAGTCACGCTCAGCCAACCAGCCCGTCTCCCTTTCTGCCTCTGCAGGCTCAGCTCAAGGCTGGAAACTAGCTCGGTGATTATCTAGTGAGAGAAGTGTGTTTTATAAGAGGGGCAGGTAATGCACTCCTCCCATATCGATAATCCGCGGTCTGACCCTTTTTTTTCTGTCGAGCCCGGCTAGTTTCCAGGCAGCCTTGCACAACGAGGAGTGGGAGAGTCTAAGATGTATGTATGCCTGAGAGGGGAAGCGGTCATCAGGATTTTCCCGTGTATGAGCAACATGGCTATCTACTGTTGCGCACGTTGGTCAATGTTATTGGCTACTTTTTTTGTTTTCTTTTTTACATGTACTGTACATAAAATAAAATATAAAGCAATACGTCTGCTGGTGTGGATGGATCACTTTGTCACTGATGATCAGAAGACGCGCTTTTACTTTGGTAGCTCGGGTTATTTGTCCTCATATTTGTATTGTTTTTAATTGTTTATTCACTGAAGGGGGTTTAAAGCACAGCCGGTGATATTCAGATTTTTAAAGGGGCATTTGACCCATCATATACATGTCCCCTACTATGGACTAAAGTCAGTAAATTTCGGTCTCTGCTGCTTCAGTTTTGACAATCCTTTTTTTTTTAATCCAGTCCCCCAGCAGCCTGGAAGTGTAATACTAAATTGCTTGAGGGTTCCTTTTAATACACTCAAATGCAGATTTTTCATGTTACTCAGCCTCCTGCATATTTATTTGAAAGTAGAATGATGAATGTATTAATGCCCTGGGAGCCTCATTAACAACTCCTGTTGGGTGCCGATGTCAGTGCTGTGCCCTGAAAAAACTCATTTTCAACTCTTTTGCTCATGGTTCTCTTTATTCACTCAGATTGGGGGATATCTGGACATTTTTAGGAAATGTGTGGTCACGGCTTACATTTAGTGTGGAAAGAATCGCTTTAAAGTCCGTGTAGATGTAGTTGTCATTGGGTATGTTTCTGGTTGCCTCTGGTCCTCTGATTTGTCCGTGGTCATCATGTGTGACAACATCTTGAGGTTTTCATGCTGCTTGTTTTCGGTCCTTACTTGATGCAGGGCGTGTTTCAGAAGCAACAAAACAGAGAAATTCACAGAGGCTTGTATCAGACTCGTCCCCTCAGGGCTATGACTTCAGCTTTGATCCATTCTGTTCGAATTGAGCTAACTGCCCAAAAAGAAACATTGCGTTCAAGACTCTCCTTATACCTCCCATTGAATCTTCCTTCCTCTCTGCCCTCCTCACCCATCTTCCAGGCTCCCCCTTTAGCTGTGACCATGCCATGCACGAAGATTTGTAGCCTCCGTGTCATAAATAGGAGTGGTAAAGTATGTCTGTTGCATAACTAGTGTGTGCGGCACAGTGGATAGGCCGGTCAAGGTGAGATGACCCTCTGACTATCTCCTGATCAGATCATTTTACTACAGAGGCTCAGCTGGAGATCTCCCCTCCCCCCCCCACCCCACCCCTGCTCTCATTTCATAACTGACTCATTCACTCACACCAAAGCTGCCCCAGAGCACACTGACTGATTCAACAGGGATAAACTTTAAAAAAAAAAAAAAAGGTCAAAGGCGAGCATGAGCATGAAAGTTCATTCAAGTTTCATTGGCAGTGCTTCAACAGTAGTTTTTTAAATGTTTTATTTATTATGCTGCTGCAGCGTTCCACTACAGATACAGTCCTGTGGGGCAGTTATGAGTCCTGAAAAGTGGCTAAATCTACTTTTATATACCAAAAACTCCACGCAGATGCCAGACATGCCTCTGTGCTCTGATAATCAGGCAAATGCGTTCTGTCGACCTTGCCTTCCTTCCATGCTGGATGAAGCAGAATGTGAGGGTGAATGCCACTTGCTTATGTGTTCTTTAGAGATGATTCTACTGCAGGGAAATGCTAAGCTAAGCTAGATGTAAAAACTGGTAGATGAATGAATTGTCTCCGGGCTGTATTGTCATATTTGGCATACAGATGTAGAGTGACACAGATCATCTCATTGTACTCTACTAAAATGTCAATAATCTAGAAAATGTGTTGTATGTATAAATATACTCCTAGCTAAGGCAAAGGCCTGAAGAAAGCTTTATTGGACTGTGTTCAAGCACTCAGAAAGATACTGGGGTTGTACTCAGGGCCCAAGCAACGATGCCCACATTTTGTCTAGAACCAAAATACTCCGTTACTAATTAAAACCACAAAAACTTCTCTACTGTTGCGATGGTAAATTGTAGTTGTGTCATAATAAAATCCCCCGTTAAAGGTATTATGCTGGCCATGGGCGCTAATCTCCCTGAGTATGTTTGAAAGTCAGTGAAGTTACTTCTCAAAGGATCACAGTTCTATTGTCTCCTTCATGGCCCGTTGAAGGTCTGATGTCACACATTTGGAAGCGGTTGCACAGCTGATCTGTCTCACTTCCTGTCTGTCAAAAGCTTTCATTGTTCTACAAAAAAATTGCTTAAAAATGGCTAATTTCTGCATTGCACAAAGGAAAATGGAGGGCGTGATACCACACTACATGTGTGTCCTGGAGTTCCAACTTGTCAAAGCATTTAGATTAACATGTGAAACAATTGCTGTGAATGAACCTGCTTCACATCAGAGCTGATTGTGTGGTAGTCACATATAACGGGACCAGTGTGGACCCAGTGGACATAGAACTTGGTTCACAGTTTAGATAAACCCATCTGGTTCTTCTTCTTTGTTTATTAAAGCTGTAGCGTCTGTGTTGGTTTTCCGAGCTTGTGTTAAGTCTGCCCTGCCCGCAGGCAAGTCCTTGCCATCCGAGGCTGTGTTTGGCTCAGTGGCTGTTGCTTAGTTGCTTTGCGTCAGTCCGACACACTGTGCAGGTGAGTCTGGAGGGGGAGGAATGCCGGCAGGCAGGAACGCTGTATTTTCTGAACCTAGCCGTGGAGTCGCACACAAATAAACACATGCCCTCATGCACAAGGTGCATGAAACAAAGGAACTGTGTTCGCTGGGAGACCTGCAGGCTCGACAGCAGTGACCACAGTGGAGAGATTTGTCATGCTGGGGGCAGTTTTTATTGAAGTGGAGCCAACATCGCCTTCCACTGTGGATCTCTTGACTATGAAGGGGGAAATGTCTGCTCCAGTTTATTCACAGTGGGCTATTAGCATACATGTGCAAATGTTATCTGCGATTATTAGATGAGATTCCACTTTAATTCATTAGCCTTAACATATTCATGAATGTGCATACACACAAGTTTTTTCATACCTCATCCAGAATATAACCATATTTTCATAGAAACAGAATATGAGCGAGTTACTATGGTGGACCTGAGAGCTCAGTGGACTGCAACTAAAGAAAACAAGTAGACTTCCAATACATTTAAATGAAGAAAATACTAAACACTTGCAAAAAACCACAACATAAGACAACCAAGTTAACGAATCTTGTAGTTTCTGTCTCCATGACTAAGTATGATACAGGCTGTATCAGGCTGTAAGTGTATAGTATATATCTGCAATAATATCTGAATCCAGCAAGTAGAATGTTAAAGGGACAATATGTAATAATTTTAGTTGAAAACATTTAAAGATCATCGACAATTACCCACAGAATGTGAAGAAATAACAGTTTTGACATCATGATTTCTATGTATTGTGTTACAGAGATATCCACTGAAGTCCAGATCACTAGCTGCACTTCTAAGTGAGCTAACTGGCTAATGGAGTCCAAAGTTAGTAGCAGTTTGCAGTTACTCCAGTAATATGCTGCCCCACTTTGTTTAAGAATTCCACAGATGGCCAGTTCTTAAATACTACAACTTTAAAACTGAAAACTAAAACTGTTTATGGTCAGCAGCCCCTTTCACACAGCGAACAAGTGTGATTCAACCCCAGTGTTCGGTATACAAGGTACAACAGAGGAACAGGGAGTTATTGATGGTCCACCTCTGAGCTGGCAGCGTAGGTAGTAACAGCAATGAATCAATGTCTGTTCAAAATGAGGCAGGACAGGAGGGGGTGTGACATTTGGACAGTGGGTTATGTGTGTGACCTACAGAGATTTGAAAAGCTAGCAGGAGTTAGCAGCTAGCTCAAAGAAAAACAGCAACCCAAAAATGTCTGTATATTGGGGAGACAACGAGGACCAGGAGCTCAAACATCAGAAGCATCAAACTTCACCTAATATGGATGGGACAAGATTGTTATTGCCTTGTTATGCCGTTGTAACCTTTGCCAAGGAGGTGGTTATGTTTTCTCCCGCCTGTTTGTGGGTTGGTTTGTCAGCAGGATTACACAAAAGCTGCAGAACATATTCCCGCCATTAAACCGCAGTATTCTTCTTCAGAATAAAATACAAAGGCGTATTTTGCTGAAGATCTCGGGGCCACTCTTGGGCACCCTGTGCAACACTATAACGGAGACTCACTGTGTTATGTAAGCCCAGAGCTTCGTGTCTTTACAGGTGGAGTGTTGGTGGTGTACTGCAGCAGCCTACTTCACAAGTGGAACTCTCCAAAGTGGGCCTCACCATCTGCCGCCCCAGACTGCTGAGAGAAACGCGCTAATTGCGTTTACACCTGAAAATCTACAGTTCACGGTTCGACGTGTAACGACCAGCTCGGCAACTGAGCGGGAGTGAACAACTGTTCCACTGTTTATATGAAAACACATACACCTATACACATGCGCATGCTTACACAACAAACACGCCGTGCCTGTCAGTAATCCCTGTATTTCCTGGAGCTGATGTGGAACTGCACTATCCATCCACATGTGCTGTTTTTTTTCCCCCTTTGAAACCCAGCCCCAGATTTAGTCCTGATTGATAGATGTGAGCACATGCTCGCACACGGAGGGCCTGGAGTTGCATCACTCCTTCCCTTCCTTACACCACGTTCCCATTCACAGCATGCGGAGGGGTGCGCTGCTCCTTCATGGATCAGTGCAGCGTAAATCTGGGACACAAAAAGGGAGGCACATGGCAGAGGGGTGCTGTGTGCAATTACTGCTAATGATATGCCTCCATGCAAGCTGTGGCCGTAATTAACTTTGGAGGAAGCCTGGTCTATCTGTGCTCTGTGCGAGGGGATGCTCGCAGGAACAGGCGCAGCACTCAGAGCCAAGGCTAAGAAAGCAAACCTGCCTTGACATTATTCAGACGACATGTCTGCTACCCCAGATTAGGCATATTGGGTGGTCCCGTGTTAGGAGTAACATGATGTGGATGTTCATGGAGTTGTCCCCCAGAACTGAGCTAAAACTTGGGCTTACTCGTCAGGGTGTGGTGAAGCAGCCTGGTTGAATCGGAGGTCAGCAAGTTACTGTATAACTGGATCTTGACAGGCACCGAAGCCTAGTTCTGCCAGGAAAAGGTTTTTTTTTAAAAATATATATCTATTAGTCCTTACGATTATAATTGTAATCATTCTAATACTGATTGAAAAATGATTATCTATTTACTTTGTCAAAATTATGAAGTGAGTAAAAAGTTTCACGAGTAATTTAGATTGTATTATTCTGTAATTTTGACTCAGTGAGTCAAACCGCTCAAATTTGTACGTTGTGCTGTATTTACATTTCTATACGTTTGATATAATGTTCATAATGCTTATTTATTCACATTAGGAGTTGGAGGGGATGGTGTGGAGATTACAGGTGAGAAGGCTGCCAAACCACTGACCGCAGTTCAGCACTGCGTTTCAACATTTGAAATTGTGATACCATTCAGGAGTTTTAATAAGTCTTTAGGACAATTTTTTCTGTATTTTTGGTGACAATTGTGTTTGTCTGCGAGCAAAACAGGTATTTTAAGTCAAAAAATATATTTTCTTAAGCTTTATGGAGTGGTTTCGGTGCCTAAACCTAACCAGAGCATAAGCAAAGCGTAAAAAAGTTGCAACGTGAACAAATGTACAATTTCATCACATCTGTGGATTGCAGAAACATACACTGACTATTTTTTTGTTGTTCTCGGCAGAAATAGGTTTCCATTGACAGGAGACCCTGCAGAAACAATTTTTTTTGCATTATATAGTAAAATATACAGTATCTTCACTTGGACTTTTTAGAAACAGAAACATGTCTGTTACACAAACACATCATGATAAGGATGCAGCTGCCACTGTATTCACCACAGTGAACACTCTTCCTCTTAGTGTGTGAAAATGTGCTCCTCTAAGCTTTACTGTCATGAAGAAAATGAAAACCACGCAGCCCGGCGTCTGTGTTTACTTGACGTGTTCCACCTGTCCCTGGAGTTGCTAGGCAAATGGCATGGTGGCTTCAAAAACAGGCCTTGGCGTGTCTCCAGAGCTGTAGCACCAGAGAGCTGTCTCCTCTTTGTCCTTGATGCCTCAGAGTCATTTCTCACTGCTGTCATCTGTATTGACAGCCCAAGTTTGCTGGCCAAGGTTTTTAAATTGGGTCGTTTTATTGATCTGAGTTAATCATTTGGGGTTTGATTACTTCAGTCTCTCATTTACATTCACTGGTGGCCAGCCTCCCCCCTCTAGCTCGATGCCTTTATAATGTAATAGGGATAATAAATGTTTTATACGTAGGTCATTTTCTCTGATTTATTTAAATATTATGGCTTGAAGGTGAAAAATAGAATTGAACTTGTGCTGTAAAATGTCCGTGTGTGTCCTTGTCGGCCATAAAAGTGATTCTAATTCTGATTGAGGACATTTCAGTTGTGCCTGTTCCTCAACATGATGCAATTTTCCAATTTATTTTCTCCTACAATTGCCAAATATGCAGCCTTTCCCAAACTCGCCCCTACGCAATTCCAGGAAGAGACTGGAAAACATTTCTGAAGGATCTGGGTGCGGCTCAACTTGACAATTTACATGACAGCCAGAGGGTCAAGCCACGTGACCTCAGTAATCACAGTTTGGACCCCAACAGGAAGCAGCCGTCGGTCGTGATGGACTTTAAACTGTTAAACGGTGTGCGCTTGTGAGTCATGTGTCTCTCCCACACACAGGGATTCCTCAAATATTAACACAAGTGGACAGACTGAGTAAACATTGGGGCTTCTTTGTCAAGGCCATCTTTATTTCAGGTTGCTCCGGTCTGTGGTCGTTTCCCCGGCCATGAGCGTGCATGAGATCCTTGCTGAATCTTCCAGGATGTGGCTGTGGTCCTGGCCCAGCAGTAAGCAGCAGCCCCGGGCCTCAGCGAGCAGCTGTCAGCAGGCTCCAGAGAATCAAAGAAAGAGAGTCGCCCTGCCCCCAACTTTACCAGCCTGCCTGCTCTCACTGCAGGCACGAAAGGGGGATGGGCTCTTATGCAGAGATATACAACATGGAGGAAATCATGAGCGATTCCTCAGCATCCCTGCATGGTTAATTTTACACATGTGGACTTTTTATGAATCATGATGATTTATCGTCATTTTCAGGGAACGGTTCCAACAGTAGACGATCTGTTGAAGTCTTTGTCTGGGTCTTATGTGTCCTCCTCCCATCTGTCCTTCTCTTTCTTCTCCTTCTCAACCTCCTGTTTACCACCTCCTCCATTGTCCTCTAACTGTAATGGTGTCCTCTACTGGAGCCACAGTCAGGCGAAAGATCCTCCGGGGTTTTAAACCACCAGTGTGCCAGTGTCACCATGGGAAGGAAGAGAGTCTGTGTGTCTGCGTGGAAAAAACTAAATGACAGGATAATGTAGACGGGGCTGAGTAATGATTGCATAACAATCAAGCGCGCTCATGTAGTTTGCCAAGGAAATGAAAAAGCAGCGTAGTTAAAAGGTCGTGCTGGATTTACAGGTAGCGAGATGCATCTTAAATGTGAAAATGTCAGAGAGATCAGGCGTGAGTGATGTTTGACTTTGAACGAAAACAAGCAGAAACAGGCTGCGAATGACTCTGGATGCAAATTACTCACAGACGTTAAAGCTTCTGCTGAAATCCTCTCGTTGCGTAAAATCTTTTGATAGGCCACTAGAATTTTCCTTTGGTCAACGTGTCAGTGTGTGATTTGTTTCATCGAGCCTACAGTGCTTCACATAATTTCTGCTTCGTAAGTGACAGTAGAAGTCGATGTGGGAAGACAAAAAAAAGGTGCAAAAACATTTATTTATTTATTTGTTTAATTAACAGGGACAGTGCACAACTCTCAGCCGTACCACAATTAGCTACTAGCTTAATTTCATCTGTAGTCCCTGGGCAGGAACAAATAACATAAATCTAACACAGACAAGCACGTGCAAAAAACAAAAACAAAAAAAAACTCATCACACAAGCAGCCTTTCAAACAACAACAATAACACAGTTTCATACTCTTAAAACACAAAACAACACAACACAACAACAAGAATAAATTCAATGTTAAGACACAACACTAAAAAAAATTACATGAAGGATGCACATGAACACTTACAACAGTAAGTCAGATAAGCTCCTCATACATTTTATACCTTGACTTGTAAAGGAACCAGTAACTAAAACAGTGGACATGATAGGAATACTCTAAAGTACAATAACATCATTACATCATCATTCTGAAAACTGTGGGCCGTAAGCTAAAACCTTACTTAAGATACTGCAAATAGCATCACCCTCCTTGTATTACAGTTGCATAACATTGCTAGTGTTTTGCCAGGATGACCATTTCTTGCCATTTGTCCTCTCACCCAGTCAGTTCAACACACACGAGTGTTTTCGCCATCAATTGCATAAGAACACACACTTGAACGTCATATGAGTGTGTTCTTGGAACAGGAAATTCATGGAGACATTGCACTTACCACACCTTTGTGTTGCTAAGTCTCCATATCAACAGGACCCAGAGTCTCACACAAAGACAAAAGAGATAAAGAGTTATAAAACTGCTGAAGAACATTGTTTAAGACACTCATCATTACACAAATCACATCAAAACCACAAGCATTCTGGGGTTGGTTAGCTAGTCAGCAACAATTATATGGATTGCCATGAAATTTGCGTCCAGACATTGATGTGCCACAGAGGATGAATCCTGTTGACTTTTCTTCTATTACCAGCAGTAGGTTGAAATGTGTGGTTTGAGTAACATGTCTTATGACAACTGGATATGTAAGTCCCCCTCAGGATGATTGCTCCACTGCCTTTTGATCTGGCACCAGGTTATCAGGTCAAAATCTTTATTTGCTCAGTACTTTGGTTTATGACCACATACCTGCACTACTATTGACATTCCCATCCATCTCAATTGTTCTTTGTGGCTCGTAAGCAGAAGTTAGCATGCTAACACACTGCTGTTGGTAAACATTATACCTGCTGAACATCAACATTTTACCATTGTTACTGCGCACGTGTTAGCATGATGACGTTAGCGTAAAGCAGCAGTGTCACTAAGAGCTGAAGTGAATACTGATACAGAATAATGCCTGAAAAATAACATCCCCTGCATGTAGAACAGTTTCCTATAACCCTCGCTTCCATAATGCTGTGGGGTTGTATTAATTAGGGCCAAAGTAAGCTGCCATTGCACAACCAAGAGGCATTGATTTCCTTGGTCACTATCCCCTGGTAACAGTGCATTGACTGGACAACTATGGATTCTCTACATTGCAAAAGAAAAAAAAACCCTGCTGATGGAGGAGAAAAAAAAGGCAAAGGAGGGAGGTTGAACAAGAGCGAATGGATGGACACTGACTCAATGGAGAGCGCAGGTGTCGTGTCACAATCTGTTCCCTCGCTGCAATGTGTTTCTTCATACCACAAGGACGGACTGATAGATTTTGATTTCTAGGACAAATTCAGATACTTGTTTTTTAACTCTGGAAAGTAGTCAGGCTTCTAGCGGTGGCCATGTTGCTAACGCTTTCTTCGTGACACAGCGTCAATAGTATTGCCTAAACAGGGAGACGTGAGAGCAATTATTCCTTGATTAATATTAATATTATTACAGCAGTTACTAAAGAAAGAGTGAGGAATGAATCAGAAACTACTTGATAGTTAATGATTAATTCCTGAATAACTGTAATTAAAGGGCTAAAGAGTGGATAATGATGACTTACTAGATAGCATACTGGGAGATACATTCTACTACTACTACTACATTCATGACTCATTAAGTAATGACTAATCAATAAATATCTGTAAATCAGTCTAATGACCAATTTCTTACTGAGTTATTCCTGATAAACGATGAATCAGACGCTGAGTAAGTGGCACAAACTAGTGACGATTCATTATTAATTACTTCATCGTGAGTTGGGTTAGGGTTAACAAGTAGACTCATTGATAAAGAACTACTTTATCATTAGTTATCATTTTCTGTATCATATCCTAATCATAAAGTAATGAGGGGCTACTTAGTACCTACTCAGTATTGTGATTTTCTTTACTGGAAGCTACACAAAAAATAGTAGTTAATGATTAATTACAAGTTAATGAGTCTGTACTAGAAAGAAATTGGTCAGTTTGTCAATTCAATGATTTTGAGGAGCTAATTTTGACTAAAAGATTCATTCATATAGCATCTGTTCTCTTATATCTCACCGTTATCTCTATATGGTCCTTGAATGACTGTTAAACAGGGATTTCTCATTTACAATCTATTATTAATCAAGTAATCCCTGAGTTATTCATACTGTGAACTGTAAAGAAAATTACAAATATGTCTCTCACATTTGTCACGGCCCAAGAGCCAGTCTGTTACAACATGAACAGCTGATGATTTGGTTGATTTAACAGCCATCAGTGCAGGTTATGCTTCACTAATTTCGCCCGAGAAAGACAAATAGACTCTGAGTTAAAAACCACAGGGGGTCTCGGGGTACTCGTGCATTGACACATTTGATAAAAGGGAAGAGTGTCTGTTCCGCGAAATGGGGGAGTGTTGGACAAAAACGTCTCTAAAAATGCTTTCTACGTGGACTCTGGCCTTTAATGTTCTTCCATCATGGCAGTATTTGCCAATAAATATCACGTAAGCTGCCAAGCACGCAGAAAGCAACATTCCTTTTTTCAAGTTATCCGAACTCTTCCTTTCGTGGTGTTACGCATCGAGCTGATTTCACCGCCGGCCGGTTATGTGAGCAGATAAAACCCCAAAGGCTCATTTGTAAATAACCCAGGTCTACACTAGATTATTTATTCACATCTCAGTGGGGTGACATTTAATTTCCCCACCAAAACCTCTCCCGAAGTGTGTGTGTGCCCATCAGATTATTCCCTAGTGAGCTGTGTGAGCGTTGTTACTGTTTGACACATATTAACCTGAAATGTGTGGGATGGAGTTATGTACATTAGGGGGAGGGGGGACGGTTCTTGGCACATGCTCAGATCAGGATGTGTTAATATCCTAATATGTAACCTATCACACCATCTGTCATCTCTCATCTTGCTGCTGTTCCCTCTGTTCACACACATTTCTTCTATGTGGTGGTATTTACTGCATTGCATCTCCTCTGGTCTCCCTTTCTGTTTGGCTTTTCAGAGTTATCCTCCATGCGTCCTCTCCTGCTGTATCTGTCTATTGTTTTCAATCACAGCATGTCGCCAACATCAAAAGCATCAGGCACAATGGAGAAGGACATTCCAAGATCATCGACTCACACACAGTGAGTCAATGCGCGCACACACACACACACACACACACACACACACACACACACACACACAGGCACTGTTCCCCTCTGTGAAATGTACAATCAGATTATGTGTGGAATCTGGTTTGGGAATTCTGTCAGAAATGATTCCGTCTGTGATTGTGAAATATTATAATGTGTCTATGGAGATGAAGGCTGACACAAATGGGTAAATGTGTGTTATTTATGCTCACGTTTGTGGCTGGAATGTGTTCTGCAATGTGATCATGTGATCTTTAGCACTGGAGTCAATGTGAGAAACAGCAGTGTGTGTGCATTTAATGTGCTTTTGTGTTGTGTAAGTGTACATACACACATCTTTGCACATTTGTGTTGACTCCCTTGTCCCCTGTGTGTGTGTGTGTGTGTGTGTGCATAGCGCGGCCCTGCAGCTATTGCTGATTCCATCTGTGGACCCTGCCTCCTCACAGCTTGATCCCAGCACCACCTCCATTGTCTCACTAATCCAGGACTATTAACATTGCAGCACCACAACAGGCGCTTACTGGAGCCCCGGATGGCTCCCAAAACTCTCCCTCTCCGCTGAACAGACTGCAATCTAATTAACTCGGAAGGGGGGTTAAGGCTAAAGGGGTCCAGTGTTCATGTGTGTGTGTGTGTGTGAGGTTAACAGGATCCAGTGGATTAGCGCCTTCTGATAATGGGGCGAGGCTCAGCGGCTACAGGTGCCAAAATGAAAATGGCCTCAGTTGGGATCACCACATTATGTTAACACCCAAGATCAGCGTGTCTGTGTAGTCTTCTTGTTCATAGCCAGCATTGCATACAATCACACGCTTGACACTTCTCTACTTGCGTAAGGTAGTTTGACATATATATCCGCTTCACACGCTCCCAACTTTACTTCCAGTGTCAACTTCACAGTCACGTTGCCCATCCTCCAACCATAGTAACAGCCCTTTTACATCCTTCAAGATGTTTTTGTTCAGTGTTTCCTACAGTTTGTATCGTTTTGGTAATAACCTCAGCTAGCTTGGCTGGCTGCTAAAATGAAGAAAATCACCATCACGATCATGAGCGATCAGGTCGGGACTCTACTGCTGTCTTTTGCAGGACGGCCTACATCAGTCCCTTTAATCTTTGGCAGCTCTTCCATACACCATGTGTGAACAAGAGCCATAGTGACCTAATGTTAGCTTAGCTGAGTGACAAGCTAATATCACAATGCTAGGTTAACTGGGAAAAGTGAAGTGAATAACGATGTTGCCTCTTTCATTATGATCATCTCTCAGTGTGTTTTCCTCCTTAGTATCCACTTTTAACAGATAACTAAGCAGCCCACACATTATTAATAGTATTCACCGAAAATGTTGATAATCGCCTCAGTGTCTCGATCATAGCAGTTGGCGACATTAGCTAGTCCCTCAGCTTGGATAATGTTAGATCGCTTTGCTCTATTTTATACACTCTGCACTTGGAAGAGCCGCCAAAAACTAAAGCGACTCACGTACACAATCTTGTGAAGGCTCTGATCTGATTTTTGGGAATTAGGATGGAAAATTACTGCGATCACTGAGGCTGGAGGTGAAGGTGACATTACTGTAGAGTTGAGAGTGGAAGTACTAAGCCTTAGATAACATGCACTTTGTAATATTATATTGTGCCGGTGCAAGCAGTGACTGGTGATATGTGAACAACCTGATTAACCTGTTTGATTATAGATGATGTGTTAAGTTATCAGATTTATGTCTGGATAGTTGAGCTGATGCCAACAGGAAACCTTCCAGAACTTGTTGATTTGAAACCTGACAACTGTTTTGTCTCATGCTGATGTATGAATAACGCCTCCTTCCCTCAGAAGCTCCAGGACCTATGGCGCAGAATCAACACGCAAAAAAAATCTGTCTACGCCCAACGAAAAATAAGGGTCTCTTAAAACAAGAGTTACTCATGCTGATTTTGACTTTACATCTTTTGAAATAACCTGATTATTCCTTCAATCTGATTAGAGCTGAATTATTGGCATGTATGAAAGCACACACAGTGTGAACAGACATGACTTCCCAGAGTTTCATTTCCAATACTGATACAGGCGTGGTGTATGTGTAAGAGCTGCAGTGAAATGTAAATCTGAGGTTCTTCTCACGGGACCACTGTTCAATTTCGGTTCCCAGAGCCAGTTGCCTAATCCAGCTGTGAGCGACCAAAACCGAAGTGTGCCTGAAGCAGTGAGAAAAACTATTGTGCAAAACCCGATCAGACATCTTGTCAGTCACACCAGACCGTGGCACAGATAAAGTAGTTTTAGTGTGTGGTGACGGACGCTCTGTGATATCACAACAACTTGGAGTATATTTTACACTGTAGTATTTCTACTATGACAAGTTCAGGCATCTAGCCTCATGCCAGCGTGAGTCTTCAGCACTCTGAAGTCGAGTGGCTCCACCTTAGCTAATGGAAGCAGAAACACATAAATACCATTTACATCAAAATTGCAACCATTAAAGACAGACAATCGACTCCTTTTCTAATTGGCAGTAGATTGAGTTTGCCTATCTAGTACATTTTTTTCTGGGTGTCACGCTGAATGCCGATAATGCGCTGGAAAACAAACAGTAGACAACAGCAGAACATTTACCTTATCAGATTTTTAAGAATATAACAAGTGAGGTATCTTGCTATTTCTCACGTCCGTAGAAAGTTGCATATGCGGAGTACCGGTCAGGCAGCCGGCAAAGACCTGGGTTAGAATGCTGATTATACCCAATCCCAGTGAAGACAGAAGCCAGATCTTTTTTCTCCAGTGTGAAAGGATAAAATTTTGGATGAAACTCACTAATCCGGCTAACCCAGATAGCTGAGGCTTCATATTAGCACAAAACAAGGACTGTGAATTTTGTCTCTTGCATTGCTGTCAAATTTGAAAGGGATTACATGTTTCAATATAAATATAGAGTAAGCACATGTTGTGTTAAAATATACTGGGGAAAAAAACGTGTGTCTACCCTTTAATTCAAAGGAACGTGGTTGTACCAGCCGCTCTTTTCTCACCATCTCACTGTTACAAACCATGACGCATCAATTTGTGAAGCCCTCCAGCAGAGCAGGGTTACAGCTAACATAATAACTTCCTCAAGTCTGACTGTTCCCTCAAAGGTCAGCAGGCGGTGTCCAATTGGTCATTGTCACGAATGTGCACGTCAGAGTAACCAGGAGGGTATAAATGCAACTGCAAATGATCCACCCGTTCCGTTGAGTGGACTTTGTGTCTCAAATGGAGCTGTTACATTTGAGGCCGATATGAATAGCTTTCCCTGAAGGCCTGTGGTTTGACTGCAGCCTGGGTACAGACACAAATAGTTCTTGTAGATAAAAATCACACAATAAGACATGGTACAAGCCGAGCAGATTTTGCCCCCAGTGCTTGGGGGTCTGTGCAAACGGTCTTAGCTCAGCTCTGCGGAAGAAAAGAAAACAGATCTGTACTCAGGTTGTGGTTAAGCCAAGGAGCTTACTCGCTTACTGTAAGTCAGAGCAGCTGAGTTTGCATAGCTTCCTCCTCCTGAGGCCTGGGAACTGTTGATTCTTCAATATTTCTGTGTGAGTGTGCACATGTGGGTGCCTGGCGTTTGCCTCCATGCGAGCTCACGTAAAGTAGATGGGAAGGCGAGAGAGCTCGCTTCATGCACTCCCTGCTCTCCCTCATTTTTGACATTCTTTGGCCTTGTATGGCAGATCAGCATCAGCTGGTGCTCCAGAGGAGAATAATAACCACAGCTTGCTAAGTCGTCTGCACGCCAACGCCCTCCCCACAGTGGGTAAACGAAGCCGCTCATGTCATTCCACAGCTCATACTTCACATTTGTGTCCCACAGCTGGAAAAGCATGCTAACATCTGCACCGTGGAGCGCCATTAAACCCTTTCAACCCCCTTCAACACACTTTCACGAAGGTAACATCTGAGAGTAAAGAAACGATAAATGTACCGAACAAATTACAAGTTCTGGCTCCCTGGTTCTTTCCTCTCCGTCTCTCTGACCCATCCTCTCTCCCTACAGTTCTTGCCTTGATGAGTCAGTGTTTCAGGCCTTGATTGCGGGCTGTGTTCCCGGAGGGAGGAAATGCCAATGTGTGCATTCATACCCATAGCTGCACAGTCATTATCTCTGTCTCTTCATGTGAAATGCACAGGCATTTTTTTGAAAGGGGAGGGGGGGGTCTGCTATCACCGCCTCATCAAAGACGCTCTAACTCGGGTGAAACGTCAACATGAATTTAGGCAACAAAAAAGGCAAAGTGTACTTGTGAGATAACAAGTGTAATCTTCGTCCATAATAGCTGCTTTGTGCCTCGGGGTGTCAGATCGAGTTCGTCTTTGAGGTTTCGGTTCCCTCTGGTGCCTTCTCGGAAATGTTCGCAGTCACTTTGGATGAAGGTCAGATATGATATTACAAGAAAAGAAAAATATCTGCGAATCATTCTTGAAATTCTCTTCCAGGCCATTTGCTGTTAACAACCCTGATTCCAAAGAATTTGGAGGGGCTGTTTGAAAGGAAAATAAAAATGTGCACGTTCGCGAAGGCACCACTGACGCTGACCGGTGCATTAAGGTTTCGGAGTGACATGTGGGGCCGTACAGTTATCGCTGCTTATTCCAGACATTGCCGAGCCTTATTCTGCACACATTACAACCTGGCTTTGTTTTAAGAGTAGAGGTACAAGACTGGTTCATTTGAAAGAAGGGTCAGTTCTCTCTCTGGTTCCCTTTAGCTTGACTCGGGCGTCAGTTCTCTTTCTGTTAAACTGTAGTTCCCCGGAAGCTCAGACCAGAGGTAAACCTTAGCATTAGCGTGCGTGTGGACAGTTGGCATTTAATGTGTTCTTTGCTTCATTTCAAGTGAAACACAGTGGTTTCTTTATCAGAACAAACTACTCCTCATCAACATGCCTTGCTGGGTTTTTCCTTTTCTTTTTTGAGCATCTGTCATCTATGAATAAATACAATGGAAAAGGGCAAAGTGAGCCTGGAGCACTTTGTGTTCACAGTGCACAGGTAAACCTCCGTGATTTGAAGTGTGGTTTTCTTCACAAGGGTTTGAGTTCTGAGTATTCATTCTGTACATTTTCACTGTTGGTAGGGACACAGTGGGAACACACCCTTACTGTTTAGAGGTGTAATTTGTAAGAAATTACCAGAATTTGAAGGTCTCTCGAAAACTATGGGGTGGCAGCAGAATCGCTAACAGCTGCTCACTATACTGGACTTTCTTCTCTTTGCTGTATCTTTTATTTGGCTGGTGTGACTAGTTGCAAGTAGTTTGGTAAGCCGTGGAGCAAAGTGGCACAAGAAGCTGACTGAAAGGGCAACTGAGCTCAGTCAACCGTAGCCTACCATTAAGTGTATCTTACAATGAGTTACCAAACATAGTGCAGTTGTATTTTTCTTTTTGGTATGGAAAATTGGTGTGAAATATCTCATTTACGTGTTCCCCATTGGGAATTTAATCATTACAAATTAAGCTTCTTTTCTGAAATATATTCTGTAAAAAAAAAAAAAGTCACCATATTTAGGCTGATGACCAATATTTCTCCAGTATGTCTGTAATAGTCTGTTGTTGGCCAGCATAACTGACTGGTTGTGGGTATTCAACACATGTTAAAGCTTCAAGGTGGCGTGATATGTGCTTATAAGGCTGACGATGATATTTCTTGACTGAAATATCCGACCAGATCTTTAAATACATCCATTTTTATTCCAAAACTGGATCTGCCAGAAAATGTTTGTCAAAATATTAAAATATGCTCCTTTTCCTTACAAAACTGGAATTACAAGTGACATGACACTGGCCATATAACATTTCAAGTGGAACAGCCACAGCACTGTTGAGAGTATGATAGCTAAGAATCTGTAGTAGTTGAATGCGAACAAAGGAATTCATTGTTATTAGCTTGGATAAATTGGTAGAGTGGTTAAATTTGAATGTGCACTGTTACATAAGACCAGAAAAAATGTCATGTTTATGGCTCTCAGACCACAGGAACAAAGACTTTATGGTAAAACACAGCTATGGATTCTAGTGGAACAAACGCTATGTTAACCGTATATAAACAGGTCCTCCTTTAACTCAGTGTCCCTTCATTCCAGTTGAAGAAGGACGTCGAAATCCAGCAGAGAGGCAACGCATTTCTCACCCGCGGTTCCCCTCAGGCCATAGTGGTGTCTAACTGCCACCTCACTCTCTGACAGGTTTTCCACTCATCTCATCGACAGCTCACAGCTCCGGCTCAGAGATGAGTGACTCACCCACACGTGCGCACCAAGAGAGAGAGAGACACACACACACACACACACACACACACACACACACACATACACACACGCCCGCGCCACAGTGTGAGAGGTATCAGCAGGGAAGAAATCAATGGCTCTCTCTGACAGAAAAGAGCACTGCGCTGAATCTCTGCTAAAGCCATCCAGTAATGGCTTTTCAGCTGTCCCAGATTCAGTTGAATGAATCAGCCGGAACGACTGTATCTGTGACCCCCCCCCCCCTCCCCTTTAATCAAAGCAGCAATTAATTACCCCCTAATTAAATCTATCACAATCTGTGTTTAATGTGATATCTGATCTGAAATAATTATGGTCCATGTTTCCCTCCACAGCTCAGATGAAATAGAATATCTCAACGTAATGCCCCCTGGTGCTCAGGCTGCTGCTCACACAAAGCACGTCCACGAAGAATGTGTAAGTGAATACACATTCAGTCCCCCCACCCACACACACACACACACACACACACACACACACACACACACACACACACATGCACACACACCATATGCATCAGACTTTACAAGCTTGTTTGCTTGTAATGGTGTTTCAGGGTCTGAATCACAATGCTCTAACCTTTTGGACAGAATCAGTGCCAGGCTACCTTCATGCTGGCTCGGTGAGTCATGCAGAGTGGAATTATACAGAACAAAAGCACGGGGAAAAAGCAAGGTTAGAACAAAAAAAGACACTTACTTCTAGCACTGTCATTTGTTCTTATTCTATGCCATTACTCTTTTATCGTGTCCCAACTGGTGGCGACTTTTTTTCAAGATAGATCTGAGAGAACCCAGTGACAAATCCATCACCTCCATCATAGTGTTGCCATTATGTTTCAGGTTTGGGAATAGGGAACAAGGAATCTTTGATTGTTAGTGATTACACTTACTCACCATTGTCTCCAAGGGTCTGCGTTTAAAGGTGGTGGGGACATAAGGGCTCAGTGGAAAATGTAATGTAATGAGGTGATTTTCTGAGGTCAGAGTAAAACATTACAACAGGAGAAAAAAGCAGAATGCATCCTAATTCAGTTAATCTCATTGGTGAATTCTTATTTGCTGTTGCAAGCTCTTTTTTGGCCCATTTTAACGATGCTTTAGTCAAAGTGAAGGGAACAAAATTGGTCATTTCAAAAAGTGGTGGGGACATAATATCCCCAGCATCCCCCCAGTGTAAATGACATCTATGATCATCCCTACTACCAAATCAGTAGTTTTTAGCAGCAGAGCTCCTCACTGGTGACAGCACCATGATGAAAACTGGACACAGCGTTGTGGGCAGGGCCCCGTTCATTCCTATGAATGCTGCTGTTTTTTAAAATGAGTCATGTTTCCCGGGTTGTGAAGCAAAAAATGATCCACAGTTTTACAGCAACTTCTTTTACAATGTTATCTCTTGGGAAAAGGTCGATTTGGGCCCTAGTGCGCCACATGGCGATGTAATTACATGGTTTGGCCACTGTGTAAAATTAGCTCTAAAGTCCATTGCTCTTTCTGGGGGCCTGCTAAGAGCTTAGCCATGATATTCTATTTACTTCCTCCTTGAAAAACAATTACGAGATCACAGAGGCTGCAGAAATCCGAATCAGATTATTTTATCATACTGTAGCCTTTTGGAGTTGTTGACCTTACATATAGTTTTTGTATAGGCTAATACTGAACTGAGCAGAACATACATATCAGCTTGAACTGGCACTAGACTCAGGATGCAACTGAAGCGACTGCTTCATTGAGAAAAAAACTGAACCAAACTACACAAACTATGAATACAACTCTTTGAACCAAAGTGAACAAAATGATCCACCTCTTGTAGAACAATAGTGGACTGACTCACTGGCAAGTTAGCTAATCTGTAGCTGTCGCTGCCAGCTTTCCTGGAGAAGGTGAAGGGTTGACGGAGACCAATACTGTGTTTGACTCCTTTTTTTCATCTGGTTTTATATTAACTTTAATAAAGCTGTCAAATTAAACCGTCTAATTATGTTGGGTCTGAGCTAACATTGTAAAAATCTTTCCTTGAAATTACTATTGACAAAATGTATTCAAGTAAACATGAGCTCATCTAACGTTTTATTGAAATAAATGTTTTGACTTAACTCTTCTTCTGTCCACTGGGGATGAGCTTTTCAGATCGCAAGCAAGGTCGACCAGCTTAACCTTGACAAACACTAGCAGGCTAAGGAGCTTAATATGTGGCTTTTATGTGGCTGTGATCTAAGATAGATCATTGACTTTTCCTCCATTCCTCCACTGCTTATGCAAGTGTAGATGCAACTAGATAGCATAGAAGTATATAGTAGGCACATTTTTGGGGGGTATCGTAACCAGTGACTGAGAAACCCTGTACGTTTTTTAACACCTCTATCACACTCTGAGTGTGTGTGTGGGTGTGGGTGTGGGTGTGTGGTATAGGGTGACAGCGCCAGGGACTTTGCGGGAAAGCGGGCCATGAATCAACAGGACGGTGGTACACACAGGAAGGACTGCCATTACCGTCATTGGATTAACCTCCTCCCTGAATTAGCAGCACAACCTGTGACTCATCCGTCGGACTGTCTGGATTCCTCTGCACTATTCAGGATCGGATAAGAAAAACGCTCTCCAACAAACTTTGAAAACCTTCAGATCCTCTTTAATAAAAAGTCAATGATGAACCTGCTCAAATGTGAGGAAAAAGTAGTACAGTTCATTGTGGAGTTGCTCTTTCCTAAATGATCTCTGAACAAAGCAGTGGATTAAAGACGCAAAGGTTCTCATACCACACACATATCTGAACTCGCACTTGAAATAGACATTTTTCAGATTTGAATTATGATTAAATGACCTTCTGTGCTGTGCTGACTCAGGAACTCATAATATGACTCACAGGCTGTTCTGTGCTGTATCAGTTTGCTCTGCGTTATAGAGCGGTAAGGAGACAGTGCAGGCATAGTCCGTGTCTTGGCAATCAGAAATGTATTGTACACTGACAGAAAAGAATCCTACGCGGCATTTATGATCTTGGGTGGAGACACTTATTCTCTTATAAAACCGTCTCACTGCTGACTTTTTTTAAATGAAAGATTATTCCATTTTCCAGGCGACTTTGTGGGTTATTGAGAGCCGATTGCAGCACTGACACTTGTGGAATGTTTTCATTAAATTAATCCGGACATTGGTGCCGCGCCCTATTAAGTAAACTGGTTCCAGTTTTACAAAATCCAGCTGTGACACAGTCATCACATTCAGGAAGCATGACAAGACAGGAAGAGATGTGGTTTTTTAGGAAAGCCAATATCGTCCAACCCTGAGTAGTCGTTATGAAATATGGCCATGCTGTATGTATGCAGAAGAACTGACATGTCCATCAGCTTTGTCTGTGACTCATCCTGTCATAAAAAACACATCTGCTCTCTTTGAAATGATCTGCCTAACCCCCACGCCTATGTCTGTGCTTCCTTCCAGCTCAGTGATCTTCCCCTCTGCAAATTTCATCCATTTACCATCTTTAGATGAGGATGGCCATGCCCTTTTGTGATTTAATATTTAAACGTACAACTGGCTCAAATGGACAGGGCAAGACAACTAAACTTGCTGTAGTGGATTCAAACTTTACTGAGCTTTTGTGACCCCATAAAATGATCAGCTACTTGTGGGCTCTAACTGTAGTTTATGTCCTAACAGTGGAGCCTGCAGAGGTAAAAGAAAAATCCAGTATTTTACAAGAAAAATGATAATTGGTAATTTGGTGTAACTTGTATTTTATCTTTCTCGTCGTTTGCCACGCTAGCTGCACTACCACTTGATGGATTAACCGGGGCCATATGATTGCCACTGCCCTGGTTTCAATGTCTGTTGGAACATGCAACTGATGTTTGCAGACTAGAATGACACCTGACTACCCTGCTGTTTACGTCAGCCCCATTTCACACTGGCACCTTTTAGCCCCATGTATAGGAGATTTTCAACCCCACAATCTCAGAGATAACTCTGCTCCGAAGCTTAAGTCTGAGTTTGTTTCCACTTTGGAGTGTGGCAGGATTGTGCTAGTGTGAAAGCTTTCTAAGCCCGGGGCTTGGGAGGGTCTGACAACACTTCTAGCCCTGGGCTAAGTTGCCACTGTGATATCCAATGAAATGTCAACATCTCGACATCTAGATTGGCACAAAATCTTGTACTGACGATAGACTTTACTGATCCTTGGAATTCTAAGCATCTCATCTACAACATGATTGTTCCAGATGGCACTAGGAAATTACCAACGTTCAAAAGGACAAGTCCACAAAGAGAGCCTAAAAACCTCTGTGTGAGGTTTAAAAATACTACATGATACTGTAGACTTCTTCTTGGAGTTGTAACTGAAATCTTAACACACAGACATAAAATGTGTTGACATAATTCAGTGTGACTTACACCTTCAGAGGATATCATTAACTCTGATATTCAGTGCAAAATAAAGTCCCCAAAACTTATGAGAAATAATAAAAAAGGCACCCCAGCCTTTGCCTGATAATCAGGTTTTTACATTTTCTTTGGTAGAGAAGTTATGCAGTGTCTGTCTTTACAGCAAACAGAAACTACAGTAGTTCAGTATACCAAATTGTAAACAATTACTGGCAAAAAAAACAGGGCTGAAAAGAGAATAAAACCCCTACCTGGAGCGACATTACATTGCACACATTAACAGCACTTTTGGTGACATTTTATGGCGTCTTTACTGTATTCTCTGTTATCATAAATTAGGCCTATATGTTGATGTGAGCATGTTTCCTTCTATCACTTCAGCAAAAAAATGTTTAACTTGCTCCATTTTCACACAAAAGTCAGATTTCACACTGAGATGATAAAAAGAAAAAAGTAGGACAAGCAGCTCCTTCTCATAGAAAAACACTCATGAGATCCACATTATAATACAAGGATGTCGCTCCATACAGAACTGAGATTACAGGAGGAAAAGTGAGTTTGGTGAAAAAAACAGGACACAATGGCAGAACAGTAAGCAGTTATGTTGAAATGACCCGTCCTGCAGGGAAAAACATCAAGTGTGATCTTAAGGGCTTAAGATGATGAAGATAGCAAACCCTGTACCTGCTAAACCGGAATGTGCTGACGTTTTTAACCATTCACTATTGTCAATCTTATGTGCTGATCTGCAGCAAAATCTATTCAGACAAAGAAGGCGTCCATTTTTAGTTTTCCTTCCAATTATGTGTCTTCCAGAGGCTCATTTTTGAAAACACTGCAGAAAAGTGTACTTCTGTTGAAGAAAAAACAGGTGAAAAAAACTTATTTTAATGTTGTTTTTTTTATTGCACACCTCCATGCTTTCTCTTGCCACATATTTGCTGCTACGTGCTTATCCAACAGGGTTTTTTTTTTTTTTTTTTTTTTTTGCACTCCACTTCCCAAATGTCATCCGTCAATCAGACTTGTTGGCAGAGAGACATCTGGTTTCTCAGATTTTCTGTTGAAAAAGGTTTGAACTTTTGCAGGTGTTACTTTTTTTGCGTTCATTTTTTGGGGGCTCCCGTTATGGGTCGCGCCGGTTGCATTTTTCGTTGTGGAGGAGGATTCAATTTATTTCTGAGAATCACTGATGACTCATTCATTGACTGACTTTAATCACAGCACCGAAGTCCTTCTTTATATGCAGAGATTCCTCCTCTTATTGACAGGTTTCAGGGGACAGCAGGTTATGGTGAGAGGTAATGATGTGGAAATCTGGTGCTGGAGGAAGGGGTGAGGGTGCGAGGGGGCCGTGACAGCTGTCACACAGTAACAAACGCCTCCCTCTGTGAACGGACACTCGGGGACGAGGGGTGGGGTTGGGGGGGGGGACCTCCCTCACCACACAGCTGCCACAGACCTGTCACTCAGGGTGTTATCGTGCCCCCTCATCTGGACTGGATAATGGGCTTATGGTCTGTGTGGGCATTAGCCACACATCGCCACAGTAACTCCTGGACGCCACCCGCAACTCCAGAGTGTGGTCCTCCAGAAGCTGTTTAAGTTCACTTGAATGGAAATTCACAGAAGACACTGAGGGCGTGTTGGGAATTATTAGTATTAAGATTATGATTTTCAGTAACCAGTCACATGATGGTGCATCTATGTTGATTCAAAGTCAGGTAATGCTAGAATGACTAATGATCCAAACAAACCAGCACTGTGACATTTGATTAGAAGAGTGTCTGCACAATTACAACCAAAATCCTTCATTGTCCACCCGAATAAAAGCAAAATAAGTACAACACTGCCACCCAGTGGTGTTTCAGGGGTAACTGACAGAGTGTAAATGTAGTAATAACTTTGATTTAGGGGCCCAGTCTCAATGGATAAGGCCTGAAGTCCTGAAGCCTCACAGACTTAGCTGACGTCACCTGGTAAGTGTAAATTGGAATGGGACCCCTTGTGGATTTGGGCCCATTAATTTTACTAAGCATATATTAATACAAATAAGAAAACAAGAGCACTCATATACACAAAATATACAGATTTAGTTGAAGGTTTCAGGGAAAGAAGTTCCATAATGTTTCAAAAACTTAACTTAAACTACCTTGTCGTTGTTAAATAAACTGGATAATTTGTGTAGAGAATCAGTTTCAGGAGAAAATGTCAGAGCTCATGTGGTGATTTAGAAAATTTTTCTTTATGAATAAAAAAATGCTGCATATAGAATAATGAAATTAATCAGAGATTGTTTGGTCCAGTGTGTAGGATGTAGTGCCATTAGCAGCATGGTTGCAGATGACAGCAATGCTCACCCTCTCCTTCAGTCAATGAAATGCAGAAATAAAAGCCCTCCATGAGCCGGTGTTCAGTTTGTCCACTCCGGGCTACTGTAGAAACATGGTGGTGCAACATGGTTGACTCCAGCTCCCTCTGTAGACATTGAGGCTAATTCTAAGGATTGAAAAATACCCAATACAGTTTCTTCGTTTCAAGTAATTATACACTCGTGAAAATATTATTTTGAAAATTCAAGTTCTGCCCCTGAATGCCCTGAAATCCTACACACTGCACCATGCTAACCCTGTGTTTAAGTTAAAAATGCTATGAACTGTGGGTAATGCCCTCAGGCAAAATCTGCAAAAATTATAAATTGTGGCCTTAAAGGGCAACAAATGTCAGTGAGAGAAATTGGGCCTGAAAACACATACACAGCACTTAAATCGGTTCAAATCTACGTATGCCCAGTCTCATATATGTAGTGAACTTTGAACAAATGTAATAAAAGTATTAAGCGTAATGGAAGTCACCTTATTAACGTGTAGGATTCCAGTGAATAATTCCCTGTGAGAACATGCCGTCTAAATTTAGAGACTATTTTTATAGAGCACAGAGTTCAGAGCACCAATAGAGAGCTTCATCACATGCTGATGACAATCATCGGAAGATCAATATCAGCAAAACCAATTTAGTCCTGAGGTGGTCTACTGCTGTGTGTTTATTTGTAAGTTCACTGAGTGATACAAAAAAAAATAAAAAAATCTATGTGAGTGTTGTAGCCATGATAGTAATGATCATTAAAATACGGATGCTACGGCAGAGACGCTACAAATTGTAAAATGTGGATGCTACACACACATGTTCAACCCAGCAGCACAGAAGATCTCTACAGTCAGTGCAGTTTTAAGGTGGGCACCCAAAAATAGTGATGAGGATTCAGAGTCTGACCAAATGCTAAATATGGTGACAATCTTCCCTTCTCTTGCTGAGTAATGGAGCTGATGGGATTAGATATACAATGTCATCACTTCGTCATTAATCGTGTAAGAATTTTGTTTTGTGTGCAAATTTGTAATGAATAGGTAAATGGTTTAGTGAGGTCACAGTTACCTTTGACTTCTGACCACCAGATTCTAATCAGCTCAACCTAAAGTCGGAATGGAATTCCTGAGATATCCCATCCAAGAGATTTTGGGACGGATGGACAACGTGAAACAATGTGCCTATGGTCACAGCTATTATGAATTTCATGTTGATGATTTGACAGTTTAAAGTGAAACTCTCGCCAGAAAGCAACCAAGGTTTTATTTGTGATTGAATATAAGTCAAACCTTCGTATAAAAGCATTATTGCGACCAAAGAGGCACTTTTAAGATTTACTGTAGTTTCGTTTTCTGGCAAGCTAATTTTCAATGGTGTGCAGGGCCGCTATTTTTAAAACACTAAGAAGACTCGACACAACATGAAACTTTGCTCATAGTATCACCAGGGTCTCTTAACATGAACACGAGCATTGAGAACATTGTTTGTGTACACAGAGTTTACTAAAAAGAGGGTTTTTGGACAACTCACATTAGTAGTAGCACCTCCAGCGCGCCACCAGCATGGCAGACAAAAAGTGTCGACCTAACAAGAAGGCTTGAGGAGCAGTCCACCATTACTCTCCTGCCTGTGAGGTCGCACTCGGGGAACGACACTTTTTGTCTGCCATGACGGCGGCGTGCCGGAGATGCTACTGTTAATGTGAGTTGATGGTGATACCATGAGCAAAGTTTCATGTTGTGTCGAGCCTTCTTAATGTTTTACAAATAGCAATTTTGATGCTAGCGTAGAAGTGCCCCTGCACTCCATTGAACATTAGCTTGCCCGAAAACGAAACTATGGTAAATTTTAAAAGTGCCTCTTTGGTAGGGGTGGGCAGATTGATCCAAATATCGATAGTATCGATACCAAGGTGGGTATTGGTATCGGATCGATACTAACGTGATGAGATCGATATTTTTGTTGTAGTTTCTCTTCTGTAAATTCAGCAAATCACACATATTTCTTCACAGAGTTTGTGTGACCACAGCGTCTTTCTCAGTCCTTAAGCGCAGCGCTCCTCTTTACCTCTCTCACTCCACTCACTCAGGTTCACTGTAACTGTAACACAAAAATATATACTTATATTTATATATATATATATATATATAATAACCCTTTTGTGTATCTGTTGAAGGAACATTGGTATTCCTATTTAGGCTACATGCAGATAGGTTATAGATTTAATTATGTTAAATATAATTTCCTTATTTGGCTAAAATCTTTGTCCTGTGTTTATCGTTATTATAATCATGGTCGACTATTTAAAGGCAAAAGTACAAAATCATTCATTGATCAGAAATTTTCAAGTAAAAAGTATCAGTATTGGTATCGGTATCGGCAATACTGGCCCTGTATTTACTTGGTATCGGATCGATACCAAAATTTGCAGTATCGCCCACCCCTACTCTTCGGTCGCAATTATGCTTTTACACGAAGGTTTGACTCATATTCAATCACAAATAAAGCCTTGTTTGCTTTCTGGTGAGAGTTTCACTTTAACTCGGAAACTGCAGTGGTTTCATTATCTGTATGTGTTTTTAACATTTATGTTCTTTCTATTGTTTCTGTTTCTGATCTATTTCCGCCTGTTGGTTCAATAATGCAATAATACAACACTGACAGTGCTGAAGTTCCCTTTCTAAAACGTATATTTCACATATAAAAATTGACACTTTTCCTCATAAATTGTAATATGTCTGTCAATACAAGTAAGGTTATGTTTTCATTTTAAATAAACCATTGATGTCAATATATATATATATATATATATATATATATATATATATATATATATATATATATATATATATATATATATATATATATATATATATATACATATATATATATATATGATCTATTCAGAGTTTAAAGAAGATTTTGGCTTAAATGACAAGGTTACATTAAGTAGAGTCTTATAAACAACATGAGTCAAACTCTAACATGAAGTGTAAAGTGAAAAGTAGAACTTTATATAAATTTTTCACTTGTCTAGTAGTGCCCGAATATTTTGTTCCCTAATTCAGCTGATGCTGGGTGGTCAGATGGAAATGCAGTGAGTAATTTTACATGCTATTGAATTATACACAGATGATACGATACAACATGTTCAGATAAAAAAATATATCTGAAAACACTTTCTACTCAATACTTTCCCCTCTTTTGATTGGGAATTTTCTTCTGTCTCACCTTTTGGGAAACAGATTATCAAAGGTACCAGAGAGAGGTAGCAGAATCCACCGCCCAAATCTCTGATCTTCCCTCCAAATTTTTTGTCCATTGGTTTGTTTTCATTTAATTTGCCTTAGCTACTTTTACATGCGCATGTTTGCTCTGTTTATTCGGTGTGTTACAGGTCTCTACCTGTTTAAAAAGTACGGTGTCATTGGGAATGAATAATTATCAACATATTGAATATGAAATGCAGAACAAAAGAACTTCCTCAAACATCAAGCTGCACCAAAACCTAGAGATGAGCAACATGTAAGTTCATAAATCAACATGCAGAGAAAACAACATCCGTGGAAAGCAAAACTTACCGTGGGTTATCTGTAAACATAATGACAACAGTGAAGTGAGCAAACATCCACTGCAATAGTGCATGAATTAAATCTGAAACAGGTCTCACAGGTGTCGAATGCCTCCGTTACAGGTATCACCACAGCACATTGTCAGCTGATGATAATGACGGACACATTTACTTTCCCACATCCTCTTTCACTATGCAGATAAGATGCAGATTTTGGAATTCAATCGGTGCTGCAACATGTTTTGACAGCACTGATCTCTGCTGCCATCTCCTGGAAGAAAGCAAGAATGCAAGTGTTATATTTTTGGTATTTTTACAGTTACGTGCCTTGCTGTCCTCTGTCATCTTGTATCCAGGATTCTGTATTTATGTTTAACCTCCTTCTCTGTATAATAAGGCAAGGCCGTCTCATTCAGTTGTGTTGTTCAACCAGTTTGTGTGTTTCTACTCAACAAAAATGTTCATTTCTGGTAAATAGTTTACTTTCCAACGTTACTAGACTGCCAAAACCTATACAAACAGGCCAGACAAGGATCCTCAGTTATGATCTTGAAAGCAAACATATGTTGGTCACAAGGTGGAACAATTTCATCATTTTCAGTCTGGCCGGGGCCACCAGTTGATGTCAATTAGGCCCCACTCTGCTGGGACATTTACATAAGGCTCTGGAGAGCAGCACAGAGCGCGGTTTGTTTCCCATTTTGGCAGCGGCCGTTTCCTAGATACACACAGGCCTGTTTTCAGCACCTTCAGGAGCTTTGTGTTTGACAAGCAGCAAAAAAAAGGGCCTAATCCCCCTGGTTTATATTTAGTACAGTCCTCTCATTACAAGGAGTCTGAATCACGGGGTCGTTGGCTTGACTTATTGCCAGTTATGGTTTGAATGAATGGAGGAATGAGTGGGAGAGGTGATTTTAGCCCTGAGTGTTGTAGCTGGGCTGCTGTTGCTAAAATGGCTGTTGTATTTAGTTGCGTTAATGGCTTCAGGCCTGTGACGCAGTCTGTTTAAATCCTTTTTTTTTTTTCTAAAACAGAAAAAGCTGCTTTGTAACCAAGTATCGTCACTCACAAAGGTTTGCTATTAAGTTAAAGTGAGACACGAGATGGAGCTTTGTGTATGCTCCAAAAGGCCCCTCTAGTTGTCAGTAATAAGGAGAGATTCATCCTCATGTGTTAAATAATGTTCTTTGGACAGACAGACATGTTATATCAGTGTGTTAAATCAAGATGAGAGAATAATTTCAAATGGTGTAAAATATGCTTTAGTTATGGGTTCAACAACTTAATAAATGAACCCAAAAGGATCATACAAGACAGGATTGAGTACAGCACCAGAGAAATTGGCAAATCCTCTATCCACAGAGGACATACATGTTATTTAAAGCATTTAAGGGAGCAATTTGTAAAACATGGTAAGGACTTTAGCTTCAAACATTCAAAAAATTAGCCAACATATGTTTAACAGAATGTGACCAACCTACAGTGTCAAAGTTATGATAAAAGACGTCTAGGTCAGGTATTGCGTTACAGGTATGTCTACTGAAGTCAGTATGCTAACCAGCTAGCTCTGGCCCGTCCTGTCTCGTAATCCAACATTGTACTATACAAAGCATTAGTCTGATAGTGTATCCCTCAAAGTTTCGGCTGTGAGATATGTAAGTGTATGTGAGTGTAATCTGAGTTTGAGGTCAAGGTGAGCACTAGTCAGCTAATATGGCCACTTACTGTAACAGCCTGGCTAGCGGAGCTAAATAGATAACGCTAGTTAGTTATGGGCCAGGACAGCTAGCAAAGACAAGCAGTTATCCGTTACTCTGCCTATGCAGCTACCTTGGATTTCTGGACATATTTTACAAATTATAAAAGATTGATTAAATGCTCTTTATGGTGGAAGTGTTTGACTACTCGTGGAATAGCTGTAAACACAATATTGACAATCTGTTAGCAAACAATTGGCTATTATAAATCCGGCAAACACGGAGCAACATTAGTATTCAGTTCAAGGTTCATTATACAATGCAGGGTTGCATAACAAATTGAAAGTTTGTAAAACTTATTTCTACACAAACACAGAATATATATACAGTTTTGTAAAATAGGCTAAATAAACACGTTAAACATAAACACACATAGTGTCTTTTTTTAATTTGCATCAGGGCAAATGTAAACAGGAGGAAAAAGATAGCAATGATAATCAAGTCTGCATCGTCATATGTCCATACACTTCGACTGCATTTGGGCACCAAGTGTCATTGAACCAAACACAAAGTCCAACTCTCCTCGTCCTGCCGTAGTCCTGCACTCTGTGAAGTGCAACAGCTTGATCTGAGACTTTGTGGTGGAGACATGTCTCTGTAAAAATGTGTCCACAACACTTGTGCTTTATTTTTGTTTTGGTCTCTACTCACTCCTAAAGGAAACATCTTTCTCTTTAGCTGTTAAATGCTTCACACAAGCTGGTGGCTAACTTTGCCAGCTGATTGCTGTCGCTAGCAATGATGTTGGTGAGAGCCTTGATTAAACTGCAGGTCAAATCAAAACAATGAGCTGAAAGGCTATAAAACGTAGAGTTGAGTGAACCATCTCACATCGTACTTCACAATTCTCCATGTTAATGCAGCAATATATTCATGTTAATGCAGAAGTATTTATTAGTGAAACTCTAAAGATGCGATAATCAATATTTTTGTAACTTTATGGTTACTTCATGCTAATCATTGTCACCAGCAGGCAGTTGTTTTCAAGACAGAAGCATGATGAACCTGTTTCCACTGCCCTCAGAAGCTCAAAATATTTTTGTACATCTTTTAACTCACTGGCATTCTTTAAATACTTGCTTCAGTTTTAAGTAATAGGTTTCCATAGAATTTCAAAGTTACCTGATTCGTCTTAAAATAGTCTGAATGATGAGTTGAAGCAGGGACAGTCTTACCCGTCATTCCCCCTTGAACTAAAACTGATTTAGGCCATCAGCAGCCTCTTTCAGAAAATAACTGACCTTTGTCCCAGTAGAATAACTTGCTCCAAATTAATTGGTAAGGGAGGATAAATTAGTATGGGGCGATATAATAAAGCACCCAGTGGGAGCTCCAAAATAGGCTTCCTTGCAGTGGGAGACACTTGGCCAAGAGAGAGAGGTGGAGAAATATGCCAGAGATTTAAGGGTACAGTCCAGCCAGGAGAAGCTAACTTTGTGAACTGAACTTAAATCAATAAAACCAACAACAAGATACATTTTGGGATTATTAGTTATGAATCGTTTTAAATATTTTTGCAAATGAAAAATAAAAACATTCATCTTGTGAAAAAGGTCCTCATATAACAATGTTTTCTTTAAGTATGATAGTTGAAAGTAATTTTGGATTAACAGTATGCAGTGCTGAAACCAGCATTCCCATTCACATAATAGTCCATCGTGCATTTGGTATTAAGTGGTTGTATTGTTCAACCAGACAACAAAAACAGTAACAGATGCAGTACGTCTGGAATAATCTATTCTAGAATCTATACAACTTTTAGTTTTCTTAAAAATGTGAATAAATGGATGGATTTGATGTTAGAAGTAAGAGTAAATCTGTGATGACTTGTTGACTTGTTCAGGATGTACCCTGCCTCTCGTCCGATGTGTGTTTGGATAAGCTTCATGGATGGGTGGAACAAAAGTAACTTAAAATAGAATGCAATCATTCACATCATTTACATACAAACGTTAGGCGGATTGATGTCCTACACACGGTCACATAACAACTAAGCAATCTCCAACTGAGCAAACTGCATTCACAGATAGAGCCTGTCAACCTGGTACTGCCTGAAAAAGTCAGTAAGTACTGTAGACCTTGAGTTAAGATGATTTGTCAACAAGCTGATCACTGGCTATGTGAAAGCAACGCGACAATGTAAAAGGCTTGCTCGGAGTAACGAATGCACAAAGAATTAGCAGCAGAATCAGCGGCTCCTTTCAGCGCTACAGAGCTCTATAGGGAGCTTCAGCTCATTGTTGAGCTGCCCAAAACTGTACTGTTTTTCTTAACTCACAACACCCTCAACGTAAAGTTTAGCAGGCAGCTGGTTTTAAACCCAGACAGACAAATTTAGCGACTAGCTGGTAAACATATTGGAAAATTTGGTAGCTAAAGAGGCAGATGTTTCTCTCAGGAGTTCGCTGAGACCAAAAACTGTGTTAAAATAGTGACAATTTACCACGTGGACAGAAGCATGACCCTAAAGAAATGTTGCTCTGTAACTGCTGGTTGTGTAAACAAACAGCTGCTCTTCATATCAACTTAAAAGGTGATTCTATGTCAGTGTTGTACCGCTGCCACTAAGTAGCCCAAAATAGACGGAAACTGCATGTTAACATTTTGATACACACAAAAATACAGCAGTGAAAGTCGCCGTGCTTCCACAGCTGTTCCTGCTGTGAAAATTATGTTTCAGACTGAAAGTTTGAGGACTTATAAATATACTCTGCTTGGAATCCTAAATTGTGTGTGACATGTTATTCCACAAAAAGGTTTGATTAGAATTTAAATTAGTTGAAAAATTCTAGCAAATTAGTTCGCACATTTTCAAATCCATAAAATATCTTTCATTTCAGAAGTTTAAAGATGTAATTTGTAAAATATGACCAGAACTCAAAGGTAGGTCAGCATATCAGCAGAATAACCAACACCTTGTGCTGACTATACTCCTCGCTGAAGCAATCTTTAGCAACTACCTTCCGCTAGCAAGCAGCTCAGTTAGCTAAGGAGTTTAGTAGCCTTATTAACTGACCACAACCTCTGATGAAGTCGATGAGGCCAACAGGGTTCATTTCGACAAGACTTACAGAATTAGCTGAAAACTAAGGACAGGGACACAGCCTCTGAGACAGATGTCAGTTTTAAGACAAGGGAAACAGTACGGAGGTGATTTACGGCAGCTCGGATGGGGACAATATCTCTGGGATTGAGAAGAAAAGGCAGGCGAGGAAAGCAGAGGCATGAAGCGCCGCAGAAGCAACAAAGATACAGGCATCAGCAGCAGTTTAAACAGAGTGTACAGCTGACAGTCTTCACATCACATCTTTACTTTAATTCGCTCACACAAGAGGTGATTGTAGAAAGACAAGCCAAGTTTTATTTTGTCTAAGTTGAGTTTGAGTTCTCTGATGAGTTAACTAGGAAATGAATCAGAATCAGAAATCAGAATCAGAAATCCTTTAAAGTCTGTGTAAAGCAAAATCAGACATTTTCTTCTAAACACATTAAACAGGTCATAAATGTGTTTACTTAAAACATGTAAAAGCCATTCGACCTTTTAGAATTAAATTTTGGAGCTAGGCTCATCAACTGTTTTTCAACATTTCATATCATGGCCGCATTATGATATTTGCATAAACCCCGCCCTGCTGCGGAAGTGGTATAAATACGTTCGGCGCATCATCTTCAGCGGTTTTCCCGCTCGCTCTCGAGTCTTGGATAAGCTAACCAGTCATGTCTAATCCACGCCGCTCATGCATCTTTCCTGGATGCCACAGTGTGCAGGGTGATGGCGCTGTTAGCTTATTTAAGTTTACTTCGGATGACAACGTAAGGAAACGGTGGATCGATTTTGTCAAGAGGAGCTACTGTGGGGAGTTAAACATCACCACCAACACCCGTCTCTGTAGTGTCCACTTTACCCCTGATAGTTTCAGCAACTATCACCAGGTAATGTCTGGATTTCTGCAGAGTCCGTTGACGCTGGTCACTGGCGCCAAACCGACTCTCTCCGTCCCCGGCTCGCATCCTCTCCTCCCTCCTGACTGAATTATAACTGTGAAAAACAGTTTTTCTATACATACAGCATTAAGGTCTTTGCAGCAGACATTTTCCACCTCTGTTGGCATGGCTCTGCATTCTCCACATGTGCACCTGCACAACAATCACATTTTTAATCTCATTATGACTAATATTAACCATTTCAGTTGTCGATTCTGAATTATGAAGCATGGTACAACAAAATGACCTTAACAGTTAAAGCATATTGTCTTACTCAGTCTGTGTGTTGTAATGACATTCAGCAATCCACAAATTAATCTGAAGACAGGTAAATTATAAAAATAAAGTACTGTTTAATCTGTGAACAGACTACTATCTGGTAAAGTGTCAAAATACATTTAGTTCTTTATTATTACCTTTTGATAGCCTAACTGTGTTTGGCTAGGCTATAACGTTTCTAGTCAGTAATAGATATTGCTAAATTGCATAAATTGGAGAAATAAATTGACGCTGCTAGCTTTCATTGTGTTCCAGTGTTGCTGTAGGCAGCGTCCTTGTGCAGTACACTGCAGATGGGGAAATGTGTTTGTCGCAGCAGCAGAATATTACAGAGACAAGAGCAATAGCAAAATAGACAATATATAATAGATCTATTAATAACAGACAATATATAATAGATATATATATATAGTAGATCTTATATATAATATAATCTCGTCTTGGAGAGAAACTTGGATTCAGATGGTGTTAGAAGATCTCTGACTTATTAGACCAAGCTGAAACTACGGAGGGTATCAAACCATCGCCTCTTGCTGTACGAAGTGGTATTACGAGACAGGATGGGCTGCTAACTGAAGCAGAGATCCCTGCAACACAACACATAGACATTTATGACTTAATGTCAACATTGTCATTTCTTCATATGCTGATGATATTCAGTGTTTTAAGATAAAATTCTTGCCATATCTGACAAAAATGCCCCTTCACTTGGTGGACACAATTCTGCTACTTCAATGGAAAGTCCAGCTTTGTGCACAGGAGATTTCATGTCCACATACTCAGCCATAGGAATGATTGGCTTAATTTCTGTCAGTAAATAAAATCATAAAACTGTTCAGCTGGACAATCCTGAGGTAATACAAATCATGGTCCACTAAAAGAAACATACACAAGTTTTTGTTCAAGCAATCTGAGGCAAACATTATATTCAAATCATATGGAAATATATAGTGAATGTCCCTGGAATGACTCAGAGATAAACCTTCATCTACACACACACACACACACACCCTTTTTGGTTCTGTAGCACAAAAGTGCACACAGACCTCCTTCCCACTAATAAAACAGTTTTCTCATGCTAAATTCCCATGCTAACAAAGCCAGCTCTCCTGGGATTCATGCATCAGGTCTACATGACTGATTCCTGAGCGAGGCTGGAGATAAAACTTGATGTCGAGCGCGTCTCAATACATCATCACATGGCTGAATCCCTGCTCCCTCGGAGACATGAGAAAGCCTGATTATTTCCAGGTTTGCCTATTTTTAGATGAGCAAATTTAAGAAATAGAGCGATCGGGGTCAAAGTGCACATACTTGCTTGCAGTCTGGAATTCCAACATAATTTTTCCATTACTGAGAGTGGAGAAGGAGGGGCTTCTGGTCACTGTGCACAACTTCTTTATCAGCAGCAGACACACACACACACAGACACACACACAAATTTCATTACCCCCTCCTTGCGTTCCCCCCTGTGGGATATCCTGCCTAGGGCTAACGGTGTAGTATTTACTGATCCTCATGGAACACATTACCTGAGTTGTTATCTGTGTGCACACAGGACTCCACACATATTTGTCGTGTTATTTTTAGGTCCATTTCCACTTGCTCCCCCTTTAAGCTGTTTGATTAGCAGGAAGAAAAGTCTCTGAGGCATGCGAGTGTTGCAAGCAGAAACAATCTCACAGTCCAAGATGATGGCATGGATACAGACGGCCTGTGAATTGATGTTTTATCAGGAAATATAGTTTTGAATAAATAGTTCAAAATTTGGGGGAAAAACACGTATTCACTTTCCCACACTGGGTTAGATGAGGAGATGGATACTGCTCTCATTTCTGTGCCATGACTATGAAGCTCGAACCAGGAGACGATTAGCTTAGCTTAGCATAAAGACTGGAATCAGTTTGCTAGCTTTGTTCAAAGTGAAAAAAGGAAAAACAAAACTCCCCTTTAAGCACAAGCACCTCTAAAACTCACTAAAAAAGATAACATTTTGTTTTACTACCGGGATTACATGTTGTTTCTAGGCCTATTTATTAGCTTAAGGCAGTGTCTTTTCCTCTAGTCTTGCTACAAACTCACAACCTACAATTTTGTAAGGACATTAACGATAATGTCAACTTGTGAACTATGGAAATGCAATTTTTTACCTTTGGACAGAACAAGGCTAACTTACCTTCTGCTTCCAGTCTCTATGCTAAACTAAGCTAATCAAACCAAGCGTAGCAGCAGCTGGCCCAAGCTAAATTTTAGCAAGCTAATTTGCAAAGATAGTATTTTGCTCCCCTTAAATACAATTTATTAGTGAATGAAATTATGTACAACCCCTTGAACAAAATAGACAGCCCAGTACAGAGAAAATAAAAAGTAGCTCCCAGCTGGCTAGCATGGCAGCAATTAGACTGTTAGCCTGATAGTCCTGCAAGGTAAGCTAGTTTGGTGACATTCAGTGGACCTCAGTTACTGCAATTTTCAAGGGTAAAAACTAGGGTTGTCAAAGTTAACGCGTTAATAATGGCAAATTTACTTTCAAAACACTGCCAGATGGTTCGGTCGATAGGACAAAAGTTATCTGCACGTACTGTCGACATAAAATGAGTTACCATTTAAGTACGTCGAGTCTCAAATGTAATTTGCAAGTCAAACACATGGCAGATGCAGAGAGCCCACCGCCCGCCAAAAGCAGACATCACCATGTTTTGATCCCATTTAGGGTGAGGTGATATTTTTTGAGCCTTTTATTTTCCTGTATGATTTGAAGTGTTGAATAAACATTTTCATAAAGCAAGCATATTTGCCTAACCCTAACCCTTTCTTATGTTGTTAAAAGTATTAAGAACATGAAAAAAATACATTAAGGTACATTTAGAACAGAAATGTTTAATTTGCGATTAATCGCGAGTTAACTATGGACAAAATGCGATTAATCGCGATTAAAAAAATTAATCGTTTGACAGCCCTAGTAAAAACATAAAATCGTCAAAATAATCAACATTACCGTTACATTAACTAGACAAGTGGGTCAAAGACACCACTGTTGTTTAAGGAAATTAGAGACCGAATACTCACTATCAAATTTGTAGCTTATTGGTAGCCGTCTTCTCCTTGGCTGTACAGGCTGCAGTAGGATTTGTGGTGCGTTCAAGGACGATACATTTTGTCCCTTTCATGACCTTAAGAAACACTTTATAACAGCTTTAACTGATTTCCTCCTATAAATAAAAAAAACTTTGAATAAAGTTTTGAAATGTGAGAAAGAAAGCCTTCAACCCCCTCAACTTTTGCTCGGGGAACGTGTACACACACTCCATTTCCAGCACTGCCTGCGGGTAGTCACTTTGTAAACACGTAGATGAATTTCACTGCACCTCTTTAGGGTATTTCCCCAGATGTTGCTCTGTGGTAACATGAAACTCTCAGTTTAAGATCAGGTTGTTTTATTGTTTCATGCTTGGCTTGCTTAGCTCTACTTGTAACGAGACTTTTTCCTCTCCTTGCTCCTCTGTCTTCCTCATCCTCCATCTCTCCTTTCCTACTCCCTCCTCTGCCTATTAAGGACACAGCTAATGTTTTTTTTTGTGTCTTTTTTCTGCCTCCTGCCAAAGCTATTAACTCTCAGTCATCCAAACCCAGCATGACTTGTTGTTATAATATACGTAAGAAAATGAAAATTTTATGATCAACATTAGTCAGCCAGACTGAGAATGTTCCAGCAGAGACCACACAGTTTACACAGCTCTAATGGCATTGTGGTGAGTTAACATTCTGCAAAAGAGATATCATCTAGTTTGGATTGTTTTCAAGAGGCGGTATGATCCATTTTTAATTAAAGCTCTGTACATGTGCACACACAATAACACTGGCACTGATTTCTTCCCTTTGAGTGTTATCACTGCCCCGTGTCTGAACGACTGATTATAGATATTCTTCAGCATATCATGTACACACACATGCTGAACACAGCGAAACACCTCATAAATTAACACACACTCATCAAACACAACCACGGCACTGGAGTCACAAAGACACACACTCTGTCTCCCACACAAACACACTCAAACACACACACACACACACACACAGACACACACACTCCCGTGCCAGACACAGCTGTGAGCACTCTCGTTTTGGCGCTAATCTCTCAGCTCTCTTCAAAGACTCTTAGTGAGGCATGACTGTGTCCCCCCTTCCCCAAACACACACACACACACACACACACACACACACACATACATACACATACACATATACACACACACACACACACACACACACACACACACACACACACACACACGTCTGACGCTGTTAACATAATGGCTGCATGAACCATCCTTTAGCCATTTGAGGATTGCCACCGTTACCCCCTGTCATCTCTGCACAGCTGGACGCATGCTGAATGTTGTGACAAAACATTTCACTCCAAAAACGATATAGCAACGTGAGGCCGACAGTTGCTTACTCAATTAAATGAGCTCTCACTCTGATTCTATTACCTCATCTGTCTTATTAGGGAACCAAAGCTCATTGCGCTGCTATCCAGCATGTCATATGCCTGCCCTACGCGGTTGACCTCAAGCTACCTTTGACTGGAGTGGGCTATTTCTGGTCCCAGGCTCCCTAAAATAACCAGGGGAGAACACATCATGCCGTGTAAAAAGCATTTCTGTAATAAATATATATAATGATCTGTGAATGAAGTGGAGGAGTCACGCTGTGCTCTTGCCAGATATTTATGGAGCCAAAAGGAGACAGAGAATGACACATTAGTGATCATTTTTCTTCCCATCACAACTGCGAGCCCACTGCACTCAAACAGCTGCACATGACCCTATATTGTACACATATCTGACCTTTGCCTACTGTCATCAACTGTCCTCCTGAGCCTAAGTTAGTATTCAACATTCAAAACTCACCAAATGAGGTGGCCCAGTCGCCAAAACAAAATGTTTCTGCAAACCATATCAACAATTCAACAAAACATATGTGTATGAGCCCACTTTCGTGTCGGGGGATGGAGGGGATGCTGGGTGAGATGGCTGCCAAGCCAGACACCACTGTTCGAGACTGCGTGTTACCCTTTGTAAGCCTGAAACCACTGAATATTTTTGGTGAAACATTAAAACATTTTTCCGCTGTTAATGTGGTGAAAGAACGACAAAGGCTCAAAATTGATATTTTTTTAACCCCAACCATGTAGTTTTTGTCCCTCTACCAAACTAGACCATAAGGACAGCATTGTCACAACATATAATTGAAAATTTAATCAAAGTAGCAGCAAAAATGTTGCAACCTGAAGAAAGGTTAAGTTCCAATGTACTGTATCTTCTCAGTTGAAAGCAAGTGTTGATAAAGTATAATGAAATGTGGTCTAGCTGGTCTAGAGAGTTTAATCAGCATCTTCTAATAGCTGTGAAAAAAACCTTTCACTTTAGAACCGGTTTAAATGTCTTTCATCTGTGACCATTAATGCTTTTCAACGGAAAAATGCTTACTGGGCGGCTCAGTCATTTAAGCCTTTTGTTTGTAAGCAGGTGAGTTAATGCAAGATGATGTTAATTTCCTGTCAAGCAAAAACAGGTTTTGTGCGACCGGGAAAAGGCTGACGTACAGTAATCTATTCTTATTCACAATAATCCATTACATATGGGCTTGGCTGTGTCTCTGAGCGCCCTGGGCAAAATCCAAGTCATGCACCCAGTTTGCTTTCCAGTTTTTTAATATAACAGTTTTTAAGATCTTCCTGCCAAAACCTAAAAAGGAAAATCTTTAGATCAAAGGTTGCATGTCTACGTCTGGGGAAGGGTTGGTAAGTCTGTGCATTGATCACAGACAGAATGGAAAAGGCAATTATAGACTTAGTTCTGCACAACACGTCAGGACTTGTGTGGCAGGTAAGGATGGTGTTAGCTGCTGACTGAGCCCAGTTGCATAGATTAGTGTGAGAACTGTCTGCTGTTAGCAACGCATTAGGTCACAGAGGCTCTTGTTAAGGCTAATCATAGCTGTGATGCTATGATGGAGGTGTATCCATAGTTACAAAAAAAATCACACCACGCTGCGTTAAACCCTTGTTTGGTTTGGTTCACTCCATGTCATTCACTCCAGGGAATAAATGTGGACAAGCAGAAAACTCAGCCATTTTGGAAGTATTGTAACACAGTGTTTTTATTTTATCATGAGTTTTTTAGTAAGCTGCTGCTGAGCCTGCCAACACTTCAGTCTACAGCTCTTTGCAATTTCCAGCCAGTTTAACCTCACAGTTTTGGGGTATAGGTTACAACAACAAAAACAGTAATTGCTTTGTTAATTGTAATGTACTGTGACTCCTGCAGTCTTAGCCCCAAATCACAATTATATTGCAATCCCTACCTAGTGAAATGGTTGATGAAGAAAGTGTGACATCTGGCAGAGCTAAAGAGACGACGGTGTTAAAATGCCAGTGGGCGTTTGACAAGACACTGTGAAGCCGGCAAAGGTATGTCCACTGGTCTGTACTCGCTGAACGTGCCCCCATGGGTTGAAAATCCACTCCATGTAAGAGGACCCATTTCCTCTGTAGATATAAAAGGCTCATCTGAGGCAACAAAAACAAAACAAGTCCTATTTTCAGGTGATAATGCACTTATGTAAACATAACTATGAATAACATATTGCATTTTCATGAATAGATCTCTCTAAAACCTACACACTGGACCTTTATATGACTATATTAAATATTCTATTTGTAATGTAGATGTCTAATCAGCTTTGACTTTTCAACAAGCTATTGTGTCGCAGAGACCTGACTGGACTTATGACGTCATCTCTGGGAGTCAATAAACAGGGAATGTGTTAGCCTGTAGTTTTATTTCATTGATGTTGTCACAGTTTAGATATCACGGCAGGCTACTTCAGTTTGGTCTGTAACCTCACTGTTGATGTCACCAGTTCAGATATCAAAGGTTATAAATAGACCTTTGAAAGTTATAATCAGTATAGCTGGAGTCGACCGGGCTCCCTTAAAGGGGATGCTTTGGACCACCCCCACAGTTTCAGAGGGGAACAAGGTGAGTTGCTGAGGACCTCCAGCATCCCACTCTGACTCTGTACGGGACAGATCTGTGAGCAACACCCGGCCTTGAGAAAACCGGCCTCAAACTTTTTGTGTGCGTTTCATTCCACCTCCTCTGTTGGCGTTGGGTGGATACAACAATTGCTTTTGCAACAATATGTCATGTCAATTAATCTGACTGTTGTCCAAAGTCTTTATGGTCTGGTTTCACAAATAACCACACTGTCAAAAGCCAATATATCATTGTGTGCATTATGATTTCCATTGGTTGATTTATTCATGGGAGTCTACTGTTTATCAATTGATTTATGTTATTGTTAGCAGTAGTTGCTCTATGCCTCTTGAGTCTGGCTAAAATGTTCTTGTATCATAAAGGAAACAGCTGTTTCTAATGTGTCAGGTTGGCCGTTCTGGGCTACTGTGTAGAAGAGGACCTGCTACCACTGCGAGGAAAGGAGACATGGTGTTAAAACTTATTTCCTGGTTCCAACTGGTTTATGGTCTGTGACTAGACTTACATACATGCCCAAACTCCAGTGGTAGTGAAGGAAACCTCTACCTCTGCGCCAACACTTTGAGCGGCATCATTTGGCATGTTCACTCCATGGACCTATAACAAGTGGACCCAGCCCTTGAGACGAAGCCCCGTTCATTCTCATAAAAGCTGCTCAGACCGAGCCGGCTAACTTCTGGTTTAGTGCCCGGCTAACTTGAATGAGGATGAAATAATTTAATGGACTTTCCAAATGTTACTGGCTATCCACTGCTTTAGAGCCCATTCTTTCACAATGTTAGCTCATGTCAAAAAGTAGTTTTGGGGCGAATTGCATCACGTGACTCTGTAGTTACAGGGTTTGGCCCATACGAAAATTGGCTTCAGACCCCGACCCACTTCCTGGGGGCCTGATTCAACCCAGTCTAATGTTTAAATCAAAGCCGAGCTGAGATGAGGTGATAAAAACACGGGGTTACTGCAGGGTCAAATTGACCCAGGTGTAAACGCCGAGTTAACACATCCCATTGCGCACAGAAGCCTGATCTTCGCGGGTTTCAGTGGGATATTTGACCAGTGAAAACGGACAAACACCCTCTCACCTCTAGCTGTGTCCGATAATGGGCGCCGGGTCGCTGGAAGCAGAGCAGCTGTGTTTACGGTGCGCTGGCCCTTTAAGACAGCCCCGTGTTTCCATTGGCACGGTGACGTCAGAGCAGCGAAGGACTCCAGCCTATCCTCTCCAAACAGTGAAGGCAATGGTCCTGGCAGAGAGTCCTGCTTTCGGAGGGAGACTTTTACACTGCACAAAAAGCCAGGGAAACACTCGCAGCTGAAATGACCCAGAGCCCTCGGCCACTCGCCGTGGATTAAAGCGGAAACTTTTGCGATGGCTCTGAATGTGAAAAAGTAGCACGAGAAGAAGCACGCTAACCGCCGCCGCCGCCGTCGCTAACGGACCTTCTACTGCAAAGCAACTCCTAGTAGATGCACGGCCACTGCTGAAAAATATGCTCCAGCCGAGCCGCTTCAACCCCGGCTTCAGTGGCAGATACCCAGTCTTATAACCAGCTCCGTGAGACACTCGGCCGGCTCCTGTTTCTTCCTTTCTCTCCGCTTCTTACCCACAAAGTCCGCTGTGCAAGTCCACGACCCAACTGAGCGAGATAATTATGGCAGGGAAGCTGACAGCAGCGCAAGGCACAGGAATACTGCTGGTGACAGCCAACGTTGGATCCCTGTTCGAGGATGTGAGTTTACTCCATTGATGAACGCTGCTCGCCAGTGCTCTCCCTTCACACCAGTGTTGTCTTTTCCACTTGTTATTTTCCACACTGTCAGCTCCCGTCTTCACGCTGTCAAACGCTAAAATAACGTCTCAGCCGGTCACGACTCGTGTGTGTGTCAAGTCTCTGTCACCTGTCCCCTCACATATAAACACATGGGCCTGTCACAACAATACAGACCCATGCTAGCTCTGTATGTTGATGGTTATGTGTTCCACACGTGCAGTGACCCACTTTCTCTTTCATGTCTTCTGCCTGTTCTGTGTTGAATGTATGTTAGCACTGATCATCATCTGTAGCCCTCTCACTGCTGTAGTGCTGCCATGACTGTAAGTAAGGATCTCCTCCATGATCCAGCCTGTAAGTTGGGTAATCAGGTACACAGCTGCAGTTTACCTCTGCAGGGTGCATCCACCTTTCATGCTAATCACAGCAAGTGGAGCAAAACTCATGTAAGTTAAATGAAGATTCGTTTTTTTAGGAAGCACCAACCATATGGCACAATGAAAGTGTCATAGAAGTTTGATGGATTTGTGGAGATCACTAAAAAGAGTATTGTATGATATATGTGTTTTATAAAGGAGTGTATTGTATATGTATATTTGCAAAACACAGTGCAATCGCCAGTGTTCTACACCTTCTTTCGTTCATGTCAGGGCTGCCCTGCAGTATGAGTGCAGGATTTCCCCTTAACACATCCATTTAAGGTGCAGCAAATTAAGGCAAGATGAATGTGGAGAGTATCAAAACTAACTAAGTAAGAGATCGTAATGGTCTTAGTTTTTCCCCAGACTTGTTTTGCAAGTTTTGTCATTACTTGTTGTATTATTTGTTATCTGTGCTAGCTTTTCCAGCTTTTCCATCACACAGATATGATCATAATAATGGTCTAGAATTGTGTGAAATTGCATTTTCATAGCCAAAGTGCCCCCCCCCCATCAGTTTGGATTTGGCCCCTATATGTTTCTAGTAAAAAACTATAATATGAGATGCTTTTTTCTGATTTATTTTTCTGGCATAAAGGTGTTCTTAAAATATGTAGGATCCCTAATTAGTAATTATTTTTGAGAATCTGAGCTGGCAGGCACATAATTTGTCAGTCAGTTCAGAGAACTTGAAATTGTATGAAAGCACAGAGTGGCAAGTAATAAAAATAAAGGAACTTTTATCCTGGCAAAACATATTTATAAACACAGAGAGAGACAACACTTTATATCCGACTTAGAAAGAGAATCAACAGGGTTTTTTTTTCAGACTTTCCTCTCGGGCTTCCGTATTAAAGTAGTACTTTGCATCTTGACACAATAGGCGGTTGCTTTCAGCCCATGGTCCACCATTAAATTACCGTTTTGGCCCTCAAGGGTTACAGTTTGGGCACCCCTGTTTTAGACCAGTTTTTGGTGGAGGACCCCAAACTGCCACCATAAACATGCCTCTAAACCTTTAACAGATCCAGGGAAACCCTGAAGAGGCAGGGTGTTTCCTCGAGTAGACAGGATTAGGAATTACACTGATGCCGATTGAGACTGTACGCTCACCAACATCCTATTTGCATCATTATGAGAAAAAGCTGCATTCAAATATTCGCTCCAGATAAAGCCGCTTGCTTGCTCGCTCGGCTGAAGAAAGCAAAAGCATGCTCTCTGTGAAAATAGGTCTGTCAGGCCTCCTAAGGAGTGTCTGTGCAGGATGCTGAATGATATTCGCATCTTAGCCGTGTGTTTGTTAGGCTGTAGCTTGATGCATAATGGCAGTTAATTACGGTGGAAGCTGGTTACGATTAAATGCTTGGAGTTCAAACACTTTGTGTCACTTTCAGTGTTGTGTCAATAGAGTCCCCCCTCTTCCTCCCTCCTTTCACCCGCGTGAAGAGCTGATCCCAAACATGAGGGAAGAGCTGTCTCACTCACTGGAGTAAGCCTATAAATAGCCTGCCTCTCACAAGCAGCGTACTTTGGGTGTCTTGTAGATTTTTTCCTCCAAAAGACTTCTAACAGACAGAGCAAAAAAAAAAAAAAGACATTAAAGCATATTTCTTTCTATGAGTGGGTGTGGTGGTCACATATCAAGCTAACCATAGTCAGCAGTGTTTTGGCACTCCTTATGATGCATATATGAGTTGAATGAAGTCTTTGTAGACTGTGTAGATGAGAAGATTCTGTGTTATGGCTGCACAGCCTTATCCCAATACTACAAGATACACTATATTGCTAAAAGTATTCGCTCACCTGCCTTGACTCCCATATGAACTTAAGTGATATCCCATTCTTAATCTATAGGGTTTAGTATGACGTCGGTCCACCCTTTGCAGCTATAACAGCTTCAACTCTTCTGGGAAGGCTTTCCACAAGGTTTAGGAGTGTGTTTATGGGAATTTTTGACCATTCTTCCAGAAGTGAATTGGTCACACACTAGCCCCATTCACACTGGCGTTTGGATGCGGCTTTAGTACGCCAATTCCCTGCCTCCGTCTCGGTGTGAAATTTTGCTCCGGCGCTGATCGGCCTCTGGAGGTAGTATCAGGGCCGTGTTATTGGTAAACCGAACCAGTGTGAACAGATAAGCCGGCTTCGCGTATCGGGGGCGTGTTGATCGGATGGTCGATTAACTATACAGGTCCTTCACTCAACTTAATACAGAGAAATGTCCCACAAAGCAACGTTGCATGACCAAACAAAAGTAATGTAACTGTAACTGTCTTTGGCTACTTATATAAGGAAAAAAATACTGCAGATATATGTGGAGAAGCGTCCGTCCTCCCGCCCGTCCTACCGACTCTTTCTGTCGGACATTTCTGCCTGAAAAAAAAGCATCGGTCACCGGCAAAAAACTTTAACTGACCGAGTGTTTGTGATGAAAATAAATCACTGTGACATCAGTCCTCCTGACAGAGACTTAAGTGATCTTTCCCACAGAAAACAGCCTCAGTCCCTGCGAGTGAGGGAGTCAGATTGACAGGGGGGACATCGGGGAAACACCTTGAAAGCACACAGACGTCATCATCATGACGTGTACCGTCATGCCTCTTTAGGAGCCGCAGCCCCAGCTTTCTGTGTGAATTCACGGTGGTTCGACTTCAAGGCAGAGATGTTTCGCTCTGTGTGAATCACCAATGGCGGAGAATTGGCGAACCGCTGCTATGCGTCTTCTCCTGTGTGAATGAGGCTACTGATGTTGGACGGGAAGGCCTGGCTCTCAGTCTCTAATTCGTCCCATAGGTGTTCTATCGGGTTGAGGTCAGGACTCTGTGCAGGCCAGTCAAGTTCATCCACACCAAACTCTCTCATCCATGTCTTTATGGACCTTGCTTTGTGCACTGGTGCACAGTCATGTTTGGAACAGGAAGGGGCCATCCCCAAACTGTTCCCACAAAGTTGGGAGCATGAAATTGTCCAACATCTCTTGGTATGCTGAAGTATTCAGAGTTCTTTTCACTGGAAGTACGGGGCCAAGTCCAGCTCCTGACAAACAATCCCACACCATAATCCCCCCCAAACTTTTATAATTTAAAAACCAAAAATATGTTTCAATTTGGATTATATAGAGTTTTGATTATCCAGTTGGGTTTTTGATTTTGCCATTATATTTCACCTTAAAAACTATTTACCTTGCCTTGTTTGGTGTCATTATTTTCAGCACAACCTCACATGTGTGACTGTACAGTTATTTTTTCGAGCAGGAAAGAGTTAGATTTTTTACTGTGAAAACCACAAATATGTTTAACAAACCATTTTTATTACTTATAATGCAAATATAAATTGTTGTTTGCTAAATTTGTGCATACATTTTTGAAATGTACAAAGTTATATGTAACTATTTACATTTAAATGCAGTCAATGCCTCAGGCTCAGGTCTCCCTCAGCTCCTTCCAGCTCAATGAAGAGCTGTACTGCCTGCTCCACATTCAGCAGTCTCCTCAATGTTTTGACTCATTAAACCAAAAAAAACGACTCCACTACACACTAAACACACTACACGAAACACAAAATAACACACTAACTATACACTCCAAACACGCTAAATGTCACAAATCTCTCAACTCTCAAAGCTCGCTATCTCTATCGCTGTCTCTATCACTGTCACTGTCGCTGTCACTCTTTCGCCGCCGTCCCTCCCACAACTTCCCCCTGTTCCTCACCAACCAAATCACGTGCTTTGCCATATAATTTTGTGATTGGTTGGTGCGGTGACTTCTTCCACCAATATGAAAGGGGTTTTGTTTGCTTGGAAACACAATTGCTTACGGACACTTTCGTGAGAAAATCCCATTTTTATCGCTTCTTCCTGCACCAAACATGTCGGCAATGTTCGCGAAAAGCGTGGCGGACATTATTTATCATAAGTCCAGTTTTACTTGGCCTATCAACACAGTTTAAACACTGGTATATAGTTTGAAGGCCGCACCAAAACATAAGTCAGAACTGAGACTCACGGAGGCTGCGTCTTACTGCTACGTCCGTCCTATATTGGTCACATGATTTGGACGCGCTGGTGCGTCCATTAACCTCATTAATGTGCAAAAAAATAATTTTGGTAACCACACAACTTCAGAGCAGACAAAATTGTGCGCAGCTCCTGTGATCTGGTGCCGACCCCAGGCTTGGAACCACTGCTTTACACTACTGCATCTGATGCTTTGCATTGCACTTGCTGATGTATGGCTTGGATGCAGCTGCTCGGCCATGGAAACCCATTCCATGAAGCTCTGTATGTACTGTTCTTGAGCTAATCTGAAGGTCACATGAAGTTTGGAGGTCTGTAGTGACTGACTCTGAAGAAAGTTGTTGACCTCTGCGCACTATGCACCTCAGCATGCTGACCCTGCTTCATCATTTTACATGCCCCGCTGAGTTGCTGTCCTTCCCAATCGCTTCTCCTTTGTTATAATACCACTGACAGTTGACTGTGGAATATTTAGGAGCGGGGAAATTTCACGACTGGACTTGTTGCACAGGTGGCATCCTATCAGTACCACACTGGAATTCACTGAGCTTCTGAGAGCGACCCATTCTTTCACAAATGTTTGTGGAAACAGTCTGCATGCCTAGGTGCTTGCTTTTATATACCTGTGACCATGGAAGTAATTGGAACACTTGATTTCAATCATTTGGATGGGTGAGTGAATACTTTTGGCAATATAGTGTACAATATGAAACACAACAGGCCCTCTGTGTTAGAGGAATATTGCCATGTCACCGCATACAGTTTGATCTTGAGATGGAAAATATGCTTTTTGTAACTTTACAGCTCAGGTTACGCTGTTGCAAGCACCTGTGTTCACAGGCATCACCAATGTAAATGCCCTCTAAACAGCCGCAGTTGTGTGTGTTTGACTTGCCACTCTGCATTGATTGAAGCCTTTATTTATATTTAAATTAGAATAACCAGTAATGTAACTTAAGTGTACAATTTACTCAAGTACTGTACTCAAGTACAATTTTGAGCTACCTAATTTATGTATTCTCATTTTACGTTTTTTTTTTTCCTGCTTTCACTCAGCTACGTTTATTTGACAGATTACAGACTATTATCGAAAAAATAGAATCGCTTGATTGCAGTTAAAAGTTATAATTTCTGTGAAACCTCCACAGAATAAAAGTCAGTTGCTAAATTTGCACTATTGTGCCTAAAAGAACCTGAAAGGAGTGTATTGTATATGTATATTTGCAAAACACAGTGCAATCGCCAGTGTTCTACACCTTCTTTCGTTCATGTCAGGGCTGCCCTGCAGTATGAGTGCAGGATTTCCCCTTAACACATCCATTTAAGGTGCAGCAAATTAAGGCAAGATGAATGTGGAGAGTATCAAAACTAACTAAGTAAGAGATCGTAATGGTCTTAGTTTTTCCCCAGACTTGTTTTGCAAGTTTTGTCATTACTTGTTGTATTATTTGTTATCTGTGCTAGCTTTTCCAGCTTTTCCATCACACAGATATGATCATAATAATGGTCTAGAATTGTGTGAAATTGCATTTTCATAGCCAAAGTGCCCCCCCCCCATCAGTTTGGATTTGGCCCCTATATGTTTCTAGTAAAAAACTATAATATGAGATGCTTTTTTCTGATTTATTTTTCTGGCATAAAGGTGTTCTTAAAATATGTAGGATCCCTAATTAGTAATTATTTTTGAGAATCTGAGCTGGCAGGCACATAATTTGTCAGTCAGTTCAGAGAACTTGAAATTGTATGAAAGCACAGAGTGGCAAGTAATAAAAATAAAGGAACTTTTATCCTGGCAAAACATATTTATAAACACAGAGAGAGACAACACTTTATATCCGACTTAGAAAGAGAATCAACAGGGTTTTTTTTTCAGACTTTCCTCTCGGGCTTCCGTATTAAAGTAGTACTTTGCATCTTGACACAATAGGCGGTTGCTTTCAGCCCATGGTCCACCATTAAATTACCGTTTTGGCCCTCAAGGGTTACAGTTTGGGCACCCCTGTTTTAGACCAGTTTTTGGTGGAGGACCCCAAACTGCCACCATAAACATGCCTCTAAACCTTTAACAGATCCAGGGAAACCCTGAAGAGGCAGGGTGTTTCCTCGAGTAGACAGGATTAGGAATTACACTGATGCCGATTGAGACTGTACGCTCACCAACATCCTATTTGCATCATTATGAGAAAAAGCTGCATTCAAATATTCGCTCCAGATAAAGCCGCTTGCTTGCTCGCTCGGCTGAAGAAAGCAAAAGCATGCTCTCTGTGAAAATAGGTCTGTCAGGCCTCCTAAGGAGTGTCTGTGCAGGATGCTGAATGATATTCGCATCTTAGCCGTGTGTTTGTTAGGCTGTAGCTTGATGCATAATGGCAGTTAATTACGGTGGAAGCTGGTTACGATTAAATGCTTGGAGTTCAAACACTTTGTGTCACTTTCAGTGTTGTGTCAATAGAGTCCCCCCTCTTCCTCCCTCCTTTCACCCGCGTGAAGAGCTGATCCCAAACATGAGGGAAGAGCTGTCTCACTCACTGGAGTAAGCCTATAAATAGCCTGCCTCTCACAAGCAGCGTACTTTGGGTGTCTTGTAGATTTTTTCCTCCAAAAGACTTCTAACAGACAGAGCAAAAAAAAAAAAAAGACATTAAAGCATATTTCTTTCTATGAGTGGGTGTGGTGGTCACATATCAAGCTAACCATAGTCAGCAGTGTTTTGGCACTCCTTATGATGCATATATGAGTTGAATGAAGTCTTTGTAGACTGTGTAGATGAGAAGATTCTGTGTTATGGCTGCACAGCCTTATCCCAATACTACAAGATACACTATATTGCTAAAAGTATTCGCTCACCTGCCTTGACTCCCATATGAACTTAAGTGATATCCCATTCTTAATCTATAGGGTTTAGTATGACGTCGGTCCACCCTTTGCAGCTATAACAGCTTCAACTCTTCTGGGAAGGCTTTCCACAAGGTTTAGGAGTGTGTTTATGGGAATTTTTGACCATTCTTCCAGAAGTGAATTGGTCACACACTAGCCCCATTCACACTGGCGTTTGGATGCGGCTTTAGTACGCCAATTCCCTGCCTCCGTCTCGGTGTGAAATTTTGCTCCGGCGCTGATCGGCCTCTGGAGGTAGTATCAGGGCCGTGTTATTGGTAAACCGAACCAGTGTGAACAGATAAGCCGGCTTCGCGTATCGGGGGCGTGTTGATCGGATGGTCGATTAACTATACAGGTCCTTCACTCAACTTAATACAGAGAAATGTCCCACAAAGCAACGTTGCATGACCAAACAAAAGTAATGTAACTGTAACTGTCTTTGGCTACTTATATAAGGAAAAAAATACTGCAGATATATGTGGAGAAGCGTCCGTCCTCCCGCCCGTCCTACCGACTCTTTCTGTCGGACATTTCTGCCTGAAAAAAAAGCATCGGTCACCGGCAAAAAACTTTAACTGACCGAGTGTTTGTGATGAAAATAAATCACTGTGACATCAGTCCTCCTGACAGAGACTTAAGTGATCTTTCCCACAGAAAACAGCCTCAGTCCCTGCGAGTGAGGGAGTCAGATTGACAGGGGGGACATCGGGGAAACACCTTGAAAGCACACAGACGTCATCATCATGACGTGTACCGTCATGCCTCTTTAGGAGCCGCAGCCCCAGCTTTCTGTGTGAATTCACGGTGGTTCGACTTCAAGGCAGAGATGTTTCGCTCTGTGTGAATCACCAATGGCGGAGAATTGGCGAACCGCTGCTATGCGTCTTCTCCTGTGTGAATGAGGCTACTGATGTTGGACGGGAAGGCCTGGCTCTCAGTCTCTAATTCGTCCCATAGGTGTTCTATCGGGTTGAGGTCAGGACTCTGTGCAGGCCAGTCAAGTTCATCCACACCAAACTCTCTCATCCATGTCTTTATGGACCTTGCTTTGTGCACTGGTGCACAGTCATGTTTGGAACAGGAAGGGGCCATCCCCAAACTGTTCCCACAAAGTTGGGAGCATGAAATTGTCCAACATCTCTTGGTATGCTGAAGTATTCAGAGTTCTTTTCACTGGAAGTACGGGGCCAAGTCCAGCTCCTGACAAACAATCCCACACCATAATCCCCCCCAAACTTTTATAATTTAAAAACCAAAAATATGTTTCAATTTGGATTATATAGAGTTTTGATTATCCAGTTGGGTTTTTGATTTTGCCATTATATTTCACCTTAAAAACTATTTACCTTGCCTTGTTTGGTGTCATTATTTTCAGCACAACCTCACATGTGTGACTGTACAGTTATTTTTTCGAGCAGGAAAGAGTTAGATTTTTTACTGTGAAAACCACAAATATGTTTAACAAACCATTTTTATTACTTATAATGCAAATATAAATTGTTGTTTGCTAAATTTGTGCATACATTTTTGAAATGTACAAAGTTATATGTAACTATTTACATTTAAATGCAGTCAATGCCTCAGGCTCAGGTCTCCCTCAGCTCCTTCCAGCTCAATGAAGAGCTGTACTGCCTGCTCCACATTCAGCAGTCTCCTCAATGTTTTGACTCATTAAACCAAAAAAAACGACTCCACTACACACTAAACACACTACACGAAACACAAAATAACACACTAACTATACACTCCAAACACGCTAAATGTCACAAATCTCTCAACTCTCAAAGCTCGCTATCTCTATCGCTGTCTCTATCACTGTCACTGTCGCTGTCACTCTTTCGCCGCCGTCCCTCCCACAACTTCCCCCTGTTCCTCACCAACCAAATCACGTGCTTTGCCATATAATTTTGTGATTGGTTGGTGCGGTGACTTCTTCCACCAATATGAAAGGGGTTTTGTTTGCTTGGAAACACAATTGCTTACGGACACTTTCGTGAGAAAATCCCATTTTTATCGCTTCTTCCTGCACCAAACATGTCGGCAATGTTCGCGAAAAGCGTGGCGGACATTATTTATCATAAGTCCAGTTTTACTTGGCCTATCAACACAGTTTAAACACTGGTATATAGTTTGAAGGCCGCACCAAAACATAAGTCAGAACTGAGACTCACGGAGGCTGCGTCTTACTGCTACGTCCGTCCTATATTGGTCACATGATTTGGACGCGCTGGTGCGTCCATTAACCTCATTAATGTGCAAAAAAATAATTTTGGTAACCACACAACTTCAGAGCAGACAAAATTGTGCGCAGCTCCTGTGATCTGGTGCCGACCCCAGGCTTGGAACCACTGCTTTACACTACTGCATCTGATGCTTTGCATTGCACTTGCTGATGTATGGCTTGGATGCAGCTGCTCGGCCATGGAAACCCATTCCATGAAGCTCTGTATGTACTGTTCTTGAGCTAATCTGAAGGTCACATGAAGTTTGGAGGTCTGTAGTGACTGACTCTGAAGAAAGTTGTTGACCTCTGCGCACTATGCACCTCAGCATGCTGACCCTGCTTCATCATTTTACATGCCCCGCTGAGTTGCTGTCCTTCCCAATCGCTTCTCCTTTGTTATAATACCACTGACAGTTGACTGTGGAATATTTAGGAGCGGGGAAATTTCACGACTGGACTTGTTGCACAGGTGGCATCCTATCAGTACCACACTGGAATTCACTGAGCTTCTGAGAGCGACCCATTCTTTCACAAATGTTTGTGGAAACAGTCTGCATGCCTAGGTGCTTGCTTTTATATACCTGTGACCATGGAAGTAATTGGAACACTTGATTTCAATCATTTGGATGGGTGAGTGAATACTTTTGGCAATATAGTGTACAATATGAAACACAACAGGCCCTCTGTGTTAGAGGAATATTGCCATGTCACCGCATACAGTTTGATCTTGAGATGGAAAATATGCTTTTTGTAACTTTACAGCTCAGGTTACGCTGTTGCAAGCACCTGTGTTCACAGGCATCACCAATGTAAATGCCCTCTAAACAGCCGCAGTTGTGTGTGTTTGACTTGCCACTCTGCATTGATTGAAGCCTTTATTTATATTTAAATTAGAATAACCAGTAATGTAACTTAAGTGTACAATTTACTCAAGTACTGTACTCAAGTACAATTTTGAGCTACCTAATTTATGTATTCTCATTTTACGTTTTTTTTTTTCCTGCTTTCACTCAGCTACGTTTATTTGACAGATTACAGACTATTATCGAAAAAATAGAATCGCTTGATTGCAGTTAAAAGTTATAATTTCTGTGAAACCTCCACAGAATAAAAGTCAGTTGCTAAATTTGCACTATTGTGCCTAAAAGAACCTCACCACAAAATACAATGTCTTAGACGGTGGATTCATAAACTGCTATGCAGCACACTGGTTGTGCCCACAAGCTGTACACCATAGGTGGCCCAGCGGACCTCCAACTCTGCCAGTCATAGCGCCTGTTTCAACTTTAAGTCCCACAGTACTGCTGGTCCAAGATGCTGTCTGACAGTTCCTTTTTTTAACACTTGTAACAGTATTCCTCTGGATCTTACCTTCACTCTCTGTTATGTGTGAGATGATCTCTAATCCATCATGCTGTTTTTTAGATTCACTCGTTTAACCTGTGCATGATGATTAAAACCGGTACCCTGATGTTAAAACAATCTGCCTTCTCCGACTCCAGTTATCAGTAATTGTTTGAACATCTAAAGCGAAAGACAAACAGTTCAAGTCATTTTCCATTGCCATTGTCAGCCCTCTGCGCCATCCTCGCTAAATCTAATTATGACGGCAAACATCAGTTTTTGCCGTGTTTAAAGCGGCCAACAGTTAATCATTATTTGCTTTTTGTAGAGTTTCACATGCTCATTTTGTCTTTCTAAGGTAAAGTCGCCCTCCAGGTGAGAGCTGCACTGTCTGTTTGCTGTGTCACTTTTTCAATAAGTTAACCGGTCAGGCAAAAAACAGCAGGGCTCAGTTGTTAATGCCGACTTGATTAAATAGAGCAGCAGGCAGCCACTCAGATATGACAACAAAGAGACACGGTGTTAAAACACCTCATATAGTACTATAGACACTGAACTGAAATGTTCTTACCCTTTTTTCTGATCAACTCCTAATCAATTTATTCCCATCCAAACCTGTCCTGTTTTGATCACTTCATCACAATCCTGTTTCAGTCATGTTGAGTATTGCTGGTCTTTTGCCAGATGGTACATTTAGTTTTAATAATAATGAAGTGATTAGACCCGTTCACTTTACTAATGTAGCTCTAAAACTGGCCTCCCGACCTATGAGAATGCTACATGTTGACCTTGTGCTGAAACAATTAAGGCGTATTAAATGGCTGCTGGATGACGCTTAGGCATTTATTATCCTTCATCATACATTAAGTCCCTGCAAGCCTCAGGATATCTACTCCCCAGGCTTGGTTTTATTATCCGTTCCCATCCTGAAGTCGCAGTGGGAAGGCACCGCGGGATTCCCATGGGTCCTGTGGGATTCCTACTCCAAAGTCAGCCTTCTATCAAAGTTCACCATACATGAAGCCAGTTAAAGATTTTGCTTTCTGTCAGTCTACTCTTTTCAGTGGCCATGCCTGCTTATGGTCATGGTCAGGGAAAGAAGAGAGTGAGTGCACAAATTGATGAATAAATGAATGAATACATAGATTTCTTTTTCTGTGAGAACCCTACAAACCATTCCCACCATAGCTGGCCTGTTGCACCAACCTTTAATTGATAATGAAGAGTCTATAGTAGTAAAACTTCACATGAAAGATAAAAAAAATGTCCACATATATCTTGTGCTGATCGTCCCCGATACGCCAGTATCTGTCTAGCCCAATGAGCTAAAAGTAATTCTGTATGTGTTAGTAATGGCATTTGAGAGTTAGTCATTTTCTGGAAAACAATAAAAAATGTTGATGACTTGTCCTGCACTTGCAATTTTGTGACCAATGAAACCATTTTTTTTTTACGACTCGCCAAAGAGAGTGTTTCTTGAGGCTGGGTTTCAAAACTATACTGTCCAAAAACAAGGCTTTATAATTTGTGCAAAAACACGTTTTAACGTCATTTGTCTCAATGTTTCTTTATTTAGCTTAGTTAAATGTGCAGTTAGTGGTCCGATTACCTGACTTGGCCTCTGGAGTACCAGGAGCCAAACCTAGCAGGAAAAACCACCTCAGGACTGGATTCCCTGTCTTCAAACAACATCTGCCTGTCTCAGGCAATGTTTGGTCCTGTTTTGGCTGTGCTCAGCAAGAACTCCCAATCTGGGCCGATTCAGCTAGCTAAGACTGTGAAAGCGCTTTTAGTGCTATTGGCTACTGTAATCGCCAATCCTTAATCAGTCAATATCCACAAGAAGTCCTTTCCTAGTTTCCTGTTTTGACAGGAAATACGCAAATATGCATAATCAAATAGCACTCTGCTAGTGGTTTCATGGGTACTTAAGCTGCCACTGTGGTTAAACTCTGGTTGGAAACTCATGCCAGTATGTGGGCATGTTCATATCAAACATGTTTGGAGGGCTCTGGAGTGTTTTTCTTCTCGTAGTGGTTTGTTTAAACAGGTATGGCACCATGCTGACTCAACTTGGGTGTCACCAAATAAAAGCACTGTGACGCCTAAGGTACAGGGTTCATTTTGAAAGAGGACTAAGGTGTTGTGAAGTGTGAAGGTAATCTACACTGCATCAACAAACCAGTTACAGGAAACAAGTCAGAGGTGGAAAGTTTGGATGTTGAAATTCATGTTTGAAAAACTGACAAAAACAGCTGATTGCACGCTGCCACCTGTAATTCATGCATTCTTTACCTGACATGAACGTCTGATACAATATATTTCAGACAAGCCTGTGCAGATATTTCCAACATGCATCACTTCAGTTGCAAGGAATGGACTCCAGTTGATTTAACATCTTCCACCACCCAGAACCTCTTCCCTCTTATAAAAGAAATAAATCCAACAAAAAAGTATCAAAGTAAACTTTTCCACCATGTTTGGTCTGGAGAAAATGAACTATAGATGTCATTTGAGTGTCTTTGCTCCTTATGCGATCTCTGGTGGCAAGTGAATCTGGCTTGCTGACAGCAACTAAGAGATCATATCATGACTTTTGGAGACTTTCCGGTTGGGTTAATCCAAATGATGAAAAATAAGAGCTTGCTGTTATTGTTGAGGACATACACTGATGACCATGTGGCTTGACTCCGCTCTGTTCATATTATCTTAATGATGGCTCCTACATTCTCCTCAAGTGCTCTCATTGTGGCAATCACTAGTCACTGGCTGTGGTTGTCTTTCGATTATAACTACTCTGTTTTTGATTACACACACCTCCGGTTTGCAAAGCCAAGATGACCATATGCTGATGCAATAGATTACTATGAATAGCCCCCCTTGTGGGTATGGTCAGGCTCATTAGCTCAGGCTATCACAGCCGGGACCCCACTGAGCTGGCATATTTACACCACCAAAGATAGAACAGAGCAGGAAAAATTTCCTGTCTCAGACCTGGAAGCTATGCATACACTGCTCCCAGTACTTTGTCTTCAGTGACTATTACAGTGTATACAGTGTATGTTCAGTGACTTCTCTGCATCTCATTACTGGTTCAGAAATTCATTTTCCTTGTAAACATGTAAAGATGTTTCTGCTGCCAGCATGGAGTCTGGAGACTATATTTAGCCCTTAGTCACACGCCTGATGGTAGTGAATTCCCTAACTGAATAATGTAATTGAGCATTCAGGATGTGTATTTATAGTGTTGGCAGTAGTAGCACAAATGTGTGATACCAGACGTGACGCTGTGTTGATAAAGGGGTTGGAAATGGAGGAAGTGAACATTGTGAAAATGGCTTTATTCTTAATATTAAGTCTTTGCTTTGTGTCCAGCTCTCCATGTTTTCTCCAGACTTCTGAGCTCAACTTTTATGAGTAGAAGCTCAGCAGCAGAGACTGTGACTAAATACTTCATCTGACAGCTTGATTTTCTTTCTTCCTCTGCCAAAGTCTGTTCCAGTGTGTTGCTGCAGGAGTGGAAAAGTTTATGAAAGAAAGATCAGATGATGCTATTTTGGTTTTCCCCCCTGCTCTGCCCTCCTCCATCCTGTCATAACACGGAATTAGAATTTCAAAAGGAAAAAGATGTCGGAGAGAGCCGAACATTGCCACCAGCCATTGACGAAAAGTGAGGACTTTGAGTGTGATGTGTTCCTCACCAGTATGGAGCATCTTTCAGTGAAAATAATGTTTCATAATTAGTTATGAGAAATGATACATGATTGATATTTTTTTGAGAAATTACACTCATCTCTTAATTGAAAGTCCCATATGTGACTTGATTCATAATGTCACTGCTGATGAATTGTTAACCTCTAATGTGTATCTGCTTTGTTTATCACGACAAATTATTTATTATTCCCTCAACATAAGAATTTGAGAGTGCTAAAATAACATCCTGATCATTGAAGCTGGTAAGAAAAATAGTAGATGTTGGAAAGATTAATTGGTATTTATTATAAAGATGATTTGTTATACCTGTACCACACACTCTGTGTTAGATTGACACAATTTAGCTAATGCTTTCATTTAAAAGCAACACCTCTGTGGTGATAACATTAACGACAATGGTTTCATGACTGGTGTGAATGTTCCAGCCTCCTTGTCAACAACACCACACAATGTAAAGTGTATTGTATACTTTGCATGTTGCGTGCTATTGCCTGAATAATCGTTTGCATTTAAACCTCATTTTGGAAGTGGAAAGATGTTGCCATAGCAGGTGAGCAGATGGTGTTTAAGTTTTGAAAAAAAAGGCCTGCAGCTTTAGGCCACCTCTGCCTGCCACAGCCACTGTAGCCTTTCACTAGGGGTAAAAGTTGAGGGCCACTTTTTGCTACTGGGTAAAAACCTTATTGTGAGCTTCACTCTGTGCGCTGGGTTTTCTTCAAATAGCCAGCTGCTCTCATGATAGAATGCGTGCCAGACTCAATGACTTGTTTCAGATGGTCACTGTGACAGCCAGGCAGAAGTCAACAAGTTAGCTTGAAGCAACATTATGTATTTTGTCTTAAAATAACCTCAAAATCATTATGATGGTGCGCTGGCATGTCATGGAGGAATGGTGTCTCTGTCAGTCTTACTCTGCACCCCACTTGTATTGGCAATGTATAACTTGAGTGGGCAATGGTATCTCCCGAGAAAAGTATGTAAAGCATTATAGCACTAAGTCATGCAACACCAACTATGGTAGTAAGACTCGATCATATTTTTATGGAGAAAAGGGTTTTCTCTCTAATGTCCTTTCCCCGCTCTGCCTCCACTCTTGTGGTGTACAGAGTTTCCTGATGGACCGATGCTCACAAGATATTCAACTGAAAGTTAGCAAGCTATCTAGCTTGGAGAGCTTTTCTTGCCTATACAATAATTCATGATAGAATGCAATGTTGTACAATTCGGGTAACACAATGACTGGTGGGAGTAAACACTTGAGGCCTTTTTAATATGCCCTCTCCACCGAGTTGACTGATCTGTCAGTGGAAAAAGCAATCCAATGATTGCTGCGTGGCTACCAATGATTAGCCAATCGGCACCTTGGGTAGGACTAACACTTTGTCAAGCTGTTTGCTAAGTGGCCTCTCTTTCACATTTGGGCTGCTGAATAATAATCTTGACTTTCATTACAATATTGCCCAACATTGTAGTTTGTTCTGTTTTTTTTGCTCAACTCTTAAAACTCGGAAAAAAGCAGGATTTGGCATGGTGACGCATCAGTGTTGCCTTAAAAATGACATTAGACTCAGGCCGATATGTTGCTTTCTGGTGATTGGTTAGAACAAGTCGAAACACTTTGAGTTAGTAAGAGTGGAGGCGGTGTTTAACTGTCTGATGTAAGGCAAAGTAAACTGCACAGTACAAGAAAATATGGAAAGAAGATCAGTTGCTAAGTTGTTGCTAACATCGAGCTTATCTGGCTGTTTTTCTGAACTGTATCTCCCAGTTGTTGAGTCAGGTCACTGTGCCCCCCGAACAAGAGCAGAGCAGAAGAGTCTGCCTGGGCCCAAACAAGCAGAGGTGCGGACATGATCATGCTGCTGATGAAGAGAATGATCCGTCCCCCCCAACTCGCCTGAGCTGTTGATCTTACCAAGCAAAATAAGCAGTTGCTCAGTGAACCAGTCAGGAGAGTTGATAGTGGGAGTCTCTCAGGGGAAATGGCACAATTCCAGACGTACATGTGAATGTGGAGATGTACACACCAACTCTCAGCCATATATAAATGAGACGGGAACTTTACAGTGGGTCAACACAGCCAACTTTTTCCAGAGTTCATTGACCCCACTCAAGAGGATTTGACAATGTGTGTACGAGCAGAATGGGACAATGAATAGCCAGGCCCCATTGGACCCAGATAAGGAACTGGGATAAGGGTGGGAGTGTCGACGCCAAGCAAGGGAAGCTTGGGTTCACTCCAAGAGCCATAATTATCCAGGATGGGAAAGCTAGAGAGGGACACCGCCCCCCACCCATCATACTGATGAGGAAGGACTCATTCAGAAGATTCCCTCAAGAGACAACAGTGAGTGTTCGGTCCCCATGATATCTTGCACACAGTATAATAATGGAACTGATGCAAATGGGGCTTGGTGAGTATCAGGTTCAGTCACATTTAGCAGGTCTTGGCGGTCCTGTTCACTACAGAGCTAACTTTTCTTTGGTCAATTTTATCTGACTTATTCATTTTGGTCATCATGTATCTTTCCTTTTAGTACAAAAGATTAGTCACCTCCGGCAATAGTTGCACTAGACAGAAGATAGGAAGGAACAGTTCACCAAAAAAAAAGCAATTTTTGGATATTGGTTTTAAAAGAAGTCCCCATCTATTTCAGGTGTTGCTGCAACAATGTTGTTTTGTGGAGATCCAGAGGTGTTTTGTGAACTACGAAACTTCCCCTTACTTTCCTTTGGCATGGGGACGAGTAGCTAAAAACTGAATTTCAATTTTCTTGGGAACCTATCTTTTAAGGACTCCCAACTAGTTTTTAAGGGTGTCATTTGATTCATGAAGCTGGCTGCCACTGTTGTTTCCGTCAAAATGTTGTGCTGCAGGTCTGATTTTCACAGACATTAACAACCGCACAGTGAACATAGAACATAGTAAATAACTGTACCGTGTTTTGAAGGTTTATAAGCTATAACTGGGTTATTCTGACCCACTTTCTGTCTGTTTGACATAAAAATGCATCAACACAAAACCAGGTTACTTGAGCAACCGGGTTAAGAACAGAGTGCTCTGTGCTCGTACACATGTAGGGCTGGTTAGGTGGTAATATTATCAGACCCACAGTGTTCTAATGTCATGTTTGGATGGTGCATTGGTAGATGTTGGTGCCCTGCTGCCTCGGGGCCTTAAGTCCATCAGCCATTTCCTATCTGCACATGCTGAAAAGAGGGGTTAGCTGAAGAAGATTTCCATGTCTCTGTCTCTAGCCAGAACACACAAGGATTTCCCAAGCTGCACCTCCGTGTCCAGACACGCCTGGCTGTTAACTCATTTTTGATGTCTTAGGGTGTTGAGTGTATTTGTGATGTTTTCAGATTAAATGTTCATGTTGTGTGTTTATTTTGCTTGCACCATACAAAGAACGTCAGTGTAGCTTTCTCTTTCTTCATCTACTTACAGCTCCTTGCATCTTGTGTAACATTTAAAAGACGAGAGAATTAAGTGTAGATTATCCTAAAAGCTGGGTCTTATTATTGATCTGCTGCTAAGTTAGTTATTTTTTAGTGCTACATTATCACATAATGTTTCAGCTTGCTTTTGTTATCATTTGCTCAAGTTTTAAGATAGCTGTATCTACAAAATCTGCTGCTACCCCAATACAATAAAGATGAATTGAATATTGCTTCTACAGGTTGAAGTTTTAAAGGAAGAAAATCTTATGACAAAAACCAAAAGTATTGTATTATGATTTGGTGAAACAAAATCTTGCAAAGGCTTGTTTTACAGAAACATGAAGATCCACTGCTAACTATAGTTGCCCTTAAGCAGTTAGCTCAGTTAGCTGTGGAGCTAACAAATAGCTGTATTCATCTTAAAAAGCTTTAGTTAGGCCTTAAAGCTAATTTGTGCCAGTTGCTGCATGACTGTTTGAGCTTGCTAGCTAACAGCAGCTATAGTTAGCAGCAGCTAGCTTTAGCAACAGTAAAGCTATCTGTCCATCAGGTCAATTTGTAATCACAGAAAGTTGAGGCAGAGCAGCTAATAGACTTAAAAATCAGAAAGTATAAGTTATGTAGTAGTGGTGATCAGTAGTCATTGAGGCTCAGCCTTCAGAAACACTCCGCTGTGGCAGCGTTTGTGTTTTTCCAACCCAGTTCTTTTCTTGTTTATGGTCTGATGAACAGTAAATTCATCAAATTCAGGTAAATGACAACACATTTGGTCTTGGCAAACAGAAATGAGTTACATGTTTATTTGCATATAGAGCAGAGAAGTGAAATTTGATCACAAGTGGTCATTTGAGACGCATTTGGTGACGCATTCAAATGGTAGGTGTGAACTGACTTATATAGAGCTGTCGTGATCAGATTACTGAAGACACGTGTTAATGTAAGTTGTCAACAGGGCCTGTGTCTTGATTTTTGATGGTCAGGCAGTTTTGCTGAGTAGATTTGAGTGGAACTCCTTAGTAAACTCTGTAAGTGGTTTTACATAGGCGTTTTTTTTTTTTCTCAGTTAACATGTTGATATGGTCGGAAAAGCTCACAGCTTCTTGCTGACTTCTCACTTTGTATTCATCGCACTCTCAGGTTGAGGCTGACCGTGTGGGTTTTGTTATGGCTGGGATTTTCTCTACTAAGAACAAACCCAGAGCTGTGATCTTCTTTAAGAACACAAGGTTTGGATAATCTAGAAGCAGATAATGCTGTAAATGTTGCAGGAGGTTTATGTTTCAATATTTTTAATGGTTTGTCTTGAAACTGTTGGTATTCATACCTGGAATTGTGCACACAGTTTATGTGCAGTGCTTAAGCTTGCGTCAGCGCTGTTTATCAAAGGAATTTGGCTCACTTTCATCTTGTAAACCCAAAGTGTGTGTTTTAAAGAGCTCGCTTAGCAACAGCAGGCCTCCCGTCCACTTGTGTCTTTATCTGTGATCCACATCCACTTCACTCACATACACTCTGTTGTGATGATGTCGGTTTTACACCTCTTACCGTGTTTGTTATAGTCACACACGAACATGAACACACGCACATGCTTTACTCCCTGTTCTGCTGCGTTTCCTCAAAGCAACGGAGTCCACCGTAGAGACACAAACTGAATGATTACAGAAGTGTTCATACCTCTTTTATCTCCATAGAGGTCCAACTCCTGAAATAAAGGAGCCGTGGCTCACAGCCTGACTGTGCAGTTGCAGAAGCAGGGTGTTGAGATATCTGTCCTCCCTTCTCTGCTCCACATTAGATCACCAAGCTCTTATCGCCAGCAGCTACAGGGTTTGAAAACGGGATGCCGAAGTTGTGCGTTGCTCAAAGACGTCAAATGTCTTTATGGACTGGATAATTGGAGGGGATAGCTTTGCGGTCTAGATTGACTTTTTAGGATATTATAACAAACTCAGCAATACTTCACTTTCAATTAATTTATGTCAGAAATTACATTATTGTGTTGTACAGAAATAGCCTTAGGAATCTTTCCTGATCTGTGTTTTCTCTTTCCAGCTTGAAATGTGTTGTCTAAAAGCAAACAGACACATCATTAAGGCAAGGACCAGACTTAGAGTTGTCAAAATTTCAGAGGTCGACTTTGGGTCCGTTTCCTTTAAGTTTCATTGTTGATATAAATTCTCTGATAACAACGAATTCTAGTCAGACTAAACTGTGAATTTGTTATGTTTATAGTTACAGTTAGGCTGATGGAACCTATTACAGTTTCTTTACAAAAAACTGATGAGAAAAATTTGGAAGTTTTGTTCAATTCAGCGTATTCACAAACTACTAATAGTTTGCTGTAAACACTTTCAAGTGAGCTTTAGCTATAAATAAGACATAACAATAACATATAAAAACATCTAAAGAAGCAGCTTGAAAATTTAACCTCTGCAAATGCGAAAGAAAAAGATTGTGTTGATACCAGTGCCATTATCATTTCTGCTTATTGGTCTGACTCTTTCTTGATTCCTTTATTGATGTCTGATCATCATTTTAATCTAGGTTTTCTTAGTCAAATAAAAAAATCTCTGGAGCTTGTGTGCTTATAATGCATGATATTTACCCTATGTAACAGACATGCTGCTCAGTTAGGAAGTAGAGTGTCAAATACATTTAATTCTTGTAATTTTAGCCCGTGTTGTGGAGAAAGGTATGTCAGCATATTGCTGGTGTTTCCAACCGTTTCCTCCTCTCTGCCACGACTCTTCCTTATTGCAAGTTTCCAGCAGCATGGATGCACAAGTTTGATGTCTTTGTTTTGCAATGCGCATCTATCAGAAAAACACGTGTGCATCAATAAATGGAATTGATATGCTCAAAGGTATTCAACCCCAATGAACTGGACAATTTGGAACCAGTTCTTGACTCGGTTCTTGATTTGTCCAAACCTAGCTAAATATATGGAGGATTTGTTAATATACGTGCTCTTTGCTCCTGGTTAAACTCTTGTGAGAAATACGCTTATTTGCTTTCTTCCCGAGAGGTGGATGAGAAGATCAATACCACTCTTGTATGTGTAAGCTAAATAAGAAGCTCCAGCCTGAAGGCGGTTAGTTTAGCTTAAAGACTGGAAACAGGAGGAACCAGCTGGTCTGGCTTTCTCTACAGGTAAGAAATCTAGCCTACAAGAAAGATATTCCAACTGCATGTATGAAAAAAAGACTCATCCAATTTGAATCTGTCTATTTGTTGAAAAACTTGGCCTGTTGAACTGGGCTGAACTTTTACCAAAAGACATTATCTTATGACATACACATCTGTTTAAGTCCAGACAATTACATTGTAATTACATTACATTGTGAGAAGTATACTGTATTCCTCAACTTCACGTCGCAATAAAAGATAAAATGTTTGCTATTATTCCAGAGCTTTGCAATCCTCTCTCCGACCGTTAGAAACCTGATATGTCATGGCGTTCATGGCTCTGTTCATGGCTTCCTGGATTGGTAAGTCACATTTGGACAGTGCCATGCTAGCTTTTTTTAAACTCCTGTTTCCAGTGCTTATGCTAAGCTAAGCTAATAAGCTTCTAACTGTAGCTCCATATTTAGTTGTACAGGCATGGGAGATGGAGCAGTCTTCTTGAATAACCTTTACAAAGAAAGCAAATAATGCTACACAATTTCTGTGAAAAAAAGTTTCATGTACTGCACTTCATCTACTTAGCCAGTTACAGTGGATGCATCTTCTCGATTGTATAATGCTGATAAAACAAAAGCAGTAACGTGATCACATGAGAGAAACATGAGAGAAACAGTTAAACCATAACCAATTGTCTTTGGTGACCGCTGATATTTGGATATGCTAGAGCTAAAATTGCTCCTTAAACCCAACCGGTGGTCTGACATTACTGTGTAGAGCCCTGCCCTCCTGCTGCTAGGGCGCTTGTGTCTTATTTTTAAGCTTATCTGACACTCTCTCTTTGCCTTTGCTGTTTAAAGGCCTCACTTTTAAATATTTGTCTTTCCTTGCCACATCCTCAACGCGTCTGCATAAATATCTGCTGGGCACATTATGAGCGTCACAAGTCAGCTCCTCCTCTGCAAAGTCCTCTGACACGTACTGTTATCAACCTGTTTTGCAGCTAAGACAAAAATTTGAATTTTGGACACTTGGTGAAAGTCCAGATTCTTTGCATCGACTGTGTTACTGTGGATGGATAGTCAGCGAATGAACTAAGGTTCTCCGGCTGGGTTGCACTTCTTCTCTCTTCTCATTCCCGTTATCTCCCGCAGAGACCTCTTCGCTCACCAGTCCCCTTTATCTTTTTCCCATACACACTCAGCCACACATTCCCAGCAGGACGGGTGTTTATTTAACCCTAAGCCTTTGATGGAGAGTGCTTATTGTCTCTGGTCCACGTACAGTCAGTGGGCGAATTTTTCCCAGTTAAGGCCATTGTGTTTTTTTCCACCCCGGCCCCAGCCTGAAAAGTATTGCCTGGTCTGGCCAAGTCATTAAGCAGAGCCTGGTACTGAGTGACTATGCCTATGACTATACTTTTCCTCTGGCCTCTTGCTTTTTTCAGGTTTCCTGGTCTGGATTCATGAGCACCTGGATGGTATTACTGTACGCCCTGCCTCTAGAAATCTTGGCTATGATTTGGTCATGAACATGTAGTTTTGGTGAAGCGTGTACATGCACTAATCTGCATTGCTCAATCTTCTATCGCTCACATCTACGACTGGTTTCGCTCAACAACTTGCTAAGCCATAATGGAAAACTCCCTCCCAATGAACATCAGTATCTGACTGTTTGACATCCTCCGGTTCCCATTTAAGGCAAGCCAAGATGAACGCTAATAGAGCAATACATAACGCGCACTCTCTCTCTCTCTCTCTCTCTCTCTCTCTTTCTCTTTCTCTTTCTCTCTTTCTCTTTCTCTTTCTCTTTCTCTCTCTCTCTCTCTCTCTCTCTCTCTCTCTCTCTCTCTCTCTCTCTCTCTCTCTCTCTCTCCCTCTCTCTGCAGGCACTCCATCACTACTGAAATAGCTTGATAGCTCCTGTTATATGTCACATGGCACTCCAAAGAGTTTCAGCTCTGTATTTATTATACCAGAGAAGGCATAGTGTGAATTACTGACTGTACATGTGGACTGTATATACAGTACATGGTGATGTGTGTTGTACATGGTGTTTTGTGGCTGTTGCTGATCATTTGTCGTGCTGCATCCAGAATGCTCACGTTGTTTGCTTCCCGCAGATGCAAATAGAGGACCAGCTGCACAGAGGGGTGGGGGACTAAAGGGGCGGGGGTATTGAGTGTTACTCCTCAGCAAGCTGCTGTGGTGTTGGAGCTTGGCGCCTGCTTTAATTACTGCATCATTAGTCCTCCCACTCTCAGCCTCACTACTGGAGAAAATGAAGGCCCAGAACAGTTGAGGACCTTGAATGTGAACATGAGATCAGTACTACATCCCGAAACAATCAAATCTATCTTAGCCAATAGCTGACACATTACTGTGAATCACCGTAACATTGAAATAGTCTTCTGTCTTTGCACCAGTGCTACATGCTCCATGCAGGGCAAATACCGGACAAGTGTACAGCATGTTCAGGGTCTTTATAGCAATCACAAGCATATTAGTTGTCTTGAACATTCCCTGTTGAGCTTTATTAGCACATAAACAAATGGTATACGTTAGTTATTTTATATTACACTCTATGTAGCTGTTATAGTTATGTAAACTACATCTGCTGGTGAAGGCTATGTGATGCAGTAGAAAGCTCTGGAAGATATATGGGCGTTGAGATAAGAATTTACTATTATAACTCCCAGTTTCAGAAGTTCCCTTTTTAAAGGAAGAGTTCACCAGGCGATGAAGATTCAGTCATATTCCACTCGCCCCATTGATGATAGAAAGTCAGGTGAATGGGAAAAGTCCACTAAACCATTTCTGGAGCTACACAGCAAAACAGCACTGCGGCATTCTCCCAAACAACTAAAGTAGACGGTGAACTTTTAAAATGTAAAAAAACAAAACAAATGAAAAACATAAAACGTATAATGGCTCCGTACAGCTTACTGTGCCAAGTGCTTGCTAATGCGTTAAGCTTAGAAGTTAAGGTTAAGATTTTTCACCTTTCAAAAAAGTTGTAAATAGCATCTTTTTAAATCAATTTTGGATCTCTGGGCTTCTGTAGACAGAGAAGCAAAGCAGTGTTGCAGCAGTCTCCAAACAGCTCAGATGCTGTTTCGCTGTGAAGCTCTAGAAATGTTTTAAGGACTGTTAAACTTCCATTGTGAGTTTCCATCGGCACCAGGGTGGCTAGATAATGACTGAATTTTCCTTTTTTGGGTGAACTTTTCTTTTAAACTGGGCATGTCTTTGTGAGTTTTTAAAACCGGCGATCTTGCAGTAAACACTGGCATTGCATAACAAACTTTGAATGTGTTTGGTGAGAATGCCCGCTCTTTGCTCTGTGTATCTCATTTATATGCAGACCAAGTAATTGGCTTAAGGTAGCGTCTTAGGGTAACTTGCTCTCTGTGACTTTAGTTGAGGCGTGTAATCGATGTGACTCAAAGGAGCAGCTGTGCACTGCTTCATAGAGCCTAAACTATGAGGCTTTTCACTTTCACTTTTGGCTTTTGATAAATGTCATTTGAAAACTTTTCTGTGAGCGTGTTACTAATCACATTAAAGATCGTTGATTCTATTAAGGTGTGCTAGCAAGCCATGCCAGCGAATCTGCATACCCAATACACTGACAGTGAAGCAACTAAATGGAATTCAACCATTGTTGTATGCAGCTCCATGGTCGACTTTGCTGATGTGAACAGTGGTGAACAGCTGAGTGGGAGTTCGACCACTCCCTGCTGATTTCCCCTTTGTTTTTGAACTTCTCTCTGGGCTTTTGCCAGTTTTCCAGCATACGTGTGCATTTGTTGAGAGCCGTGTGTCGACTATGTGTTCCTGTGTGTGTGTGGTCCCCGTCGCTGCCTTATCATCCCCGGCCTTTGCAGGGGGTTATCACTCGGTCTACCACTACCGACAGTGAAGTTTCCACTGCTGACAGCTCGAACAATGCAGACCCTCCCTCGCCTCTCCACCACCTCTGCCTCTCCTCTGGCAGCTATATATAGACCTCAACCACAAGTATATCTTTGTCTAAGACATCCTATTATTTCTTCATGGTGTTCGCCGGAAAAAGGTCCCATGGCAGCAGCCTGGGAAACTGTGTGACAGTTAAGTATTCAGCCTCACCCAAATTTCCTCTTCCAGTGACAAACAGTGAGAAAGTTAGAAAGGCAGACTATAAATCAAGCAGGAATTGGAGGTTTTAAGGTTCAAGTTGGGATTTGACTTGTCTAAATAAAGCTCTTCCAAACTGCAATGTGTTTTTGTGGTTCAGTGGCCTTCATTGATGAAAAAAAGTTGCGTTTGAACAGAAAAGGTGGACATGGCAGCAGCGATTTCAGTGGTCCTTTGACAGGCAGTAGATAAAGAGAAGAGAGTTCACACTTGCCATGTACACACTCACTTGTTTGAAGGGTTGCCCTGGCCATTTGCCTGCAGCCTGTCACCACCTCTTCAAACAAGTGTCCGTTTGGCTCCACGGGATAGGCGAGCCCTGAGATGCTGGTCCACATACCAGCTGAACAGATGGCACCATCTCTACCTTACTGGCTTCACAGGCTTTTATTACCCAATTTAGCCAGCTAGAGGCTAGTGAGTGAGGGTAGACCAAAGCCTGGTGAAAAGGGAGTATATTCATCCACCTGCTAATGCTCATCACTGAACTTATAGGTATTTGCTATGTCCGTATGACAGATGGTAACCTTGTTAAACTCTGTATGTAAAACTCTTGAATGTATGTTGCTTTACTGTACCTCTGAGGTAATATGGCAGAGAGAAAATGATGTACTTAGGCTATTTAAAGCTGTCCAATAGATATAAAACTGTCAGACACAAAGTAGTACCAAGGTTTACAAGGTTTGGCATCTGGTTTGTGCTCCTGTCTTGTAAAATGAGTTAAAAACTATTACCCAGCAGCTTCTTCATGTGGCACATCTTTATTATCTTTATATGTAGAGGTACGGGGATATGAGGAACATTAAGCTGTTTTACAGGCATTGGATTGTTGACCCCTACACCCCTGGTCTGGTTATATGTCCTTCTGTCTCACTCCTCTTTATCTGAATATCTACCTGTAGTAATCAATGGACTGTAACTGCAACATTTCGGGCTACTATCTATCTTCAGTTTTTATTTCCAAGTAATGGACCTGTCTGTGTAACGTATCCTGAATCAACATGTGACTCGAGGATAAATGACTTCCAAAAAGCAACATGTGACCTTAGCGTTCATACTTAAATGAGCAGATAGGGTAGCAGAGGGAGTCGAGGCCTGTCTGCCCTTCTGTTCTGAGTAACAGCATATCGAGTCAGAGCTCAGTCTGTTTGCTCGTCCCATCTTGCGCTTTCATTATCTGACAATAAGCAAATGGCTTGCATTTCCATCGTGCCACAATCTTGTCAGTCCATCTACATTGAATTGCATAAGGGCCGATGTTAAACATATTTTGTGGACTTCATCGACCTTTCCATCAGCATCGGATTAAGTAGATAATGACAATGATTTTTCATTTTCATTTTCAGAATCAGAAATCCTTTAATGTCCCACAGACGGGGAAATGTGTTTGTCCCAGCAGCGACAGAATATCGCAGAACAAAAACCAATACGAAAAATAAACAATGTAATTAAAAGGGAAGAAATAGAACAGAATAGACTTATATACATATTTACATGATATAGTGCAAAATTAACAGCACATTTTTATACTCAGATTTTAGATATAAATAATAAATATGGGTGTTAAGGAAATTGACCAGATAGTGCAAAAACAGAAATTAGTTTTGTACAGACAAAACATTTTTTTGGGTGAACTGTTCCTTAAAAACTACTTCCAACCCCCTTTGGCCAAAATGCTTAACCCCTATCCCCTTCAGTAGAAGAGCTCAGGGCCTGTACATATTCTTTTCTGTGTAAATATGCAGGAAAAAATGTCTGTGTGTTTCCCTGTTGGGATAAAATGATGATGAAGTGGTGTGAAAGCTACTGTATGTTTGCGTTCTCAGCAGTAAGTCGAGCGGACCAGGTCTCACTGAGGCACTTGCTATTTCCTTCCTGCTCACATATTCATGTTTGTACACATGGATTCAGAGATGGCGACAGTAAGTCAATGTGAGCGGTGGCTTATCTGATTGGCTGCTGACAGAGGGAAAGTAGTGTGTGAAGGGACACTTAAGGAAACGGGTGGCTTGTGATGCTGGTCTGGCTCTGGCCTTTCCAGTCCATCTTATTTGATACTTCATCATACTACTTCTTTCTTCTTCTCAGTACAAGTCTCAGTACATACAGTGACACTGACAGCGTGCCAACATCTGATTTATCAGATTTACACTGGGAATCTTTCCACTACGAAGGTAGCTAGCTGCACCGAATAGATTGAGCTTTGACCTTTTGGTAACTGTGCCTAGGCTCACTGGCCCCTCTCTTTTCCCTACAATATAAATGATGTTCTCCCATCCCAATGTGAGTTGTAGGAGTTCAAATTAAATGAAGTAATTCAGATGACCTTATCTTGTTGGCGTTCTTACATTAATTTGATTACTAGAATGAGTCTACCAGAAAGTAAAGCTATCACACTAGCCATCCAGGAACTTGCTAGTGCCTGTTGGTTACAGTCATAGTTACAAGAGCTCTCCAAGCGAGCCATTCTGCTAAATTTCAGTTAGCAAGCTTATTAGCTTGGTTACTAACAGGATGATAAGTTCACATGGTTAACCCAGAAGATGCACTTTATACCATCAATTCCTGTTTCATAAGTGTCTCAAACTGTATTCTTGAGAACTCCGACAGTGGGGTGTGAAATAGAAGCGGATGATGCAACATAGCCAATAAGCCGCAATAACTTCCTTAATTTTGGGCTCTTTTGCTCTGCATTCCCTCAAAGGTCACCAGAGTCAAGACACTATGCAAATGGATGTTGACATGAATTCCCAAGTCAAGAGTTTACAAAGTTAAGTAATTATCTTTCATTAACTTTTGTGAGAGATGACACTGACTGCCGAGTCAAATGACCTTTGGATACTAAAAATAGTGGCCCTGTGGCTTAACCCCCTCATTTCATAAAATGCATGTGTGCGTGAACATGCACATGGGCATTGCCAGGCCCAGTGTGTGTTTGTGTATGCCTTAAACTCATCAGTGTATGTATCTGTCTGTGTGACTCAGTGGAGGGGTGGCTGAATTACCCCAAATGGTTTAGTTTTTGTGAGAAGCGACAGTGTGTGTCCAGGCAAAGGGTGTGAGTTTGTATGAATTTTACATCTGGAACAGAGAGATTACATACAACTTTGTCTCTCAATTCCTGTTTACGTCTCGCATGATGACCAGTCTACACGCCTTATCCTGTGTGTGAGTGCGTGCGGGTGTGTGTGGCAAGCTGTCTGTGTGTAGTTTCCCCATTTTGTCTTATTGTATGCCCTTGTTCTGCCGGAAGGTCACCAGAGAGTGACAGGGCTGCCCCGGAGACATGATTAGATATATCAGATGATGAATGGGAACAGACTGGAGTAAATAGGAACCAGCATGGTTGCATCTGTAAAACTGATGAGGTGTTTTGTGAGACCCACTGCGCTCCAAAAGGAGATGACGCTCGACAGACGGCAAGGACACAAATAAATGGCTGAAAACAGTTAATCATTTCGAGGATGGGAATAGATCTCAGGCAGGGCAGCATTCAGTCGGTTGTGCAGCAAATTGTTTGCCTTTGTTCAGGTGAACATTATTTTCTGCCCACGTCACGGCTCCCACTCACTCTATATGATCTAACAGTATGACTGTATGAGGGTCAAACTATTCGTGGAATACGCTTATTTCTCAGTATCTGGCTTGGAAGTGTGAATACTTGGATGACAGAGTAAAATCAATTGATTGTTTTGCTGCTGCTGGCCTCAACAATCAGACAGACCCGCAGTAGGTTTGTACAGTACAACTTAATGGAACATATATATTTAGATCCAAGGGATTCACCAGTGTTACATCACCATGATTTCTTTAGATTTTTCAGTGAATTAAAAAAGTGTTGTCTTTTTTATCTAGATCAGATCAAAGTTGAACTTTTTCCAGTATCAGTATCTCCCATTATGTTAGTTATTGCAATTCATGTTTACCATGTAGCATGTTGATGATAGAATTTAGCTCAGCGCTCCACTGTGTCTAAGTTTAGCCTCACAGAGCTGCTAGCGTGGCTGTAGACTCTCAGTCCACACAAGGTATTTTCTTCCGTGTGCCCTTTTTCAGTTGTTTCTGATAAGGTGAGAGCATTTGTGGCGGCAAGAAGTGCTACACCCAGCGTCCTTTTTCAGAGCCCCCTGCCCTTTTTTGTGCAGCTGGTTGAAAATCTCTCAACTTTTCAGGAAGGTGTTTGGGTCGTCTTTGTCAGGCAACTAATCATATAATTGGAGAGGCTTGTTCTGGCTGTGTTTGTCTATCCTGAGCTTTATCAGACAGGCAATATCGTAACAGAGACAGAACAGCCTTTGTTGGAGTACACCATCTGTACACTGAATGTTGCTGGTGAGTGTTGTGCTTTTATCACCCTATGTGTTGTAAGCTTGTTGTTAGCGGTGTAATCAGCCCTCTGTTACCATAGCATTAGCCAATGTCAGTCAAAACCCATGTGCAGTGTTTTTTTTCTCTTACTGCACAAGCGCTCCCAAGCCTGAAAACAATGTTTATTGGACATGGGCCCTAGGTCTTTCTTTTCACACAGATACGAGATTATTATCAAACAACTTCAATGCACTTGTGACTTCACTATGAAGAGACAAATATGTGCAAATAGCTGAACCGAGTGGCTTTGCAGTATATATGTCTGCAAGACAGTTATCCTTCTTCCAGTGCTGTGGCCACGCAAAGATGTCTCATTTCTCACACTCTCTCCCCTCTCCATCTGTCTTTCAAATGACCTACATGGCCACCAGGCTAGTTCTCTAACTCTAAAATAAGTTATTAACTCCTCATGCTGCCAAATGTATGACACACTTGAAATGTCCTCTGAAATGTAGGCCAGCCTCATCACTTTCCCAACTGCTGCTCCGTGATGTCAGTTCATAAGAAAGTTGCAAAACTCGATTGAGAAATGTGTTTCATGAATGTTTTTTGTGAAATCTAAAATCGTAAAGTCAAATAGCCAAAAAAGGAAAATAATGAAGGGAATCCTAATGCTCTGCCAACCGGGGCGAGGTTGAGATAAAGAACATATGTCGTCAAAGTGTCTCCTACAGTACGCATGCAGCTCATCATGTTGGTGGTCATGAAATCTTAAAATATCGTGGTGGAAACCACACAGAATATTTTATTTAGGAAGAGAGGAGAAATGAAACTGAAGGGATAGGAGCATTCAGAGAGTTCAGCTGCAGGTCACTGGGAAATACTCTGTTATTCATCAGCGGTCTAAATACCGCCACCCAAACCCACACATGCAGGTTCTAACACAGTTGGGGCCTTCACTTGTACATTTCAGCCATCTTTAACAAGCTTGTCGTGTGTCCCATGTCTCCGTCCAGCCCAGGTTTTGACCACTGAGGCCTGTTGTGGTGTTTTCTGGGGCCTGACTCATCGACTCTGGGTTTTGTTGAGGTCTGGGCCTGGGCACACTGTTGTGGAAAAGCCAGCGCCCTCTCCACTGTTTATTTTGGAAGTCTGCTTTTCTGGCGCTCTGTGAAGGTCGATGCCGAGGGGAGCCATTAAATGAGAGGACTTCTTAGGAGTTATGTTCTTGATTTGGACATATTTTGGACCTGTTTTCTGTTGGAGGAGCGGAGGAGAGTCTGGTTTGTCCACTTTTGGGCTTGCCTGATGAACTATGATGGATTTAACCTATTTTTGTGTGACACAGATCCTCATGTTGATCTTTCTGCTCTACATAGTACACGGTACATGACAGAAAGAGTTGTTGCGGGGCTTCTCGGAGACATTTTAATGGGGTCCTGGTGGAAATGGAAACTGACCCTTCATTGGCCCCCTCCTTCTTTTTCCTCCCCTCTTTTTTTCTTACTTTCCATGCTCACTCTCTCTGAAGCACTCCCACAGCAGGAAGAACCCAATTATAGAGATATCAGGCCCATGCTGAAAACGTGATAGCCTGTGAAATGTCTTCGGCGTCACACAGAGACAATGTTTGTCCTGCCCCAGTGCAAACAGGATGCTGTGTGCAGGAGAGTGTTGCGAGATAAGAATAGACAGCAGCAAGAGGGAAAGACAAAAAAAGAAAGGAGGGGGGGTGGGACCAAAGGGGCAGAGGACAACAGGACAGGGACAAGAAAAAACATCTGGGAGACTGATGATGCCGAGATGATCTGATGACCCCAGGAGAGGCAGAAGCAGAGCAATAGTACAGGATCACTAGAATAGTGCGATTCTTGTGCAGGAAGTAGAGGGGTATGTGCCGCCACCTGAAGGAAGCACAACTTGTACTACAGACAGTGTGTTGTCTCTCCCTCCTCCTACTCTTAACCATTTCCTGTTGCCTCCTTGCAAGATTGTAGTTCACATTCACCTCTTTTACCGCCATGATCAAGGCTGATCGGCTCAGGTACACGGCTTTGGCAAATCAGTCACGCTGCGCACTGACACTGCCAACAGGGATTAGTATTATGAACGTATAATCACATGTTATTCTCTCACAGAAACAGATTATGGGATGATTATGTCTCTTTTCTCCACTAAGCCAATGACTGTTCTCGTTTTCAATAAACTCACTGACTGATCACACACCGTCCATAATTCTGGCTTTAAAGGGACAGGTCAGGCCAAAATCAAAAATATGTATTTTCTTTCTTATCAGTGGTACAAACTTGCTGAGTTTTAGAGATATCTGCTTCAGAGATGTCCATTTCCTCTCAAAAATAATTGAACCACATGGCTCTTGGCTTGTGGTGCTCAAAGCGGTAACATTTGAAAAACTCAACAGCAATGTCTCTTTCCAGAATGGGCAACCTTGTTATCCAAGATAATCCACAGAGCAGTTTCATGTAGGAACTAGCTAACTATGCTGACTTTACTAGCATATGTTACAGTGCAGAGGCATAACACGTGCTAGCTCAGTTAACAAACACCTTACACCTTAATGAGAAGTAACTGAGTTGTGTTCTTTATCATTATTGATCATAATGGTATTTATTGTCATTTGCTTATACCGTGGGGCCAGATAAATGTTTCAAAGTAAGTTACAAGTAAGTTGTTCAGGAATTCTGGAGAGGGACATTGTTGTTGAGTTCTTGAAATGTATTTTTGCGATTTGAGCAAGACAAGCCATCAACTTCCATTATATTCATGAGAAGGCAGACATCTCCAAAACACGCTAACATGCATCAAAAATATGTAGATGGATAAACATCAAATTGTGTTGAAAATTAGACTTATGGTACTCAACAGGGAGTTCCCTTCAGCTTCTATTTCCAACAACCAGTTATGATTTATTTGTCTCTTACATGCGGTTCTCATACCTCTAAGCTCAAATTAGACAACATGTAAAGAGGAATATTGTTGCTTTCAAGGGAAGACATCATTCACAGATTCAGCCAAAAGCAACAGTGAATAGCACGGCGTGTCAACAACCTAACAGTCAGTCTTTCATGTAACCAGAATGACGGTTTTTATAAGCTGGTCTTTTGCTGTTTCTGTGATGTTTGTCCTTTTGGTAGCTCTCAAAATGTGCACCAAAAGGGCCTCTTTTGTTGGTTTTGTTGGGTGATTAAACTCCTTGACAGCAAAATACAAACTTCAGATTCAATATCAGAATGAGTTTCAAACTTCCAAACCTCACACAAATGCACACTGACATAAAACCAGTACTCAGAAAACCAGCTCCATCCTCATCAAACATTTCTGCGCAGATGCCTCTCGAGATGTGAGGCATCTGACTGACTTTTCAAAGCTTGAGAAAGTAGAGCAGGCTTTTTATGTTGAATCTGTGGCGGCCTAATTCTCTCTTGCTTTTTCTTCTGTTGCTAAATTATGTATACATGTTCCTAAGTATGTCCTTTTTGCAGATTGAACGTGTGAGCAGAACAAATTGTCCTTCAGGATGTCCTCAGGCCATCCTAGCACCGAGCACCTCACCAGTGGTAGACAATACCTGCAGTTTTCAGAGTTTCAGTTGTATTAATGGCTCTCTGTGCAGTAATACTGTATTGTAGGGTTTTTTGTAACATGCAGTAGTTGTCAAATGTTACGCAAAATGTCTTGTCCTTGCATGCTATGGTTTGTACGGTGATAAACATTATTTTTAAAGTGAATTTCATCATGACTCGCAAACCATATTCCACCTGTTGAAACCGAGAAAGTTGACATTGCAGTTGGTGTCTGTTAAAAATTCAGTTTTTTATGCGAATTTTAGCACCAAAACTGAGAAACTATGAAATGCTGCAGGAGTTGTTTGCATCATTTTTGACATAAAGTATAATCTTAGGGTCTTACTTCACGTCTTACTTCATAGATGGAACTTCCTAGCAGCAGCATTGACTGTATAGAAGAATCCTAAGAATCTTTCCTTACATTTATTAATAAGCAGAAGCAGCTTGGTAATTTAAGTTGTAATGTATGTTGTAATGTTTTTTGCTGTGAAGCTCCAGAAATGTTATGTGATCAATGAAACTTGACCTGACTTTTCATCGACATGAGTAGAAAATTACTGAATTTCCGTTTTTTGGGTGAACTTTAACTCCAGGTCCACTAACTAACTTTATAAAGCTTTAAACCCTCTCATAGTTCCCTTTCCCAAATTAAGCAAACTCCATCTGCCAAGACTAAATTACAGATCAAAGCCCCATGAAGGGCTGTTGAATAGAACATAATTTAAGCAACAGTAGACCATACATATTCAGTTTACAAGAATATAAAACAGAAAAACAGAAAATCCTCACATTCACCTAGAGAGTGGAGTTTTAGACTGACAAACTACATTTGATTATTTATCAATATTGTTCAAGTCATAATCTGTCATTCGATGAAAGCACTTCTCATATCAGCAACTTTGCGTGTCATGGTGACTTTTCCTCAGACTTCAATTTCCTGCAGGTCATGTGTGATTTGTGTGCCCTGCTATTTGTCATGTGAAAAGCTACATAATAAGACCAATGTCCTTCATTGGAATCACCTGTCATCTTCAGTTATGAAGTCATGTCAGTGTTGTTGAATCATAACCGAGCCAAGCAGCCGCTGTGTTGTGTAACTTTTCAGAAAGTCCCAAAGGTTCTCGGGAACAGAACAGTTGATGACGACAAAGTTAATTTTGGATAATGGACATTGGCATGATTCAGTGCATCATAAATATTATGCCGATAGATTCTTTGTTGGGTTCCTTGATCATGTGACTTACTGTGCAACCTGACTTCTGTCCCTCCCTGTTAGTTCTGTTGAATTACCCCGACGGGAGCAAAGTAAACACAAGGATTAACCTTCAGCACTGCATCTGACATCGCCTTTAAATTTCAGATAGAATGCGTTTTCTCTTCCAAACAATAAGAAGCCCTCATTGTGTTCTTAGTGGCTACCGTACTAATCTGTTAATGTTTGTGTAGAAAGGCTCAGCTCAAGTACATTTTCTCATTTTCCAATAAGGCCTAATGCTTCCATGCCCTTTGACTTTAGATTTTAGACTTTAGACTTTTATTCATCCCAGGGTTATTGGTGTTGAACAGTCTTAACAGCAGTTGGAATGAATGACCTGCGGTAGCGTTGCTTTTTACACCGTGGGCTTGAGACATTCTACTAACAGTTACAGTAACCAGGCCTGTACAACATTTAATTAGATCTTTCAATTACTGATGCAGTGTGGAACATGTTTAATTCTTCAGGAAAGCGTCTGGTGCCTGTAAAATCTTTTATCTCTTACAGAGAGGTTGGGCTCATCTGACCTGGATGTTTTTAAGTTTAACCTCACCAGACTGTCTCTGTTAATGAGCTACTTCAGTGGAAGTGTGAAACTACTTCTCTGCACTCCATCACTTCATCTCAGTGGGCCAGCTGATGTGGGTATTTGACCTGCAGTTAGAGCCATATTTATCAAAAGATTAATCAATTTGCTATTTGTTATTCTGGAAATATATGGATTAATTTGACCTAATTTGGTAAAAAAAAAAGTTAAGTTACTATATGATTTTTCATAATCATTCAATGTACAGGTCTAAAAAGTCAAACAAATATTGGGAAATGATTACATTTCCACATCTTAAAAAATTCCCGTGATGTCATTCGGTCTGCTTTTATTTCCACTGTCTCTTCTTGTGAAAGTTCTGTAGTAGCTAAAGAATGATGTAATCTACTTAAAGCTGCAACTGTAACCTTTGCTCTAAACGCAGAATAGGCACCAAGTTGTCTCGCAATTTAACTATAGCAATAAAAGTACACAACAGAATTGATTTTGGCATACCATTCCTTGTTTCCTCAGGATAAGCTTGTAACCTAATCTAGACAAGGACTACCTAGTCTTCGGCAAGCAGTCTTTGCAATGATTGAAAAATTGCAGATGGGAAAAAGCTTCTTATCTCTATGACGAACAGTGTTTTTATTTTTTTATGAAGCCCTTAAAAAGCCGTACAGGACACCGCCCAAGATTAAGTAAGTCAAGACATGAACTTATGCAATATATATTTAGATAGGAAGGTATTGTTCTAAAACACAGTTAACCTTTAGCCCTAATGAAATGTAGAGATAAGTAAGCAGAGTTGAGTTCTTTAATCAAAAGCAGTTGAATCAGAAGAGGACTTGGTGTGGATCAATGTATTGATAGTCTTTATCTTTGCTTGATTTGTGACTCATAATTACAGTGTGGTGAGTCTTGGAGGCATCTGCAACACCAGGCACTCCCTTTTTCCCTGTGGTGGTTCACAGAATTTCTCTGTTATTCTGTCCCACATCTGTTGTAGGCAGGACAGATGTGGTGATTCATTGTTTCCCTTGTGTTATTAAGATCATTGTGGAAAGAGCTAAACTTGACTAAAATGGTAAAATGTAATGTCTTTGTAGCGACGACAAGCGAAACTGATTCCTACACATAGCTGTTAGTATCCAGTTGTCTAGCCTAGTTAGTATCCTGAGGACATACAGTGTTTTTAATAGGAGGGTAATTAAACGTTCAAGGTAATATGTCATGATGCAATGCAGGGTTGTGTAATGAAATAAAAACTTTAAAAAGTCCATGCTACACAAACACAGAATACAAACTGTATATACAGTAATTTATATACATATATCTATAAACATGTAGTGCATTTTTCGATTTTGCATAGCAGTGATAAGATGGTCTGGATCCTCATATTAAAAGTCGAGTGCAACAGTTGGTTCCAGGCTGTTGTAGTTAAGATTGGAATGACGGTCTCTGATTTTCTGTTGCCTGGCCAGCCTGAGACCCAAATGTCCATTTAATTTACCTGTGCTTGACATTAGCCAAGAGCATCCTTAAACCCAAACTGGAATAGCATGACTCCAATCCTGGGTCTCTCTTCTGTCTTTATTGGGGTGGTTTAGCATTTAGCATTGTATTACTGTAACATTTTTGGAAAGCAAAAAAAAAAAAAAAAAAATCGAAATCACACCCCCATATTTTATTCTTCTTCAGAAGTCCTCAGCCCCAACTGACTCAACTGACTCAAGTGACAACACACAGCAATTTATCAGTCTTTTTTCAGCCACGAAAGGCTACATACAGTGTGTTTCAAATAGGCTGTAGCACTAACCAACACCTGAAAAGAGGTGATGTGTGAAATTAGTGGAGTTCCCCTTTAGAGCCTGACACTGATGATATTTTGAATGGTGAATTCAGTGAATTGTTGTGCCTGGTTGTCAGCTTCACAAGGTTCACATGTGTGAATTTTGAAACAGACACCATCACTGGCAAAAAACCTGCTGAGCATACTTTTCCTGTGTGAAAACTGGCCAATTATTTAATTGAAATTGATTGTCATGTCATCTTCTGTAACCGCTTTATCCCTTTTTTCAAGGGGTTTGTTGTCGGAGCCAATCCCAACTGTCTCCGGGCGAAGGCAGGGTACACCCTGGCCAAGTCGCCAGCTCATTGCAGGGCCCTCAGGAGCAATTTGGGGTTCAGTATCTTGCTCAAGGACACTTCAGCATGCAGCTCAGCTCAGCCCGGGGTAGCCGGGGTTTGAACCAGCAACCTTCCGATCACTTGCCGACCTGCTCTACCTGCTGAGCTACAGCCGCCCCATGAAATTGATTATGATCATAAATCCAATGAGACCACAGCCTTTTTCCCCATTAAAATACAAACTGTAATATAGGTGAGCATATGATAGTTTAAAAGATAGATCTTGAGTGTAACACTTTGGGATTGTGGCTTCTTGACAACCCCCAAGGGCTTGATGAACCTCCAGTTGATTTATTTTTAGGCGTCTTGTGGAGACATGTCCCGGTTTTTGTTGAGTGCTGCACGTGCCTGACCTTTAAACACACACACACACACACACACACACACACACACACACACACACACACACACACACACACACACACACACACACACAAACAAACACACACACACACACACTGTATTTGGCTGAGACAAGATACAATTGCAAATCAAATGTTTTATCACTTTCAAAATCAGTGTTTTCTTCAGTATGTAAGGCTGCATTTATTATTTTTCACAGCATCTAGGTGATGCCAAGTTTTATTGTAGTTTGCATCCCAGCAGTTGTGAGAGTAACATGCTGTATGTAAACTGTTTTTTACCAAGCTACATGATTTGAGTGATAATGATGCCCTGAAGCCAACACCTTTAACTCTGAAGGCCAGGGGTTTGGCACATTTTGATTCTAAGCTACGAGGATGAAGGAGAATTGTAATGTAACTACGCAGTTGTCTGTAGTTGTAGAGTTTCATGTTATGTTTTCATCTTTATAGCAACCTCAGTTCATAGTAAAGCATATATACGATGATGAAATGAATGAAGCATGAGGTAAAATAACATGCAAGATGCATGCACTTTATTGCATTTTAAGGTTATTGCCTTATAACTCTACACAAGGGTAAATGGTTCACACTTGACTTTCAAAGGAACATGGTACAGCTTATGAAATTAATTGTCTGCAATTTTGATAGATAATTTGATTTAATTTGATACTTAACGGAAACGTTTTAAGTCCCAAACTACATTGAGTGAGGACATTGCCACATGTTGAGGGTTCTGGTTCATGACTTCTCACTAAAGGGGTATTGGCTACAGTACAGTAGCAGTGTGCATCATATTGTTAAAAGGAGTTTGCTGTTTGTGTTGAGTAACACATGGCAGAGGTGTGAGTGGGAGAGCTCGCACTGTTCAGATAGTAGCAAAGCTCTGTTGGTTGCTGGGCTGTCCTTGGGCCTAGTGTGTATTGCACAATGTAGACATCTTTAGTAGATTTTACAGTGAAAAACATTAGTGTTCTTAAGAAATTTCTCCAGAAATGCATGGTGAAATCATTCTTGACAGACCAAGGCTTTAGTCTGTGCTGCACTGCTGATGCACTGCAGTATTAACTTAACTGTACAGCGTCATCCTGTACATATACTGTATCCATCTAGCGAGGAGGTGTGTGAGCTGTCAAATGTATTATGAGAGTGTGCTGCAGCCTTGTGCAGCAAGGAAAAGGCTTTCAAGCTAACACAACTGCGGTTTCTCTGAGTGTTGTCATTTCCTGTTTTCTGATGACACCTCATCTACACAAATCCCAGCTGATTTGCAGAGTTGATTCACATTAAAAGAGGTGTGTGTGTGCATACATTTGTATGAATACTGCTTTTTATTTTTTACTATTCCACTGCTACACACACCCTGCAGCTACCATGCTGTTTAGGTTCACCACATGCTTATTCTGTCTGCCAGTTTCTCTTTCTTTATTGATCACATAAAGCAGTTAAAATAGGACGCATTCTTTAAAGGAGTCATCACCTGGTTTTTTACATATCCAGTCCCTCTTGGATCGCTTTGGATCAATTCTTAAAACTTATTAGAAAAAAAAAAGAAAAAAAAAAAATCAAACATAGAGTTTGTTCTGACACTTTTTCTTACCGCGACTTTCTCACGCGAGATTATGTGCGAGGTTTTGACCGGTCCGGATGTGCATTGTATTAATATGTAATGACAGAGCCGGAATGGGGGGCGAGCCTGCATGCACACACAGACTCCAAAACATAAACAGCCCCCTGTCATGGCGCACACACTAAATGACGAACCTTACGTAATTCAGGCATTTATGTACGAGCAGGAGTCGGAAACCGAACGGGAGAGTGAAGAGGCAGAGACGGTGGAAGAGACACGTTTACAGCAGGATGTCTCTGAATGGTAAATTCTTTTTTTTTCCTTCTTACTTTTCACACTCGTGTTTTACATGTAAGACCTGAGTTTTAATGCAGGCGGTCACGATGTATGGCGTGAAAATGACAGAGAAATAGGCAGATTCGGCGTGCTCACTCAAAGTCTGGCTGAGGACGGCTGTGAGCCGATGCTTATGCAAGTAGCCTCCTGTGGTAACGTCACCACAGGAGCAGAGTCAAAATCTCGTGCTTTAGGAATGCGCACTATTGTGCGCTATTCCTGTTCGGAAAAAGAGCCAAAGCGAAAAAAATAAGCCACTTTCAAACTCCAGCTTTTCAGGCAAGTTTCAACAGAGGTCCAACACCAATATGCATGATTTAACGAGAGAAATTGCGATTTCCGGGTGATGACTCCTTTAACTTACTAACTTACATACAAACACGAGACATAACAACTCCAACACTTGCTTCTTTCTGTTCAGGGCTGAGTTGTGCTGGAACCATCTGTTCCAGCATGCTTTGGGTCAAAGGCAGGAAAACGGCCGAAGAGCTCATAAGAGCCAGAAAGCTTGCCAGAGAAACACAAGAGAATGAGCGGACGAACATTAAAGTGCAAAGAAACCGAAACAAACATTATATTGTCCTTATTTAGTTGTGGTTACTAACTAAATAAAAAATACCTTGAGGTAAAACTTGCAACAGCACTCAGGTAGTGGTCACTGACAGATTTAATCTGCTGCTGAATGAAAAGCAGCTGTTAATGCTGAAATGTATCATTCAAACTGGCATGATTGGTCACCTCTGTGTTGTTGCACAGTAATGGAGGTTTGATTGCAACTGACTGGAGAATTACTTATCTCAATGACCCATCTGATAATATTTGCATTGCACAGTAGTGGTTGTAAGCGCATATTATTTCACATTTTGTCATGGCAATGTTCACATGTGATGGAAATGGTTGTGTGAAATAGGATGATGGATGATGTCTACACATTTGGCATATCATGATGGCCACAGTGACACACCTAGATGCATGATGACATAGTTGTTGTGGGGTCGGAGGTTACTATGTGTTTCTGAATTTGCAATAGTGTGTCCTCTCAGAGTTGCCTTAAGGCTGGAGTTGTTCATTAGCACACCACTGTAATCACTGTCACTCTGATGGTAACCTCTAACTATCTCACCCAGTCGTGAAAACTGTCTCCTATCACCAGCAAAGGGGGTCAGATCAACTTTCCCGCCCCTGCCTGTCAAGCATCAGACATACCTCCTCCATTGCGGTTGAAAAGTATGCTTCGACTCTGCACCACACGTCGATAACTTAGTTGTGTTCAGCCAAAGAGCTTTAAACAAAATTAGCCAGCTTCCTACACTGAGGAAGCAAAGCTGATAAAATGCAAATACCAATGGCACGATTGAGAGAAACACACTAACAGCGATGCACAGAAATGATACACAAATGTAACCACCTGTGTAACCAGGAATCCTGGGTCGCCTAACTGGACAGGTTTAATAAGAAAATAATAAACAGGACATTGAGATGTTACTTATGCATTTTCTCTCCAGCATGTTACAAACAACAACTCCTGCCTCAAAGGCAAATCTGAGGAGTTACACTTTTCTGTGCTCTCGAGGGGAGGTCTTCCTGATATAATGATGGGACACAGCTCAGTGGTCAGACACTATCAACTATCAGCAATGGTTGATGGCATCATCCATTGGGAAGAAAAAGAACTTAAAAGAGAAGCTTAACTCCTTCATGTTTTTCACCTTCACACAAGTGGGTGAGCTTGTCAAGTTGTCTTATTTCTCAAAGTAAAACAAAAAAAAAACGTGGGATACCAACGCCAATGAGTCTAACATTTAAAAGACAGGAGCCAAGGGGGCTTTTAAGCGCTATTATATGATCTGACGGGCACTTTGTTTGAAGCATACTGATGCCTCCATACCTTATCCTCTTGAAGGATGAAGGCATCTCTCAGGAGTCAGCTTAGGTCTAATTTAGTGTTTCCTCAGAGTAGATTTGCTCTAATTAATTCCATAATGAGCCTCTTTGATGTGGAGTTACATAAAACACTGAGGGGACACACCTCCGCTTCATCCGGCCTCCACTGAGCGACTGTGAAGGAGAGTTGTTAGTGAAAGTGACATCGGTGACAGCCTGTTGAAGGACACATGGCCGGCCAATCAACCGATTCCCCTGCTGATTTTCCAGCTGCTCTCCTTCCTTAGATCCCCTCAATGGCCTCCATCTAGGCAGGGTATTTTTAGTCAGCTGCCTGCTCCCCTGATAGCCAATAACCTCCTTTTTAACAGTCTGTCAACACACCCATAGACAAGGAGCCATGCTGCAAGGGTCGGAACAAAAAAATGAGGCGTTGACGTGAAAGGCCTCTGTTTCATGCCCACTGCCTCTACTGTATATTTTAACATTTTTATTTTGAATGTTGTCTGGGATATCACAGTTTTTTGTTGTTATTAATGAGCTTATTTTTGTGTTGGATACAAGGAAATTACATCCTGTTATTAAGACTAAATGGCTATAATTCAGTTGAACTTGGAACAATATCAAAGTCGTGAAAGAATTCTCTTTGTAAAGATGTTTTTTGTGAGCTGTGGTTGTTTGGACAAGCATTCCAGGCCTTCCTGGTAGTGAAAGCTGCCACTGATTTATTGTCTTATTTTGCATGGCAAATGAGGTGGTTATGATTTGAAATAAAAGATTCATTCGTATTACGCCTATAGATCATGGTTAGTCTATTCAAATGACTTATTGAAGGCATGCTCTGAAGTGTGAATGTTATGTTTCTCAGATGAGGTGAGACAGACTGCAGAACTTTACATGCTCTAACCATTTAGCTAAGGTTGTTTGTTTTGAAGCAAAGTCTTCCGTGTACTAATAAATGCACAGAAAATGATCACTCTACTCTTTGGCTCCCAACAACGCCACACAAAGTTTTAGCATCTTTTAGCTCATTGTTTTGCATAGAGCTAACAGTTTAATTTTCTTTTTTTCCTAATCTCACCACTGACGTCAAAGTCATTTCCAACCACAGCCTTTTGTGTTTGTAACTTTTTAAGTGAAAATAGCTGTGACAAATAACCCACTCTAAGCAACCTTCCCAGCATCAAACCACATAAAAAATAACAACTATTTGGAGAACATAAGTGAGCAATTAGCTAAATGGGCACATATTTCCAACATAAGTTGGCAGAGTCTAAGCGAAACTAAGCATAACGAGACTAAATAGTGGACTTCAGCTGGACACACAACTCCTTATCCTGCTAATGATGCCAACTCCTGTTAAAGTAATGCTAACATGTCTTTCAGTTGTGTAAATGGGCAACATGTTCTTCATACCAACTTTATAAATTGATAATATGTCATAGCCTGTTGTGCTGCCCCCATGTGGGCAAGAAATTAATGAATGAATGCCGTTGTAAGCATTTAAGATTAGGCTTAGATGAATCAAATTGTTGTGTATCAGAAATATTTGTCTTTTATGCTTACAAACTGCAAATAAAAGGAAGAGGATGTTAAGGGGGTGAGTCGAGTATGACTGTGCTGACTTTCAAAGCTTGACATTTAAGTGTTTTGAAATCAGAAGTTTTTGGAGCTAAGGAAAGCACTTTTACAGGTCTACTTGCATAACTGACTTGGAAGAAAGTCACTTCCTGCTACTGTACATGGGTGTAGCACAGCAAGCACAGCTGGCTAAGCCAGGTTGGACTGGACAGATGTTAAGGTTATGATTTAAGAGCTGATCATGTGCAACATGTGTTGTCTTGACTGCAAAGGGTAATTCTGGTGTATATTGCAAAGTTGTGGAACTGACAAGAAACACTTTCAAAAATGGAATCAAAGCACTGATGTTTAATCCCTAGTAACAAGAATATGAAGGATCCAGAAACACCTGATCTTAAACATTCGTTATTACTCTCTCCCTGCCTCGTCAGTGCCCACGTATTTCCAACTCTGTGCTCCCAGCTTGTAAGGCATTCTTTCTGTTGTGAATCTGTTGTCTCCAGGCTCAAACTGACTAAACCCCCGATGACATCATTAGGATTTATTTCCACAAACTTGACAAAGCTCCTCCAGGGCCATGCAAAACTTTCTACATCTATTTCCAAAGGTTCAGCAAAAGTTTAGCGCTACTCATTGCAGTATTTGATATGAATGGTGCTTTCAGGTCTGAAAAGTGAATATTGTCCATATATTGAATGTTTTCCTCCTTGTTGTTATTTTTGGTGTAGTAATGAATGATGGCACAGAATTTGAGCCTTCAGCAGCTTCCATTCAGAAACCGTCTTCATCAGCCCACGTCACTCAAACCAGTATGCAGGTGCTCCACATAATAGCATCCACCTTGAGCCACTCGCGCATATATCTCGTATATCGACATTTTTCCTTCAAGGATACTTTAACACATGCAGGAGGTTGTTATATACTCAGTCGTTTCTGGTTTGCCATAGAGCAAGGTCCACTTGTTTGTACGTCACAGATGGAGAAGTGCATTATAGCTGTACTGCGTTTGCCGTTTAGGTTGTACCTCATACACAGCTTTTTTTCTGTGGTAGACCTGTGTATGTCTGGTATTAGTGCCAGGTGTAACCAAGCAACCGTTGCTTTTTTAAGACTCCTCGTCTCCACTCTCTTCTTTTCAATTATGGAGGTTGCGTGCTGCAGAGCAAAGTTGTTGTTTTTTTGCTATATTTCTCCTACCCCATGCCAGTCTGGTCTGAATTGGTGAGTTCTGGGCAGGCTTGCTGGGAATGGAATAATAGCGCAGTTGTTGGGAAAGATGAAGCAAAATAACAGCCAGCGGAGATGGGAGGATGGACAAATTTAGAGATCAGTAAAAACCTAATGAAAATATTAATATTATAGTAGAGATTGCGGCCAAGATAAAACAGCATGAAGAGGATTACTCAGGACTATGAGGGGTAGATGGAGGAAACTCATGTGGTGGCCATGTGTTCCCAGCAGATCGCCACAGGGGTCTTTAACAGGACAGGCCTTGACGTCATTTCCCTACCAGCCTCAGTTTAAACATTCTGCTGTAATACTGAGACTAGAGCTGTGGAATGCTACTACACTGTTAGCCAAAGAATGCCTCACTAAGGAGCCAAAAGAGAAAGCAAAGCATGTAGACTTCAGGTTACGACCTCTGAGGCTCTATGGCAGCCTGAAGGTTGTGACCTCTGTTCAACTCGTAGAGCTTCATATTACTGTTTTAGTCCAGCAGAGACGCATACATAACTTGTATCAACTCAAAATACATGCAGACAAGTTAATTCATCACTTCCTGCTGCTTATTAAAGAGATGCCGCCACACATTACACTGGAATTAAATTTTTGCAAATGAGTACAATCTAGAGTCCTGATTGAAGAAGACAGCACATGGTTTTCTGTTGCAGCCTCATTTTGTGGTTTAGGTTACAGTCAGTTCACTCAAATCACAAAAAATGGATCCTTTCTCACATACACATTGGTGTTCAGTCATACAGGTACTTTCATTTTTTCTTGCACAGAAACGTATGTTCGGAAACTATTAATGTCACAGAATGTAGTTACGATAATTTTCTTTTTTTTTTTTTTTAATGTTCACAAAGAGGGTCTGTGACCTTGACAGCTACAATGAGGTTAGATTTGGTCTGCCGGATGTTTCTAGCAAATCGAGCAATACTATTTCATTATCTGAGGATGGCAGACGGCGTGACACGGGAAGTTGGTAAATTCAGCAAACTTCTTCTTAACAAAACAATGCAATCAGTGTCTGGATTTGGCCTCTTCCTACTATTAATGTTTAGTTTTGGCCCTGGGCACCCCTTGACTATTTGATTAATTTGAAAGGAGTTGATCAAACCAAAAATAATTTAAATAATTTTTCAATAAACAAAGATAGCCAAATATTTTCCGGCTGCTTTTCTTTTTCATTTATGATAGTAAATGATGAGGACCTATCCGCTGCAATTAGTTGCCTGCAAAAACATTGATACTTTGAAATATCCATCCAAGGTCATTCACATTGTAGAGTTTCCGATTGTACTTCTGCTCAGTGTGAAACCAAATTTTGACCATCATGCCAAGCAACAGTGCTTTGCATTTTATTTGTTAAATTCAAAGATTGGGCATTTGCAATGGGCAAATATCTTGCTCCAAGACAGTCAACCCACATTCATTACTCAAAGAAAGTGATGTGATGTTCTTATGAAAAGAGGAGTTTATATGCTGAACGTTCTTATGCTTTATTGCCAGATGTAACTGAAAAGAGTATATGCATATTGTCATATTGAAAGTCAGATTTCTGTCCAGTATTTACCACTGTTGCAAATGCAATGCAAGTCTTTAAAGATCAACAGTGCAAGGACCCCTCAGATTTACCCTTTTTAACAGCAGGGATTTAAAATAGTTTTCTGTTAAAAACCAAAGCAGAGTCTCTTAGTTCCCCACGCTGTCTCAAAAGTAGGCCATCGACTGCGAAAACAGAGGAGGTGGAGAGAACTAAGCGAGTGAAAGATCCAGCGGAGGAAGAGGAGGTGTGCGTGGAGGAGAGACTGGGGAGGGTACAGGTTTATTTTTACCTCTCTGCCAGTATAGCCCCACTTTCTAATTAACTGCAAATTAACTTCTGATAAGCTGAGGGCGGGTGGCAGAGTGCCGTGGCTACATATATAGACTTGGTTGTCCTCCCATCCCTTCTGCTATTAGCCCACTTTCTCTCCAGGGCCTAGGCCTCCGTGGGCTTGCCGGAGCTCCTCAGAGCCACCCTGGCAAGGCCAACATCTGTTCCCCTGAACCATCACATCAGAGATGGGGCAGCCTAAATCTGAGCACTCTAGAAAGCTCTGGATAAATTTCACCACGACCAAGCTGTTTTTTTTTCCATCCTCTGCTCCATGTCGAGTTGTTCTAGGACACATATTCCCCAGATGAAATACTTAAAGATTTGTTAGTAAAACTGTCAACAGTATGGTTTTATTGCCTCATTACCACAGACATCTCTCAGTCAAGTTCGTGTCTGCTGCGTTTTTTCATTCAAAGTACACTTTGTGCTGCAGAGTGTTTGTGATTGAGTGCAATACACCTGAAACCTTTGAATTTGCAGAGAGCTCAGCCAACAATGGTCTTGGGACAAAAGGACTGATAGAAAGAGCTAAAAATATCTGGATTATTTATCCAAGGGTTGTCATTTTACGTGATGGTACTATCACTGGGGTCCCTAATTTCAGTATTAAAACTTGACACACACACGGACATATTTTAAAGGTAGTTTTTGTGCAACATTTGCCGATAAGCCACCAAACCAAGCATCCCTGTGAGGCACACACCTAACTGTAAACAGCATCAACCTGCACCTTTTAGTGTAAACTTATGACTCTACTATATGTGGCTTTTTGCAGTACTACCAGGATGGTCAGGTGGCAACTCTCTGGTCTGAACCTTTCTGTTCCTCTGTCTGCCCGTCTCCGTCTCACTCTCTTTTTCTCTTCCTCCATCCATGTGACTAATGACAAGGTCCAGTGCTTATGTCCTTATATAGACCTATGCTCTGTCTCATCTGGCTGAGGCTGGGATGATGGTGCACACACACACACACACACACACACACTTGCTCTGTCTTGAGACATTTAGGTGCCCCTAGAAATGTCAGTATATATCAGGCAGGAGCTAGATAAATGCATTGTTATAGTTTATCCGTGGAAAGTTCTGCAGTCAGTTCCTACCTTGATGATAAAAGAATCTTTCATTTTCTGAAGTACATTTAGTCCTCTCCTATCCGACTAGGGCGTGACCCATGATTGGAACAAGAAACACTGGCTCTGTTTCAGTCTGGCTAAGGCGGTGTTAACAGTCGGTAGATAAAATGTAAATGATTCTCACTTCTTGTTGCTGCCATTTGTCATGATAGAGCCAACAAATGATATTATCCGTACAGCAAAAAGGTGACTCATATTCCAACTGCAATATCTCTTAAAATAATTGCAGTATGATATATATTTTTTTCAGCCTTTAGATAAATGGTGTGACAATTGGCATTCTTGCTGGAATCAGTCGGTCGTCTTCAACCAGAACTCCAGTGGTTGCTGACCAGTTAAGGATTTTCAAGAGTGTTCAGTCAGTTCAAGATCTCAGTGAATTGTTGGAAACAGTATTTAAGGTAACTAGTCTTTAGATTTGCGCCAATCCTAAAGCACCAAAATGTAACTTCCTGGAGTAAGAGAGTTGATTGTTGAGTCTCATAACCAGATCGACAAGTACTGATGCTCTTGGTCTCAGTATTTTACTACCAGATGATGAGGCTCAACATTTTTACCCAACTCATTGTTCAATCATATTATATTAAACAGTGTGCTATAGAGGGAGCTAGGCTAGCTGTTTCCCCTGATTCCAGTCATGTAATTAAGACCAAATCCTCATTTGTAATTAGTTAATTAAGGTGTGCAGTTACTTTGTTACACTATCTCTTCACCCTGACATTTCTGCAAACAACCTATGACATATCCTGGGACAATTCACCCACAAATTTTACTTTAATTTTGAGAGATTTCCATGAAAAGCAAAGAAACATGTGCACACTGGTTAACAAGTTTTGTTAGTGATATATTCACGAGTATTAACGCTTCAGATTATTTTTTATTTAAAGAGGTGATTGTGAACCTTAATACTCATAATATACAGTTGAGCACACATATGTCTTGGGCTACTTTAACATCAAATGACAAATGCCATTGCATGCATTTGAACCATTTGGACAGAGGAAAATATTTTAGATAGAGTTGTCATGGCAATAACATATTTGTAGTGCTTTGTGCCCTGATGCTATCCAAGGATACTGCACCTACTTGTGTAATATATTAGGGCTTTGTTACAGATACCAACAGAGCCTGCGGATCCCATGTGTATTCTTATTATAGACCCGTCTTGTTAGGACAAACTCTCCAACATACACACATACACACAAACACGCAAGAGCTGTTCATCAGACCTAGTTATCGACATAGGGAGATCTCTCCTTAAATGGTAGACCGCCTGGGGCCCTGTCTCTGTTTCCACTGCACAAACTAAATGGAGTCCAGGTCTGGGAATAGCCTTTTAAAGTGGAGTAGAGAGAGGGAGGAATGACAGATACAGGCAGAGCAAAGGAAGGTGAGAGGAAGAAAGATGAGGGAAGTCTTGTTGATGCCCTGGAGACCATGATTCTGAGAGACCCTGAGAGAAAGATACTGCAATTGGAAGAAAGCAATTTCCTGTCTGTAGAAGTTGTTTGTCATGTCTTACTAATGCACCACTGTGTTTGCTGTTGATCAAGAGAAATCTGAAATTGCGTAATCCAGCGCAACCTATCTCCCAATTGAAACAAGTTGATGCACACACATTGAACCACACTGGATCTGTGATTAAGTCAGAAAAATACTTAGTAAAGTCACTAATATCTGGTCTTTTTTCTCTCTCTTTCCAGCCTGAAAATCTACAGAAAACATGGCTGCGGGAGTTTTACCAGGTAAGCCATACAGTATCCAAACTCAAATACATAGCGATGTCAAGTCAAGTTTTATCTTACTGTGGGGGTCAGACACAAACCTTGTATGTTCATTATATGATTACTGGTTATCACTTTTGACATGTCATAAGTTGTCTAAATAAGAATAATTTAAAATATATGTAATTAATTGCAACATATTTTTAGCATCCTCTCACCCTTTCCCAGCTGCAGTAGTAGTACAGTGGATGTGCTACTGTCACAGTAGTCCTGTTATGTGCTTTCTATAGCTTCTAGTGCTGTCATGGGACCGTGACCACAAACCTTGAGGCTAGGCCACGTGATTATCTTTTTCAGTTGAGGCACTGTCGATTAGGTCAAGTGAAGGCATGTGCTTCCTATAGCATCAGTGTCTTTTTTTTTTCAAAGTAAACATCTAAATCTGATTCTGCCTTCAACCTTTTCATATTCAACTAATCTTTTTTTAGTATTCATAGAAAACGAGTCCAGCAGACTAATGTTGGAATAAGCTGCTGTGATCTTTTCACCGCATTCTCACCCCTCTAAACACAGTGTTTTTTCAGAAAGTAACAGCTCAAGCTCCGTCATGTTTCAAATCTTACCTTTTCATCTACATAGGAACCCCTGTCTAACCACAACTCTTTCCACTGTGGTAAGGGAAGTGAGGCAGCTAGAACTTGTAACTGCTGAAAGTGACAGAGAGAAAAGGTGGGGAGCGACACACAGATAGTTTTGCTATTATAACCAAAAGGTGAATTTAGGAATTAAATACATCCTACGAAACATTTTAAACAGTTAAAGGTAGAATATTTAAGGATTGGCCACCTGTTTAATTCATACTGCTAACAGCTAGGGGTAGCAAATAACCAGAGTAACACCGAACTGCTGGTAACTGTATTCTGTTTAAGCATCCGTGACTGTGGCTACTGTTAGCTTCTTAGCTCAGTTAGCAGTGCAGCTAGCTGGAATGCCAGTATTAACATGGTGGACACAGGAGCTTTACAGCTAGAAGAAGGAGGTGTTCAGGTGCAGGGCTAGCTGGTTGGCAGGCTAACTTTGGCAGATAGTTTGTCAATACTGGATGTAAAGACAAATTTGAGCCATTGTATTCTAATGTGTGACGTGCCTGTTAAATAAGCAAAGTTCATTTCATTAAATTGAATAATACAATATCTTAGTGATTAGAAAATAAAAAAAAGTTATACCACTGTACAGATGTTGTTAGCTGTTATTTTTGTACCATCTGTGATTTGAAACTGTGTTCATTACTCTCTGAATTTGTACGTTAAATACTTTTTTTTTGACGATTCGAATGATTGAGCATTATACACGGTGCTGACCTTGCAGGACTACATGTCGCTGTGAGCTTTAGAAGCAGGGGGAAAAAAAGCAACAGCTAAAGCCAGCTTAACACAACACTGAGTCTGGGGGAGATGCCGATGACTCAGCAGGTGTTAAATTCACATGTACAGAAGGAAACTCATAATAGGAATCATTGATAACATCAGCATGTAAGCCATATAGCTCAACTGAATGAAAACTAGCTAGGCTCACCTAGCTTGCTTAAGATAGCAAGTCCAAAGTGCAGGAAAGGCATGATTTATCCTCCCTCATGGTAAATTAAGGGGAATATATCTTGAATTGCTAACAGTTAATCAGGACTCTAGACTCTAGACCTTTCCATAAATGTGTCCTTGCTTTTTGAAAAAGGGAAACTTACACACAGCAGCTGCAGTTTTATAAGAGTTTATATTTTCTCACACAGAATGTAAAACTAATCGTAACATTATTCCACCGATATCACTTCACCAGTATCAAATCCTCCACACAGTAAGTTTTTGTTGTTGCTGTCAAAGTCAGAAGTGGCAGCACCTGATGAATAACAGACAGTATGACACAGAGGGAAGGTCGGAAAGAAATTCAGCAAAAAAAGAATATAATGAAAGACACCCAAGGAGAAACATACTGACAGAGAAAGAGAAGAGGAGACGGAGAATGAGATTATCTCTATCTCCAAATCCATCAGGAAGGATGGCCGGAATTCAGCAATTCTTATAGCGTTACTCAACACTGCTGTCAGGCTAAATAGCCCGCTATTGATTTGTGTGTCAGTGATAGTAGCATTAGAGCCATGAATGTCTGTAGCCGGATGATGTACTGCAGCGCCAGTGTTTCTACTATACAGCAAGACAGGCCAAACAGAAGGAGGATCCTACCTGGGTAGCGTCCAGGTAGACACACACAGTCACACACACGCAGTCACACACACACACACACACACACACACAGTCACACACACGCAGTCACACACACACACACGCACACACACAGTCACACACACGCACACACACAGTCACACACACACACGCAGTTACACACACGCAGTTACACACACGCAGTCACACACACGCAGTCACACACAGTCACACAGTCACACACACACACGCAGTCACACACGCGCACACACACACACACACACACACACACCCACACAGTCGCCTAAACTAAGCTGCACAGCACCAACAGAGAGATGGTTGGAAAGAAATACATGTCCGAGTGAAGAGGGTGATGTGAGGTTAAGGGTTAAGGAGACACATTTTCACTCTCAGGATCAGGAAGTGGTTTGACTGACGGTGGTTTTCCAGTTGTGAACAAGTATCCTGGAATAACTGCACTTGATCCAAACATTTTTTCGACAGTTATATGTGTGTGAGCTTATTAGCGAATGAATGAATAACTATACAGTGTAGTTGGGACTCTTCTTAGGGCCTTTTTACTGTATATTATACAGTGGCAGTAAGGTAAGGACACAGTGACCGTGAGGATATCTACTTAAAGATGTTGTTTCGCTACACTTTATTCATAATGTAGTAGTTTTTTGAGGAAATGTGTTTCTGTGGGCAAACACATTGTTTGTTTCAAGTGTTCTAAATGTGAGTTTAGGAGCTTATCAGTGCAAAAATGTGGAGCACTGCTGGCAAACTCAGTCCAAGTCCTCAGGAGTCACTGCCTGGCTTAGCTTTTTTGTCTTCCTGTTGGCTTTTAATGCCTTCATTTGGCAACATATCACACACGAAAAATGAAATGATAATTTGCTTCTTCCCATTAAACAGATATGTTCTTTTCCCTATCTGCCACTGGTGTCAATAGTGCGACAGTGGTTGGAAAGAAGCTGGAAAAAGTGGTTAGTTGAGACCTGTATGTAAACCAAGTCAATAAACGACACCTCAAACACTGTAGAGAAAAACACACAATCTTATTTACTATTCCCAGGAAGCTCTGGTCCATTGGTTGTGACGGAAAATATTCCAGACTCACCCTGAACATACACACAAACACACACAGCCCAACTGTCATCATTCTGTTTAGCCTCAAGCATTTACAAGAATATGGTTTGTCACATTCTCAAATATTTTTGCAAGGCTATGAAACGTATACCTCTAACTCTGAACACAGAGCGTTTGAGATCACCATGTTATTTTAGTGTGTCTGCAATCGACTGCTCGGTCTGTAATGGATCGTTTTACGTGGGAGTCACAGATTGCCTCATATAATCTAATTACATATCACACAGATTTAATGTGATGCAGCACTAATAACTAAAAAGTGAATATTGAATGCATGATTAGATTTCCTGGTAATTTCCAGACCAATATGTGCAGCTAAGGCTTCTAAATGTCACCATTCAGTGACATGTCAAATCAACAGTTGTTTAGTTAATAAGGGCTGAAACATCTAGTGGATGGCCTCATGACTTCTGCTTACTCTCACTCAACAGAAAGTAAAATTAGCTCATATTTTGTATACACTTACAGTTAAAAAAAGAAAAACCTAAAAGTCCTAAATCCAGTAAGATTTTGTTACTTCAAAATATACATAGATTAGGTCTAGCTTGAAGTCAATGCTTTACGATGTTCAACATATGTAAGCACCCATTGAGCAGTTAAGTTTGTATTCCACTAGGAACATGAAAGCTAGCAATGGAGACTAACTAGCTGTCATTAGAATGTGGAAGATAGTTAGCCTAGCCAACTTTAGCAACCACTAAATGAGATGAGCCATTGTCAGATTCTGATTCAGTGTTGAATTTGTCCCACATAGGAGTAAGTAAGCAGTCTAGATAGTGTTAGTTGTCTTTTGGTTATAGTCCAGATGTGATGAATGAACAGATTGTTAAGATTTACAGTTACTGGTGGTCCTGTACCCTCAATAATTTATGCATTACTCTGTGATTGTAATCTTGACACAGTGTAGCTAACATATGGAGCCATGGAGGAACATAGGGAATGCTTCACAGAGAGTCTAGAACAATGGCTTATTACTTCAGCACTCCAACTGGTTAACTGCTGTTGTGGCCATTGAAATTCGAAGGGATGTTCTGGACTATTATCAGGGGAGGCTTTCACAGATATTGCCCCAATGGAAGTACCAGCAGAGAAATGGGAAGAAAATATATGTATGTGACAGCTCAATAGCTGTGCATTAAGGAACTATAACTTGCTTGACAGCATTCTCTTTCCCTGTGTTGTTCTGTATCTTGTCTGAGGCTTTGTTCAGACCGCAGGCAAATCAGATCTGAAAGTTTGAGTTTCTGCACTATTAACTTGAAGGTGATCAGATTTTATTTTTTTGTATCCAGACAACATGAACCTTTCTGCATGAGTTGTTGTGGTAACAACATAAGCATTAATCACTGCATCTGCTGGTGACGCAGCTTCCCATTACTGAAGCATGACCAATGGAGATCTATCATCTTGGTCTTTAAAGGAGTCATCACCCGGAAATTGCAATTTCTCTCGTTAAATCATGCATATTGGTGTTGGACCTCTGTTGAAACTTGCCTGAAAAGCTGGAGTTTGAAAGTGGCTAATTTTTTTCGCTTTGGCTTTTTTTCCGAACAGGGATAGCGCACAATAGTGCGCATTCCTAAAGCACGAGATTTTGACTCTGCTCCTGTGGTGACGTTACCACAGGAGGCTACTTGCATAAGCATCAGCTCACAGCCGTCCTCAGCCAGACTTTCTGAGTGAGCACGCCGAATCTGCCTATTTCTCTGTCATTTTCACGCCATACATCGTGACCGCCAGCATTAAAACTCAGGTCTTACATGTAAAACACGAGTGTGAAAAGTAAGAAGGAAAAAAAAAGAATTTACCATTCAGAGACATCCTGCTGTAAACGTGTCTCTTCCACCGTCTCTGCCTCTTCACTCTCCCGTTCGGTTTCCGACTCCGGCTTGTACATAAAAACCTGAATTCCGTGAGGTTCGTCATTTAGTGTGTGTGCCATGACAGGGGGCTGTTTATGTTTTGGAGTCTGTGTGCATGCAGGCTCGCCCCCCATTCCGGCTCTGTCCTTCCTGCGGCCAATCAACGCGCGCCTCATTACATATTAATACAATGCACATCCGGACCGGTCAAAACCTCGCGCATAATCTCGCGTGAGAAAGTCGCGTCAGAACAGAACAAGTGTCAGAACAAGCTCTCTGTTTGATTTTTTTTTTTATGTAAAAACCAAGGTGATGACTCCTTTAAATAATCGGGCTTTCAAGTCTTGAAGCAGACAAGTTATTTCAGCTTGACCCTCCACGGACATGATGTTGTTGTCATCCGTTGTGCTGCGAGCAACATAAAACACACTTTGAAATCTGATTAGAATTGCATTTCAACCAGCTTCAGAATGTGGTTTTGCTTATGATTTTTTAAAAATCTTATTACATATGGGGGTTTTTTCCCATCCAGACTTACTAAAATCAATCTGGATAGAATCTGGATATGCCAAAAACAGATTTAGGCTGCCAGTCTGAACATAGCTCCATAATGTCTTGTACAATTGATGGAGGAATGTGGAACATTTCTGTCTCAAACTGTTGTGGCTAGAATGGTTCAACTGGATTGGACTGGGCAGTCTCTCTATAATTAAATACAAATGCAGTTTTCAACCAATAGCAGCAGGCCGTACTTTTGACAAATGTCACAGAATTATGTTAAAGAAAACTCCAGCTCTAATTTAGAAGCTGTCAGCGTTGATATCTTTACCAAACTGCTGGTATTTAAAGATTATGATAGAACACAGTTGACAGGACCCATATGCCGAACAGGATTAGTTAGAATAAAAAAAAGTCTTGATTGCCTCAGGCTTAATCTCACCAATACCAAGCTATGAAAATATGCCTGAACTGTCTCTGATACTGATGTTTGAAACTAGTTTCAATTTCCAGTTTTAGTATTTTTTATAATTGCTTTCCTATCGACTAATCTAAATCTATTAAAAGAGCCCTATTACACTAGGAATTTAACCTCATTTGTGACTGTACGAATTACCATCTACTCCACAAGTCACTGATTCTTTGTCTCAGCCTCCTCCTGGTATTTATTACTGTCAGTGGCGTGTCATGACATGTTGATTGCCAGGTGATTCCAGCCTGTGTGTTCTGTTTAACACTAAAGTTATTGACTATAAAGAGCACTGAGCATGGCCTTGTGTGTGTGTGTGTGTGTGTGTGTGTGTGTGTGTGTGTGTGTGTGTGTGTGTGTGTGTGTGTATTTCAGACAGAGAGAGAATGTGGAGAAACATGTCCTGGTCACGGCTGTTGAGGAATTCTGTTTGCATTGTGCAGCTTGCGCATTTTAGAGGAAGGTATCTTACTGTATCTGCTAATGTGTGTGTGTGTGTGTAGTGAGCAAGAGAGGGAAGAAAAGCATGCACAGAGAGAGAGAGAGTGAGAGAGTGTGTGATTGTGAGAGAGAGAGAGAGAGAGGTGTGCCCCTGTGTGAACCAGGCAGGCCTGTAGCCTCATGCCAGCTCTGAGCCGCTGCCGGCTGACGTCATGGAAAGAAGCATCAGACTCTGAACTTGGTGCGGCTGGGAACAACCAGCAGTGATGGCTACAGTTCACTACAATCAGCCACGCTACGCTAGCTCATCGTGACCCCCCTCTGCACACACAGTACACTCACTGTGTCTTCTGCTCCGTCGCCTGCTGTTTAGTCAAGAGATCTTCAAACTGCTATACGTCTCTTACTGGAAAAATAAACAGCATATTGTTTTAACCTCTGCTTTGACTTGGCAAGAATCCAAAAGCCGTTTCACACAGGAAAAGTTCACTCTCACACCCTATAGATCGAATCACTTTAATCATATAGTCACATCTTGTATTCAGGAAACATTTAAGAATACGCAACGGGTGTTGCCAGCGCCCCCAAAACTGCCACATGCTTCTCCGAAGCAACTGTGTGTGTTCTAGCATTGGTCAAGTTTTTATGCTTAAAAACTAATTACAACTGACGTCCCGGAAAAGAACCAATAAAAAGCTGTTCAACTGGCTTTTATAGATGTGGGACTCCAGCAAAAGGCATTGTTTAAGAATGCCTGTGGGTACCTGCGCCCTTTCTACATATCTTTATATATCTCTATGTTTTGTATCTGTTTTATCTCGTTTCCTTCAGCTACTCGGCACAGTGAATGACACAGCAGATCAAGTCTGCAGCTTGAGGGAGTTCCTCAAGGAAATGAAATTGTTTAATCGTATGACACACCTTGGTGGCAGTTCATTGACAAGTTTGCACCAGCTACTGCCAACCTTGCCACAGTCCTCAGTCTTTCTCCTCTCCTGACTCCATGTAGATTTCTTTCTCTCTGACTCATTTTGCAGCTTGTTCTCGTTCCGAGCACATCAAATACAGTGGCCTGGCCAGTGGCCTTATGCCTAGATGCTAAGTTTGATACTGTAGGGTACCCTTTTAGGCTCTCTTCTTGAAGTGCCCCTCTCATGCAGCATGCAGTCTTTTCCTAAATCTAACCAAGTAGTTTTGTGCCTAAAACTAACCAACTACTTTTTGTGCCTAAATATAACTAAACTGTTACTGTCTGACAACCTTAGTAACAGTCCAAAAGTCATTATCTATCATGCTTGAAATCATAATCAGTAAGCTTTATTTTAAATGTTTTGTTGTTGAATATTATGTATTATTGCTAAATTGATTGCGCAGCCCTTCATGAGCAAAACTGATGCTAGAGGGGTAGGTAGAGCGTCACAGTTTTAAGCTCAAGGTCTCTGACCATGCTGCCATATTTGACGAGCGTGGGATTGAGGATGAGGGTGTTTTGAAATGCTTTCAAAGCTGTATGTTTGGAGCAGTTTAGACAAACTGTAACCGTAACTTGGTTAATTTTATCTAGGCAGGTGAGAGCAATTTGTATTCCAGTAACTATATAAGATGTCCGCGACTGTAGGTCTCTTTACGGGAGACGGATGTGTGTTTCTTCAAGTAAAAATGTAGCCTTAACGATTTACAGGAACCTACCCCTGAGTGTAGGGTTTAGTGCATAAAGAAACATCTATATCAACATCTGGTGGTTGGCTCTTACTCATACATGCAAAGGCTGATATAACAGAATGATTCAAATTTCGTGGTATTACTCATTGAGTTTTATCTTCATGTAACTGGTATGAATTTCAGAGACGGAAAATTACAGGAAAGAGTGCAGACATCCATCGGGCTTAGTTAGAGTGAAAGGGACAGTTATTTATGACTTGCTACAAAAAATATTTCAGACTCCGACTTGGGTTTCATCCTTAGTTAAATTGTATTGGACCGTATGAGATGAGAATTAGTTAAAAAGCACAACTCTGTTGTTTGTAAGGCTTGTGATACATGCAATGGCTTTTTCGAATCTTTGTCTCTGATTCCCTTGCCTCATGAGAGTGAATCAAATGCTGTATCAGGGCTCTCACCCTGTCTCAGGATATCCCTCTCATTTACACATAAGCAAAGCAGGGTCATTTGCTTGCTCCACGTGTGCAAGACTGGGTGCAGTGGGAATCCGGCTGTGCTGCTGCTGTGGTATATACAGTGTTTTGCATTGCACACGCAGAATTGAACAATCCCACAGCCAATTTGCATTGGAAACTTCTCTGGACCGTCACAGGCCAGTGGTTGTGTCTCATCCCCACATCCAGTCTTGTGATTTGGAAATTGCAGAGAGTTGAAGGTCATCAGATAGTTCACTGATTTGATATTTATTTTAAAGTACCTGATCTCTAATTATGTTATGGGTCATTGGCTTGCTGGTGAAACCCCAGGCCTACCTGAAATAGAGATGTAATTAAATTAAACAACCTTTTTGATGTATTGTTATATCTCTTAATACATTTTCACTTGATAAAATCCAGATATATTTACAGAATCTTTTTATTGAGTGCACCATGTTTGACAATGAAAAGCAAAGAATCCTTGCTGACGTCAGTTCACAAACTCCAAATTCCTTTGATTATTTTCCACCTCTAAATAGGAACCATGAAATAGGACTCATGCTCTCCTGATTAGGCTTCGTCAAAAGCCCCCTCTGTCTCTTAGACCATATCTGGTGCACAGTGCTGCTTTTGACCTAGTTTATGAAGATGAAGCAAACTGTAAAAAGCCCAACTTATATTCTTCATTATAAATATGGACTACAAGTTGTCAGGACTTGTATGAATTATCAGTGTAAAAACTTCAGTTGAGGCCCGAAACCAAGATAACTTCTTGTTTAAACTAAAGTAAGTGCACCTGGGTAAATCCTGATCCTTAGCCAGTGTTCCTTACAAAGTCAGAAACTTCTGTTTGTATGAGTTCTATATATGCAGGAGCATTTACTTATACAGTGCGTAACTTGAATACATGTCTAGACAGGGTTTCCCCCAGAAAACTTGCTAAACCCAGTGGTAGGTTGGAAGGGCGGAACACCGGTGGCGAAGCGTGGTTTTTTTGCGACAGGGGCCTGACACAGGCCAGCAACTGACTGATGGCGGTGTCCTATAGGTAACAGATTCATGACGTAGTAGAGTTTAGAGTGGTTCCATACTGCCTTGCATTAAATCAGAGTTAAAAGTTAATTGGTGGGCAATTACGTGCTTTAGGAGCCAGTAAAGGCATTCAAAACCACCAATGGCTCCATATTAATCACTGGCTCGAATGCTGCAGCGATTGACAAGCCTATAACATGAAAACAGTGCAAGCTAAATTGGATATTTCATAATAGATATTTCATTATAATCAGTGACATATATTGACATTTGAAACAATGTGGCATTGTTTACATTTGCTTCTAACTGCTGCCATATTGATGCTGGTGTGATGGTGGACCCAACATGAGCGTTTAGTACATCTTGCCTATAAGTAGTGCAAGAACCTTCTTCAATAAAAGCTCTATGGCTTGTCTTCATGTCAGGAACCTGAGACAGTGCAACATGCTTTGATTTATTGTAGAAACTATGACCGCCAAAGACAAGATCTACTTAGAGAATTGCAGGAAATTGGCTTGGAAGAAGTAACTCTGAAAAGTATTTTTAGAAGTAGGGTCAAGCAGGAGGGGAAAACGCTGTTTTTTCAAATTCTTAAAAGACACTTGTCTATATAGCAGGATATAGTGCAGTAAGGTGCTAGTCCCATAGATGGCAGCAACGCAACTTTTGGATGCCGGCTGCTGTAAAACCCTGAAGAAGAAGAAGAACCACTAAACCACTGTGAAATTAGCGCACTTATTATTGTTAATATTTTCACGTATTGCAAAACAAACAACATAAAACATAATTGGTCAGGTACAGCCACCCGCTGTACAAACTCATTTTGATTAAATCCGCTGGTTCTATGTTTCCCATCGTGGCACGGAGAAGGCTGCTCTACCACTGCCGGGGAGGACGAGCTAACATCCATGCTAGCTGCCTCATCGACCCATGACTAAGCCAACGTCGCGCCACTGCACACCTGGTCAACAGATGAACCAGCGGATTTAATCAAAATGAGTCTCAACGTCTCCGCCTTTGTTCGTCCGACTTAGGAAGATTTTTGTTTTTTTCTTTGTGACATCCAGTTATGTTCAATCACAAGTAGCGTAGTTAGCGTGTAGTGACAGTGGCAGTGGTTTGTGAGGCGTTAGGTGATGAAAGACACCTGACCTCTGACCCGCCATGTGTTCACGTGTTGACCATAAGATGTCGCCATTTAAATAAATAAACGATGCTTAGCCTGGTGGTGGGAAATATAAGCCTGGCGGGCCACCTGGGGGAAACCGTGCTAGATGATCATTCACTTTACAAATCAATCAAATCAAGTGTCTTAGAGACATTGTTATTTATTCGCATACCTCCCAGCATTGATTTTTATTGGGTTACCAACTGTAAGAATTTTTACACAAAGATATGCGAAACAATCATTTTGGACTTCTCATAAAAAATGTTATCAGTATGACCTTTAAAGTCAGAACACTCAACTCTCTTCATCTCTTCCACTTCAAAAGGAAATTCGACTATTTTTATTACTTACACGTCAGCATGTGTTGAAATGACAATTCAGCTCAACAACTTTCACTGTTTATAAACTGTGTATAAATACAGGTAACCTCAGCAAGTACTGTTTAAATGTTTCAACTGCACTATATTAACAGCAACGTGCATTTTCTTCAGAAGTGTAGCCTTTCAGCTTTGAGCAACAGGATTATGGGATTATGTGTCTTTCAAAACGTGTCTCCATGAACAATAGTGTCTTGCTGAATGTTGCTCTTTTACATTCAAAGCTCTACTGACTTTTCAAATGAAGCTTTGAGTATTTTTACTTTTTTTAGGGTGATCACATCACACAACATGACAGACATTCAAACACAATCATCATAATAAATGGATACCCGAGCGAATGCTGATACGTAAGATACATTAAATGTTTTTGGTAACAACTTAAGTGATTTACTATGATAGTGTTAGGATAGTTGTGTATCGTTCCCATTTTATCAAATACCAACGCTTGGGGTAGTCTCAACCTTTAAAAGGGTAACTCTGATTTTAAACATTAAAGTGTGTTTGCAGGTCTTAGGTGGAAAAGTAGTATGAAGCCCTTTTTACCCCAGCAGGGGCTGCAGGTATTCTGATAATGACTTCAGGTGCATTGTGGTTAATATAGGCTCAAGGTTTTGAGAAGCATTCCACTGGTCCAACATCGCACTCCTATAACATTGATTAACTCATTATGGACAAAAAGTAATCGAAATCGTTATAGACACAGACAACCCACACATTCTTCTTTTTCTAAGCGTGGCGCCTGCATTAACCGCAAAGCAACAGCCACTGAGTGACGTCTCAGGAGACAATTTATCAGATTACATGGAGCTTCCTCTGGAGCCACAGAGCTACTGATTTTTTTCACATATGCAGTAATACCTGGAAAGAATTATAAGTTTGGAAGAAAAATGACTGTAAAAGAGCAGTAAATACTCAAACAGGCCTCCTACTCCCCCAGGATACTTACATACACAGTTTGACAAATAAGTAAATGAGAAACGGGAACTTCCTTGGAATCCAAATGTTGTCGAGAGGGAGAGAGACAGAGAGAGAGACAGAGAGAAAGAGAGAGAGAGACAGAGAGAGAGAGAGAGAGAGAGAGAGACAGAGAGAGAGAGAGAGAGAACACACTTCCATATCAAACAGATCAGAGTCTGTCATCCTTTTGAGGTTGAGAAATGGTCCCATATGGCAGCACTCTGTTAGTCATGTCAGTCACGGCCGCACAGGCTTTTCTCATCACTGACACAGCAGCTGTCCCTGTCTGAGGGCTGTTTAGAGAGGCCACTACTGTTGTTGCCCATCATAAAACCCTCTTTTATAGATACAGTATTTGGCATGTCAACATTTTAGCTCAAATGTCAACAGAATTTCTTGTTAACAGCGGTTGATGTAATTGGATAGTGGTTACAGGTTTGCTCTTTGCCAAAGTAAAGTAAGGCCACTCTTTGATACTGTTTGGTTTTTGTCAGACGGCACTAGTGATCCTGGTAATGAAATTACCACCTACATACTGTCTGTTTGCCAACTTCGAGCTGAATTTACAGCCTGGAAAGACAAATAGAATGCAGTCGATTAATATGAGCATGTGCATGTTAGTGTGTGCACACACACATACATGTCCCGCACGCCTGACATTAGTTGCAAGCTCCTTGAGAGTGTGACCTTTTCCATCGTGAGTTGATGGGTCCACTAATCTTTCCAAGTTTGAGCCGCCGTAGGACTCCGCTTTGGGTCATCGGGCTAAGTGACAAGCCATAGGTTGATGGAAAATCCATAGTGTTATTGCCATACATTACTTTTATTTGATTGGGCCAGCAGTGAGCATAATGTAATGCTGAGGTGGGGTGCTGGTGAAGTAGCGGCGCTCCGTTCGGTGCTCCTCTGTCCCCCCTACAACACCCAGTGACGTTGATGCATGTGCTCTGCCTGCCATCCACACGCCTGACCCTGTGAGTGCTTGTGAGTGCTCTAAATCACTCTGTGGTATTGATTCTCCATTAGAGGTCAGCCATTCTGAACACTTCTGACAGGCTGCTCACAAACACCTCACTATGTGTAAGAGGGAATGTTAAAGGGAAGCAACATGAGGTCACGTGACTCTGGATGGAAGAACTAGCAGGGAGCAAGTCTTTTTACTTTGAACCACCAACACATACTCATTGGTGGTAATCTCTAGGAGCCTCACAAGTCTATGCTGATGTAGAGGGTTATGATGCAATTATGAAATGATTATCGATGTGAAACATGAAAATGGTTGATTTATGTATATGATCTTTTTTAAGGTGCTATATCTAAGAATTTTGGTTTACAACATTCAAAAATTAACTAATGGCAGCTACAGTTGGCAGCAGCTCTCCTAATATGCTGCCACTTTGGAGTAACATGTGCCCAGTTCTTACACATCACGCTTTTGTGTCACACTTTGGGTGACTTCTCACTACTTTTTATTGACAGAGCAGCTGAAGGATATGACAGGAAACAGGTGACAGAGGGGGGGAAATGGCGCCCCACCTTCTTGCTACCTTTAAAACATGATGAATTTGTAATGATCCAGATGAATTGACTTCAGTTATCTACGCTCATCCTCTGTCATCTTCCCCAAAACTCAAGAGGAAGGCTAGCTTAAAACATCAACACAGTGCACATGTTTATGTTATGAATTCAAAATTGATTGAAGTAATCTATTATACTATTATTTGTGATTCTGAATTGATTCTTTGATTCCTGAAACAATTTTATATAGCTAACGCTTAGTCCCTCACCTCAATGATAGCGCATAATGGAAATTGCCGTTATTGTGCTAACTAAATTCAGAATTGAGAGCGCAAGGCTATCTTTACTGATGATTTCAATTCAACTCCACATGCTGAGTTTTAAACAACATGTGTAACTGTACACGTTTTTTCCTGTGGTCTAGTGTTAAAAAACCCCCCAAAAAACAAACTGCAATCAATTCAATATTGAATCCCAATACTAAAAGGCCCAGTGTTAAGGAGTTGTGGGGGCCAATATGATATTGACAGAAATAAAAGGTACAAATAAATACATACACAATCAATATTCATTTTTATGCCGTGTTTCTACAGTAGCCCAGAAGAGACAAACCAAATGCTGGGAAAAAGTGGGCCTTTCATATTTTTTTAGTGGCCACTGTAGATAGGGGAGGATGAGACAAGGGGTGTTCAGTTGGTTTCAGTCTATGACAATGTGGGATTGCGTTAAAACTTACACACCGGACCTTTAAAAATCAAGACAAATAAAATCGGCACCTAAGTATCATGGTGGTATCGATTTGGGAGATTAGTGTTAAGTCCCAGCTTTAATTGTTACAGGTAATGATATAATTGAGAATTGTGCTTTTAGATTTCCATTTAATGACTTTCTACATCGAGACATGATCTTTCAAGAGAGAACTGCGATGCATCTATGAATCAATTTTTCCCCATTCATAATTTGTACTAATTACACAACATGCATGCAAGTTTATATACATTTTAACACAAACTTTGAGTGTTTCTTTTAACAGCCTGTCTTCATTGTAGTGTTGCCAACATTGTAATAAGCATTCTTGACATAGTCATGCAGCATTGGAGTTGTTATTGGTACAGTGAATGACGTGTCAGCACGAGTGATGACAAGTGAGCATCTGTCACACACCCTGTACATACATACTGTGCTGCAGGCACAAGAGAAGGCGACGTTTTGCTTGTGGAACAAGCTCACTAAGTGGCCTCTGCCTACATTAGCACAGCACTTTGTCTTGTGTAAATATAGTAGCAAGTCACAGAGTTGATTTAGGAAGAAATGTAGAGGACCAGGCGCCAGGCTCACATAGGTTTTGTGCTCAACTGAATAATTCAACATAAGGTTTGTTTATTATGAACAAATGGGATCATTGTAGTATTGCTACAGCTGTTATAGATGAAGTTGCACTGAAACATGAAGTGTCACAGAACTGTTTGTCACTTTCCCTCCTTTCTGACCTGTGTCTTTTCTCTCTCCTTACAGACAGTACAGACACATAAGCCTCACTTCTTGGCAGTGCACTGTCAAGAGGTCGGTGGAAAGAACTATGAGGCGTCCATGTCACATGTGGATTGTTTTGTCAAGTAAGTATAGTGCTAATGATAGTGGTCACTTTCCTAATTCTTTTGATTAAATTGAAATAGCTGAGCAGTTTCTATGATAAGGAAATACGGAGCATGCAGGATAACTGTTTTAAACTGAAGGTACTACTCCCCCCACTGGTCGCATCACAGCTGTACGTCAGGACAAGTAAATATGTTGTTTGTTTTTTTAAAATGGAGGCCTTGTAATGTAAATCTTGGATTTGGAATTGATATAAACTTATTTCAATACATACTAAGATATTCTGAATTTGGTTCAACTTGAAAACCTTGATGCTTTTACACTTTATTCAAATTTCCTGATGCATATCCTTGTGTGTTGTGTCCATCAGAGAGCTGTTGTCCAGTGATGCCATGAAGGAGTACAGCAGAGCCCGCGTCTACCTCGATGAGAACTACAAATCCCAGGAGCATTTCACGGTAAGCGATGTTTTTTATGCCTATGGGTTCACATTCTGTCTGAATTCCAACAGTTTGAGTGTACTTTCTAAGTGGTTGTAATCTTACCTGAAATAGGGACGAACCACAGGCTCAATAGTGATATGATTCTATTAAATGTATTAATGTGGCAGTTCAGTTTCATGCATGATTAGCCGAAACACATGAAATAAACTTAGAATGACTTGATAAAGACAGACATTTTTTGCACAAAAAGTCTTGTTTTTATAGATAAACTGAAGATGTCAGACTTGTTGCATCAGTCTAGTTGCACACGGTGTTGTTGTCAAACTGAAAGTCTGCTTTCAAACAGATGCAAAACCCTGAAAAGAAAAAAATCTTTTACACAAATGAAAAATGTAAAACTTGAAAAACTTTTAGCAATCTTTCCTCATTTTAGCCTGAACATTTTTGACTGCACATTTCAGACTAAACAATGATGTTAGTTCTACAGTAGCAGTGTCATTAACAGTAGTAGCTGTAAATGCAATACTACCGACAGTGGCAGCAGTTATACAAGATATATTAGTAGAAGCAACTGTACCGGTTTCGTGAATTCTTACATTGTTATGCTAAATTGTGCTTTCTGTCTTGATGGAGGCCATTCTTGCTGGATTGTGATGCTAACTAGAAAACATGTCAGCCAGTGAACGTGTCGTTTTGTGCTCAGAGCTCTTAAAAGAGTACATTGTGGTGTAATTTTGGCTTGTTGTTGAAATTGCAAGAGTAATTTAATGTTGATAGAGGATAAGATGATAACTGTCAACCACCATGCGCCAGGGGTGGGACAAAACATTGATGCAGCAATATATTTAATCGCTTCCTCTGGCCATAGGATTATAGATACGCTGGCATTGTATTATCGATATTTTTATTGAAATGTGTGTGTGTGTGTGTGTGTGTGTATATGTATATAATATGTATATATGTATGTATATGAATATGTATATATGTATGTATATATGTATGTATGTATATATATGTGTGTATATATGTATGTATATAGATATATGTGTATATGTGTGTATATATGTGTATATATATATATATATATATATATATATATATATATAACTGAAAGGACATTATATTGTCTTTAGAGAGGCATTGCTTGGAGTAAAAGTATTTGTGTACGTGTGATGGAAATCCAAGCTTTATACAAAGATATGCTGGTTTCAACTTTTTCCTCACTGTGCAGTTACAGCAGTTGGCCACCTGGTGGCAGTAGATGCTTGGAAATAATTCTGTTGTTTGAGCTCAGTTTAATGTGTAACATGCTGAATTTCTTAAGGACTGCCTATCTTTTTTGTTTTCAGGATTTATTAGCAAACCATGGATTTCTTAGCATTGCTTTATAGTTTCTTATAGTCAACAAAAGTGCTTTTTTTAACAGTTTATGTCACATCAGTTACAAACACGTTTACTTAAATAATACAAATTAAAGCCAATGCGTATTTTTGAATTCATCCAGTTTTTCTTTTTTTTAAAGTTGTTTTTAAGTATCTAGACCAATAGTGGGATATGATGTTTTTCACGGTCCTCTGAAAGATACATTTCCATACACCATCAGCCCCGATAAATAACAAATGAATGATAACATGTATGAGTTTCATTTGCCCAATATGGATAGATGCTTTAATTTTGGAGAATGACCCTCTTCATTCAAGTATTTGCGCCACAGCTGAACAGATGTTTAGTGTTTGGCCTCTTGGTGGAGCCAGATACTCAAACCTCACAGCAGTAGCAGAGGACTATAGCCCTGTTGTGTCAGTATCCTCTTTATAAGGAAATATGGTTTTAAGTGCAGTTTTATATCTGATGCTTTATTGACAGACTACATGTATGTCACATGGTCATCCCTGCTATCCAAGGAGATTAAGTGGAAAAAACACGATATAATAATCTATTCAAATCAGTCCAAAAATGGACTTTGTTCCCAGTTAGTCTGTGATCACTGAGTTGTATGCGCCTCAGTTCTCCTCCATGTTTTCGGCTTTATCACCACGCTACGCTGCACCTCCACAAACGCTCATAAATCACAGCACCCACTGAGTCACATTTGCTCTTTTCAAAAAAATATTACAAACATTGGCCTTTAGAAAAATATAATTATCTGCCATTTCATATAAGCACCGCTAATATCCCGGCATTAGGAGCTGTTTATTTAATGGTGTTTGTCTATAGATTAACCTTTTTGTTGTATTATTATTTTCATCAAATAGAGCTGGCAGTTTGTGCGTCTCTTTGTGAGTCAGTCAGTGGAAAGGGAAACATCTGATGTGGTTTCTATGATGTTGATATTGAAATCCTGGCAACAGTAAATATGAATAGACTCTCCAGTCTTTCTCACACAGGGCTTGCCATTTAGCTTTGATGACATCACCCGTATTTGTTTTCACAATCTTCGATTTTTTTCCCCCCCGTGCTCCGGGGATAATTGTTTGTTGTCTGCCCCCGCCTGTCAATTTTCAGATAATGTAAGTGAAAACACTTTTCTGGGTCCAGAGCTCCTCCCTTGTATGACTGTGTGTTTTGTTGTGTTTTTGTATGCAGTTATGTGCGCGCAGTTTCTTTGGAAGTAGACGAGTGAATGTTTTGGACGAGTGGGAGTGTAGTAATGTGGCGAGAGTATGGTAAAGGCCAAGGAGATTGTTTACATGCCTGCCCAGTGTGAGAGCGTGTTTGAACTGCGTGTCTGTGTCAGTGGAGGAGAGGAATGTGATTGATAAATGAAACCCCCAATTACAACTGTGTTTAGTGCTGTAAAAAATCATTTAGAAACTACAACTATTTTCTTAAGCACAAGGGCACAGAACTGACTTGTTTTAGCTTCTCAGATGTTAATTTTTGCTGTTTTACCAGTCCTCTATGATAATAAATAGAGCAGCAACCATTAATCATTTTGTTGTCAACCACTAGATTAATGACACAATATTCAAGTAATTGATTTATAAATTTAAGGATTTTTTAAAGTAAAGTAAAAATGAATAAAGTCAGAATTCTCTCATTCCAGCTTCTTTATACAAATGTTTTCTGGTGTCTTTACTCCTTAGTAAACTGAATATCTTTGTGTTGTGGACAAAACAAGACATTTTAGGATGTCATGTTTGAATGCCATCCTAAACTTACAATCAATCAATCAATCAAGACAATAATCTGATTAATTAACAATGGAAATAATCTTTAGTTTCAGGCCTAAGAGTGAATTGAGCCTCTTTGGATTTTGGAGTTCTGATGGTACAAAAGAAGCAATCTGATTATTTCAATCTGGGTTCAATTTGGGCTCAGTTTGTGACTTTTTGATAGCTGCTTTCAAAACTATTTTCTGACATCCTGTTTAATTTGATTTATTTATTTGGTGCTGCAACATACAGTCATGCACAATCAGCAGATGCATAGACCATGGTGTTTATTTAGATCCTTTTTTGCCACTATAAAGGTAGCAGCTATAATTCTTGTGGTCCACACAAATAAAAAATTATACATCTTGATATGACAATATTTAAAAAAGCACAAGGGAACAAAACAAATAAACTACAAATATATATATATATTAATTCACAACAATAAAACTACTTATGACAATAATAATGACAACAGGACAAACATTAATCAAGATAATATTCAGGTATATACAGTTTGTGTATAATGAAAACTATCATTGGTGGAATCCCCAACTCTGCCACAATTTTTAGGAAAACGTAATCTACTAAACAAGTGAACTAATATTTTGTTTATTTGCCGTATTTCTAGTCAAAATATCAAATTTACGTTGATATAAGACACCATCATCTAACAAGCAACATTTAAGTGAGATGTAGGGACTTGTTTTCAGACATCATAACTTATTTTAAGAACTCTTAAGAACCATTTGCAGATTTCTTACTTATATTAGAAGCAAAATCAGCTTGTATTTATAAATTTTTAAGACTTATTTTTGACTTGTTTTTTTTCCCAGTGTATTATTTCAAATATATATAATTTGCTAAACCAAAACCCCTTGAAGATTTTGAAAGTGTTGAATTTCTAGAGCAAGTTAAGAATCCATTGAGTCCGATGGGCAGAGTTAAAATGAACTGTTGTGTATTTAAGCAAAAACAACTATTTCTTTGTAAATAAGTAAGAGAGATTTCCTCGCAAATTCCACCTGCTGATACATAATTTAAACTGCAGTGTGGAGTCAGTAGGAAGCCGCAGCTTTATTTGTTTACTGTATCTAAACTTCCCTAGATAAAACTGTAATAATTCCTTGATGTTAAAATGCTACATGTAACACCTTGATGCTGAATCTGAACAATGAGCCGGAGCTCTTCCTCTCCTCCCAGAGGAAGGTGGCAGTGATGGGCCAGAGCTTGACTGACACGTCCCCCCTACGGCTGAGCCTGGGCCTGGTGTTTTACAGCCCTGTTAAGGTATACAGCAGGTAAAATGTCAATTAGGAAGGCCCGCCCTGATAACTCAACTCCCAATCCACTTGTTCTTGGCCATTAATATTTATCGTGGGCCTGGCCCTTGAGCTGCAGCCCATGTCATCTGCAATGATGTGCGCTAATGTTACCGCTTCCTGACACACTAACACACACACACTTCTAATCTGCTGTCCGTACGGCTTAACGGAATCGCCTGCAGACCTGTGCACGCACAAACACACACACCTACCACTGTCACACAGTCTAATCAAGCTCTCCACATACAGACAGTGACACTGAGCAGCACACAGTGCCTCCTCAGCCCTCAGTTGTTCCAGGGCATTTTAATGGGAAATTAAAGGCATCCCTCATGTCTGTGGTCTGCAGGACAGGAATGAGAGCAGCGACAGAGGATAAATCAGGCTCCACTGCTTGACAGGACACCGCTGTCTGAGTTTACCTCCTGGTTGTGTGTGTATGCACACGTGTGTTTGTACGTTCAAATGCTTTCACCCTGAGGGACAGTGTTATTGTATGTTAGTGCTTTATCCTGACCATTTTGTGTTTGGATCTGAAATACATTCAAAGAAGTTTAAAGCAAGCTGTTGGTAGATTTCGATTCATTGTAGTCAGACATAAGTCTTCCGTCTTAATACAATGTGAAATAACTTGCACTTCATCAAAGCGACCATAAAACTGCCCAGGCTTTGTCTTATCGGAAGTAAATTAGGACTTTACCAAACACATTTACAGTAAATAAGCTCCTCTGATAAGATCAGATGACTGGAAAAGGGACAGGATGACGCAGAAGTCTGAGGTCAAAATTTGAATTTGTATGGAATCCAGATTCATACAAATTGCATTTAAAATGCTGTAAATATAAAACAAGACGTGCGGGAATAAAATAAAGGGGAAAAAAAGAGGGGAAGGGGAGAATAGCAAAAGAGCCCACACCAAAAAGAGATCCACACAATTTTTAGTAAGATAAAAACAACATGGTTTAGTAGAAATGGATGAATCATGAAGACTGAATTGGCCATATGAAACATTTGGTCCATTGGAGAAAGTGAAGGAGATGAGAGAAAAGCTCTTTGTCTGGACTGTCTTTTGATTCTTCTGCTATTTGAGTACAACTTATTTGAAATGTTCCCTTGAAGAAGATGTTTTCTGGAAGAATACAGACGCACGCTGTTTTTGTTTGAACTGGTGTTTTTATTTGTATTTTTGCTATGAGAAGATGGTCACTATAAATATTTTGGGCCTTCACAAGCTAAAAATGTAAGTTCAGCAGCTGCTGTATGTGAGTTGACTTAATTCAGACTCAATGATTAGTTCAAAGTTTTCTTTGAAGTTCGTTTTCAGTAAAAAACAAATGTTAAGTTAACAGAACTAATGTACAATAACCTAAAGATTTTAAGTTAAATCAAACTGTTGACTGTTAAATCATGCTGATGAGCAAATTAGGTTTAGTTTGACATTTTCTCAGCTTGAAGAGTGAGGTCTCAGGAAGGAAAGGAAGGAAAAGGAAAAGCCGCGGCTGCTTTGTATTAGCATCGGTACAAAGACGATATGTTAGTGTAAGGGGGAAGAGACTCAATTCAAGCCTTCAAAAGCAATTTTTTAATATCTGTGAAAACAAAAAAAAACATGATTTATTTTAAAATGTGTCATGGACACACAACAAACATCATATATGTTTTCTTTTAATTAACTGTTAAAGGTTTCCAAATATGCTGATGATGTTTCTTTAGATGAGTTGATCGAACTCTTTACAGTGTTTTTTATCGAATTCAAGTCTCAAGACATGTGAAGTTAGAAGAGCTCATGTTTATAAGTTCAGAAGTGGTCTGAAAATAAAAAAATACAAATTTAAGTTTTACCTTGAAATAAATAAATTAGGTTACTGCTAAAAGATTAGTTTATTTCACTAAATTCCTGTATGATATTTTTTTTTTACAGGTTAATATGTATTTTCGGGCATTGGATAAATAGCGGCCTCTTTTTTGTGACAGGCCAAATGTGACTAGACACAGAAATCACAGCAAATTACATGAAACAGTAATGATTAAGATACAGAGAAGGTGGCTGGATGCTAACTGAACAGAAATGTCTTATAATTTAGGTTTAGTGAAAGCTCTTGTGTGCCAGTCGTGGCAGACATGAGCAAACAGGCAGGTTCACTTGGACAGAACAGTGTAGAAAGCGAATGCTGATGACAAATCCGAGTCTTTAGGGAGGTGGATGAGTATTAAGAAGCTTAAAAAGAGAAGTTGCTGGTTTGACCCCACAACAACATGTTGATGTGTCTATGAGCAAGGTACGGCCTATGACTCATATTGTAAGTTGAAGGCTTTCAACGACATCAAGAAGATGCTTGATTTTTGCCTCTCCTGCCCATTCTGCCATCTGATGTGTGGTCAGTAGAGCAGCCCTGTCAGTAGCTGCCAGCAGCTCAGCTTCTCTGTGCTCCAGAGGTGAGTCCTTAACTCTCCTCCAGGCAGCACGCTGTAATGCAATCATCAGTAGCGCTCTGCTCGGCCAGGAATTTATGAACACTTAGTGTCCCTCCGTGCTGACAGGGCCTCAGCGTGAGTGTGTTTACGGTATTACCCAGAAATGCATGTCACTCGCATTTATCGCCCCCCCTTTTTTTTCTAACTGCGTCCTATATCACCCGCCTGTTCTACCTTTTTATGATGAAACAAAACCAGGTTGCATATAGAGATTATACTTTCCAAGAGAAAGTGGGGTCATAGAGGAAAGGTCTCTGTGTACAGTCTGTTGGTTTTACACACAGAGGTTAACTAGCAGGAGCAGCACCCACCTTTACCTCCTCCTCCTCCTCCTCCAGCCCTGTGTTTAAAAAGACCGCAGCAGGCACATAAGCAGGTTAAAATATTGCTAACTAAATCCGAGCGAGCTCTTATTTCAATATGGTGAGAAGTACGCCACCGACTGAGGCCACTTGAATGGAGTAGATGTCAGCACGGTAATATGGCCGGGCCATAACTCTCCACGGTCATCACTCATACTCTCGGGGCAGACATAAGTGCATACACACACATATATATGGTGACAAAGCTGAATAAACACTGATGCAGGCACGCGGAGGCACACACTCAGGACACGGGGTTGAGCGACAATCAATGAATCTGCCATCAGACGTGAGTTATGATGCAAAGAGAGTGGGCATTCCCTGCGTGAAAATATTTTGACTGAAAATGTAGATATAATTAATAGATTGTGTAAAGAGGTGGAGGATTTGATGCATTTATTACAAGGAGTCAAATCTGAGGGAGCTGAGCCTTTTGGCCTCCCGGATCATCACTGTGGCTGCTCTCTCTCACACACACACACACACACACACACACACACACACACACACACACACACACACACCGAGCATCTCCTCATAAACAACGCTCTGATAAAGTGTTTGTGTGTTTGGTCGGGATCTAGCCGAAGGGGGAGTAAATCAGTTGTGTTGGAGGTGGAGGTGTGTGTGTGTGTGTGTGTGTGTGTGTGCGTGTGTGTGTGTGTGTTTGTGGATGGGTGGGTGGTGGTGTTGGGGGGGTCTCCAGCCACAGATAATGATGTGATTCCAGCATGAGGCGGGCCGGGTGTACCTCGCCACCGTCCATTATGATGTGCGGCCCCCAGCCACCGAGGGGGCAGAGTGAAGGTGAGCCTGTCATATCGATCTTTTTAGTGCTAAAATATGAGCCACTTTACTCTGCTCCCCGGCGCGGTGATGTGAAAAATAATAACTCGGACCCAAATTAAAAATATTGATCGCTTAGGAGGTGTTGAGAGCAAATAAACACCCTCTGAAGGATTTTTATCCTCCTCCCTCCTCCACCTCCCCTCCCTCCTCCGTCTTGTCCCTCCCCGCCCGGGTCAGGCATGGTGGCTGAACTGTAAAAAAAAAAAAAAATCTCACACCATGTTGTTGCTCAGTCGTCTTCATCATAACCACCTCCCTGGCTCTTGATGCTCTTTATTGTTTCCAGACACAACAAGCGGCCATCTTTTCCGCTACTCCCTAACACTGATTGATCGGGTTTTGACTCCATAATCTGGCATTAGCTCGGCTACAGTCAGGTATGCCCCCCCCCCCCCCATCTCCACCCTGAGTCATAATTTTTTGCACATCCAAGCTTGACTTTTTTATTCCTTCGCTGCTGTAACAGATGAGCTGACACGGGGCCATCAAATGGGTGGGAAAACAATTGCCACAAGGTTAATTTTATTGCCTGCTCCATGCATTTGTGAGCAGGCGGGAGGTGTCCTCTGCCCGGGTCCTGATGAATGGCCACGCCGAGCAGGCAGGAATGAAAATGAGAGGGGAGAGGCCAGGCGCGGGGAGCCGGAGTCTCGCCGCTCCCACCTGAAATTGAAATTTTTTCTGACACGCTCAAAATTGGTATTCTGATATATAAGGGAGTGGATGTTCCATTTAGTTTGATGATGAAAGCCGTCATGTGTCCCAGTCAATTGCGTTTTACGACACCCACTTTACCTCATACATCCGGAGAAGGTTAATTTCCACACATCCTAAATGGCGGATGTCAGATTGTTCCGAGTCTGTAGGAAAATAAACTACTTAGTGTATCTAAATGCTGTCGTAATACTTGGCCGTCCTGCTCGCAGCACTATTGATTGTCCACAAGGACGTTTGTTCTGTTTTGGGGCCAAGGCGGGATGAATAGATATTTGATGGAGCGTGGAGAGCGGGGCTGGACCCGCATCTGCATCTCGGTGCTGTGTCAGTGGGGACGAGAGCCAGGCGACGGGGAGAATCACATGCTGCTTGTTGACATCAGTGAGAGGGAGCCGGGGCCGGAGTTGGCGATATCTCCGGTTCCCCACTTGAGCCGGGTCCTCCCGCTGAAAGCTCACTCCTGTCTGCTGGCTTCAGGCCCTCACTCAGTGTGTGAGTGTATGTGTGTGCATACACATGTATGTCTGTGTATCATCGCTGATATAGGGCCAGCACTTCCATACCTATCGATTCTTCCTCTATAGCTGCTTCATTTGCATGACCCAGCTGACCCAGGCAGTCAGTGGCCATTATATTCCCATTAGCTAATCTCTCAGCTTTGATTTCCATAATCCTCTGTCTATTGAGAGCCCTCACAGCTCTCACAGTCCCGCTCTCCAAGGAGAAAAAAGACTCCCAACCTCCCCACCCCAGCCACTTTACTCTCCCAAAAACCAGCACAATATGCATCATGTACACACATGTATGAATGGAGAAAGTACCCAGTATGTAGAAGGGCTTCTTTCAGAGTCTTCTTAGCATTATTAATTATGATGCATTAAAGGTGCTCTACACAGTTATTGAAAATACATTTCTTTTTAAGATAGAGAAGAATCTGCATTCAAAATGTAATGGACAAACTGTACTGAGAGGACAAAACCATTTCATCACGTTTTACTTTACTGTGTTTATATTTAAAGAACCTCTCTAAGTTACAACTTTACTTGCTTCAAAGAGCATTCAGGGAACCTTATTCCTCTCTGACTTTGTATTATTCCTTTATTAATATGTAAACATCCATTTTCTGAGTTGGAATATGCTTTCCAAAACTTTTAACAAGCATTATTTAAATGTTGTGTTTCCTCTTCAGTGTGGAGCTAAATTAACTACTTTTTGTTGAGTAAACCTATAACAATGCATCATATTTTATAAAAGAATCTAACGTTTTGTATATAAACTAAACACACTGTAACATATTATCATATGTTTATGATTAACACAACATCATATTTCTTATTAATACAATATCAATATTTTATATATTGTTTCAGTCTAGTGCTGCTGATATGACTGTTGAGGTACAGAAGAGGATTGTTGAAGGCTTCAGCAATCAGAATGTATTTTTTTTTCTTTTTTTTTGGATGAAACTTCCCCTTTTTTGTTTCAGTCCCTCCATTACAACTTAGTAGACAAGATAAAGATGGAATTTTGTACCAACAAAAGACTTACTTGGAAGATAACATCTTTATTTGTTTTATTTTAGATAGCTGAAATCTCATATTAGCTTTGGCGGAACAAGAATGCTTTTTTGCACAAATGTGGATTTTGTTTCTCATCACTCAGATATCATGTTTGGGAAAGGACTGAGTACACCAAGTGAACACTTAATGTAATAATGGGCCAGTGAGTTTTGTATCCAGATATACCAGAACAAATTGCTTAAACCAACATTGTGCAAATTTTTTTTCCTCCTTAAAATAACAGCTGCAAAATCATGTTTGTTGTATAGTGTCTTGTAATAGAGTGAATGATGTCTCTGTCTCAGCCACTCTGCACCCCATCGCTTGTTTCTGCTCTATGTAACGTCAGTGAGAGGGATGGATCGCAGCGTTACATACATTCAACATTTACTTCAACATACAAGTTTTTATCACATGGTATTGTTGAGGTGTCATGAGTTTTGTTTTTCTAGTTAGCACCTACATTACATTTGACAGACCTTGGATTTGTATTTACAACAGTGGTGTTCAGAAACTGTGGGGGGCGCCATACCACACCAAATGCAAGTTTCTACATAATGTTGCTTTAAATAGCTCTTTTTGGTGTCTCTTTAAAGTTCCATTTGTTATGATGAGAGTAAAGATACAACAAAAGGAAGATGATTTGTCATACAATCATGCCATGTGAATTTACAAAAATAGAACATCCAGATACTTAAAAAAAAAGCAAAAAAAACCTTCATGAATAAATAAATTAAATAGATTTGGTGAGCATGACTCTGTAAAGCTGCCCAGTACAACCACAGTTTAATCTGTTGAACACTCAGCTCAGTATAGTTATAATGGAGGGGACCAGCATTATTCTAATAGGCATTGGTCTCTCTATGCCTACACGGTTTACAGGCTTCTTATTTATTAGAAATTTTAGGTCTTTAAGGCTGAAAGATCTAAATATTCAGTCTATGTAACATTTAAACTAGAAGCAGTAATCTGTTCAGGGTAGAAGTGGCTGTTGCACTGTATAGAAGGGTTTTTATGGTATTTAACCCTCCATGCTTAAAGCTAATCACTGATTCTATTACCAACGCTTGCCAGGACAAAATTGATGTAAACCAGCTAGCTACAGATAACACATTCACCTCCCACATCTCCACTCATCCTCTCCTGGAAGAGACAGTGTGCCAGGCCAAATTGACCTTAATCACCCTCAGTAGAGTTCTCTTGGAACGATTGCTCCCATTGATCAAAGAGGACCTACCACCTACTGCCCACACTCCACCCTTGACACCCCCTCCCCTCCAAATGAGCTGATAATTAATAAGGGCTGTCTCTGCAAACACCAGTCAACAGACAGCATGATGGATCGGACAGCTTGGATGCAAACCAATACGATGCCAAGCTTTTCTCTGGCCCCCGGGTGTCCGTTACCCCGCATGATCAGGCATGCAGAGGAGCACCCACCCTGCTAATTAAATACCCACAGGTTGCTCTTGTTTTTCAGTGGGGATGCTTTCTATCTGTTCACTATTGGCATGTATTTAATAATTCATGGGGCTGCACCACTGAGGACAGTGCTCAGGGTCCGTGCTGTGCTGCTGCAGACTTTGTAATAAAGTCAGATTTCAGAGTTTTAACAGCTCACAATGTAACGCATAGTGTCAACTTCATTTAGGGAAAATTAACTTGAAACTTTCACTGTTTGCTTTTGGATTAAAGGTGTCTAAAACCAACACCCACATCTTAAAAGCTGATCATGTCGCAGCAAGATGGTGCATATTAACAATTCTAAACAATCAGACATTCTTATCATTCATGTGAACAAGCAGTCACACCACTGTGGGACATTTGCTGCAGAGCTGCAGAATAATGACTACACCTTCAGGCCATTTCCTCTAACTGTCACTGAGGTGGTTAAACATCAGTGACAACACACAATTATTCTGTCTTGTGACAGCTGTCGGCCTTTTTGCTGAATGAGCCGAGCAGTGATGGACATAACCATGACTGATCTACACCACTGTGCTAATGACTTCCTCTTAATCACTGCACTTCCTCGTGTTTGTCACCACGTGACTTGTTAGCCGCTAATTGTGAGATATAGGCATTTTCTGCGGAGGAAAATTGCGTTAGCTGTTTGATTAGACTGCCTCAAGGCTTCGAAATGGATTATTCGCCACCAATATTCAGTTTGTTCAATTGTATGATATGTATTGTATTTATTTATTTATTCTATTTTTTTTACCACAATATGGTATGGTAACAGGGATTATTTTTGACAGATATAGTGATTGCAGTATGATTCACAATTGGTAAGTAAAATAAAATACGATAAACATCATGATGATGTGACATTTGTTGGGGTCTGTAGCAAACAAACTTTTTAACTCATTGACCTTGTGACATGGTAATCTATCTCAATAAAAAGAGATTTTTTTTTTTTTTAAACGAAACCTACTTTGGCCCTGATGCAGCCGCCACTCTCTGAAGTCCCGCCATCTCTGCATCACTACAGTACTTTATCATAATGCTGTTTTGTATTAATATACTTTATTCTTAGTTACGAACCCTATAAGCATCCATAACAGCACAAATATATTAAAATCCCATAGTGTATATAAAAAAATAAATATGAGCCAAACATCAAGGAATAGGTGTCTGTGTTCAAACGCATTTAGGAAAATTAGGAAACAGATGTTAGGGCCTGTCTCTGCGAAGCAACAGCTGCAGTTAGGAAGTGCAGTCGTCTGGCCCTCGTGCAGCCCCTAACCGGTGTGATTCGGTGTAATTGGTGAATCTGGTCTAAGAGGAGTTGCGGGGTCGTCGGCTATGGGTTGTGAGCCTGTCATAATAACAACCAACAATGTGATCATTTCATTTCCTTTTCACTTACACATCACCTCACTTCACATGAGACAGCACACACAGACATGGGGACAAGGTTAACGTTGGGCCCCATTTTTTTCACTCTAACAATGACTCTAAATAGCCTTTCAAAAGCGAGTGAGGAGGGAGACAAAAATAATCGAATCACACAATTACTGCTGGGCTTCATTCTATAGTTAAGTGCATTTTTATTGTGTAACGTTTCTTTTTTTTCCCCCTCCGCCCTCTCCCACCTCTCCCCCCCCTTTCTATTTTTCCTGCCTCCCTCGGCAAGCGTTCTCTCCCTGCCACTTCTCATCTAATATGGCCGTAATTGGGTTTGCTTGTACAAATCAGATTTTAGCAATTGGGTTATCCTCCTCTGAAATTGGAGAGGTCTCTGGGCTGGCATGGGTGGAGAGTTAATCTGCTTTTGTTAAGCCCTTCTTTTGGTGGCCGCGGCTGTGCCAGTTAAAGCGTTTTACCTGTCACTGTGGACATGGCTCGTAATTTACCCCCCTCTTCAAAGAAAAGGAGGGAAAAAAACCTCCCTCGCACGCACACAGTATACAAATCCAGCCATCTGCTTCTCCTCGTGCAAATAATGACATTTGAATCGAGCATTAACAGGCTTAATTACTTTAAAATTGTCATTTTAATTTACACTGATATAGTATTGATCACACAAGCAGAGATTAAGGCCCTCAGTGGAGCGGTTGATGTGGAATTAAACAGGGCCAGGTCCTCCTGGGGCCTGCCTGGCCTGTCCTGCTGCAGCCAGAAGAGGAATGACATCCTCCCCCTAATGAACTGGCAGCATGCGCAGACATGAATTTCAGGCCCCGCTGGAGAAGGAGGGAAATAATGGGGTTTGGGGAGCCATGGCGGGTTATTCATTCACTGCCATGCACCAATTCTCCTGTGATTCATCCCCAGGCCCCCAGACCCCCACTGCCTGTTTGCCTGCCACATTCAGCCCGCCTGACCTTTCTCCCGCCTAAGTGTATATATATATCGCCTCCCTCCTCCGGGAGCACCTTGCCCCATACCTGGTATCATGTACAGAAGGGAGGGAGTGGCATGAAGAGCAAGGGTGAGACACTTCCTGCGAGCCACCAGCCTCTAATCCAAACACCCCCTCCCTCCAGTGGTGGAAGTGTCGGTCCGTGATTCTCCCCCTCATCCTGGCTCACCGACCTGTCTGAAGGAGACGACACTTTGCCGCGAATTGATCTCCTCACTTGAGGCCGATGTCACGCACAACTGGTTAATATCAGGGGGGAAATCGTTACATTAAATCCAGGCAATTTCTCCCCAGTTTGAGGAAAGCCTGTGGCTGCCAGGGTAAGCGCTGTGTTGTGGAGTAATTATAGCAGTGGAAACAACCTTTTGACACCTGTCTCCAATGAACACACTCAAACAATCACACTCCACACAAGGGCTTTTAATGACTGTCTCTACGAGTGAGGGGCTGATAAGAACAAAGCCGGGGCTGTGTGCAGACACAAGGAAGGGTATTCCAAGACACGTGCTGTCTGACACGACACATTTCAACTGTCACTGTTTGACTTTTTACCCACTGTAATCATTTAATTTTATGATGCTTAATTTTGTGAGACAATAGTTAAAACTTTTCTTTTTGTGTGAACAGAGCAACAGTGTTTAATTGAAAATGGACTGTTTGTTGATGTATCTTGAATCAAATGTCATTGTCGCGTTAAAGCTTGACATTTTTTACCTAGATGGTAGAACAGGTCAGCCATTAATTGTAAGGCTGGTGGTTTGATGATCAGCTGCTGTCGATGTGTCCTTGAGCAAGACCCCTAGTGTAAAAAATTGCAATTTCTTTAATAAAAAAAAACAAACAAAAAAAACAGAACACTACAAACACCTGATGTATGAACTATGTTATTATTGTGTGCATGGTAACTAAAAATGTATTCACTCCTGCAGTTTAGTAAGAGCTGAGAATTTGAGGCCATAATATAGATATCAGCATATAGACAAAACACAGCAATCATAGAAGTAACTCAACATATCTTACGTTGTTTGCTCTCCTCATCATCTTGATCTTTTTTGTTTATCTCCACTCTGGGCTGTCAAGAGCTTTAAAAATGATTTATTGAATTGGGTACACATCATGAAATCACACTGTGATGGCTCAGTGGCAAAGTCAAAACAAAACTCGAGTCTATGCCTGTCCTTGAGCCAGTTGACTACCAGTGTTCCCTAAAACAGCCCAAAGGTCTCTGAGCAGATTGAAAGAGGGGAGGGGTTCGTTTGTGAGGTCCTCATTTGATTGCATTACCTGCGCCTGGATGCCGAGAGGTGGAAGCCATCTTGACAATGAAGGCTAAACAAAACAACAACCTCTTCTCTCTCTCGGCTGGCAACTCCCCATGACGGATATCAAGATGCCTCCAATACACGTAATGGACTTGGCAAGACCTGGGTCGGCTGGGCTTGGGCCTTCCACTCAACTCTGTCATCCAATCACCTTATTCTAATGCTATTGCATTGTTTAGTCAACCAGCCGTCCATTTACATCAACCCATAACCACACAGCCACACCACAGAGGCACTTAATAGAATTAGCAGGTATTGTGCAGCACATTTTAAACACATAGGCCTTTTTAAACACACACACTCAGTCACTCCACCTCCCTCCCTGGGCTGATGATCCCCTGCTTGCTGTCAGAGTAATGGCATCACAAGCTCTGCCTTTCTTCTTTCACTGCCGTAACTACATACCCTGCCCCCCATGGACACTTTATTCAGATCTTTTAAAGTGTAGCCAATATTGTTGTCATGTTTATGTTATGTGCTACATATTAACAGCTCATAAAGCACATTTGTTGCATTATTAAATCATTTTTAACTCGCTCTTCATTAGGAAATAGGAAGCTGATGCTCTCTGCCCAAACAGCCGGTTAATTATAGGCCTCATAATTTCCTAATTTGATTTTGGGGAATGTTTGTGAGTCTGTTCGGCTGGGCAGCCTATAAATAGACAAACAAAAATGAAACAGCCACATGGCTGGGAATTTGCAGTCATATGCCCTCTCTTGCCCTTGACTGAATGCATTGTTTTCCTTCTCAAACACCAACACTCCATTGCCATCTTTCCAAACAAATTAGTCTCATATGCTTTTCCTCCCTTGTGAGTAACAGAGAACAACTTCACATCAAATAACCCTAAAATTGTCTTAAGGCCCCATTATCTAATGATATGAATTGAGGCATGTGTACGTTTATTTGGAATGACTCATCTGTGGGGTCAGGGGAAATGAGCAATCCCTTTGTCCGCTAGCAGCCACCCCTGTTAAACTATTACCTATAAAAACAGCCGTACACTCCCAGTCAGAGGGTGTGTCTTGCCCGGTGTAATAACAAGGGCCTTCCTCCTTGTCCCATTCCTCGGCCGATTGATTTTTGTAAGGAAAATTAATGCAGTCGCTGTGAGGTTCTGGAGGTCAGAGGTAGACAGGCCTCAGCAGATGAGGGGCGTTGCTGGGCAAACACAAAGGCAGCGTGCGGCTATGGCACCTCCAGAGTCAGCCTGATGAAACTTACTCTGCATTTGTTTGAGGGCGGAGCGCACAATAGCTTATGATGTATTGTCTCAGCGCTGTTTCATGCACACACCTACAAGCATCTCCTATGATTGATCAAGCAAATATACAGGCTCATATATTGACTACAATCACTCACACCAATGTTGGTTGGGTGTGTTGCCCTTGTTGTTGTATGTATTTATATTTGTGGTCTTGAAAGCAGCCCAACGGTGGAGGAAAACATATGGTTTCAATTCCTTTAAGACTTCACCCCAGAAAATAACCAAATGGTGTCTTATAAGCAAAGCATAACCATATTTCAGTGAGTAATGCTTCCCAAGTGGGAACCAATCTAACACAAAGGGTGCCCCAGTCAGCAGGGTCCCTGCACAAGTTCAAGCTACAAAGGCACCCTGTGTGCACCATGTTGTAGCTAATTACCAGCTCATTAAAGAGCCCTCTAATTAGATTGGATGTTATGCTCTTTCAGTTAAATTTGTGCTCTTAATTTTAACTGGCTAATTACATTTCTGAAAAGAAAAAAAAAACACATTTCAAAGCACTCTTTGGCCAGCTGGAAATGAGGCATTTCTCAGAATGCTTAGCTACTGAGAGTTGAATCTTTTCGTCTATGGATAATTGTCGGAGAGAAGATTCAATATTTCTGGTAGCACAGCTGGTTGACTGTCTAGACTTAGAGTGTGTCAAGTATCGGGTTCCCCTACAAGTTGAGGCAAAAAGGTGCTGTAAAAAACAGAGTCAAAATGGCCTTTTTTGTACAGCAAAGATGTAGTCCTGTCAAACACAGGTGTAAACAATCAAATACCTGCACTGTGTTGCATTAACTGCTGGAGCAGAGCCTATATTTGTTATTTGTTCTACCTATGTATTGGAGTAAAAAGTTTTTGACATACTGTTCTAAAGAAACCAGACTGACAAGTTAGCAGAGGGGATGATAAACTAGAGTTTTATGTGTGCTGTTTCTTATTAGAAATTAGGAATTTGGTTTGTGTTTGTGACTCCAATCTGATGCACTAGCCTACAATAAAATGTGTATAGGGCTATTCACAGAAGTTGACTGGTGCTTTTTGTATTGTAAATGAGTTCACTTTCAGTTATTAGTTAATAGTCAATTATTTTTTATTGACATTTGCTATGGTATGCCTATTAAATAAAATGTCATGATCGCTGGCTCCCAGCTAGCAGTAAACTTGTTACACACAGACATCTAACTCCTCTCTGCTCATTTGTATAGTCTGCTGTATTTACAAACAGACCAATTCAGATTGTAACTTTGTACATTATCAAGTCAGCTTGGAAACAAATTGGATAGGAGCAAGCAGTCAGTCTTGGTTTAAGGTTGCCATTAATTTGACAACAGATGGCTTGTAGAATCGCCCGCTGGCTAGTTAGGACCTGTCCACACCGACAACCGCGATTATTTCCATTGCTTACGTCAGAGCTGAGCGTGTGTCTTTGTAAATATTGCACGCACAACAATGTGAAGACAGAGAGTAACGACAGTTAGAAGGTGGTTAGAGGTTGTTATCTAGCTAGAGTAAACGTTCGCTTGATAGGCTGAAATGGACGTGACAAAGTTGTTGTTATGTATTATGTTGTTTCTGTCAGCTGTGTTCGGCTGTCATGTCCAGCTGCTCAACCTAATGCAAAAAACGGCTCATCTTGCTAGCGAGTCGCCATTGTTGTTTGTGTTTTGGTATTTGCCACGCTTCCCCTTTCCGGTTTTAAACTATTTTGATTGGTTAAAACAGCCTTCCCGTTGGCATATGTATTACACGTATATTGCATCATTTGGTGGCGGATTTTACGGTTGCGTGTGTGAGTTATTCTCGGTTATTTTTATTACACCACTCGTGTGGACGGGGAATTTTATTTAACAAAACCTCGGTTGCAAAATAACCTGGTCTAAGACCAGCAGTTAGCTAGTAGACTCTACTTATCATGCTTTACGTTTTTTGGAATGTAAATGAAGACTAGAGCTGTAAGTGTATCACAGTAACGAAGAAAAGGTCTACCCCTTCAGACTATTCACATTTTCATGTAAATGTTTTTTTGGTGCATAGCCTTGGCAAATGTTGGCCACTACAAAAAACATTTTTTCCCGTTTTTTTGTGCACAGCAACTGCTCTGCTAAACAGTGATGGCACTGCAAAGCCAATGTCAGGGTTATTATCGAGTCAAATTAGTTCTCAGATGTAACAGATGCACTGTACGTTGCTTATTTTTCTCTGCCGCCTCGTGACCTAATGATTTACAATACAGTACCACCTGGTCATCTGTCGAACACTCAAAGGGGCGACCCAGGAGCCTTGTTGCAGATCTGCATTGGCCCCTCCAAATCCTCTTTTCTTCCCACATTTCTGTGGGTGTGATATTTACAGGAGAGCAGACGTTGGTCTGCTGCCACTCTTGCCCCTGGCACCGGACCTCTGCTCGCTCACATCTTAAAGCTGTCTTTTAAGAGGGGCCACGGGAAAGGCCGGATGCTGCGATTGTACGAATAAAAAAGAAACATCTGCGCAGGAAAAGTCCTCCGTTGTTCACTCTTTTTTATTTATTATTATAATAATACAATAAGAGGAAAAAAACCCATGACATAATTTCTTGTTATCTAAGAAGCTGAGGCTGCATTTACATTTGCTTTTCATGCAGCGTCCATGTGCTCTTAGGGGCGATGCACTGGAGTATAACTAAGCTAGCATGGAGGATATCCAGCCATTTAAATCAAGCCTCTGGGAATTTTACATAACACATCATTGGCGAGCATTGGTTTTTACATAAAGACAAAGAGGGCCACAAAGAGCCACCGGACGGGCGTCTTAGCCTAAGACGAGCCACTGCGTGTGTTTTTGCAGACTCCTCTAAAGCTTCACGGTCCTGTGGTCACTGTTGTGCTTAGAGAACGCCTCTGCTCATACCCAGACAGAACACAGACAGAAAGCTGCTTATTTTTTTTATACATCTAGGGGGAGAAAAATGATATTTCTGAACGCGACCTCAAAACTGAATCCTCTGCTCTGATGGGGTGACTTCTCAGCTTGATCTTCAGACGAGCTCTCTCTCTCTCTCTCTCTCTCTCTCTCTCTCTCTCACTCACTCACTCCTCTCTCTCTCTCTCTCTCTCTCTCTCTCTCTCTCTCTCTCTCTCTCTCTCTCTCTCTCTCTCTCTCTCTCTCTCGTGGCCTCTGGGCCTGAAGAGATGCTGTAGACCGCCATCGATTGTCCCTGAGTCGTGGAAGCTGTCGTATTTTATAGATGTTTCACGAGATGGCTCATGATCTAGACGATGTTGCCTTCATTTGGGAAGAGTTGTGTTTGTACTAAGGGAGGAGGAAGGGCTCTTGATACAGAGAAATGAGGACCTTCCTGATAAATTCGTCTCACAAGTGACAAAGTAATGCCACTTAGATGCAGAAAACTAATATATTTCATTATGGGACTCAGCAATAGAGCTGTATCTCATTGGGCAGCCAAGGATACCACTTTGTCATTACAAGGCCACATGAGCAAGCCACAGGCAGCGTGGGATGGGGACAGAATCAGAGCTGCCTCTGGACAGAAGCTGACTGATTACTTTTCCAGCTGACATCACAGCTCTGACAGCTATCCCAAGTGTCGTTTGGGAGGGTTGAGTTTGCTCAATACTGATTATTTGACATCGAAAGTTGCTTATGTCACTGATCACTTCAGCCCAAGTGTTGTGCACATGTGCTTCCCTTCTACAAATGCAGTAAAATTTTAAAAAGTGTTCATTAAAAGAAAGTAGACAAGTTGTGCTTTCAGCCGTTATGAAAAACTTTTCAAACTTCTTTAGTCTTTATTTAACAGCAGCAATCTGTAAAATTATATTGCTTCCATTCTCCCTACAAGCCTGTATGATCCTAATTCAATCAATTCTTTCACAAATGAGGCCACATGAATAGGCGTAATATTAAATCAGATAATAATATAGATTGATGAACAGTCCATGACAACATTAGCAGCCTTTTCCAAAATGCAGAGATGAAGAAAAAAAAAAATCAATGAGCTCAGAGACCTGTCATTTGCATGGGCCTCTTCCCCTAATGGGAATACTTTTACAGATGGGGAATTACAAGTTGAAATATTCTTTTTGATTATTGGACATCCATAGCCAAATATGATTTACATTAATGAGCCTAAGTATATTAAAGGCATTTTATCCCCCAGCATCCGAAACAATTGAATAATGGCTCTGGCAACCAAGCAGCTGCCTGCAAAAATGGAGAGGAGGTAATGTCACTTTAATTACTAATGGATACCTCAATTGTTCTGACTTTGATTTTTCATCTTTGGGAACAATCTAATAACGCAAATATTCATCATCTTCATATCCCCTTTTAAAACGATGATTTTGTCAAGACCAGACAGCGTAATTATTTAAAGAAAGTGGCCTTTTACCATGCTGGCCTCCAACACTAGCGGTTTATTTGAAGATTGCTTTGAAAACATTATTTTCCTGTGAAGAAAGAAGAAAGGTCTTTTCATGCCCAATTACAGATGTCTGATACATTTAACGCTGACAAGCTGACCTTGTTAGTGGGGGAAAGTCATAAAATTTCCTGTAGAACTACAAGTGTCACTGGATAAATGGCACATCCTGTTTTAGTATTAGTTGCGGTTGTGTCATAATTAAATTGCGCCGTGCAGTGTTTTGACGTGAGCTTTATTACAAAGTTACAGAACAATCTTACATAGCTGTGTCTAAATCATTGGGTTGGTTTGACCTTAAAAGTGTTCTGCTTGCTTTTTTTCGACTGCTCTAATCAGCTTCAATTCACCAGAGCATGCGACACAACAAAGCAGTCCTGACATTGCTGTTTAATTAGGTTAAAACACTCTTTTAAACACATACGATACACAATATACATACAAGGTCCTTATGACCTTGTGAGCCATTGAAAATGTATTGCTTGTGTCTCCATGGTAACATGCGATACCATCGACATACTGCAGTTTGTCACAGTTTATCTAAACTATAAAAAGCACAATAGTGTTTCTATTAGTTATTCATTACCTTCTTATTAGTCAGGAGAATCCCTTTTGCCAGAGCTTTATATAAACCTAGAAGAGCTCAGAGAAAGCTAGCCTGACCTCTGCTCCACTTCACTCTTGTTATTATTTGAAAGCCAATAACCACGTAGAAGTCTTTGGGATTTTTAGTTGTCTTGAAATTGTAGTATCTAACATTTTGAATTACATCTTACCAGTCACATCCCTTAAATGTGCAGTGTGAACTAATTTGAACAAAATTAAAGTTTAGCTGATTTCATCTTTTGTTGGATAAACTATGCAAGGGGCATAGCGTGTAACTATTTTTGGCGTTCTGTTAACCAATTTAAATTTAATGGGTTAAGGAATTGGAAAAAATATATCAACTCAAATGACTCAATTGGCTCGTGATAACCACAACTGCCTGTTTAAAGTCGAGGAATGACATTATCAGGGTCATTTTTCTTAAACTTCATAACGCTCCCTTCAGACTCACTGTAGATATTATACAACTGTTACCACAGGCCAAGCAGTACTTATCATGACAAGTAAATTAAACTTTATGTGTAAAATGTGTGTAGTGCCCCTTTAAGATTCGTTTTAGTCTTAAACTTAGACTGTGTAAAATATGATTGGAGCTTTCGTGTAAGACAAATTAAGCTTATTTGGAGGTGCCTTAAACCTGCATTCTTTCTAATAGTCAGCAGGGGCAACTCCAATGGTTTCAAAACATCTGATTGTATGTAAGTTTATGGGAAAATTACACTACTTCCCACTTGATTTATGACCTTAGTAAAGAGTTTCCTAATCAGTTTTTTGTCTCAATCATTAGTTTCAATTCTTCCTTAGTAGCGCATGATGTTCATTTAGTAAATTATGGTCCAATTTAGAGTGAAGTTGACCATAAATCTGGTTATGCCTTTGGGCATGTCTACCTTGTGATTTACAACTCAGTACTGCAGCATGTCCTCGGGTTCTCAGTCAGATCCAAATACGGTCAATGGGTGACATTGCCTTGGGTTTATACTTGGGCCAAAATCAGGTTCAGAGTCCCTTCATTTACTCAAATAATGATAATATGTCAGTAACCTTAACTTCTTGTTGCCTTAAACTTGAATGAGACCAGAGGGAGCAACATTTTAATCTGGTGAACATCCATCACCACTGGCTTTAGCTGATCTCATATGTGAGTTGTACCTTTGTCAAGCTGCAAGCATAAACACCCTCACCATGGCTTCATTTAATTCCCTTTCACTATGAATTTACAGACTGCTCTGCCATGCAAAGGACAGCCTCCTCAAGAGGTCAGTGGCAGCAAAGGCCCCACAGGTGTAATCCCATTTACTTTGATCCTCTGTTTTTATGTCCTCGTTAAAAGCTGCTGAAGTAGCAACATGGTATTAGTAAATACGCAGCTAGAATATATATGAGCATTAATCATTCTTTGTAGTGAACAGGCCACTGCTACCTTTCTGGAAATAGGCAACTGTGCAGAGATGATGCATTGAATTTAGATAGTTATTCTTTAATTAGGATTGGAGTCGTACTGTACAGCATGTATTACACTAAAATGTGCCCCACCACATTTCTTTTTTATTGATCTATCAGAAGAAATTTATTCAGACCACCCATTCTGAAAAAAGAGCAGAGGTGCTGTTTCCGTGTGTATCAAATATTTTTAACAAAGTTATCAAATTCTTCCGTCTGCATTATGCTGAAGAAGCCACTGATGTGGTCTAGAGCTAAAAAAAAAAAACCCTCCAGGCATTATAAGAAGCTCTTTCAAAGTCTGAGTCATATCATGTATTCACTTTTCTTTTTTGTTGAATGTCATTGCTGTGATGGTTTTATTGCTTTAGACCCCTCTGCCGGGCAGGTTAGAGGAGCGACTGCACGACTGATGAGCATGGCAGGAAATTGGCAGATGGAAGCATCCATTTCACCGCTAATTAGGGGGTCCAGAAGCCCGCCGACTGACAGGGTTCAACTGGGCAATGTAGTGCCTGCCAGCTCCCATCCCGTGCGCTTTATAAAACGCTCTTTAATTCCCCGGCACAATATCATTAACTTTGTAAGTGGATGAACACAATGGACAAGCAATTTAATTAACTTCTACCATTGAATGTTGGAGGGGAGACTAAATGAAATTAATGCACAATATTTCCCAGTGAGGCAGCCAACCTTGGGAGTGGGTCTGGATTGTTGGCAGGTCAGGCGCTGCCGTGGGTTTGGCCAATTATGCCTTGTTTAGACCCATCCATAATATTTTCCTCAAAGGAAAATAAAATCATTGGTTTTGAGATCAATCATGAGCGCATGTCGCTCTGCATTCTGGGAGATTTTAGAATAATGAAGTGGAAGCCCGGAAACACTCTGCCAAAAGGAGTCTACAGAGCTAAAATAACAGGTATCATAACTGTTCTGTATGGCAGTGGGGGTTCACTTGAAATAGACAATCAATAAATGGATGGATTGAAATTGGGTTTGGGAAATTCAGTAAATACAGTGGTTTGTGATTGTGGATTTAGGGATGGCAATGTTGGATGGTCTGCATATTGAACAACATATACACCCACACAAATATGTGATTAACCAATACTAACCGATGCTATCTGTCGGGCTCAGTGTGAAATGTTGATCACTCCATTCATCATCAGGTCAAAACTTTATTTTGCCCAGTAGTTTGGTTTATCTATCTGATTTAATTATGTATTTGGTTTTCTTTGCAGTAACCATTACAGCCTTGCAGAGCTGCTAGCAAGCCTAAAGAATCTTAGTCTTGTTGGTTTTGTAAGCTTATGTTACAGAATTATTACAGCACTTCTGTATGAAAGCTTTATCTGACCATATGTTGATGCTGCAGGTCAGTATTATCTCCACTGTTGCCACAATCCCAGTCAAAATGAGGTTCAGGTGGTCTGGATCTGCTCTTCTTGTTTTAATTGTAAGGGATCAATACGAGTCCTGCTTTACCATGTAAACCAATTTTCTTCCAAGGTTTGCTCATGAGGTCCCTCATGGGGACAGCAGAAGAGCATTAAGCGGAGTAAGCTAAACTTAAATCTTAATTATTGTGAAATAAATGAGTACATTTATGTTAACATGTTTCCTTTTAGTATATCTTCGAACAGTCTAATTCCTTCCCTAAGTTCTTTACCTATACCTCCTAACACACACACACACACACACAAACACACACCCTGGAGACAAGGGCTCCTTCTGGACGTGACGGATGGCTCCAACACTCAGGCGCTTTCAAATCACAGGAAGTGACAGAGGAAGTTTTAATGAGAGTTTTGTCTGTGTATCCAGTCAGGCTTTCCAGGCAGCTGATGAATAATAGACACTGTGGCTCAATACTCTGAATACTCAATCAATGGCACTGGGAGAGGGCCTTGGCAAACACATATGGCAGCCCGGGGTGGGCGGTGGGCTCAGGAGGGGTAGAAAATACTAAGGCTTCTCCATCTGTATCTCTGGGCGGAAAAAGCACGCCATCTCTATTGATGCTGCTCACTTTTGTGCCGGGGTGTTTTCCTTGCCGGGGATGACAAACAGGCTGTTTGTGCAGTATTGGAGATTTGTGCAGAGAGGCTCCTGTGAAGGTGCTCTTTTAGCCCCCAATCCTGCATATCAATGGCTCCCTTGCTGGGACACAGAGGGCTGATCATGATATGTGGATTCTTACATTCAGTGGCTGTCAGAGCACAGAGCATGCTGCTCTATTGTCTGCCAGAGGATTCAGCCTTTACACTTTGATTTGGAGTATGTTTAGAATGTATGAATGCTGGTGCTTAGTGACTAATGAGGATATCATGTACCTATTAGTCAGAGCTTATGTCTCTGCCTCCTCCTCTAAGCTGTTTTGACGCAGCATGTGTTTCTGATATATCGCAACACCATTTCGTCATGACAGCACATCTGATTGACCTTTTCCGATAAGACTGTGTGTGTGTGTGATGTGCACACGTGTGTTGTTTTTTGTAGTCATGTTTCTATGTGCAGCTTTATGCGGACGTGTGGCATCACTCGTGATTTGACAGATGAGGGGACTCTGGGCATTTCTGAGCAATGAGATAAAAACTGGAAAACAGCCCATTTTGTCCCTGCTGTCTGGAGGGCAAAATGCCACAGAAAACCCAGAGGAGATATTTCTCTGAGGTGGCCGTAACAAGCCTGTAGTCCGAATACTAAGATACTGGTACTGTATCGCCTTAGAGGAAATGTTGTCAAAGGGTATTTCTGTTACAGTGGCTATACAAATTACCTTATTTTCATAGTTTTGGCCATTTGATCTCAGCCTATAATGAGACTCTATTCACTAAATTAATTTCTAAGATCTTGAAACGTCAGTCTTTAATGATAAATATTTTCACCCAAATGGGTTGTTGTTGAAAATCACATTTTACATAAAGAGTTAAGCTTTGTTTTTGTTTTGTGTTTTTTTTTTTTTTTTTTTTACTTTTTTACTAGATTAATAGTTTGATCGATAAGATGTCAGTTTAAATAAATAGTTAAAATTCCTGCCAGTTTTTGCCCTGGATGACTTCAGATCTTCAGATTGCTAGTTTTGTCAAACTAGTCCAAAACTACGAGATATTCAATTAAGAACAATAATAAGAATTATGAATTACATTTACATTTAGGGCATTCAGCAGACGCTTTTGTCCAAAGTGACTTACAGTAAATACATTTGTCACAAGAAAGAAGCTACAGCATATCACTGTTGACAAAGTAAGAATGAAAAAAATAGTAACTTTTTTCAAGCCCTTGTCTGAGCATAGTAGCTGCTATTTATTAAGGAAACCTAAGTGCTATGATTTAATTGCTAAGGGTAAGAACATACAAGTGCATACTTTTTAGTAGTACTTTTTTTTAATGAGGTATGATTAAGTATGAAAGCTAAGAAAACTACCAAATGCTTACAAACAAACCAGGGATTTGGGGAATTTAGGAGGGAAAACACAGGCTACTTAATTATGTTGATTGAGAATTCAGATTAATTCTAAAACACTCTGTCTTCCTTTTCAGTTGAGTACTGTAACCAGCATTTTCAGATCTTCCTTCAAATAAAGCGAGTTAGATTACCTCTGCTAACTGATGGCTTTCACTGCTTGTGTACTTTCCATGTCATGTTTCCAGTTAAAAGTAATTATTATAGTTTCCGGTATGTGCAAAAATTACAAGCTGTACTCTAACAAAACATGATTATGCTTATAGGTCAACAAAGCACCACCAGAAACAGAAAAAGATTTAAAAGGCTTTTTGTAAACTGGAATAGAAACAGTCCAGAAACGCACACAGAAACCCCTCAATACCGGGCATAGTATTGTGTACTGATATAATATTGTGTATTATTTTATACTGTATCTAATGCTGATTGGTTAGGTTTTGGTATGAAAAATAAAACCTTGACCATAAGACCACAGAGATTGTATCCTTCCCCATTCAAAGAGAATTTATCTCCCGATTTGCATGGGAGGTACTAACTTCTGTTTCCACAATGAACATTAATTTAAAGATAGACGGTATCATTAAAAGGATCCAATCATCACTTAGAAATACAACATCTCATAGTACAAAATTTATAAAATTCAACTGTATTCGTTCAACCTGAACAGTTTAAAAAAAAGAATAATGATAATATCTTAATAAAAACCATCATATTCTGCCACAGTTCACATCTTTTGAGTGAGCTTCCCTAGTTAAAGTGCTTCACGAGCGCATCATCTATTTTCCCATTAAAACCTTCATTGAACACACAGCTCCGCTCCACAAACCCATAAGCGTGCACTTTGCTAGTGTCTGGGGGACAGCAGAACATTACCCTCGGAAGTTGTACAGTGACACTGTGATGACACCGGAGTGTGTATGTGTCACCTCTCCTGGGACTGGCCACTCTCCCTTAGCACAGATTGGAGGTGAGACCTTGAAGAAAAATTATTACTTTTATGTTTGCTTTATGGCTCATTTTTCACATTAAACGCAGAAAATCTATTCAGAGGTCACAGAATTCCTGCTTCTCTTCATCGGCCAGAACTAATTTTTGCAACCCTCGGTATCGATAAAGCATTCAGCGGAGCAAAGTATGCAGGCTATGTACTGCAGCTCTCAAGTCTCTATTTTCCACCGGCCAGTCTATTGGGACTTGTTCAGCCCGTATCTGCTGGGGTTTTCGGAAATGTCAACTGCACACGAACACATACACACACGCGGACAGTGAGTTGAGCCTCCGTCGTGTCAGTGTGCCCTTATCTGTGAGCTGTGTAGCCAATACAACTCGTGATAAGAGATAGCATTGCCAGAACGAGTCATAAAGCCCAGCTTTTATAGCCTGGTTATTGTCTTTCTGTCTACAATTATGGTGATTACTCATTTCCCCTTACCTCCCCGCGGCCCTCATGCTGCACTTAATAGACTGCATTTTACTAATGGAAAATTAAGTAGCCACCATGGCAGTGGGGTTTATAAATATGTAAAATATACTTTTAATTATTTCAAGTGAATCTGGCAGCTAATCAATAAAGAGGGACGTGACAAACATACGTTTGACACAGGCCATTGTAAAGCTACTGGTAAAAGATAAGCATGGCCTGTCAGCGCAGTCCGGCCCTAATGAATATTTTGAGGCTGTCATGTACGGAGACAAATGGATTAATTGTGCCCCGCTAATATAATAGCTTCTTCATGAAGAGTGCAGGAGGGAGGCAGAAGAGAGGAGAGAGAGCAGAGCAGCTGCGAGGTTCTGAACCCCGATGTCAAATAAATATTTATTAGGGTGGAGGGTTAAGTAGATTTTTGCGATTACACGGATAGCCACTTAAGCATAGTTGTTTATCATTTATTTGAAAATTGATTCATCATTTGTTTGATGTCATATTCATTTCATTTTTCCATACACTCTGGGCCTGTAGAGAGACCGGCTTCCATTGAGAGGGAGACGGTGGCTGTTTGGAGTTAGGTGAAGGCTTTAATCATTCATTTCTTTAGTCAGCTTTTTATTTTCATTTTCAGAGGATTGCTGTTGAAGTCTCCCTGCAATCATTTATCAGGTTCTGGGGTCCAGCCCAGGTTTTCTTTAAGCAATTGAGAGCACTCTTTTGGGCAATTATTTTTCATATATTTCATGTGAAAAATTCCCAACAAAAAATCCCTGCAACTAACAACTGTTACCTCAGTTAAGGAGGTTATGTTTTCAGCAAGATTACACAAAAACTAGATTACAGTTGGATAGAAGATGGGTCTCGGCCCAGATTAGACTCCTTTAACTTCTGGTGCAGATCCAGATAAAGGGACTGATCCAGTCTTTCTCACTTTCTTTAACATTTTAGTTAATTAGTCAGGTAATAATGCATAGATCGTGATGAAAAAAACAGGTGTATTAAGCTGGCTGGTATATGAGTGAGGTACAATTTGATACAGATCTAAGATGTGGAAGTCTGAAATTATAGTTAAGCATTTATGGATGGTTTAAAATTTAGAGTGATTAGGCTTAATTTAACTGAAAGGAATTGTAAGACCTTGGCAGAGGTATGAGCTCTGCCGTGTACCACTAGTTTTTATTATTGCCAAATCTGACGATTTTTTTCATGATTAATCGTTTTCATCTATAAACTGTCAAAAACAGGTAAAAAATGCTCCTCGCAATTTCTCGGAGTCCAAATTGCTTATTTTGTCCAACCAACAGTCAAAAACCCCAAAGACGCTCCTTTCCCTTTCATAAATGACAAATATATTCAAACCCTTACATTTAGGAAGCTGAAAAGCGCGAATATTTGACAATTTTGCTTGAAAAATTACTGAAATTATTAATCAGTTATGAAAATAGTTTGCTGTTAATTTTCTTTTTGGTTGACTAATCAATCTAGTGACTGATTGTGACTTAATTATTCCTAAGCATCAGGTGAAATTATGATATTGTTTTTTGTTAGCTCAGCAGTTTAAAACCAAAAGATAATAAATTTATACTATATTAACAGAGAATTACAGAAGAGCCTCATATTCAAGCAGCTGGATCCAGTGAATCTTATTCTCAATAAACCATTAATCATTTTTTATAAACCACGAGTCACTTGCAAAAAATTCTTGTTTATTCATTTTCTGTGGATCAATTGATTGATTGACTAATTGTTTCTACAGTAGTACATTGATTTTTCGGAGAGATTGCAGTCCTGCAGTTTAATTTCTAATAGAGTGAAATATATCCTCTTTTCTCCATAATTTCCCATGTGTCATATTTCAAACTTGTCATTTTTACTTGACTACCCGCTGAAATATTCACACAAACAGCTGCAGTTAGCATAGTGGCACCGTTTTGACAAATGGCACGGCTTTCCCTCCCCTGGTCTGTTTTGCTATCCATCTCTGTCTCCAAGTGTGTTGTTGGCACTTTAAGGTGAAAGAGAACATAAAGACAAGCGAGCGCAAATAAGTGTACGGGGCCTTCCTGGAAGCCGTCCTCTTGCAATGGGAAGCTGTGACCTTGAGTCCTGCCTTCACCCAGCGCCGTCCCCTCTCATATACACAACCCCCCCCCCCCCCCCCCCCTTCCTTTTCCCTTTTTCTCCGTCCTCCGTCAGAGCAGGAGAAGGAATGAGGGAGGAAGGGAGGGGAGCGCGGCGGGGGTTCAGGTCACCAGCCGCTGTTCTCATCAATTAAATGTGCGACAGTGTTTTCCGTCGGCTGAACTTATATGTCAAGGAGATGGGCAGGACCTCATGTTTGTGCTTTTGACAAATCAGCAAATGTTTAATCTCAAGATGTGCCGGCGCTCATAAATAATGCAGAGGCCGGACCCAAACTCTGTCCCAGTGTGTCAGGGAGAGGCGTCTGTGCCCGGCCTCAATAGGGAAAAACGAAGGAAAACCCTCCAGACTAAATCCTTCTACATCCTCACAGCCTTTTCTTCTACTGATGTCTCCTCCTTCTTTTGATCACGCCCCTCCAACCTCACTCCATCCTTCTTCTTCCTCTTACTGTAACTGGGCATGAGAAACATACCTGCCCTTATCTTTGATCTCCTACCTCGCTGTTGTCTAACTCTCTTTGTCTTTTTGCCATGTTTCAATGTGGTCGCTCTGGTCTTCATAGTAAAAGTTACCCAGCACCCTCTGCCTCTCTCTTTGAGGGCGGACTCAGAATTATCCCAAGCCAAAGGTCTGCTATCTCAAAGACACAGGGGATTGAGCTTGAGCTTTGCCTCCATTTGCCCTAAATGTAAAGAGGGCAACAGAAAGCAGTGTAGTGGACTGTGAACCGCATCAAATCCCCCTCTGCACGACTCTCGCTTCTTCCCACAGACTTTGATTGGCTTGTTCCCCCACTGGGAAAGTTTCCTGATTGTTCACAGGGAAAATTAAGATTTTAAGCCTATTGAAGTTGATCTTTGCTCATTCAAAAGTCCATCTGAATGTGTCCTTTGAAAGCTCAAATTGTTGACTCGCCACATTAGAGGACTCTGAGCCCGAGAATGGAGCGTACAGAAACTGCGCTGAGTGTACTGTACTGAGAGCACGCTGCACCTGTTGTTGTGTAGTTGATGGTGTGTAGTGTTTGTGGCTTCCCATTGAGCGCAGCTATGGAAAGTGTGCTCTGGAGTGTGTTAAAGAGTGAGGCTCTATACTTTAAGCCCAGTTTATTAGTCAAGCATTCTCACATTAGGTCAATCCTTCGCACGCTCAACATTGTTGAAAGGTTACGTGCAGGGTTTTTGGAAACTGGAGAAAAATGTGATAAATTAATGCTCTTAATTGGGTGGAAATTTTGATACGATGGTGGGAAATGTTGGTGGGAGTTATATTCCTACTTTCATGTCTAGAATCCAAAGATTCCAGCCATTCCAGATTCTGAAAAGGTTTTTAACAGAACTGGTAACTGGACCCAAACATGGTGCCTAGTAGGGCTGGGTATTGTTAAGAAACTCACGATTCGATTCGATTTCGATTCTTTAGGTCGCAATTCGATTCAATATCGATTCGATTCAATATTGACTTAAATGCTTCGATATCGATTCAGTAATAAGTAGTAATAAACAAATAATTAATTAGAGTACCTGTTGATCATTTTTTGATTAAAAAAAGTCATCTTAAATTATAAATCTTTCCTCTAGGAAGTTGTAGTTCGACTTGAAATGTAAACAAAGGTACTCGATGTGTTTAGTTATAAAATAGTGCAACCATAGTTAAGCTGAGAAAGTGCCATTGTTTCTGGGACTGCATGGTACATTTTTGTCTGACATAAACATAGACATGACCGCTGTCCCTCCGCCCTCCGGCTAGACGCAAAGGGGTAAAACGTTGACACTGATCCCGTTAATGATTTCTCACAATAATTATCAACATTGACTTAACAAGGTGGGGAACAGATAATGTCAATATTCAATTTTCATTTTTAGAACAGGCCTGAGGGCTACTAATGTGGTCCTTGGGGCTACCTGGTGCCCGCAGGCACCGTGTTGGTGACCCCTGCTCTAGAGAGCACACCGGTCGTACAATGCGAAAACTATGGTAATTTTACTTTTCATTGAAAAACGGGCCTCTGCCTCCGATGCTGTATCCGGATTCCCTTTTTTTTAGATCCATTCAAGCCGGGGGAGAAGGCTCTGGGTTTAAGTCATTGATGCTTGGTGCTCAAACTTAGTTAAAGTTGATGGACAGTATATCTCGGATGTCAAACTTACAATATGAAGATGTCAGCCATTTTATCATCACTAAATTGTTGCTCCTGTCACACAGACACAATTTCAAAAAGTGCCCAACATATTTATGTATACCTGTGTATATATATTACTGTGTAGATTTTTTCCTGATGTCCCTTCCCACAAGTTCTAGCTCTGCCCAGACTCAATTTTGTGATGATGTCACAGATTTTTATGTAGCTTTTCGGCTTGGCTCAAGAAAAGTTTTACAAATTCATACTGGAAAAAGTCATGATTTACCCTTTTCTTTTTACAGATTAAAGTTTCCTGTCAACAGTTTTCTAGATGTCTCATTTATAATGATGCTTTTTGGGAAAATGGTTTTGGGCTTGAATTTTTTGCTACAATACCACGATTGGCCACTGGGAAAAATTGGAAGCAAGGCCGAGCAGCACTAGCATAACCTGGTCCAAAATAATAGATTCATAGGAGAATCTTTAAGGGATTTGATCAATCCTGAGCGGATCGGATCCAGAAGAAAGTACGGAATGCTTCATGGCAAACATGTCTTATCTCACCAACGCTTCTTCTCTTGCAGGCTCTCGGAAGTTTCTACTTTATCCACGAGTCTTTGAAAAACATCCACCAGTTTGATTTCAAAGGTGAGTGCCCCCCTCCAGCACACCTCCACATATACATCATCACCAATGTCTAGAAATGAAATCCTCACATGTTGCCCCCTCATCCCACCCCTGCATATCACACACAACCATTTGCAGGCTATTCTCGCTTCCATCAAAACTAGCGAGCTAAGATTGGCTTTGAGGGTAATGTAACGGGAGGGGGACAGAATGGTAATGCTTATTAATATTAGGATTTAATTCATAAGATTTCAGGCCTACAGTAATGGTGTGTGGCGGGTTATTGGACAGTTACGGCGGTCTCATCAGCCTGCGGTGTCAGAGGCCCCTGGGGTCCGGTGGCCACGCTAATTAAAGAAGGGATATAGATGTGGAGGCGCCTCGCTTCCTATTAGACCCAAGTCAGCATAATCACCAGTTACCCCAGTGAAGGACAGGGCGAAGGCAGGGAAGGGGTCAAGAGGGGAGAAGACCACGCATGTATTCATATATTGAGTCAGAAGTCAGAGTTACATAAACTACTGTACTTTCTGTGTATATCAGTTGATTGTGTTGTTCCCCAGCAGACATTTTGACTTGTCATGGTCGAAAAAGCACAGATATTACTAACAACATTAACAATGGCTCTGTTTTACTCAAATGTCCCACTTAGACTTTATTCCATGATATAGGCCCAATGGATGTTCATTAAGAAATACTTTTTGCTCTTTTGGTGGTTTTGCAGCAACACAGATATACAGATTGAAGTGATAGTAGTCTAAAAATCAGCTTACAGTTCAGTATAATACTCAAAAAGGGTTGACAGTACAAAACAAATACTCAGACTGAGGTAAAAACAAACTACGACTTGAAACAGATTTTAATATTGTGTCCCCACGAGCCTTGAAATGTGTGAAAATTATAGTAGATTAAATAACTGCTTTATAAACTGATCTTTAATCCCGACTACATTGACATATAAAATGAGTCAAATCTATTTAATATTGCTATACTTTTGTAGATATTTGCCATGTAGTGCTGCAAATAACGAATATTTTCATTGTCAAATAATCTGTCTATCATTTTCTCAGTTATTTGATTAATTGTTTGGTCTTCAAAATGTCAGAAAATGGTGAAAAATGTCTATCAGTGATTCCCAAAATCCAAGATGATATCTTCAATTATCTTGTTTTATCCTCTGCACAAAGATATTCAGTTTAATGCCACAGGGAGTAGAAAAAATAGAAAAACAATTATTTAAGAAGGAATGAGAAAATTTAGACCTTTTTTCTAAAAAGATTAATTGCAGCTCTGTTACGTTCAGTTTTTGTATATAGTATGTTGTGTCAGCCCTAACTGACTCCAACTCTCCCTCACACACGTGTTTAATCAAGTCCCTTTGCAGTAATGCATGTTCCTGAGCTTAATTATGGACCTTCTGGTCATTTTGGTCCTGCTTAAGTGCTGAAGTTCATTTATGTAGTTTAAAACGCCACAGAAGACTAACTCAGAACATACAGCACCCTCTATCATTAGACTGACTCTCGATTCAGATGAGTATGTACCCCACATGCAGTAGGTATTGTGAAAATGACATGCAGTTATTGTGAATACAGAGGGAACCTACCATGACACAAACTCTTCCTGTGAGATCAGAGACATTATATACCTATATTATAATTTTACCCATGCTGTGACCTCTTACCCTCAACTTCTCCAGCTGAATACAGATGTTTTTCACTCTGACCAGCAGGTGGTGCAGTTGCCTGATGAAGCCAAAGTTGCTCTTTCAGGCTTTCAGTGAGCTCTGATTAAATTAGGAGATTGAGACTCACACATGGGGTCTCCAATAATGAACTTAACCGTTTCCCCACTTTTTTCTCTACCTCCTCCCCTTCTTCTCCATCCTACCTTGATCTCTTCCTCAGCCAAGAAATTCAAGAAAGTGGTGGGGAAGGAAACCTACTCAGACACACTAGAAAGCACACCCTCGCTGGAGAAGGAAAAGTTTCCACAGGACTACTTTCCAGAGGTGGGTAATGTGATAACCACGCTTTGACTGACAGATTGGGGATGTTGTCGTCTAATGACAACTTCCTGTTGGGACGTGAACTGACAGACATCAAAGTTAGAGGTGGAAACGTGTCATGGCAAATTAACACACAGGTTTGCAGGTTTAATAAAGCTGCTAAACTGAAAAAGAGATCGAGCGCATGTCATTTAATTAATCATTTTTTTCAGAGAAAAAAATTGCAAAAGAAATCTGATAAAATACCTTAAGTTTAGAGTCTTTTCATAATAGTCTTTATTAAAAAAAGAGATTTCCGTTGCACTACTTTAGAAGTATGTACCTTTTTTAAAAATATGTCAGAAAGTCCAATTGATTTTTTTTCTGCTTTCAAGGAAGTCTTGTGACACATGTCTGATTTGATTTGAAGTTAAAGCAGACAAATTCAAATCATGAAACAGAGATTCCTCGTTGTGTCTGCCGTGTCCCGTGGAGCAGTCCCATGCTCACCGCGCTGTATTCAGTTTTCTGGTTTCAACGCGGTGTGCCATCAGAGGGGAGCTGAGCGCTGAGCATAGCTGTGCTGATATAGTAATAAAGAGCACGGCCGCCCGTGTGTCATCCCCGCACTCCCCACTCATCTGTCAACCATGCTCCGACGGCCGCCTCTGCAAATATATGCAAAACAGATGGATACGGCCCCTTCACACACTTCCCCCCAATTTCCGTCTCTTTCACACACTGCAGGACTCCCCACCCTGAGCCACCCCAGACGTACACACACAAACATATGCATTCGCACACACGCACCCAAACATCTTCACATCTCAGGTTTTTCCCCACTTTCCAATTCCAGAGATGATCTAAAACCAATTACACTGATTGAGGCGCCAAGCCATTTAACATGATTACAGCAGAAGCATTGTTCTGCATTTAACAGGACAAGTAAAGAAAACCACAAAACAAACCTGGCATGGCACTGTGCGAGAGGGATGAGGGGAGTGATGTAGAGAGAAAGGAGGCGGTGGGGGGGCAGATGAGAAAAGTTTTGCCCCGTGATTTATGCCTCTTTCCCGGCTGGGATATGAATCTGGGATGATGCTCCAGAGAGCAGCACTCCAGATAATGTTAGCCCATTTAAAAAGAGCAGATTTGTGTAGTCTATCAGGGTCGCCGAGTATTTTTTTTCTCCTCCTCCTCCCCTCCTGCGGCCCCTCCGTAGTGAGAAATTGGTTGTTATCATAGATCACAGATACTGCTCAAACCTCTTATGAAAGATGAATTAATTTCACTAATGCTTTAATGCAAAGCTCTCATGAGGGAGGCAGACTGGTGATAACCCCTGCCTCGTCCCCGCTTCCTCCGCTGGTGATTTATGCCCTCTTTTAGTAGATGAAACCGCCTAGATTTGCCATCCATCTGCAGCTTTGAGGAATCCTATTACACAGGGATCTTGGACCGGACAGAATGCCACACGGAGTCCCAAACCAGTTGAGTCTCGGTTCTCAGTTTTGGGTCATGTAGCCCTAGATGTGTGGAGTCATTTTTGTAACAAGTGTGAAAAGATACCTGAACTAGAAAATTTAAGTTACCAGAAAAGACACAGGGGGAAGGTATCTTGTTAACATGGTTATAACTAAAAGAACAGCCATGTGTATTTGAATTGACCCAGTTTGTAAGACAGAACCCTCTGAGAAAGGCTAGAATGACAGCAGACAGCTCAGGTGGCCGCTGTGAGACGGATGTGTGTGTTTCCCTGCTTGTGTCTTACCTTTACGGTCCCCCATTAATAAAGTGTCAGTGGGCGAGGGACTGATGACATCATGGTGGGAGGGCTGGGCGTATGTGTGTTGGTTTGTGTATATAAAAGAGAAAAAACAAATGTCACTCGGTACATGTCACTGCACTTGAGTGGTGCCAGTGGTGACACATTAAGTGTGAGTCCATATATACAAATCATTCGGAGGTATGTGCAGAGTGGAAGTTACGGATTTATCTTCTATAGACGGCAGTGACTAGATGATAATCGATGGAAAAAAAATTCATCACACTATTTTGATAATCAATTATTTTTGTCATTTTTCAAGCAAAAATGTCAGCATCTGCTGGTTCCAGCTTCCTAAGTGTTGCTTTATTTGTCATTTATGACACTAAACAAAGAGTAAATGTTTTTAGAAGAAGCTCCACTCTGTCAGTTCGTCAATTAATGATTTGGTCTATAGAATTGTGATCCGCCACATTTCCCAGAACCCAACATGTGTTGTGTTCAAATGTCTAATTTTGTCCACAAACCAAAGATGTTCAGTTGACATTGATTTAAAACAAAGAAAAAATCTTAATTTAAAAGCTGGTTAAATGTTTGACAGTGACTTGATTATTAAAGTTAAAGCTATTGTGCAACATGTGCTGTCCAATCAATGCAGAAAGACAGCAATCAGAAAATAAAGAAGAAAATTAAACAAATTAAACCAAACAAACCTTTTTCTCTCTGATAAAATTACTGAACACTTTGAAAAGATCCATTTCTATTTAACCGAAGTCGTACTTGTCATGACTTTCTGTTTCAACGCTTAAAATGGCAAAACTCACCGCCATTAGATAAAATATTGGGGTAAACATTCACACTTCCCGCTCACGGCCCTCTCTTCTCAGTTTGATTCTGATTTAAGTGACAACCCCTCCATATGCATAACATCGGTTCTTACCGTAATCCCACCTTGAGTTATAGCTGTAAGTGAAGGGGAGAGAAGCCGGGACATTAATTGAAATGCTGAATAAGAAGGAAGTGGACAAAATAGTAGGCGCATTTCTTTTGAAAGGTCGCCATGATGGATTTGGACGGCTTGTCATTTCCCGTTGTTCCGTCAATCTCTCCGCCTCCCCAGTGGGCATTAATATATTTATTTGTTTGGCGCAGTAATACACGCCTCCAAAAAACCATTGCATCATAAGGATTTGTCATTGCCTTATATAAATAAAGTATACGACCCAGACCTTAATGTGCCCTTGCTATTGATTGTTTTACACAGCTGTAGAAAAAAAAAGGTAGGGAAGGAAATAGTGGACAGGCTGTAGATCAACATCCATATGAGTTTGTATTTGTTGTTTGGCACCAAGAGCGTGTCCATAAAAGCATTGACTTTTCATCCCCTTTTAGTGCCCTCTGTAGTAAGCGCTGATACAGGGCTGCGATTACTTTCGAGCTCTGCCCCCGATGAAAGTTAACTTCCCTCATGTTTTCCTCCTTTGATTTAAAACGCTGCACGTGATTCATAGATGTGATGTGTACGTTAAGGAGATGAAGTCATTTAAACTGGCATTGCTTGTAAAATGCTCCCTGCGTTTATCACCAGACAAGACACCTGTGACACAGATGCTGTTCCTCGTGACAGACGTGATCCATGAGACTGCAAGGAGCTCATAAATGAGGCGATAATGTTGGAATGAAAGCTAAATGAAAGCTTTCTACACTCATTTCTTGTATGCAGAAAGAAAACATATCTTGATATCACGACTGAATACTACTACAAAAGCCCAATTTAGAGTGCACTTTAAATCAATCCTTTTTCTTTGAAAATGTTGAGTTTTCCAGGACGTATAGATGATTTTTAATTTTGTTTACATTTTTTAAGAATTAAGGCTATCACAATATCAGATCGATGATGATGATATTTTAACAGTATCTATATATAATATGGAAAAAGAAATGCAATCAGGCAAATTCTTCCAAAAAAACCTCCCACACTAGTGAGAACACATTTTTTCAGGTGCAGATAGAGCGTCTCGCTTCTGTCTAGCTAGGTAGTAGCTAGCTAGCTAGTTACTCCGTCTGAACATCACCTACAAAAAGAATATAAACAGATATAAAGAGTTGTTTGAAATATTTACATCTACTATTCTCAAATTGTGGTATGAAAACTCACTGTAGTGGTAGTGGTAGAAACGGAGTCCGCAAACATAAACAGCCAAATCAAAGTTCTACAGTGTCCCTTTCAACTGAAAATAAGTTATGTGGTTCGTATAATATTTTTTCAGCAACATTTTAGATCGTATACATAAAAACCTTGAGAGACACCGATTCAGACGATATTCACATAATCATAAATATCGGTATATTGCAAGCACTATTTAGAATGTGTACTGTGCAAAAATGTTGTCCTTAAAGCCATGCCAACGTAAAGCAATCATTACCACATTTCATGCATTGACTGAATTCTAACTCTCTGTATTTGTGGTGCATCTTTATCCAAACACACACACACACACACACACATACACACACACACACACAAACATACATCTGTGTGCTGTCCAGTCACATAAAGCCTGCATGTGAGGCCCTCTCTTATTTGATCGGCCCCCCTGGATGATGGAATAAAGATAAATGTGACTGTCTAGCAGGGCTCAAATCAATCAGCGTTTGTGTGTATTACTTATTACTCACAGTGCATTTCTGTCACGGGGCTTTTGTGCAACCCCCTCCCTGTCCTGCACTCTTCTATCACTCCCCCTCTAAACATCAACCCCCGCCATAATATTATTTATGGGGGTCGGACTTTGAGCTGAAATATAAGAAAGGTCAAAGAATCAAACGGGATGGACTGGGGAAATGGTGGCGGGAGGGTGTTTTGGACAAGGACTGGAGTAGGGTTGTGTGTGTGTTCAGACTGTCACGTTTGACATTTTAAAGGAGCGTTATTTTCCATTGGTCACAATTGGGGAGTTTTATGTAGTGTTTTCCAGTTTCAAGTGAATCTGATGGTTCTACTTCCCCCCCATTGTGCCATCTTGTCCTTTTTTTGCTTATTTCCTGTCTGTCTCTGTCTCATCCTATGTGTGTGTTGTGGTCAGCACGTATATGTATTGCCTGACACCCCTGGATGTGACCCACTGTGTAGCCGCCGTTCATCACTGTCATAGGCGGAGACGCCATCGCTGACCTGTGGAAGGTCAGCCAATGTCACCTCAAGCCTCGTGACCTTTTTCCGATGCCCTTTGACTCCTGCCATCATCCCCTTCCTCTGATTCTTTATAGCAACCTGATATATGTTGCGATTACATGTCATATATCCATTTCATTCAAATATGTCTTCTATTCTAAATAATGGTGGCATAGCAAATCAATGAGTGTAGTGGCTAAATGCATCTGTTTTAAGATGTATTTGTGTGTGTGTGCACGCGCCTGCATGCGCGTTTGTGCGTGCATGTGTGACAGAGGGAAGGAGGGGTAGGCGTGATGATGATGATGATGTTTCAGCAGGAGATTAAATGGGGCTGGACAGCATCTGTGTCATTATCTCTGCTCCAATATCAGCTGCAGCAACCAAATCATGATGTCATCATGTCACCCAATAGAGAAAGACACTTTTCGTCTGCGCTGTGATTGATTGCACAAGATAATTATCCTAACCAAACACCTATTACAAAATCAAAGCATTGAAATTGGGTGAAACAGAGTGTATTTTTTTTTTTTTTTTTACTTTCTGGCATGTATGACACTTGACTGAGACAGTTCTCTACGTGTTTACACCTTGTGTGTGCATGTGTGTTATGTAAGTGTGTTTATAAGCAAGCGATGAAGCAGGGGGTCAATCAGTCATACGTGGAGGAAATGGGGCAATCTGGGGCCGGGTGTCAAGGAAGTGATGGATTTTAATGCTGCGATTGTAGTTAATGGCTCTTTAAATTAAATCGTGATTAAACGTCTCTGGCTGCAGTCAGAGCTCGTATGGACACACACACACACACACACACACACACACACGAACATTCACTCTTCATCTTGTCCCTCCTCATCCTCCCCACTCTAAGACTTTCTTTCCTTAACTTTAAATCAACAAACACACACAGTAAACTACACTAATGGATTTTCTGTGCCGCATACTTAATGTGTGATTGAATATACATTTTGTGCACATAAACACATGAATGTAATTACTGAATTCCCTCCATCCTCGTTGCTTTTGTTTATCTTTACAATATGTTCTGATTCAGTTAGTTTCAAATATATTTCGTAGCGTGAGAGGTCAGTCTGTTACGCCGCAACGCGACGCTCACATCTAATTCCATTTGCTCCTTTCAAAGTCACAATATTGGGACAGCGAGTTATAATTGGGCCCATACATCCTGCAGAGGCAGTATGGATTAATTCAAGTATGCTAATGTAATTCAATTTGATACAGTTAATCTTGTACTAATGCAGATTGAAGGATGTGAGACGCAATCAAATACCTCTTAGCCTTTTAATTTGCATCTGAGTTTTTCTTTTTTCTTTTTTTTTTTTTAAATAAAATTAGTCAATTTGTAATTATGTGACCTGGCCCATAATTAGTTTATTCATCACTGCAGTTAACTCCCCATTAGGAGTATCAGAGAGAGACAGACAGAAAAGGAGAGGCTGAGGGAAAAGAGACGTATTTATCTATTCAGAATGAGAACACTCGCAACATCAATTTGTCTCTCATTTAATAACCAGCTTCATGGTGAATCATGTGCTGTTTGAGAAAGATCTTTGGACTTGTGATTGGATAATTAACTCAAGGCTGGTTGGAGCTGATCAAGCAGCTGTATGCTGCATATCTACAGTCTTCACACACTGAGTTTGATGCTTATCTATATTTTTTCTGACTTTTACTAATTTTAGGTTCTGTATTGAAGCTGTTCAAATAACTTGTCCCTCCATTATTTATTAGATATTTTGCAAAGTATCTGCTGGATTTTGGATTTGCATCATATCTAATTTGATAATTAACATGGAACAATAGCTGTCAAATTCGGTAGTGGAGTAAAAAGTGCAGTGAATTAAAAGTAAAGATAGTTACAGATATCTCACATTTTTGCATAGAAAGTATTTTTGCTGATGCTTTTTCCGCATTAAAATGTCTGAAAACGACAAGACGTTTGTTATATATATTTGTTGAGTTGAGTGCTTACATTATCCCAAATCTATTGAAGGTAACAGTGCATTTCATTAGGTCGCCTGTTGCTATAATTCCTGGGTGAGAGTCAGAGGATGAGTGGTAGTGGTTGTTTAACAATGAATTTAACTCCCATGAACCAATGCTTCTTCACTACCCCATCGAACTAGTCCTTTGTGTCATTGTTTTGATTGACAGACCTTCGAGAGGCAGAAATTACACACTGTGTGTTTAAGTAAGGTGCAAGTGTCATTAAAGTGTACTTCAGCACAGCACATGAGGAGAAGTACTTTGTTTTGTCCCGCAAAGTTAAATTTCATTAAAACTATTTAAAACCCAACATTTTCAGGACTTTGTGAAGGAAACTACTCCCAGATACTAGACATTGGTATTTTATTGTAACATATGTGACATTATAGCTCACATTTCCCTCATGATGACAGGTCAATCCTTTCTAATGTCAAATTCTACTATTGTCATGCTAAATTGAGTCTTTCTGTTCTGCAGTGCAAGTGGTCCAGGAAGGGATTCATCAGAACTCGATGGGCCCTGGCTGACTGGTAAGTCCCTTCAGTGACACATCCCACCTCATCTGTGCTCTGCCCTGAATCATTACAACTGAATTGTGATTAGAGATGAAGATCTAACCATGTCAGTCATGTTTGGCTTCACCCATAAGCCTCAGTGTGGTTATCATAGACAGCACAGACGGCGAGAGTGAGTTACATAGCTGAACCCTCTCCGGACAGTGTGCCACGGAAGCGAACAGAGATTTGATTAGACATAATCACGTTAGTCAAGCAGCTGCATATGACAGATGACAAAAAACATTACATGCAATTGAACCTGTACGGGATGCACACAAATGCTGGCAGAGTGTGCAGAGCAGGGGAATCGAGGGGAGGGTGGAAGAGGGGAGAGCTGAAACAGTAAGCATTTAATAGGGGCATGGTGTTTGACAAGAGCAGCAGGGAGAGGGAGGCTGGTGAAGAATAGGGATATCAGATCAGTGATAGAATAGATGGAGATAGCCAAAGCCATGCATGTATTCATTTGTTCAGGATGTCACTGCAGAATGAAAGCCCCTTGAGATAAGACCAATTCCTCTGGGTCGCCCTGCCTGACACCATGCTAACAAAACAAGCAGGACTGATAGGATCAGCAGGGAAGTGTTCATCACTGTACATTGAGCTGTCTTGCTTTCCCCTGACAGCACAGATTGAAAGAAAGCAGCTTGTGTGCTGTGAATTCTGCACGTGTATGTAGCATTTATTTGATGGCCCTCACAAGGAAAAAATCTGATAATGTGTACCAATCTAATTTTTACTGCTATCATTTAAAAGCTCATCTAATGCCTAGATTCACAAGTATATCTCTCCCTGGGGATTCATTGTCATCACATTCAATTATAGGTCAACTGTAAAGTAATAGTCCATCACAATTCTTGTGTGCGAGACAGGGTTTCTGTTGCCGGTCAGCGTGTCCTGGAAGATGTCAATGTCCCGGACAAAATTGAGAAATTCCGGTCAACTATTATCGGAGTTTAATGAAATTAAAAGCAATTCACGGAGACCACTGCTGAGGATCAGAAACCCAAAACATTGGAATTTGACAATCCAGTGAAACTGAAATTGTGTTCACATTTAGCGCACACTACGGTTGAAGAGAACAGAAAAGAGAAGAGAAAAAGTGTTTGATTTGAAAACCTGCATAGTTAGTTTTGATCAGTGTTGTTAAGTTGCCTGTGATCACCATGTTAAAAGATACAATCTTAAAGTAGGTAATGAGTTCAATAAAAACACCTGTAATCCTTTTACAAGCAAATGTCCTGGTTAAACAAGGTAACTGAGTTGAGTCTGCTCTTTCATCCCAGTGCCTTTGATCTGGTCAACATCCACCTTTTCCACGATGCTTCCAACTTGGTGGCCTGGGAGAAAAGCCCCTCTGTCTACTCTGGGACCAGGCAGAAGGCGCTGGGCTACGTTTTAGACAGGTATTGTACATGCTTGGAACCACCTCTCTTTCTTTTTTTTAGTTTTTTCACTGTGTTTCAACTGTGTTTTTGTTGAGGTCAAACAAACATCCCTTTCTCCTGCAGCCATAGATTTCTTTTCTTTGGACTGGAAATTGGATGTGTACAAATGTAGTATATGCTATCCACAATCCAGTCCTGTCTGGAAAGGCCAAACCTGTATTGATATTGTAATGGAGGCTTAGAGTGAGAGCGAGGTACAGCGGAGGAGATTTTGTCGGGATTCAGTGCTAGACCAGTGGGATTACATCTGTCTGAAAAAGTAGGGGGTCTTACTCACTACACGGTCTGTGAACTTCCAGCTCTCTTTTATCTGTTCTTTTTCTGTCCCTTTCTCTAACTCCTCCTTACTTCTCAGCATTTTCTGTATTCTTTTTTTGTAGTGTAATCCTACAGTCATTTTCGTCCTGCCACTAGCAGGAAAACGGATGCAAGCATTCACTGATTGGGTATTTGGGAGGGTTGGACAAAGGTCTGTCTGTCCGACACTTTTGACCAATACATAATGCTGGCCATGTTGTTATAATATCAAAAGTCCCGGCCCCCGAGTGATGATTCTGGTGATCTTGACCTTTTGTCTAGGGCTATCATCATGTCAAAATCTCCCTTGAAAAAACACTTCTTATGGTACACAAGAATTATCTTGAGATGGTTTGGATTTACATGAAACATCCAATGGAGCGCATTACCCTCCCTAGAGGATAAACCCTTTCTATTTTGGACTTTCTATGTGCTCAGGCCCCAGGTCTGTTTGTCATCTTAGTATGCTTTGCACACTTGGTTGCACACATATGATTATGTTTCATAATCTAATACGTATATCGCCATGTCATTTGCACATTCGTGCTCCCAAGGGGGATCAACCCTTACAATAAATTTGGTATTTCTAATTATGCTGGCAAGGCTCTGGGAATCTTAAAGGTAAAGATCTCTTCTGTCTGGACTGAGTGAAGTCAGCCACTATGCCATCAGGCCAGGCTATCCATTCGTAGGCCACGCTAATGTGATTTATGGGATATCCATTTGCAGTGGAGCAGAATGAGAGAGTGCACGGTGCAACCCCTGCTCCCTACCTGGTCATGCTAACACAGAATAAAAGCCCTACTAGCTGCCTTGCAGCAGGTGACCTCCCATTCAAATGGTATCAGAATGCATGACATGGCTCCACTTTGAATAACTACATGCATATGGGTGGCATACATTATCACCAGGCTCTCTGATGTGCATGAATTATGAGGCAGTCTTCTCTAAGAGGTCATATTTTACCTGTACTTCATTCTTGATTTGATGAAAGAATGGTCCGCCTTTAATGGACAGGGAAGGTGGAGTGTTTTAACAATATGGCAGCTTTTTGAATTTTTATTACACTGTAACTTACCTGGATTTACTGTCATAATGAAGTTTCAAGGACCTCTTGTCGAGTTTACATTTAAGCCTTGAATTCCTTCTGCTTGCTTCATGCTGGTTTAGTATATTTTCATCAGTTCCCTTGTAAATATACTTAAACAACAGAGTCTCTGAGAGGACTGAATAGAAGTTGTGTTGGCTGAGTGGCAGTTTCCACGCTCCCTCTTTCTAAATCCCCTTGTGGTGTGAATGGTAACCCTGTTGTTACTTCTGGGCCATATCAGTTAAAGGTTCTCTCTTTTAAAGGGGTGGGGATGAGGGGTAAGTAGTTTGAGGCAAGGTGGTGGTGGGGAGGTCGTTATATGTTCCGGATACCCTGGTATTCCTTGCTAGTGGTCTAAGGGTGGAATAGTGGTGGCATCGCGCCTCAGTCGCTCACTTTGGGGGAAGCCGTCGGGCGCAGATCCGGAGCACCGGAGTGAGAAAAAGCTGGCAGTGCAGAGGGAAGGGAGGAGGTGCACAAAGGGTGCTTGGGCTCTGTAAAGGGCAGTGAATAATAGGTTGGTCCTTTCACAGAGGCTGCTAACCTTTTGGCAGCCACCAGCAAACTCCATTCTCCTCTGCCGATCTGGGAGGACAATGTGCCCGGGCCGGGCTTTGAATGAAGCGCTACCACCAACAGTGTTCCCATTCAGCGGCTGGTTGGGAACCATCTTTTTGGCCATTGTCCTAACTCTGACTCCTACCCCCAGAAAGCAGAGCAGGAAAAGGGACAGGGGGAATATCTAAAGCCAAACTCCCCCTCCTTCCCTCTCCTCTCTCCACTCTCCCTCTCTGAGCTCTAATCTCTCATTGCGGAATGGGAGAGGAGAGGAGGGGGTCTGCTGAACAACACCACCAGCTGAGATCCATGAGGCAGCCGGGCACAGGAGTCGGATCACACAGCAGTGCTGGGGACAGAGTTCCTCTGCCGGGGCATCAAACTTCAGCCTCCACCTTATCTGGGGCCCAGGCCTCATAATGCAGCTTATGGCCCATTGAGAAGACATCTGATAAGCCTTTTCCTCTGTGGCTCTTTTAACTGCTAAACGGTGTTTATCTCCAAAGTGCTTCAAGGCCTCGGGGGAACAATGCTGAGAAGGAACAGCGTTTAGCCAGCCAGACCTCACTATTGAGTCACATCAAAACAGCACTGCTCTGTAGCCCGCGTTGATGTGTGGGCCACTTACATGAGAGCAAAGCAGAGCTCTGATGAAATGCATCCCTGCTTGTTTTCCTGTGCTTTGAAATGGCACATTTATGCTCAGGGCTGCACCAAACAGCATTTACCTTGTTGACTCAACTACACCTTGATGTGCAGAATCATTGTTTTAAATAAGCTTTTTATTTTTAAGTCCACTGAATGCAAAAAAAAATGTTTTAAGAATAATTTGATTGGACATTTAAGGATGAATAATAAAGAATCTGTCACTAACTGCTATTAAGGGACAAGACGCTAATAATTTGTATGTCTTAAAAAGTTCTAAAACAGCTGATGAAATGGAAGTGATGGTAAAACCCCTGGCCTCTCCAGAGGACGGAAAACATGTCTGCTCAATGAGCCCATGAGATGATAGCATGAGATAAAATCAACAGTTTTTTTCTCTTCCTTAAAAAAAAATCCCTTTTGTGTATTGGAGTTTGTTTCTTTTTTCCAAGCCCCATTCAGAGTGGCTGGTCCGGTTCAGGGGAGAACAGTTTTACATTACAACTGTGAAATCCTGGCATAAAGGCGTCCTTTGTGGCGTGCCATTATTTTCACACAAATATAGTCCATTGTCACAGTGCTGAAGTTAATTTGATCAACATTGGGGACATTTAACTGTTTTGTTAGCTGAAAAGACTTGTTTCATGCTCATTTTCAGGGCATTGAAAAGCAATGATTGGCAGAAAAATAATGTTGCCGTTAACAATTCAAAGCAATTAGTTTCCCATGGGGAGGCAGTGGGCCGCACTGGCCACCACACAGCGATGCTTTGTCATTTTATGGACGGTCATCAGTCAACTGTCAGAGCATCTCAAAGAGCCCTCCAATCTAAATGTTTCCCTTTAGGCTTTTCCCAGAACAACAGGCTGAAAGAGCAGAGAAAGGCCGACTCGTTTCCAGCCAATAGACATGTTGAGCTGCAAGAGGGAGGACTGGATAATCGCAGGGAGATCCTCCATAAAGCCAGAATGAATTTATTAAAGAGGCTAGTGTGTGTGGGTGTGTGTGTGTGTGTGTGTGTGTGTGTGTGTGTGTGTGTGTGTGTTTGTGTGTGTCCAAGTATTAACCTTAGTACTCATATCTGTGGAGGCAGCTTCCCCAAATTCCATGTCATCCACATCCCCCCCATATCCTTACACATACAGCAGCTATATGAATCACATTGTATAATTAGATTACTGATTTCTGTGCGTGCGTGCGCGCGTGCGTGCATGTGTGTGTGTATGTGGTGTCACTGTGTGACTCTGAACTGCCTTCTCACCCTGGGAGGCCTGCAGGAGCAGAGGTTAATCTTCCCCAGTGTCTCTCTGCCCACAGTGGACCTGTTTATTTCTCTCTCTCTCTCTCTCTCTCTCTCTCTCTCTCTCTCTCTCTCTCTCTCTCTCTCTCTCTCTCTCTCTCTCTCTCTCTCTCTCTCTCACACACACACTCACACACACACTGTGCACTAGCAATCTCTGAGAGAGGGTGGGGGGGATGTATAGAGATGGAGAAATCTTTCTCCAGCACCTGAAAAGAACTTTGAATGTTCCCCTCCCCCGATGTCTCCCCTTTTATACAACCTAGATTAAATAAAAGTTGGGAAGCTGTTTGTAACGTATATACATTTAGAATACAATAATTTACAAAGTTATATGGTTTGTTCCTGACATACAGTTATGTCCTTTCTATAGTCATGCGTTTCACAAAGTGCTAAACCTCGCCCTATCCCTTCGAAGATGCCCCTTCCATACCCAAACATGATACTGTCACCTGTCTACCTGTGAATGTTTCGTGTGTTTTTGTTTTTTGGGATGTGTTGATAGCAGCTTTATTAGTTTCTTATATTTTTCGACTTGTTTGAACATTAAGTCTACCAGAATTGACATGAAACCATTGTGTTAACCAGTGGTCAGAAGTGAGTATTTTGCTGATGATCAAATAATATCATTTCTATCAGGCATACTGTGCATGAGAACATCCCAACTGGCGGTAAATAATTATCCAATTATATTTTCAGTCCTAAGCTTCTCCACAGTTTGAATGAATTAGTATGTCACAATGTCAAAATTGACCCTGTATACTGTATGATACAGTATCAGTGTTATCAAAAATGAAAGCAATTAAGGGTGAGTTTCCTAATAGTTTGTGGACCATTATTGGTGCTGGTTTGCTTAACATATTTGTCTTTTCATGGCATTCTAATTACCTCTTATATTCAGCTAGTACTGGCTTTGCCAAATTCAACTTCCATGGGGGCCCAACAGAAATTTTCGATTAGGGCCCCCTTGGAAGTTGAATTTGGCAAAGCCAGTACTAACTATTGTATTCATGTTGCCATCAAATGCTTTAAATGGCTAAACTGATGTTGTTGCACAGAACCATCTCAGAAGTTGAACAATGTTTGGAAAAGAATTAGCTCTTAAACAAATACTGTGATTGGGTGATTGGATGAACATGAATCACCTTCTATCAAGGGCTACCTTCAACCAATCAGATAAACAGAGAGAGCACTAAAACCAGCAGAGCTAAATGGTAAACCAAACTCTAGCTGAAGCCAGTCGAGAGATGAGTGAAAATAACTTTTTCATTAAGAAAATGCTTCAGTCCCATTCTTTGCTCTTCTCCCTTCAATGTAGAAGTACTCTTCAGGTCTGATATGACTGATGCTTTAATAGCATCTACCCTAACCATCTTTGGTTGTCATATCACATGATGCCATCCCTAAACCATGCCCATAACTGCCAGTAAATCCTCGTATGATGCTGATTGGTCTGAACCACTGTGGTTGAGCCTCAAGCGCATAACTTGAAGCCTGGCAACATGCTCATTAGTGTTTCCCTTTATCTGAGATTGTGATGACTTTGCTGTTGGCTTGAGTTGACTATCTTTTAACCTCTGCATGACCGCGGCAACATCCTCGCACCCCCTCAGCACCCTGTCTTTCCTGCATGGTGTTCTTGGTGGGGTGGGCGTCACTGAGGAGCCAGGGTGCTAACAGGGGGACGAGGGAAAGGCTGTCCTGCTGTGTCAAAGGTCCTGTCAGGGGCCACCCCTGCCTTATTCAGAAAGACGTCACCCAGCACATTCTTCACAATGTTAACATTCTCCCAAATTCTCAACATTTACTTACAATGGATGACTGCCCTCAGCCCAGCTATTGTGTGCAAAGTTGAATCTGAACGGCCAACTTATGGTAAGTCATCTTGTCAATATAATCATGACATGGCCCCCCGTTGCACCCTCATAATCCCATATAGACTGTCTATTATGGCTCAGTTTAGCTGTCAGTCACAGTGTGTAATCTGGCAAGGAGTCAGAGAGGGATTGAGGCTGCTGTGAAGGAGATGGAATTATAAGGAGGCAGGTGTTTTGTGGGTTATTTCAGTACACATGAGTGTTATCTGTGAAATTCAGATGCTGTCTCGTCTTTGGTGCAAGAGCCTCTTGGACGTCTTGGGCACAGGTGGTTTTTTTTTTTTCACTCAACGCGTTTGTGTGTGAGAGAAAAATTTCATCAAAAGTAGAGACTGTGCTGTGGTCGCTTTGTGCTGGTGGTTAAAGGAGCCTGGGAGCAGAGTCAGGGGCCATGTTATAAATTAGTGTCTGACCCCTGTCTTTGTGTGGCCCTAGGAAGGCCTGACGAAGGCCCCAGTCCCATACCTCAGTGAGAACGGCTCTTGTGAAGAGACTCTTTCAGGGGTGTCACTGTGCGATGAATTGGCCAGCAGAAGCATGTTTATAGACTGTGTAAAGGAGTGCGTCTTTGTGGCAGAATGTCACTGACACTGTTACAGTTTGCCTGAATGAACTGTGATGACGAGGCTAATGGCGGCCCCCGCTGAGGGTGAGGGTCAGCAATGGGGGCCCACCAACGCTCGGGACCCCCCACCCTCAGGCCCTTTTCACGCCCAGTAGCTGTAGCTAATGTTGCAATTCTTCGTTTCCCCCAACAAAGGCCAAGAAAAAAGTCAACTTTCACACCAGCGGGTCACCATGAGTGCTTTAGGAAATGATCGTGTAAACAGAGTGTTACCTTCTGACCTGTGGCTGATACCTTGGAGCAGCAGACAAAACAGCCAGGCTACGGTATTAGACATGGCTGTTAGTGGGATAAAGCTACAGCACATAGAGGAGGAAGAGCTCCAGGCTCGAGAAACACAGTGCAATCTCACTTTTTATCTCCCCATCTCACTTTTACCCAGTCTTTATTCTCCTCTGAGACTTCTTCCTCATTCATCTTTCAACCCCTTTTCTTCTCTTTTTAATCTATTTTTAGCCATTATCTGATTGGCACATGCACATATTACTGACTGAAACAAAGTAAAATAGAGTTTGATTTTCTTTTGCTTATGTTCTTCACTCACAGCAAGAGGTGTGGTAAATTCTCTATTAGCACAAGGAATACATGAGTTCCCACGCCTGTAACAACTGCATTGACACCCGTGTATAGCCGTTTTACTGCCCTCCATTCAAGCCAGTAGGACAAACTGGCCACTAACCCTGTTTGAACAGCGCTCCAGTCTCTTAGCACCAGGATGCTAGTCAGTAATGACATGAGTTCCAGATTGAGTGCATGTATGAGCTACTACACATGCATACTAGCGTAGACTATATATAGCGTTTGGCATGTGATTACTTGGATAGTTTAATCAAGTGTTTTTTTCCAGATCTGTCAATACGTCCTTATTTGACGAGTCAGGAATGACACTCAAAAATCAACTTTCTTAAAAATCGGTTCAGTTCAATGTTCTTGATCACAAGAATAAGATAACTTTTTACAGAAAATGTTATAAACTATTGACACATTACACTATACTCGGATGATGCTCCTACTCAAAAAGCTACATAATATGTCTGTACCTGATACTCGTTTCAGCCAATTTAACCAACCTCAGAATCTTATCCACTGTGGCATGCAGTGAGCGGTGAAGTTGGATTATGATCAGTTATGAAGTGAAACTTCTGTTCGTTGATCTGAATTTTAACTTTAACCGGGGTCATGGTTTATGATATCAATACCTTTAGGCAAATCATATGTTAATGTGCATGTAACCTCACATGTTTGTGAGGGTTGGCATGGCATATATAATATCCACAAGTGTCAGTAGATACACCTGTAAGACCTACCTGTCTGGTGTCTATCAAGGCTCAACAGGAATATTTCTCATGCACACACACAATCCAAGCATCTCATGAGCCAAACGCTCAGTTTTCATTTATTCCTGTATAACTGCACAAAAGCATGAAGCAGCTATCCATCATACAGATGTGACAGTCTTTGAAATTAACAGATCAATTATTTTAAAGATTAAATTGGAGATGCTGTTCCCATGTTTCGGTTGACCCCTCATGAAAATCCTATGGGGTGGGAAGGTGATCTAGTTTCTGTTTAATATAATGGGATGTCAAAGTTACATACTCTCTTTTTAATATAATAGCTGTGTTCCCCCGCCTCCTTACTCCAGTCACCTTCGCCTCCCTGCCACCCCCTGTCTCTGCTTCATAGAGAAGAAAGCAGCCATGCTTTACGACAGCCGCCCAGAGCAGAGACCCACCACTAAGAAGAGGCTCCTTCTCTCTTTACGGCCCCATAAATATATTGTTATCTGGGCCTGGGAAGTCTACGGCGAGATTTATCCACACAGTTAGTGGAGATAGCGAGCCAAGCATCCTGAATCATTAATTATACAAGAGGCTGCGCTACGTCCACCTTAATTTCCTATCTCTGCTCTGTAGAGAGCCACTTTTAAGTAGGTGATGAGGCATAGGAGTTAATTATATGTCGCTTAGGTGCATTTTTTTTTTTTTTTTAAAGCACTGGGATGCTGGCTCTGTGGTGAGGTTCTGGAGGTTTGGAAGTAGTCCATGACAGAGAGGATCTATTCTCAATTAATCCTCTGACATTTTAATCACAGCTTTTCAAAAGCAATGGATGCAGTGCATTAAAAACAATAAAATGCTCTTAGGAGGCATCAAAAAAGCGCAATAGTCACTTAAGTCACAGCATAGGTGGATGAAGTCCTTCACTGACTGTTCGTCTGAACCCATGGTCAAAATCCATAAGCTGAATTCAAAGAGTTAGCTAACCGTGTCACTCACTGCTGGGTATAGGACCAACATGGGAAATATCTTCAGGCTCTCTTCTGGGTTAAGCGAGCTGAACTTTCTCTTTGACCAATTCAGTAAAGTGAATTTTCTTTGCCATCAAAGCAGATTATCAAGGAAATTGGCAAGATGTATTAATTTAATACTGGTGTCAGCTGAGAATAAATAGTTTGAACTCAAAGTATAATTACTTGGACCTCTTGCACGCATTGAGAAACACGCAGAGCAGACAAGTCCCAGAGGATGAACCAAACTTTGTGCAGGTATGATGTCGCCTCTGAGCGGTGTTACCAGATTGAGTGAGTTTTTTAAATACATTAAGACATACAGTATATTGAAAAGACATTTGAAAGTTATATAAATTAACTATGCAATCACTCAGGACAACTTGTATATAGAACATTTTTTATTTATTCTGCTGAGATTAGACATTAGTTACCATAATTAACTACTACCCTTGACAGGGTTTTTTTTCTTTTTTTTTTTACAAATCTGTATCGTCATTAAAACAGAATGTGAATTTCAGACTTAGTGTTTCTATAATTTAAATCTATCTGACCCATCCTTACATCTGTACCCTGTGTGTTCTGTGATTAATCATAAATGCTGTAAAACTGCACCAAAAGAATTGTGTCAGGCCACACAAAATACTTTTGAATGTTTTACAAAACAGTTACTGCCTCTGCTCTATAAAGTTGAAAATGTTCCCATCAAAGTGTTGAGACCACCAGGTGGTGCTGTGGCCTTCATGAACTAAACACCCTGAGGTCAGGGGACTCATCAAGTGACAGCTTGAAAAGTTTCTGACAGTCAGTGGTCATGTTCGTCAAGATTGTGGTTTTCAGGATCTTTTGTGTAATATGAAATGCATTTCAAAAACCAGAGTCAATCCAGGCACTCGACACAAGAAAATGTGTCAAATGTGGAAGGAAGAATTAAAATCCTGTATTATACTGGCTAAATCATTTAAAAAAGGTAGATTATAATCATGTTTGGGACCCTGTAGAAGACCTTGAGTTAAAACCACTAATAAAGGCTTTTTAATATTTCCTTCCTCATTTTACACGTTTTCTTATATATTCTAAATGCCATGGTTATCTCCTTTTCCTGTTTTTAAAGCACACCTGACACAATTTATTATCCATGTTGTGTGACACATAAAAATCTTCTTTATTTAAAATGTATGTTTGGCTCTGTCATGTTTTTCAGGATCACCGACCAGCGGTTTGAGAGGTTGCCCTATTTTGTCTTTGGGGACTTCAACTTCAGGTTGGACTCGAAGCAGGTTATTGAGGTGAGTGTTTCTGCCTTACACCTGATGAACTAGTAGAGGAAGGCTAATTGTATTGATTATCTGTGTGAAATTTGTTCACAGTTGTATGCTGATAAACTATAAACATATGTGGTTAAACATTATCAGAGTAATATAAAGTGTGAGTGTGTTTGTGTGTATTAGAGAGAGACTGCAATCTAGTAAAAGTGGTTTTAGTAGCCCACTGTCTCTTCAGAGTTATGACTCATTAAACGCTTCACTGTTGCTGGCCCAGCTGTGTTTGCCAACCAAACCTCCAAGTGCATTGTTATGTTATGGTGCCATTCACTTCTCTTTCTCTCCCCCTTCCTCTCCTTCTCCCTCCCTCCCTTCTTTCTTCCTCCTCCTCCTCCTCCCCTCCTTTTCTTGGTGCAAATGAGGCCAGTGAGAGCCAAGGTAGTGCACTCATTCAGCATCCTCCATGAGGAGATGGGGGGGCTTAGTGGCATAACAAGTCATAAAGGCCCACTGCAGACAGTGGTGTCCTGTGATAACAGAGTGGGAGAGCCACTTGTTGGCTGATGCTCTCCCTCCCATCCGACACAATGGCCCTCGAATCAGTGGGCCTGTTCAAGGTGTGGGCATTGTCCATTCTGACCAGAAGCCCATTCAGGGGAGGAGGGAAGAGGAGGGAAGGCTTTCTGAATGGACAGGTTTTGCTCAAATGACTTAGGAAGGACTTAACTCTGTGTGGCGCACAAGACACACCTTTTGTAGTTTAATAATCCAGCCACTAGGCGGGCAAAGTTTACCCCCCTCCCAAAGTGGAATCAGCAATCTATCAGGGGCATTGATTGCTTGCCTCAAAGTTTATGCAGTACATTTCATTTTCGCTCTGTAATTAGGTCACATTAACTGCCTGATCATGTGAGCATGCGTTGCTTTGGAGAGAATAAATCCAAGTAGAACAGCAGATGAGCAAACACTGAGGCTATTCAGAAGTCAACTTGTATGCAATTGAATGCCACCTGACACACATTTAGGTCACCACAGTGATTTTTAGTCAATGATCAGCTGTTTTTTTATCTGCTCAGCATTGCTGCGATAAAATGCACGCTGTTGTAGACATTACTATTTGTTAAAAAAATGGTAACACTTTGATAACCAAAGTATAAGTTAAAGTGAATTATACATATATTAACATGTAAGTGTATTATGCATACTATAAGTCGACCTGATAGCAGCATTTGAATCATAATCAGTGTTTCTTTAAATTACTGATAAAAAAATCAATTTTAAAATGCACATCGGTGGTTCTGATACAGCACTCAATTTTGCAAAGTAACTAGTAACTAAAGTTATCAAATAAATGTAGTTGAGTAAATGCACAATATTTGATTCCAAAATTTTGTAGAGTGGAAGTATAAGAAGCAGATTCAGCAGCAGTTTTCAATTCTCATACCGGCAGGCAACATCGATGCATTAATCTGCAAACATCCACTCAAGCAAAGTCAGATGAGATGGTTTCAGTGTTTATCCTCTATAGCTAATCTAGATAACTCTCTCCTCATGTTTCCTGTCATGTCCGTGCTGCTCTGTGGTAGGTAAGCACTCACCCTCTCCATGTCTCTACCACTCTGAAATGCTGTTTGAGTGCAGTAGGGGTCACGACCCCTTTTCCAGGGATGTGTTAGGCCCACATTGCTGTGTGTCCATCTCTGCCCCCTCTCTCCTCTACACTGCTCTTTTCTTATGCACCTTGGCCCCCATTCACATACACATTCACATCCAGAGCGAATACACACACACACAAATACACACACTCAAACCAATTTGTTAGGCTAAATGAATCAGATTGATTCACCCCATTTAGAGAGGTGTGGCAGCAATGTAGGGGGGCCTTTTAGACTTCCCCCCAGGAAGTTAGAGCTGTGGGCTGTGGTAAAAACCACACAAACGCACACCACACACACCTCGACATTTTCCCTCCAGCTTAATGAGAGGTCCTCAAACATACCGAGCATTTAATGGGCACAATAGAAAAGGCTGGTGATGTCATCTGCGTGAAATGTGTTGTTAGAGGGGCAGGACTGCTCCATATAAAGCCATAGTGGTCAACCTGTCTGATTTAACAATGACCTGTGCGTTAGTGGCAGGGAGAGCTGTGATATCACCAATAAACAAATGGGTTGCAACCTTAGCACAGGGCGTAACTCACAGCCGGGCGGCCGTTTTAAGCCCTTTAATGACAATTAATGTCAACAGGACAATTAGTGCACATCCAGTGGAGTGCTTAACTGTAGATGGGCTGGTGGTGGATCGATCGTCCATACTTATCTGAAGATTGATTCAGACACAGAGCGGCCGGCTCTTATTCTCACCATCTGAGTCTCATTTTTTGCTTTCTCACTCTTCTCTCTCTAGATGGGAAATGGCCCAAAAAAGCTGCAGATGAATATACATTTTTAACATTATCACAAAATTAAACTGCTTGCCTTTTGATTTGTTGAACACCAGGGAGCACCCAGGGGGTCACTAGGCCTCACTTTGGGAGTCATTGGATCAGAAAATACTCCAGTAAATTTCTCTCCAGCTGCACGCTACACCACTTCTCTCTTCTTCTCTGTCTCTGCTCTATTGTGGGTGACTAGACTGTGGACAACCACTAGACACTCCCCTGTCACCCATCCTGCCTTGTGGGTGGGTGGAAGTGATGGGGGGGGGGGGGGGGGTATTTTAGGATGTATCCATGTGTGTACAGAAAAGGAGGTGGGTTTGGAAGGGGGTGGGTTTGTTATTGTCACAGGGCAAATTCCAGGTGGCAAATTCTTGGCATGCTTGCGCGGCAGGATCAGTAACCAAAGGCCCGCTGCAGCCCCCCTTCTGCCCGGTCCGGGCAACCCCATTAATTGTGTCCGACAGAGGGAATTGGTTTCAATTGACCCCCATTCAGCAGCCCTTTGACTGGCAGACAAAGGACACAGCCACGTGGAGACTAATGCTAGGGCTGAGCAGCCTGGAGGTGGTCCAATCCTCACCAACCATCTCCCTCCTCTCCCATGGGTCTGATCACGCTTTGGCTTGATCATGCTTTGCATCGGTGCTGATAAAACAGGAAACCACCAAGGAATGGTTTTGAAGATTTGGTCTGGCGAATCGGATACTTCACACTCCAGTTGTTGATCAGCTGCTCTGATTTCTTTGAATCCCTTATCAAGCTCTCATGTTCAAGCCACATTCAAGAAGTGGTCATTAACTGACTAAAGATCCAGCATAACCTATTGCATTATAAGAGACCCCAACACCTATAGTCAAAGACTTGTTTCTCAGGTAGGCCCAAAGACCTCAGTTGGTCATGGATTGGTCTCTCTTACTCACCTATTTCCAATCTGCTCTATCTATCAATAACCTTGTAAAAAATCTTTATATGGAAAGCCATGTTCCACCATTTAGACCAAGTGCCAGCTCCCAGGTTGGGAGCCGAGTCATGATGCCAGGTCACATAGCCCTTGTAGACCCACTCACACCTGCAGCAAACACAGGATTTTTGGTTCCATGTTTAGTCAGAAGGTGTTATTAGGTGTAAAGCCGTGAGAGTGTGTGTCCATGTCCCTCGAGGTGGCTGGTGGCTGTGAATCAGTGGTGTCGATGACAGGCTCAGGGCTCCGTGCCTGGACTCCTAGTATATTTAAAATCCCTCCTAATTAAACTTAATAGAATGTAAATTTAATATCTGCAGAGATTGTGTGATGCTGGCCGGGACTGCTCCAATTTAAGGATTGATAGAGGCCAGCAGGAGGGTTAATTGCTGACTTGATCTACTGTCCCTGTGACATGGTGTGGGGTTGTTTTTAATTGGGCCTGATCTGCTGCTATGGACAGATTTCATTAGGCTAGCTGGCCTCTCACTGACTGGAGAGCTGTTTGTATCAGCGCCCCCTGTCTGTGTCTGCAGGAAGTGCAGAGGGCCGGAACCAGGCATCAATCTTCCTCCCTTTGTCCTGTGTCCTTTCTCCGCTTGAGCAGCATGAAATTAAAGGTGGGGCCCTAGACTAGCCCCACTCCTAATGAATGCTGTAAAATGCTCAGTAATGACAGGCCAGCATGATGGATCATTCATTCTGCACACTGTGGAGTTACTCAATGCACACAACCGTGACAACATAGATAGAAAGACATTAAAGATAAATGCTGTCATGACTGCCATCTTTTTTTATTTGTGTCTATTGCTGCATACGCATATACGCTACATTTTAAATGCTGAAAGAAATCATTGCATTGAATCACGTCGGAAAAAGTGTTAAAGAATCACAGGCAGACTCGAGTGGCAAACTACCCTGGAGCACTGACATATATATACATAATATACTGACATTTTATGAATACTGTAATATTTATACTGCAGGGGTCCCATTACAGAAACTTCCAATGTCTAAAATATCTCAGTTTAGGATGACATTTAGGAATTTAGCTATTACAGAACCACCGTTAGTTAGATAGTTAGATATCTTAGAGCCTCGATGTTATCCTGTTGGAGAAGCTAACACTGACGTTAGCCTGTTAGCTTCATTACATTTCCTGGACCATATTTTAATTAAGGTATATTTCCTCTGCTGCATCGACATGGTTATGCGAATGCATTCGACAGTTGCATGTTCAATCTTCACACAGATACAGGCAGGAAGGACGAGTGTGGATTCAAGAATCAATTTACAGTTTTAGTTAGGATTCAAGATCTGAGATATGGTAGGGCACAGCCCCCATGGTGTCATAAGTTAAGTGGAATGAAACTCTAAATATGTTGTCTGTATGTCACCTGCAGTCTACGGTCCCACTAGTTGAAACCAGCAAGAGTTCATTACATGGCTGAGGCCATTGTCCTGGCTGCTGAACCTCGTCTTGGTAAATAATATGCACCAGTAAAAGCTAAACAATTTTCCCTTTTTAGCCCGACTTTGACTAGCATGTGTGTATCTGGCCAGCAATAAATCAAAAGGCGGCCGGTGTAATTAAGTGTACACTACATTAGTCAGGCTAATTAATTTTGGGGGCCATCCATCCATTAACCAGCGGGCCAGCACTGATTGGGCCTCTGTTCTGTGGAACCCCTGACACCAGGGACTACGACCCTCCTTGGCTGCCTTCAGTTTCCCAGATACACTCATGCATTTAAACCCAGAGTCACAGATGCACACACACACACACACACACACACACACACACCAGCCCTTGTGTATTTAATCAGATTCTGACTAAAAAGGGAAGCTTATTATAATAAATGTGACAGTTTTATGTCATTACTCTTCAGCAGTGTTGTAACTGTCTTCTCTTCTTCTTTACTTCATTTATTGTCAAATCTAGAGTATTAGCAAGACTCTGTTTACTGAGAGGAGGCATCGGAGAGTTGTATTTGACTGTTTTATGACTCTGACAAATTGTATTGACAAATCCTTTATATGGGTTGTATGAAGTAACTAAATCAATATAGTTCTCTGTGAAAGACAGCCCACCTGACACTGTCTTAATTGTCCTGATGCAGTAAACCCCACCTATTTACTACATGCTAGGCAAGTTAAAAGAGAGTTTTATATTTGACCCACGCCTGTTTATGGCCACACAGGTGAAGCTTGCAATAGAAATGTTTCCTACAATACAATAAAGGCATATCATCTGGTGAGAAGAGCCCAATCTATCACAATGAGGGCCCATTATATCACAGATAACCCATCTGGATATAGAGGGAGACTATTCCCTCTAGACAACAGCACCTCTCTCTCTCTCTCTACTCTGTTTGCGTTCGATGCTAATGAATACAACGCTGAAGACACAGAGGAAAAAAAGAGTTCAGCTATGAGGGCGTAACTTGAGCGATGCAGCTTTGATGGGAGCGCTGTCCATATAATTAAAACGCTGGCAAATGAAGAACAAGCAGTGGCTTCTGTTGGTCCTGCTCATTAACAACAGGCCGTTTGAGCCCGGCGCCAGCCATGCTATTGCCATTGTGTACTTGGAGGGGGGAGGGCACTGTGACTGGCAGCTGGGAACACCATGCCAACGGTGGGATGGCGTGACAAACCAAGCCAAGGATGAGCGCAGAGCCTGGCACTAACAGGGCCTTGGGAGGGCACATTGCCTTGTAGGCCCCCGGGGTTGGTCCCGGTCAGGGATGTAACCTGAGTTACCCCTCAATCAGTCGCGACTGCTGTCCTCTCCAGCTGGGCCTGATGTTTATACTCTGTATCTGGTGCACTCCTCCTCCCAAAATAATTAAATAGATTTTTATGAAGGTTTGACAGTGGAGGAAATAGTCAGTTAACCAGCTGCTTGACAGATATTTCTTGCAGTGTGTCTGATACATCCAACAGAAACTTCTCAGTCATGCTATTATGGATGCATTGGATTTGTATAAAGCTTTTTTGATTTTTGGGTAGTGTAATTCTACTGAAAGCCAAGTCTGTAATTTGCTAAATGAAGTATATTTTAAATAATACGACACAAAAACAACTAATTTTTCCTGTAGTTCCCCCTCTGGCTGCATTAAATGAATTTTTTCATTGTCGATTAATCTGTCAATTATTTTCTCAATTAATTCATTAGTTGTCTATGAATGTAAGATGTAAGAATGTTGATAAGACTTTCCAAAAGGCCAAGATTACATCCTCAAAAGTCCTTGTATTTAAGAAGCTGCAATCAAATGATTTTTACATCTTCATTCATGAAACATTGTTCAAAGCAATTGATAGGCAATTAAGAATAGTTGCAATTAAACTAAATAGCAGACAACAGGTCAGTTAATTACAGCTGTCTGTTTCCCTCATTCTCACAAACATGTTTACTCACTTATGCCTTTAGTTATCAATCTCCTATTTCAGTGTGTCCTGTCATTTCTCCATTCTTTCTTTCCCTCCAAATACTTCAAACACTTCCTCTCTTCTTTATTTTGCAAATTAGCTTTGTCTCAAACCTTTTCGCCTGCTATTCCACAGCATACGTCATCAAATTAAACTAATTATTATTTTCATAATAAATTCATCTGCTAATTGTTTTCTCCAGTGATCATCTGGTTTATAAAAATGTCAGAAACAAGGGAAAATGCCCAGAGTGACATCTGTAAATTGCTTGTTTTTCCCGACAGTAGGGCTGCAACTAGTGATTATTTCCGTTATTCATTAATCTGCTGATTATGTTCATGATTAATTGTTTAGTCCAAACAATGTCAAAAAAACAAATGTGATAAATGCTAGTCACAATTTCCCAGTGCCCAAAGTGACGTCTTCAAAATTGCTTATTTTGTCCAACCAAAAAATAATTTTCATTTATTATCATAAATGACAGAAAAAGCTAAATCAAAAGCAAATCCTAACATTTAGGAAGTTGGAAATAGTAAATTTTGACACTTTTGCTTGAAAAATGACTAAAATGATTAATCAATTATCAAATAATTTCCTGCTTGATCAGTTTGTCATTAATAGCCATAAAAACCTAGGAAAAACATTTCTGCTCCATGTGTAAAGTCTCTTTCTTGGAGCGCCAATCACAAAAAGCCCTCCGTAATATGTGCAATATATTATCCAGAACCAGTATGCTGCAAAGATAGACGAAACTCGTAAAGACATGTTCTGAGGTCCTGCTCTTAAAATATCCCAGAGCCCTTTATCTGTGTAAGGACACCAGACAATGTGTATGTGAAATGTCTCATAATAATGTTATTTCCACTATTTACAGTTCAAATGGTCAAGATAAGTCTCTCAATGTCTTGCATTTCAGTTACCATGATGCGGTTGTCAAGATTATGCAAGCAGTATAAATAATCTCAGTCTAATTAGTCAATAATCTGATCAGTCTGCCAATTCAAATGGACTCAATACTCAATCTATGGCTTTTTTATTTAATCCACCACTTTTTCTAAACAATGCAATCGCTCTATAAATCATGAATAATCAACTTTGACTTCCAGTCTTTCTTTATCTCTCGCTTTATTGATGGTTTGTTTTGTCTTCTGTTGTCCCCCCACCTTTTGAAATCACAAGGAGGAACAGCAGCAGCTAACAGTGATGCTATTATTTAGTCCAGATGAAATGTTCCATAAACTGTGACAGATAGGGACCTCTTTGTGCCTGGTACATAGTGTCCAACTTGTATGATGTCAGTCTATTTTTGGCTAATGCAGTTCTCAGTCTTTGTGGAACAGAGCACAATAATTGTTTCTCTCTCTCCCTCTCTCTCTCTCTCTCTCTCTCTCTCTCTCTCTCTCTCTCTCTCTCTCTCTCTCTCTCTCCCCCCTCTCTCTGAGGGATGGAGTAGTTGTCAAGATAACACATGTTGTGTTTGGGGGTTGCGCTCAGACACACACACACACACAGTCTCCATTGCTATTTCCAGCATTTAATCATTATAATTGTTTGTAATGCGTATGCAAAGAGACAGTCTCTTTGGCTGCACACGGCTTCACTGCCTGCTCAACAAGTCGGTCACTGTCAGTGGTGGAAGTCGTATTCAGATCTTTTACCTAAGTACAAGTAGCAATGCCAGTGTAGAAATACTGGGATAATAATTGTAAAAGTACAAAAATATGAATATCAAAATGTACTTTATGTGCCAAAAGTAGCCGCAGTCATTGCACAGAATGGTCCATTTCTTTTTAATTTCATTCAGTGTGTATTATATTATTAGATTGCAATTATGAATGCATTAATGTGTTCTTAATATTAAAAGATCAATGTGTAAGGTACAGCCAGAAACAACAAAAACTAAACTAACATAATTAACTGAATGTAAAGAGGGCTATTTACTCCAAAGCTAACAGAGCTAATTAACTAATGGCAGCAAGCTGCAACCAAAGATGGCTACAGCTAAGAGTATCGTTAAAGTGAGCAGCAGCTGTCAGTTTTTTTTCCATATTTAAACAATTGTATTTTTAATGTTGCGGCTTTTGCTTGTAAAGCTTGTAAATACTTACAAGACACTGTACCATCAAAATATTGATGATGTTATTTTAAGGTAAAAAAGTCATATATTGCTGCTTTAAGGAAGCCAGTCGGATTAATATAAACTACTAGGCTCAAAGGTTTCCGAGTGTGAATCGTTACTGTCAGCAGAACAGTCACGTTCATACGGAATGGCTCGTTGTAACACAGCTGTAAACCCAGTGTTGGCACCATGGGCTTTTAAACAATTATACCCTCTGACATTAAAAGTTGGTGGGCTCCATTCACATCCGCACACAAATATCCCATCATATTTAAGAGGGCCCATTAAGGGCCACATTGAGAATTCATGGGCCTTTCTCTCACTCCCCTTGTGTGATTTATCTGTGACGGCCATATTGCTGGGCCCTTTCAGAAGGAGTGGCTCCAGTTTTTGTCTTAGAGGAGGCCCGAAACAATGCATTTCAGGCCCATATCTCCGACAGGGCCTCCTCTTTCAGGGGGTAGAGAGAGCCGGGGCTGGCCTAACATCTGTTTGTGTCCAGAGCCAGGCGGGACCGGAGCACAGCGTGCCTCGGTGGCCCCCTTCTCCTCTCCCTGGGGGTCTTTGTTCCCGATTTCATGCTATCAGAGCGGCAGCATGTTTTCCTGCGCAGAGCTGTCAGGGGCATAAAAGGCCCTGAGTGGGGTCACATCAAGAGGGATGGGCATGAAAAATTGGTAAAATGTATCACAAAGCCCACCCACTAGATGGTTGCCTAGCGCCCTGCGGTGGGGTTTCAAGACCCTCCTCCCCCCTCTGTACCTTCCTCTTCCCCTTTCCCTTGGCTGAATTACACCTCTCTCCCTCACCCCGTCAGACAAGCACATCATTTAGATGAAATGGTGCAAACAAATTAAAGGGTGGTGCTCCAAATGAATCAATGTTCTTTGTGTGCGAGGAGGGTTTTGTGCCTCACCAGGGCCTTCCTCGCAGTGTGCAGTGGGAGGGAGATGGCTGGTCACCTGCCTGCCTGAAAAAGCCATCAAGTGCAGTGGTAGCTCAGCTGTTGCTACAGTAAAGTCAAGAACTCTTATAATACTCCTATACAAAGCCACTCTTGGCCAACTTTCCAACTTTATTTACCCATCTGCTCTTTTAAACTTAAAATATGGAAGTCACAATCTTTGTTCTATTAAAAGTTTGCGATTTATTGTTGGTTAGGGAATGCAAGCTTTAGTTTTTCTGAGTTAACAGATGGGACAATGTGGACTGATCTTCAATTTAGGATAATATACCACAGAAAGCTATTGTACAATCCACAGAGTCCAGGTTGTCTTTGTGTATATGCTTTAACTGATCATCTCTCAAACGTCTGTTCTTGTTAATTTCCCATTATATCGCTGTGCTGCTGCATTCTTGGCAAGGTCTTACTTGTAAGAGACATAATTTCCTTCAGTGGAACTAACCTGGTTAAATGAAGTGTCAGTATCATTGGTTGAAACTCAGACCCCATGTGAAAGAATCTCTGTTGCAAACAGTCTGGTCAGTCTTAATGCTAACCAGGCTTTATCGAATACCGGAGTAATGAACTCCACAGACTCTGCATTCCTATTGGGCCAACACTAATCACCAATCACTGATTGGGTCTTCGATATTCTGTAATCGACTCAGCAACGACAAATTACCTCACTGCCTGTTTCCTGTAATTGATTCCTAGCTCGAGCTGCGGTAGGATGGGTAAATTAAATGAGAGTGCAGTGTTTTCAGGTGCTTAGCAAGTGTTTATACTCTGTATCAATAGCTCATCTGTTGGCCATGTTTAAATGTGCTACAATGATTTCTTCACGGTTGGATGTGAATTTGTTTTCTCATTAACAGGATAAATGCTCTTTTTAGATCAGGAAAAAACACCATGAATGGCTGTAGCACTGGAGGCTGCTCCTTCACACCACAAAGCCTCCATTTGGATGCAACAACATTTAAATGAATGCCACATTAAGATGGCTATTGAGCAATTTAAGCATGCGCGGCCTTATTGAGAGGTTAGGAGAAGCCGGGACGTTAAACAGTCTTGCGGACATCTGCCGCGGTTGGTTTCAAAGTGCTGACTAAAAGTGGCAGGGGAGGTTTCTCCGATTAAATCTCTCATTAGGTTTTCTTTGTACAGGTGGCAGTAATGTGTCAGGAGCCCGGCCTGAGACAATGTCCTCCTCTTAGTGGGACTAATACGCCTCAGGAGAAACCCACCCTCCTTTTACTGCCACTACTTTACACAGAGACACAGTCACAATGAAGCATCTGGTGGCCTTTTCCTGTGTAGATGGCTTTTCCATTTCCATTGTGTCTGCGAGTGTGCATGTGTTAGAGAAAGAGACGGAAAGATCAGGGGGCTTAGTGCATTTCTGTGGCTCCACTTGTTTAAGTTACTGTTTCTATAAGTATGAATCTTTACTGAGAATGTCTGGAGATCATTTAAAAAATATTTGCTACCAGCTCTGACTGGGAGTTTGGGTGGATGAGCAAGTGCGTGCTCATGTGTGTGCGTGTGTTTGTGTGTGCAACCCCCCAGTAGTGGGAGGTCGCCGAGGTCAAAGTGATGAATTTTTATAGGCCTGTTCCCTGTGTTTCAGCCCTGTCCCTTTCTCTGCGCGCTGCACTGCCTCTCAAAGACAACCATGCAGGGCAATTTGTCCTGCGGGGCCATGCAGAATGGGCCAGCAAAGAAGTTAAATACCAGGGGGGAACACACACACACACACACACACACACACACACACACACAAAACATACACATACATTCAGTTTCTCTCTCTCACACACACACACACACCCCTCTGTCCTGTTGTCCTGAATGATTTGTGGCCTGTCCATTATCCATTCCGAGGGGACAAATGCTTTTGGCCAGTTTGTGAAGGTGAAGCCAGAATGGCAGCCCTCAATGCGCGCCATTGTTTTTAGAGAAGTTTCCCAGATGTTATAATGCACAAGATAAATAGGGCACATTATCACTACCTTGCACGCCCTCTTACCTCTCCAAGCTCGTTTTTCGGCAAGGGCGTGGCAGATGAGGAGACCCCCTACAAAGCACATACTGCAGTCAGCCCTTAGTGTCAGCTCTCACACGGCTTGACGAGTTCATGGGAAGGGGTGATGGTTGGGTGTGTGTGTGTAAGTTGCTGTTAGGGGTGACACAGGCCAGGTTTACTAGGGTCAGTTGCTGACCAGTGGGTCACACACAGGCTAACTTTGTGGCTGATAATGTGTCCACTCTCACCTCCCATCCATGTTGAATCCCCATCCTGCCGTGTGTGTCAATGATGAATCCACAGTGTTTGGAGGCATTAAATTAGGCAGCCACAGGGAGAGAGGAGTGGACAACTCTGGCTTGTGTCCAGTCAGATCGGGTGGGGAGGGTCACAGCTGATTTACTGGCTTTCCTGTGTAATAGCTGGCAGGAAAGCCGGAGGCTGAATTTGTTGTTGCCCACATTGGATGCCCCCTTTTACCCGGCGCGGGCAGGTGCCGCCATCATGCATGTGGAATGGGCGTGATGAAAGGTGGCGAACGGAAGAAAAGTGATCAGTGCTAAGCAATTCACACTGAACCTGCCAGCCCTGCTGGCACACCTTAACTCAGCTGGCAAGCCAGCTTTGTGTGGCAGCGGGAAAATGATGGTGCATTCTGACAATGCCACTGCCCCTGCTGACACAAAGGGGAGCCCCTGTCTTCTGCCTCTGGTAATGAAGAATGAATAGTTAGCTCATTGTCCACTCATCCTTTGCCTCCCTCTGCACACACTCTCATACTCTCTCTACCTAATTGAGGTTTAATCACTCAGCTATAAATGCACTCAGTGGATTATTATATTGGTGGAATGACAGTTTATTGAACAGTGTGAATCATTGTATGTGATTGGGGTGAGGAGGGAGAAATATAAACCCCAGACGACGATGAATCGACATTGGCTGGTACACTGTTCTGTCGCAGATCTCTGCTACTTGTTTGGCAGATTGTGATTCTGACAAAATTACAGAGTGACAGTGTCCAGGAACAAATCTAAATGCATATATTGTCATTACTCCACAGCCAAAAACTCTGCAATCAATCTATTCTGCATAATGTTGACTTAAATACTAGCTATTTTCACTTTGAGTTAAACAGGACCTCAGATGTGGTTCATGATTCCATTGGCTGGAGTTGCCTATGCATTAAGTGTCCTTAACCTTCCACTATAAATTTTTTTTAATGTATAGCACACTGAAATAAATAGTCACAAATATACAAATAATTATCATAAGCATACTACTAACTACGTATTTCTTGATAGATTTTATTCCTCTGTTTCAGAGAACTCCATTGTTGTCAAACTATTAAAACCCTATCAGTGAGCCACACTGTTGCACTGGTGACATGTTCCTTCTTACCATGAACACACTTTAGTTTGAGTCAGTCCCACATGAACCATCCAGCTGCTGTAAATAATCACCACTGTGTATTAATCATTTGCTGTAAATAGTCCCACAGAACTGCACTATTTACTCATGTTTCAGTAACATTTGCCAAGAACTGCAGTGCCCATTATTTTATGAACTTAGCCTTTTTTCTAATTAAGATACACTATATATGTGTGACCTGATCCTAAAGATTTGCATCTACAGTAGAAAGCAGTGGGCTCACGGCTGAGTGCCGCAGAGAGAGTAGGAGAGTTAAAGAAGTTGTTGACAGATTTGTGTGAGGTTTTTTTTCATGGAATTTATTGAGGATAAGAAAAATGTAGAATAAGGCCAGCCTCACATTTCAAGTTTTACATCCTTTTCATCTTTTAATCATCTTTGCGTTTGGTCATGGAAATGTAGATAAATATGAAAGTTTTCACAAAAACCAGCGGAGAAGGTTTCAGGGTTTAGTTTTTGTTGATCATTTAAATGTAGTGTTCCTTTCTGTGTGTATTTCCCATTATTCTTCCCCTTGTATGTGATATGCATTGTCGGGAATGCCATGGTGCTGTGTGTGGGTTTCTCAGTGTTTAAGTTGGGCACAGTGGATGGCCTCCATCTGTTGGCAGGACCAGAGACAGAAGGCTTGAATGTGTGTGTGTCTTTGGTCTTTGAAGTGGGACAGATTGCTTTAACCTCTCTTCTAAGGAGAGCAGCTGGAATAGAGAGCTCCTTTAAACAGCCGCTTCCTCCTTCGACAGTCATGAGATTATCCTCCATTGATGCACAAAGGCAGCGCCTTCCTCGGCAACCCCTCATCCCAGCCCCCAGGACTCTGGCCCTCTACAAACACTCAGTGTTGACCTGTGACCCATAATGCAGAGATGTGATGCCAAGTCACTTTGCAGTAGCGGTTAAAGCGCCCAGAGAAGTGAAGACATCCCTACTGGACTACAGCTGTTTCTTCCCACAGCTGTCTGTCACTATTTTCCCCTTGCCTTGTTTCCTCTCTCCCTCGCTCACACTAATTGTCATGTATTCAATAATGAGGCAATTGCAACCAAACGAATTATGGTAATATCATTTAGGTTCGTCAGTGAGAGCGTGTGTATGTTTAACGTGCTTAGGAGGACAGAGCTTTGAAGGGAGAGATCTGTTCAGAGATTCCTCACAAGCACCTGGGCTCTGCTGGCAGAAGGAAGGAGACATCACCGCACTGATATGGTCTTAAGTGACAGCATGGGGTTCTCATTTACCCCATCTCGGTGTTTGCAGGGCAGATCTTATGACAGAGGCGCTGGATTGACTGAGGCTCTGTGTGTGTTGGATGACTGGGGTGTTTTTCCATCAAGGATGACAGTAGGAGAGCTGTGATCAATCGGGTGCAATCAGCCTGCTCCGACCACACCGACACACTGATTGGTCGGTCAATGAACTTCTGAAGAGATCAATCAGCCTCCATGTCAGCATCCATGCAGCAGTACCGCCCAGGATACTTAAGGCTTTGACCACACCAGTGGTGATCTGATGAGCTCATCAGCTTTAGTTTGATTGAAATATAAATAGAAAAAAGTTTATGCTGTTCATTAAAACCATGAAAAGGTTTAAATGGGCCAGCCAGTAGTTTATTTAAATATGTAGTGTAGTAAATATTAATTAATGTGCATAATAAAAGATAGAGGGACACTTTGTGCAGGACATCAGCCCATTAAAGGAACTTGGATCAGTTCTACGAAATCCCTGAAAGCCAGCAGAAAAAGAAAAGATCTTAGAGACATTGTCCTGGCAACAACAACAACAAAAAATAATCACCTGCTCATAAGTCATTAATACAGGAGAGAAAACAATTTAGATCCTATTTGAATTCAATTAATCATTAGATTCTTTTTTTCTTTTTTTCTTCACACTTCCTCTCAGGGCTTCTGTATACCATTTTACATCTTAAGAATGCAATACAATTGGTACTTTCTTTTGCCCCATGGTTTATCATTAAGATTACATTTCAGAATTGTTTTAATGTGTATACAATATGTGGCCAATGACCATTGCAACACCCTTGTCTCACCTTACTTACCTGATATGGTGGCTGCCAAAGGAGCAAACCTGTGAAAAACAGCAAAAGTCCCACCCCAGACCTACTGAGTATATAAGACTAACACAATGATTCTTAGTTTCAGGTGATTATACACAAATAAAAACATAATTGTGAATATTATACATCTGCCCTTAATTCCCCCTCAATCGAACACAGTGGACCTTTAGAATAGATAAAGTGTCTTAAGCTTAATTTTTGCTCTTGCTCTTGGCCAAGTTTAAAATCTGCAGGTGGGATCATTAGTTTCCCTTAAGCTAAAAAGTTAAAGTTGCCCATGAGTCCAGATTTTAATAGTTCTGGGGAAAGACATTTTCCCACAAGAAAAGGAAGCATTAGCTAATTGTCTCTCTTCTCTAATTGAACCTTCCTTGCAGGGACACTCTTGGCTAACATGAATACGAAACCTGTGGTTCAATTATCTCACTTAGAATGATGTCATGTCCCTCTCTTTTCCAAGCAGACACCTATATGTAGAGTCTTCTCTATGTTCATATCCACGTGCATGTACTTACTTACACAGGTGTACCACTGCCAAATGTAGAGTACACATTCATGTCTAGGGCTGAGCGTGTTTTGATCCGAGACCCACTTACTGGATTATCATGATTATTTGAACATGAATGTCCTTTACATATTAGTGTTTTTTGTGCCAGTAAGCAGTGTGAGCTTCTGGCCTCGGAGGTAGCTGTGGAGTGGCCGGGGATTTCTGCTTGACTGACTTTTGCATTTGCAAAGCGCCTGACAGAAGGGGGCTCACTTGGAAGAAATACAATAACCTTGTAGAATCCACAAACATCAAATCCATTTGAGAACAATCTATTTTTTTATATATATTTCACAGTCCTCATTAGACTGTCGAGAAAGGTTATAGTTTTTGTCATTTTTTTATCCAGAGGTTATACAGAATTGTATTTAACAGAAAATACCATAGGCACTAATCAAAGATGACAAAAAATGGTGGTTGTCTTTGCTAGTTGCGGCTACAATGACTTTTTGACAGGGAGAGTATCTCTTGCCCTTCTCACTAGCTCCTTCTTTGGCCTATTCATTGCACAAAGCTGCTTAAGCGCACTTAAGCGCATTAGCATTTGGCTGCCAGGGGACCATATTGACCCTGCATTTGGATGGCCTAAATGAGTGAAAGATGGAGCGATTTGTTAGGGCTTTAGAAAGTTGCTTTTGGGGAAGGGGGGGCTGAGCATGAAGGAATGGGGTTGATGCAGTGGGGGGGGGGGGGGACTGCAGAGAGTTGTTCCACTTTCTCTCAGGGCATGGTGTTTGTTCTAATCTGGTGTGCCGTTTCTTCGCGGCCGAAGCAGGACTGATTTGTGACATTTGAGTCTAAAGGGCCTTTTTCTGCTCGCTATATTGGCTTGACCCGATTATCTAATCTGTGCTTTGAATTTCAATCAGGTCAGCCAGTCTCTGCCGTGTGGTATGGGAACCACTGGCTGAGGGATTACCTCATTCAACTGTCTTCAAACACAGATGGTCGAATGTTTAACTAATTGTTAAAGGAGTCCACAAAGGGGAATTTAACCATGCACACAGTCGGTGTGGTCAGTACATAGAGGCAGATAAAGAGAAAGAACAGTGAGGTGGTGGTTTGTGGGATGGTTCTTTAAAAATCATTCAAATGCTGCACAGTGTAGTGCATGTAGGTACCTCGGCTGTGTTATAAACTACTGTAAGACGTGTGTGTGTGGTCGGTTGCTTTACTTATGTCACATATGGACATTTAGGTAACAATGTGAAATAAATAAATGGTTCCCATTTAAGTGACCATCTTTTTTATTTTTTGTCTTCGAGATCACTCACTCTCTTCCTCTTTCCCCTCCAGACTTTCTGCTCCACTGCCACCATGCAGACAGTGCGAGCCGCAGACACCAACGAGGTCGACAAGCTAATATTCCGAGAAAGTGACAATGACCGAAAGGTAAGCTGTACTACAATCATTCTGCCTGCCACAATAATGTTTCTTCACAACCTTATTAACATGAACATAGATTCACATGACTGAATATAAATCCTACTGTTATCCCTGACACTATTTTGTCAAATTGAGCAAAAATGTATTTTGTTTAAGGCCTAGTCACACCAGAAAGTGGCATAAGAAAAGGCTAGGTGACACGGGGTCTGCATGGCATGAAATATCTAAAAGAACTGGATGTGGCCTTCAGGTTTGAAAACTGGTGGCAAAGTCGCAGTGCCTTAAAACTGCATTCTTTGTAATGGCCAGCAGGTAGTGATTCCATTTTTTTCACAAAAAAGTCTGTTTGTATGTAAGCATATGAGAGAATTACCCTACTTCTCATTTATTACATCAGTAAACAGTTTCTGAATGAACAAATTAAATGTCTTGGTCAGTAGCTTCAAGTTTTCTCCAATACAGCATGATTCATTCATTTGGTAAATAATGGTTGAATCTAGCGTAAAATTGTCGATAAAGTTTGACAAGTCACTACTATGACGTGTGCCTGGGTTTTCAGTCAGATCCAGTCAGGATAATCTCCCCAGCTCCTTCCGCTGATCCAAATATGATCACTTCATTGTCAGTATTGCCAAATAATCAGAGTTGAAGCCTCAAAACTCATCCACAAACCAATGGCTGGTGTCATACTGTCTATGGCTAGTGCTAATCTGTCACAATAGCTCTCAGAGATTCTTTGTATTTTCTCTTTATTGTCATTTCCTCATACTTTTATTCATTAAATGTTATTATAGGGAGGAAATACAACTCTTAAATCTTGCAAGTCTTTTTGCTTATTCACTAAATGGACAATGAGTGTGCTCAGTATATTCCAGAATGATGTTTGCACCATTTATTCCTGTCACATAAGTGTATGAACATTATTTATTTTCTCTGGGCCAGTACATTTTCCAACAGAGTAGATGTACAAGATTGATCACGGCTAATAAGCTGCAATATCTTCCTCCATTTTGAACCCTCCTGCTCTCCCCATGTGCAGATCCACTCATTTTGTTAATTGTATCTAACTGAATTGATTTGGCTGCAAAATTCCTCATTTTTAAACGCCAGTGTGACCAGACCTTAATAAGAATATGATGAAGCCTCTCTGCTGTGTGTTGAAAAGGGACATTACCTGAGGTATTACAGGTTGTGTTAATATGCAGTGTTAAGTGATGCCTCAGTGAGACATGTAGAATTAACAGTGCTGTCTGCCACCGCAGCACACTGCTGTTCATTAGTGCTCTAATTACAAAGTGCAGTTCATATTATTAATCAGAGCGCCGTTTCTCTCTTGTCGCTGATCTAGGTTGTTCTTCAACTTGAAAAGAAGCTTTTTAGTTATGTCAACCAGGACGTTTTCCGGGAAAACAATGGGACCTCAGTAAGTCACCTCATTACTTTCTAACCCTTTATATTCTCATGCACACTCTCATTTCTCCACTTCTAATTATATAATTATTTTTTATTAACTTTACAGACTCTCTTTTCCATTTTATAGTAACAATGACCATTTGCTACAGTTCAAATTGTTTGTCTGTGAAAGGAAACAGAGAACAAGAGAGTCAAAAGATCAATTACAAGCTTTGGTTTGATAGATATAGAAAGAATGGTGTAATTGTATATTAGCTCATGTACAAACAAGTCAAACCTGACTGGAGCCATATGGATGCTTTTGTTGATGCACTCATCACTCCGGCCTAACACACACACACACACACACACACACACACACACACACACACACACACACACTCTCTCTCCCTCTCTCTCTTTGTTTCTGTGAGGCCAAATGTCTTTGGAATAACTTTTAAATGAGACTAAGTGTAGTTGAATTGGGTTTTAAGTGTCTGCAGGAGAAAAACGTCCGCTCCACACATCCACTTTTATACGGCTGTATATTACATTAAGTAGTTCAAAGTTGGACCTTGTTAAAAACCAATGAAGGACATGCACACACACACAGACACACACATCAACAGAATGGAGTGTGAAGCCACACAGGTTTAATTCCTTCTATTGACCACATCTTTTTAAAACAAATATAAATTGTGACCTGTAAACTTTAATTCAGCATTCCTAATTCCATCCAACATGATCTAAGATTAGTGATTTTGATGCTTTGGTGTGTTTATATGTTAGACGGCATACATTTTAATGTATAATGTATAATATATGATGTTTTTAAACAATTGTATTGGCCTGAATCAAATTTATAATAAGTAAGTTTTCAATCACAGAAAAGGGTGCAACAAGGCCCTTTAGTTCATAGGATGATCCAAACCTTTTGGCAAGGGGTTAGACAAGCTCAACCTATCTGGCTCTTAAGGAATTAATTAATCTGTATTTATGTAGGGTAGGTTTGTTCAATAAAAATGCTCTTTTTCAGCATTGCTCTGCTTTCTGCTTGAGGACTGAATTCAGCCCCTGCAGTTCTAAAAAAAAGTCAGAATGACTTACCCTAAAGATTTCATTAAAAAAAATAAAGTTAAAAAAACCTTATGATTGATATCACCACTCTATCTGTCTGATCTAGAAATTGAATATGTTTTTTTTTAGGGAGAATTCATCTGAGATCATGTCTCCTAACTAGGGTTGGACAAAATTGGTATTCGATGATGTCCACAATTATGGTATCGTCCATCTCCAACTGTTTCACCCAGTTGAGAAAAGTTTCTTGGTCTCTGCACCACATCTGTCAAGTTCTGCCTCTGAAGCTTGAAACTAAGTTATACTGAAGCTATACTGAAGAAGCTAGGCTAAGAAAACAGTAGCACAAATAACACCGGCTAACTGAGCAGATTTAATAAGGTTATAATAAACCAGAGATTTGACTTTAGTACATAGGACAATTGTTTTCAACTTTTTTTTTCCGGCATGTCAAACACCAACAACTGTTTCCCTGCGGCAACTCTGAGGGGACATACTACTTATACGAGTTAAGTGATCAGTGACTGTCAGCCATGTCAGCAATGTGTGACGCCCATCGGCCCAGCCTCTGTCCTAACTGAATGTGATTGTGTGATTTTTCCTGAATATAAGCATATAAACAGACCCTTAGTAATAAAGGTTGTTACAGCAGAAAAGGACATCATTCAGCTATTTAACTAAAGATGGAACTTGGCTGGTATTGACCTTACACACTGTACTATTGGACATGAGAGAATCATTGAATCTGATCGGCAGAAATGTGCAGAGACTGTGTAACAGTTGCTGTAGGAGGCTGAGGCTCCCCCTGATCTGAATCCTCCTCCCTCTCCTCCTCCTCCTCCTCCTCCTCCTCCTCCTCCTCCTCCTCCTCCTCCTCCTCACCAAGTCAGACAAGATGGATGACATAATGGGGGCATCAGAGATAATCTGATGGTCATGGTCTAGTTAAACACACCATGTTATGATCCTTATAAAACAAACTACCTTTCCAAAAGGATAAATGTCCCTCCTCACACTCTTCCACTGGGGAAGGGGAGAGAAAAAAAAAATCCATTGCATCCTTCATCAACTGCAAGACTTGTACCAGCTTGACAGAAATTTAATTTGAGGCAGCTCTTGAAAATAATTATTGTATTTTGAGAGGAGTAATCATTGGCCGGGACATGATTGAATGTGTCCATGCCTATTGACTTTTGCTATGATTAATAGGTTTGTTTAGTCGATATTCCCATCGAAATTGTATAATTAATTATCCCCGGCGCTGTCACAGTGGGACGATGGAGAGCCCTGATGAGTATTTGGGAAGATTAAATTTTCCGGGCGCTCGTGGCGTCAAGGGGCACCGCGGGGCCTTGCTCCGGTGGAGAGATGGTGGGAGCGTGGTGTGTGTGTGTGTGTGTGTGTGTGGACGCATGCGTGTTGTGCATGTTTGTGCTGTGCATCCGTACATCAGCACAGTTTTCCTCCTTTCCTGGGGCACACACCCGCGGGGCCGTCCCCCCTCCTCCGTCCCCATTGATTTTGTTTCAGTATCTCTTTATTGTAACTTTATCAGTGTGGTGTCGGCAGATGGGGGACCGGGAGAGGAGGGTGTGTTTGTGTACTAGCTGTAGTAAGTGATGAACCTTTCTGTTTGGCGTGCCTCTTCTTGTCATGCTGGCAGCGTAGTCCTCGGCATTACTCAAAAGCCCCGAGACGTTTTAAACACGAAAGGACATAAAAAATAAAGAACAAATGCCTCTGCAGCCTGAAGCTCTTAAGTGGGACTACAGAAGACATGCTAAATGAAATCTGACCTTATAGGAAATATATAAAATGATGCTGTGATGTCTCTCTTTTGAATGGTTCAGGAAAGTACTGACTGCTTATTTAATCAGAGTTTTACACATTCATTTTCCTGTCCTGCTAACAATGCTTTTGATTCGGGAAAACATCAAAATCTTTCTTCTCCATAACATTTGATTAAAAGCAAGGTAGGTTATTTTGCTGCGAGGGGTCTATCAATTAATACAAAACACCACAAGTAACGTGGGATCATAGGAGTTGTTGGCGTCATTGTTAAACAGCCACCATTGCTGATAAAAAAAATCTATCTTCTCAGGCAGGAATTGTCAGGGACAAGGGCTTGATTAAAAGCATTATTCACATTACGTTTAGTCTTGTCCCTTGACTTACTTCCTCACCATCTCACTCTCTCCTGGAAGTTACCACTGGAATAAAAGTACACGTTACTTTGGGTTTGAACGTTGTTTGAAACATTTTTGATACATAAACAAGTCAACAAAATATATAACAAAGCTCCCATAGCTTCAACTGAGAAACGTTACATATTGTATCTTTAACGTCAAAATGAGAGTTCGGAGCTGCGGCGTGCAATCATGTTGTGTTTTGTTTAGGCCGGCCCCCACACGACCAATCGACCACCACCCCCACACCCTCCGTCAGTGACAGTTTATCGCTTTTCCACACAAAATAATGAAGATCCCATAAAAAGAAGGAAAAATATGGCCCCTTGCAATGAAAACCAAGTGTGAGGTGTAAAAATCAAATTAAATGACCTTTCACCCCAACATTTATTGATGGCTTTTAATGGCAGCAGGTGTTGTCACAGGGGATACTTGACAACACGTAAATCAAAGCACAATTACAGGTGTGAGGGACAGTGAGAGGGACAGTCGCCGGGCCAAAGACCTCTTATTGCCTTTTTTTTTTTTTTTTTTTTTACCCTGCTCAACTTCCTGCCTCTTAACTATCAGCACCATTCTGATTTAAGAGCACACTGATCATCGAAGCAAAGTCAGAAATTTGATTCCATGACAGGGTAGTTTTTACCCAGACACTTCCTCATCTCTTTCCCTCTGTGATATTGCCCGAGCTGCATCATCTCCCGCAACCTCCTCCTCAACTCCCAAGGTCACTTCTGGTTGACAAACTACTCCTGGCTTTATAATGTCATGAGGCCTTGAACCAATATAAGCAGTTTTTTTTTTTAACCACTGACCTAGCAGGAGCCGCGGAGCATTATGCTTAATTGACCTGGGATTAAATGTAGTGTGAAATTTGTAGCCGCAGGGTTTTTTATTCACCTGAATGAATTACTCAACATTCACTTAAGGCACACCGTAGACACACACAGCCATATGTTGCTCATCGCCGGCTGTTTAAACTGTGTCACACTCTTATTATCTCACGTGTTTTGCCTCAAACAAACTATCACACCTGTGAACATGATGCACATGTATAGAAAATTAGCACTTTTAGCACTCACCATTATACCAGTATGAGCATGTATTGCTACATAAGCAGTTGCACACACTTCAAACCTTTATTTTCATGCTGTCTCATACTTCGACCCTTAAATCAGCTGGTCCAGTTTATCAGCTGATATTCACTTACAGCAAATATATCTATTTGTGTATATGATGTCCAGTAAAATCATTTTCAGTACAATGTTTGATGTAATTAAAAGACAGTGTTACAATGTTATACTTTGTCCATGAAGATTGACAAGTTAATTTTCCAGCTACACAATAGTAGCATTTGGAAAGTAGAAAGTAGAAATGTTTTTCTAAAAGTAAATCAATAGAAAGTTTGGATGGTGATCTTTTTTTGTAACCCTCTTCAGAACTAAAAATTGATTTACAGTAGTGTAAGAATGTAATGTAAAATGTAAAACTGCTCTAATGTAAGCTGCAGAAATGTGAGCATGTCTGGTTAACTAGCTTACTACTTCCAGCAGCCTGATGATCAAACCCAGAGGCATTTTACAACAGGTCATGCTTTTTAAAAGCCATGTTAATCACTGGCACATCCATTTGTGTGTGCCCAGTGTGGCCCAACTATGTGTCAAGATGTCAGTACCTCAGAGTGTAAGCTTGTTTGAACGTTTGAGGTTCTGTACTGCTATTGGATCTGAGGTTTGAGGAAGTTTGTGCAAAAATACAAAGCTTGGTGGCCAAGAGAGGGTTAGGACAGTTAGTTATTAGAACTTTAACAGTTTTCAATTACACAGTGAATTACCAGATGTCTTAAATGCACGTTATGTAATTTCTGTCTCTTAATCAAAGCAGTGAAAACAAAAGATGTAGTTTGGTTTGTCATGAAGCAGCAAAGGATCATGGGAGTTGTTGTCTTCATTGTTAATGGCCACCACTGCCAATAAAAATCTGTTCGACACTCGTCTAAAATGTTCACCTACCAGGAGATGTATGCAAGTTTTATTCACTTCATGTTTAGCCTCGTTCACCGACTTCCTTCTTCAGTCTCTGACTCTCTCGACTGGCGACCAAATAAAATGCACCGTTTTCTTTGATAAAATCAATATTTCTCTGGGATGGACATTGTTTGAAACATTTTGGATTACAGTATATATGTATACAACAACAAAATATAACAAAGGTCTAGTTGTTTGTAGACATTTTAAAGCAAAAATGATACATATTATATCTTTAAACTCTCAGTTATCAATATTGCTATTGCTAATATCATCTCTAACACACACACTAACACACACAAGAGCATGGTATAAGTGGGTGGATGGTGAGACGGGGTGCACAGTGGAGCGTGGGGTTGCATCCCCTGCTCAGCCATCCCTCATCCACACTATGTGAGTCTCTCCTGTGACCCCGGCACTGTGAGTTTGATGAATGCAGCACATCTGCCCTCCTGAACCACAGAGACTCCGTCTGGGAGGCCCCTGTGCCTGGAAGTAATGGCCACTGTTCTACACCACTGACACATAATCACACATACACAAAAACACATAGTGTCTTCGTGAAGACACACACTGGACTTTGGCTTATTTATACATGTGTACTCACCAGTGCTGTGAAGACAAACAATGCATTCACAGTCAGACATGGACAACATAAATATGTCAGTGAAGATGGAAGACTGTAGTTACCTTCTGCTGATATAATAATATTCACATGACACCCACCTACCCCCCTCCTCCCATGTCTCCACTTTGTAAGGACGTCCTTCCAAATATTGAGCACAGCGTCATCTCCGCTGATATTTCATCATGTAGCCATCAACATATCGCTGCGTGTAATACACCAATGTAATGTCATTAACGCCAAGCTGCCTATACAGCTGCTGTCAGACTCATAGCATCTAGCATGAGGTCTTCACCAGGCCATAATTGTAGTCGGCTGTTTGAAACATGTACAATAGCCCAATTTACCACTAAACAAACATGTCTCGGCTTCATCTCCACGTCTTTCTGTGTGAAAGGAAAGGGTGGCGCTAGCAGCGAGGTCCTCCAGGGAGGTTGCTGGGAAACGTCCCTGTCAGTCTCTCAGGGAGGCAGTCATGCAGGTGCCCGAGCTACCTGTTCATCTCGCAGATAATTAATGTGTACAAGAAGCCGCTAATTGCACTTTTCACTAATGATTTATGGGTTTTGTGAAAGGGGGAAAATTGGGGGACGTGTGTGTGTACACTCTAGTGAGTGAGTACAGCTGGGTGAGGAGACATGATTAATGAAGAGTGTGTGGATGCACTGTCAGTGTGAAAAGATAGACCCCCAGTAGGACAGGGCTAGTAACGCACACACACAACTGGTCAACTGCTGTCAATTCTTCCCAGAGTGGGGGACTTAGAAACAAGTAGATAAACCTAAAGACGTATCCTGCTACACTCTCCTAAACTCTCAATTGGCATACGAGTTGTGCATTCTCATTGAAGAGCACTGACTGCGTGGTTCGGACGGACATCAGTAAAACTGTGTAAATCACAAGACGCTTCGAACTGTCCTTGAATTGTCTTGGCATGTGTCTGTTTGTTGGCAAAGGTAGACTTATATATTCAGAAGACAGATTTAAAAAATAAGGCCAGAAAAGTAATCATTTAAACCATCTAGTAATCACAAAAACTGCTCAGCGGGACCCATAACTGCTCAGAGCCTGGCTGTTTGTGCCAACCAACCTTTATAGAGGAATGTGTATACTCTGTGTGAATGTAAAACAGAGCAGAGCTGCTGAAAAAGAGCATTCATTTCAGTTGACTTATACTTGATCACAAATATAAAAAAGATTGTCTCTAACTTCTCCCTCTCCTCATCGTCATACTTGTTTTTCTCTCAACAGCTTTTAGAGTATGACAAAGAGCTGTCGGTGTTCAAGGATCGGCTGCATGAACTGGAGATCTCTTTCCCACCAAGGTATGGAGCTGTTCTTAAATCACACACAACAGTTTGACACAGTACAACAAAACACTATTTAGAGATGCTCTGACCAATCAATTGAGTAGTTGTCAATAATTAAATGAAATGCAAACAGTTTTGATAATCACATGTTCACTTAAAGATTCTGGTTACAGTTTCTTTTTATTGTGAAGTAAAGAAAAAACGTGATGGATTTCTTTTTAGTCCTCTGTGACAGTAAATTGAATACCTTTGAGTTGAGGACAAAACAAAACACAGGAGGACATCATCATTATTATGACCAGACAATTAATTGATTAATTAAGAATATAATCAGCAGATTAATCTGCAGTGGAAATTATCGTTGGTTGCAGTCTGAATCAGCTGCAGTCTGACATTCCTGTAGTTACATCAGGTTTTGAAATTTCTAGCGGTTACTGTTGGAAGGATTGGCATGAAATTTTGTGCTGACATTTATTATCTTCATTAGGGCTGCACAATTAGTTGAACTGTTATTTAAATACCTACATGGCCAAGTATTATATCCAAATCATAGGATCTGCTGTCTTAAGAAAAAAGCAAAAAATTGTCTCAACATACTATTTGAATAGATGCATTGTGGTGCTACAGAGAGATACTAATCATAGTCTCCATCATCATCCTTCTAGATGAGTCAAGATAATCACGGTTATTACTTTTTAAAATTATTATTATCCTTCAGCCCTAATCTTTATGAACTTAAAGGATGAATGGATGCAGCTAAACTTTTCAGCTTTGTAACAAAGCATTTTCCAAGGGAAGTCATCTGGATTCTAAGTGGTTTATTTAGCCTCAGACCATTTCTCAAGTTATAAAAGAAGTAATCCATGAGTTTATTTGAAACCATCAAATTCAGAGGTAACGGGTTTTCACTCAACAGAAAGAAAATGACAGATTAAAGCAACATAATACTGGAACTGTTTCACCCACAGGGCACTGTCACATGTTGCTACTATCTTGGCAATAAGGACTCATTATTATGTAAAATCAGGATTCAATCACCATGTTATTGTCCAGAATGGTTTTATGAAAGCTGTTGGATCTGTGTTTGATGGGTATCAGTCGCTAACTATGATTGGATATGGTCCCAAACTGCTCCCATGTGTATGTTTTTTCATATGTGTGTGTGTGTGTGTGTGTGTGTGTGTGTGTGTGTGTGTGTGTGTGTGTGTGTGTGTGTGTGTGTGTGTGTGTGTGTGTGTGTGTGTGTGTGTGTGTGTGTGTTGCTGCGCCAACGCTTTGGGCTGCATTGATATTCCGTCTCAGTGGGACTTGTGGGAGACTGGAGCGGGTGGTCTCCTCTCCTCTTCCTCAAACAAATGCATTTGCAATTAGCCCTTTCAGAGGAGAGGGAGGGCAAACACGCGGCCGGCGTGGAAATATGTTTCGGGAGCAGCGCGTTAATGGCGCTTGACCTTTGCCGTCGGTTGTGACTCAATCAGCGCAGATAATGAAACGCTGTAATCAAACAATAATTACTTGATAAACTGCTCTAGTGGCAGGCGCAGGGCGGCAGGGGATTTTAGTGTGTGTGTGTGTGTGTGTGTGTGTGTGTGTGTGTGTGTGTGTGTGTGTGTGTGTGTGTGTGTGTGTGTGTGTGTGTGAGAGAGAGAGAGAGAGATATCGAGGGCTTGAGATACATAGAGCTATCAAAGCGTGTGTGTATGTGTGAATTGCTTTAGAGTATGTGTGTGAGTGCATGTGTCAAGGTTCTGCTAGTCCCTGTTTTTTAAATGACTCTGTGTCTTAATCAGGGACCCCATTTACATCACTTTGCATAAGTGACAGGTGGATTTATTGTCCTTTTACACTGGCTGACTTTTGCACCTATCCATATAATACTGAATCATCTCTCCACAGGGAGGAATGAATGTGCTGCTGTGGAAGAATACAAATGATTTCCTCATACTTGAGGTGATGATGAATCAAATAGATGAAACCCGAGAGCAGCATATGAAATTTGATTTGATCTACTCCGTGCGCGCGACAAACCACATCATTGTCAGCCTTGTAATGGGTAGCAGTGGCCTAGTTAAACTTAAACAACCCCCTCCTCCCACTTCACACATACACACACCCCGCACACACACATACACTGGTACCCCTCCCCCTTGTCAGGTCTGCCTTGTGCTCCTTGAGCAATCAAGCCTCAGCGATTGTTCTCCATCGCATAGCCTGCTCCGGACCAGCCCCTCGCCATCTGTGAGGTTATTACTCTTTTTAATGCAGGCCATCAGAACACACCCTCGATGACACACACACTCATGCACGCACACGGCTCACTTTTGTTCAGATCTATAAATCAATACTAGTCACAAACATTTAATCTGCAAGTTAATTCTGTCCGTTGTCCTCTGGCGGCTAAGAAGTTGTCACAGAATGAGACACGCTGTCAAGGATGAAGTAAAGATTGGATAACACAGAGTGACTGATGTACAAACTGTAGGTAAAAACAGCCACATTGCAGGGAATTGTTTCTCCTGATCTCTATTTTTACCAGGTAACTACAGCTGAAGCTAGCAACTCCCTTTCAATTTTTTTGGATAGGACATCCAGTTTTGGCAGACTCTGTCCGCACACATTATTTGTTCCCCCTGCATCGCTTCAGGAGCTGAAAGCCTTAAAAATGCATATCTCTTTACTCTCAAAAAGCCGTCTGTCAAGGTTGGCCATGACAAGTCTAAGTGTTTGGCCACTGGGGTGAGGAATTTGTCCGGGCCTCGTCACAGTTGGACCTGGAGCCAGTTGGCGGCTGGGGGACAGCTCATGCACTCAAACACAGCAGCCCGTGTATGGTTCTAGTATTTTCAACCAGTTTATGGGAGAGAATAGATGAGTCCGCTCATCAGAATCCAATCATTCATTTAGACACAGTTTCTCCATGAGACCAGAACAGGCCATTAAGTCATTATCTTTGCACAGCCTGCTGCATGGCCCTTTGACTGAAAATAATGGTAAGTTTGACTATAAATTATGGTACTTTTGATTTCATATTAGGAATGGCATAACTACGGTAATATCCCCTAAAACATACTAAGGCACCAGTAACGTATTCATGTATTTTGATTGATTTAGGGGAAAGCTTTTAGTACTCCTCTGATCTGATTTCTTTGTCCTTTTTTTGCACGAGATCGATGCAAAAATTGAATCGGGACCCCAGCTTGAGGAGGAAATGCAGTGGACAATGAGGGAGCAGTGGAAGAATGTATTCTGCCTGTAACATGGTTACTGGGAATAGGCTTTGAGGGAGATTTTGAGTGACATCAGACCAGCGGTACAACTCCATCAGTGGACAAATCATGAGTGATTTCAGAGCAAGGAGTTGGTGTGGAAGTCATGCAAAGTTTGCGGGAGAAAAGACAGCTGCTGTCTCAGGGGTGTGTTTGTAAATTGGAAGTGAGGAGATATTGTGCAGATACAGTCATAACATCCAGGTACGGGTACAGCTAGTGTAAGTAAAAACCCAACAAATTGATATTGATGCATGTTGGTACTGGCAATGCTAATTCGGTCATATTTAGCAGGTATATTTACCATGTTCAGCATGTTAGTTTCCCGAGTTAGCATGCTAACAATTCCACACATTTTCGCAAATTTTGACCCAATCTGGCACCAGAGAAACAGTCGCTCAGTGGATCACCAAAAGTCATTAGGATTCATCTTCTGGAGGCATAAATATCTGTACAACATTTCATGGCTGTCCAGCACTTACTACATGCAGACTTTAGCGGAAAGAAAGGTGCATATTACAAACGTGCGTATCTCTCTCGTATATATTTTTTCCATTTAACCCAATACATGTAGAAAGAATTATGTGAAGGTGCTACAGGGAGCAGTATGGCTCCAGTCCCATGCGTCTTTGTTTGTCAAGTCTAGACATGGAAAGAGGCAGAGCGTGGCCCGGGGGTCAGGAGGTGAGGCCGGTGAGGAGACAGGGACTGATAAACAGTGACCAACCATGGCACATTAGCATACATTTTTCCAAAGCTGCGGGTCTGTGTGGACAAGCCAGAAAGCGAGTCGCCAACTGGGGAAAGCTACAACATTCACACTGTCAATGAGGAAGGGGGAGGTTTGAGATCTGATGCCAGACCGAATGACTTTGTCCTTCAGATGAGAGAAGATTTTTGGTCAAGTGACACAAATGGCTACCTGCCAGTTCATCAATAACTGTTAATAAGTACATATGAGAGAACTGTCAGAGCAGTGGAGAATTCTTGAGCTCATAGGAAGTGCTCTCACAGATGGCTCTTCTGTATACAGTACATGCCTTTGTTCTGTGAATAACACTCTTCACACTCCACCCCTGGCCCTCTGAAGGCCTCTATGAATGATGTCACCCTCTCTATATGTGTATTTGTGTATTTGGCTGTGAATACATTAGTCCTATATCTCCGCTGTTTGCATCCTACATGAACAAAGCATCTTGTTCTCTGCATCGTGAACAGCCCCGCTACACTGGAGTGGAGGCGCGTGACTCCATTTAAGCCGCACCACAGATGGGGTTAAACGACAATGTTTGGTTAAAGTACTGCAGCCGAGTTAGTGCGTGGCTCGTGTCGGCCACAGGATTCAGCGCTACAGGCTAATCTACTGAACAGGAACATTGTTTTACAACCACCAGCGCATCCATCATTCTAACGACTAGAGAGCCTGTGAAAATGATGAGGGGCCATTGTGGCGATAATAGCTGAAGATTGTCCACTGTCTTGTGTCATTGCCTCTTGTCTGAGATGATGCCAGTGAGAGGGATGCTTTGTTCAAAACAATCTTACACGGAGAGGATTAAATGGATGCCATCTGTGTTTTCTTGTCTTCATTTAGAGCAGCTAAAGGCAGAACATGTCATAGCTGAACCCCAGCAGGCTGTGAGCCATGAGCTACTGATGGCATTTCACTCTGTTTGTACTGCACTATGCCAATGTTGTGCCTGCGAGCCTCCCAGCTCTACAAACTGAAGCAAACATTCAGCTTTATTGATAGCATTTGGCTGATCTTTTTGAATCTGTGTGTGTCTGTCTGTCTGTCTGTCTGTCTGTCTGACCATGTGTGTGTGTGTGTGTATGTGTGTATGTGTGTGTGTGTGTGTGTGTGTGTGTGTGTGTGTGTGTGTGTGTGTGTGTGTGTGTGTGTGTGTGTGTGTGTGTTGTGTTTTGCCAAGCCTCCCCTGACAACGGCAAACAAACATGGCTATAGAGGCAGCAAGTCGTTCAAAACCCATGCTTTCTCACTTTTTAGCCAATCCCAGTGGCGGTTCCAAAATTTTGTGATGCTCTTTACCACCCATGACCTCATGGCCACTTCCACTGTTGCTCTTATCTTTGGCTTCCTGCCCTACCTATATTCCCAAGTTTATATTGCCCTCATTAAAAACCGAGCACCCAAATAGCTCACTGTTTGGCCTGTCACTTATTCGTCATTGTGTAGAACAAGGTAATAACTGTTGATGGGGAGATAAGAGAATGCAGGACAAGGATGTCTGGCCTGGAGTATTCAGACACATTTCCGGTCCTGGAAATGCAGGTGTGTAGCCTGCCAGCCAACAAAATCTTATCTTGCATTTTATACACAGCTTTCTGTTCTTTGGATCTTTTAATTAAAGTTTTATTCAGTAGTTTGTATAGTACTATAAAGTACGTCACAGCAGCCTCTCCCTCTGCTGGGTGAGGCAGAGTTGACACACTATAGTTAGGGCCTGTGCTCACCTCGCCACTTTTTACTGTTGCAAGACAAACACCAGTGGAACACATGAGCGATGCGTCAGCAGCCGGGTCAAACATTAAACCCCAAACCGAGCATGAATGAATGAGATCTCAGTGGGTGCTAGAGGGTCTCCACGTGTGACTCTACACACAAGTATCTTCTGAGATGTGGTCAGCAGTACAAAAGAGTGGAGGCACAAAAGGAAGGCAGGACGGTATTCTTATGTCAACTTTACACAAGAGGTGACCGCTGTAAAATCTGTAAACACCAGTGACCCAGACAAAGACACCTGGCAAGACAAATATTTCAGTCATCGCGCAGTCAGCAGTATCAGTGTCAGTGACTCTCAGTGACATTAGTATGTCATTGGATATTAAACTTAACAGAGAAACAGCAAAATATTTTTAAGAAATTAAATAAGTAAAAGTAGTAGCAATTATGGTGTGATCAAATGCCAAAGAAAAAATGTGGGCCTGTTCTTTGCACGACTCAGCAGAGGGAGCAGATCTTATGTGCTTGGGCAGTTTGTTCCACAGATTGGGACCAACAACTGAGCATGTGTGGTCACTCTTAAGCTTCCGTAGGGGCCAAGGAATGACCAAGAAGTGCCTAGTCAGAGCACCTGAGTCATCTTGGTGGGTTATCAGGAATTAAAAGGTCGGGTAGATAAAAGTCAAGCCAAGTGTTTTAAAATCAGATGGACTCAAAGATTAGAAATGGCATTTTAAGTAATTACTACATAAGTTAGAAATATAATAGAGTCGATGGTTAAATTCTACACTGATGATCACAAATCCCATAATAAGGAAAAAGGTGTTTTACCTTAAGAGTTTTGGATATATTTTTCTCTGCCAATGTAGATATTTTTTTTTTTCAATCGTCATGATAACTGTTGTCTCTGGTGCATTAAGTCAGTGCAGGTGAGAGGTACTGAACATATAATTCTTAACTGCCTGCAGGGGATCTTAAATGCCCAGAATGTAATTTCTGCTGCTTGGCATCTGTCATTCAATATAATGAAAACCAAGAAGTAGTATAATTTAGCATGGGATCATGAGAGTTGTCCTCTTCATTCAGGCAGAAATGTTCACGAATGAACTAAGTAATGTGTTGTTTTATTCACGTTATGTTACGCTACGTTTGCTGACTTCCCTCGACGCTCTCTCACATATCATCTGATGTTACCCTGATAGCTGAAGAGACAGGCGACCAAAGGAGGCTAGAGGAGTGCATGTCTGCTGCTTGTATATATGTGTGCATGTGTGGATACCTTGAAGTGCAGCTCCCCATCCTACACAGGTACACAATTGTTGGAGTTATCAGCTTGGCCCATTAATTAGTGTAATTAGTCTTGCTGCGGGCAATAAGGGTCTGATATGAGCTGACGGCCTCCAGCCCACACGCCCTCCTGGACCGTTTACCTTCTGCGATAACTTTGTGAGCTTGCTAATCGGACACATTAATCACTTTGGCCCCAGCGCGCCATTCGACTGTTTGCTGTTGCATTAAGACTTGTTATCTCTATTGGAGCCAGTGGAGGGTGCGGTAAAACAGAAAGGGGAACAACGTATACCTGCACACACAGGGAGGCAGAATTACCCTTTAATGGCCATTGTTGAGTATTTTTAATCAGCTTTTAGAATGGCTGGCTGTCATCGGAAATGACTGAACGATTGCAAAGTTTTGTTGTTGGAGTGCTCGGGGGAAGTTTGCTATCAGGCGGGAGTTCATTGTTTGAAGGAGGTGAGGGGGGAAACTTGATTTTCTCTCAATCTGTTTAACACCAAAATGACCCCGGGCATGGTAGTCAATAAAGCTATAGGAGAGTCCCTGATAGGAGGATTGTTCAGAGGCTGTTTAGGGCCGGGGTCCGTCCCTTCAGGAAGCAGCAGTATTCAGGCCACCCTGAAGTGGAGCAGCTCCACAAGCCCTTTGAAGACTTTGCTCTTTTCCACCCTCATTTTGCCTCTTTCTGTCTGATCCGTCTTTATCCCCTCTCTTCTGCCTCCCTGTCTATCTCTGTTTCACTCATCCTATTCTTCATGCTCTCTTTTATCCCGGGATCACTTCTTTAGCCGTTTGATTAGCATACCAAAACCCCATGCATTTCCCCCACGGTTTAAGTGCTATTAATGCTAATTGGAGGCAGGGAAGTTCTCTAAGTAGCATTGTGCAGGTCTGTTTGTACACCTGGTGGGGGGGCTGTGTGTGTGTGTGTGTGTGTGTGTGTGTGTGTGTGTGTGTGTGTGTGTGTGTGTGTGTGTGCACGAGCGTGTGTGTGCATGCGTGTGTTGTGTTTCTGTGAATGTATGTGGCTGAGAAGTAATCTCATTGATTCTATCGTTCAGCAGAATTTCCGTGTACCATTTCAGTGCTGATGTTGTGATCTTCATACATACACTGCACGGTCTATGAAGAAAGCACTGTAAGACACATTCAACCATCCATAACTTTGGGTTTTTAGGTGCAATGTGTAAGATATTTAATTCCCAGGTCCTCAAATACTCAAAGCATCAGTAGCTGATGACCTGGGAATGAGAGTCATCAAACAACTATGTTTCTCCACAATCTCTTATCCCGTATTAGACAACTGTACTAATGGACAGACCAAAAAAATCAATAATTTCCATTTTAATGAACAATCCCCAATAAGATCAGTTTAGTCCATCTGATAATTAATATTTGAATGATTGAAGTTGTATAAGATAGCCATGAGACCATTGGACAGAAACCTACTTACACCTATTAACATCTGGCGTTTGTCTTCAATGGCAACATTGGCTAAATTGTATTGACTCCCAGGTCAAGTGACTGCAGAAGTCACAGGTGCATCAGCTCCAGCTCTGATCAGCAATGATGGAAACATGAAAGTGGGATGTGTGGGACATCGTTCAATTGGTGTTGCAGTTGCAAGAGAGTCAGTAAAGTAAATGAAGTAACCTACGTAACATTGTCAATAGTCTCCATGTCGATTCCCGATCCTTGCTGACTGCCCGATCGGCACTGCACATGTGCTACACTCAGCAGAGATGAGGAAGAAGCAAGATGGCTCACTCTTTAGCTGCTTTCATCAATAGCTCTAGGAAAAATGATGTGTCTAATTCAGTATTTTCTTGAAGAGATTTAATGTATTCTGAGTGTAGTCTGATGAGGTTTCTGATGGACCGCTTTCTACCACCATATATTCACTCATTCTGGTGTAAAAAAGGGTTTTAGTAACAGTAGAAGTACCAGTAGCTGTAGCAGTGATGGCAACAGTGGTTGTTCCAGCTGAGGGAGTGAAACTGCATCGTGATTTGCATGCACACATAGACATTACAAAGCAACCAAAACCAAATGCTTCTTAAATGTATTCTGCCGTTGCACAAAGTCCAATTAAACTATCAAAGCTCTGCAAGTGTGATGAATGGAAGGCCAGATGTGTGTGTTTATTTTACCATTAGGACATCACCATCCTCAGAGAAGAGGCACTCTGTGTTATGCTACGGTTAGCACGTGTGGCACTGAAGGAGCAAATTGGATTGGTATTACAGTATGTAAGCCCGGCCTTACATCCTGATGAGCGCCTACAAACAAATTGGATTGGTGGCGTGTAAATCTGAAGCAGTATGATGAGCGGAAGGGCCAAATTGAATTCTCAACAATGTAAATCTGCATCAGCTCGATGGCTCTACGCCCGACTCCAGCTCTGCCGCAGCTTAAATCATGCGATTGTTCCCTGCTGCTGTTCCAAGATACAATCTCTCTTGGCCATTTGCTGCGGCACCTAATCTGTTTTTGATGACCCTGTAGGGATGTAGCTATACATATGGGCAACTGAATCTCCCTCTGGCCCGCTCTGACTAAATCACTCTTGTTCTCTTTTTTCTTTACCCTCCCTCTCTCTTGCTCGCAAACACACACTCGCAACCTGTACAGTTGGCGAATAAAGACTGCTTTGATTGAGCCATCCATGTGTGTTGATTCAAGAGATTACTTAGATGATTGGTCATAATTATGGGCCTCCTGTTGTCTCCGGAAAAAAACATTTTGATCTCAGACTCTTGAGATAAGGCAGATGACGTGACGTCTCATATTTATTACTCCTCTGGAGGCCTGTTGATTCATACAAATCATATTTATTGCTCTCTTTATTGCCTTTCCTCTGTAGCCCTGCTCTTTTGCCAGAAAATAAAGTTCCTTATAACTTGCTAACATGCTTAAATTACGATGAGAGCTTGTCATATGTGTCTATATTTTTATGTTTACTGGTTGTGTTTTTGCTTGTGTGTCTCTCTAGTTATCCGTACAGTGAAGACAGCAGTCAGGGGAAGCAGTACATGAACACCAGATGCCCCGCCTGGTGTGATCGAATCCTCTTGTCTGCCTCTGCCAGAGATCTGGTCTTAAAGGTGAGTCTAAACATGCCGATTACTATACAGCTCGGGAACACTTTTTAGGAGGGGGTTCCTTAGAGAGACAGGTATTAAAACAGAGCATTTTTTTACCATTAAAGCATGTAGAAATCCTGAATGAAAGTATCAACTTGAAATCGAGCATAAACTGGGAGCTTTAGAAGTCATATTCCTTCATGTTTCCCTTCAGGTCACCACACCACCCTCTAAAATACAGACGTCTTTATAAACGCCTCATGCTTTATTTCTACAACTCTGTCGTCTTTGATCCACATTACCCTCCCCGCCCTCTGTCACTTCACAGATGGAAGGATGAGGTGTCTCTGAATATTAATTTGGAGCGCTAAGCCATAGGTCCACGCAGGCAGTATATATATCCCAGCACTTCACCCCAGCGAGCCCCATCTTCTTCATAAAGCCTCCTGCAGGCCCTTGCTCAGCCTCAAATCCATCCCAGCATTGTAAACTGCAGCCAATCTGCCGCCTCTGTCATCTCTTCTTATTCTGTTTGCTGGATTACTTAGACACCATCTATACCGTGCGGCACTGCCAAGTTTTCCCAGATATTTCTGTCATCACTTGTCTGAAAAAGGCCACTTTTCTACCCTTTTAGATTCCCAAACAAAAGTTCAGCAGTCTCCTCTGTTCGTGAACATGCAGGCTTTCATCTGTGAATGTGTGAAAGAGATGCAGCAGTGTATTGTACAGGTACAGTCCACAGCAGGGGGCTGCTCAGGAAGTTTGGCTTTCTTTTGTCTGCCACAAATGAGAAATTCCTTCCTGATCTTTCTTCTTGACCGACTGAAATCACACTAGAACAATACTCTCATTGCTGCATTGCGGTAAGTTGTGAACAACAGACTGTAACGCATTTTAAAATGATAATACCCATTTAGTTTCCCCCTCTTAATGTGTTAGAATTATGTAAAAGGTGATTCACACACACACACACACACACACATACACACACAGCTGTGTTGTTGTTTGCCTTTCTTCCCCTCAAGCACCAGCTAATTGCTTGTAATGCAGGGACAGAGTGGGACAGTTAGTGTGTTCGCAGATTGGCTGATGATTCACTGAGCACACACTCTCTGGCTCCGAGCATTACAGATTGTTGAGACATAGGCCCGTAAACAGCCCGCCGTGCGGCGTCATCTATCATGGCACGGTCGGTTAACTCGCCATCATGTTATTTTCTGCTTGCCGAGCCCTAACACGCCAAAGGTTGCCCGCTGGCTGTGCGGCGCGGCACCAGCTCCGGGAGCGCCGGTAATGAATGTTTAGCCGAGCGAGCGCAGCCTCTCTGCCGGAGGGCCCCGGGTAATTTGTTTATCTGTCTAAAGATTATGCAGCCCGAAAATCCACAATTTTATGCTGCCTTTGTAAATTATCAAGTGTGTGTTTGATGAATGTATCGCAGGCTTTGGGAGGCAGCGGCTCGGGGCCGGCTGCCAGACAAATAGAGAGGTGCCAGTGCGTGGCCTGCTGGAAGAAGGTAGAGTGAGGTGGAGGCACACCGTGTGCTGACCCCGCTCCACTGCAGGATTGGTCTGAAGTTAATTTGGATTTCGCTTTATGGTTCATTCTCAAGCTCTCTGTCTCTTTCTTCTGAAGCGCCAGTGCAGCTCACCGAGTCACAACTGGTAGCACCCACCACCCTCTGTGTGTGTGTGTGTGTGTGTGTGTGTGTGTGTGTGTGTGTGTGAGAGAGAGAGTGTGTGCTACATGGGGGTTGGGGGCGGCTGTTTAAAAAGTCCTTAGTTCAACCAGACAAGTGTGATTTATACCCGAGTCTGCAAATTCATGTGTGAGTGGGTAACAGCTTCTTTGTGTGCAGAAAGTGATATTGAAACATGATTCCCTCAGATAGGCACTTAGATTACACCCAGAGAGTCCACAGGCAAATGTCCACTTTGTAAATTACTCCAGCTTTTCATTTCTCTCCACCGCGCTCCTATGCACAGGTTTTAAAGTTAAAGCTGTTCCTAAAGGTGCATTCACTTCAGTGCATATTTGTGTTCGACATAAATCAGAAGCTGTGCTGCTGCTCTGTGTCATTCTCTACTAAAGGAAATGAGCAAAACAAGCCTGTAATCTTTGTTATGTTTCCTGAGTTATTCATAATTGATACATCCAGCATTATAAAAGCTTACTTAAATGACTAAAGAACATAATTGAGAAAGTTATTTTTTTCACTTTCTGTTCAATGCTCACTTCTTTTTTTTGTGCCTGTAAATTCCATAATTTTACTAATGGCTGTCTCTTACAATTCTCTAAACCAAGTGCCTGACCACATAATTACTTAGCACTTACTGCTGGTGCTCAGTTTAGATTTATCCCCAGTATTTCCCACAACTATTTATACCATAAGTTGCAAACTGAATTTCTGATTCATAAGGTATGGAAGACATATGCAAATACAAAATAAACTGTCCAGGATGACTGCACTCGTTAAATAAATGGGCTTTTGTCTGCACGTAAAGAAAATGTTATTGTCCTTGTAGATTTTTGCAATTGATTTCAATGTCCAAATTGTGTGAAAGAAAGAAAAGAAGAAAGAAACTCTTACTTTGAAACCACCTCTGTAATCCCGCTAATTGTGTTTAATGAAGCTTGTACATCGACTGCTCATCCATGACTGAGTTATAAAACGTGACACAAGCTTGTAATGATGGTACTGTGTAAACACGAACACGGTGCTGCTGACTGTGCATCCTGTGTGTGTTTACTTTGTAACAGGAGTTGCACAGTGTGGAGCGCTCACTTCATGTAATGAAAAAAACAAAATGTCTGTCACATTTTCATCCATAAAAAACATGTGATTTTGTGTGTCTGCAGCCTGAAAATGAAGAGAAGTCTGTAGTCTATGATAACATCGGGCCCAATGTCTGCATGGGGGACCACAAGGTAACAATGGGGGCTCTGCCCACGTCTTCACTGTGTGTGACTATGTTGTGATGCTGTGATCAAACTGATTCTGTGAGTCTTAGCCTGGAGTGGAAGAGGATCTGCTCTCAGCACATGTGTGTCTAGTGAGGAAAAAACTATTTATATTACATACATTACATCTTCATATTAATGTGTTTAAAGTATAAGATAATAATATTATTTAATGTGCTAAGGTATGCTTAAGTTATACTACACTGCCTTTCACCAGCATTGTGCTCTGTTATCAACAAAGATCTCTAAATTACTGAAGTGCCTGTATTCCCTTGAGTGTAAGTTTAATTGTCTTATTACAGACTGCAATGATTGAGAGAAAATTATTCACCTATTGTTTTTATAATCGATTAATCAATTCCGTCGTTTTTCAAGCAAAAATTTCAAACATTTGGTAGTAACAACTTCCTAAATGTGAAATTGGTTGCTTTCTCTTGTCATTCATGACAGTAAATGGAGAATCTTTGGGTTTGGACTGTTGTTTGGACAAAAGAAGAAATTCGAAGACATCACCTTTGGGCTCTGGAAAATTGTGATGTGCATTTTTCAAAATTTTGGACATTTTATTGACTAAAGATTAAATTGATTAATCAAGAAAATAATCTGCAGATTAATCGATAACAAAAATAATTGTTAGTTGACACACTTATCAACAATGTAAGCGCGATCTCTCCGATGCTTTACCAGATGGGCAGGAAGAAGTGATAAAGAATTAAAAAATAACACTTGTATACAAATAATCTCAATCTTGCAACTAAGTTAAACCAACCAGAATGACTCTATCGCCCTAAAACGTTAACTTGAAGCTGTTTTTTATTTAGTAGGAAAAGGTATAAAAGTGGTCAGAGCAGCAAAAACTGACTGTACAGGAAGTGCTACACACTGTTGCCCCAGTCTCCGTGGTGTCAGACAGAAGGTCTTACGCTGAAAGAGAGGCGCCTGAAGTCAGGTCTTTTATCAATACTTAGTGTGTTATAGACAGTAGTGTGTGTGTGTGAGGTGACCCGAGCACACTGAGAGATACTCTAGCAGCCGTCACCTCCCAGCCACACACCACTGCTAAAATCACAGCTGGCTATGTTTAAAAAATGTCCAATGTAGTTAGCACACGGGCCCAAAAATGCACAGCGCTGGTATGTGAGTTTAACCTGTGTGTCATAGGTACTCAGAGAAGGAGAGAGAGGTGCTGCGTGTCCCAGAGAGTGCTAATAAGGTCTCCAACTTGTGTTTTCTCTAACTGTGCTCTGTCTCTGTCCCCCTGCCAGCCTGTCTTCCTGTCCTTCCGAATAACAGCGGGGGCAGGTAAACCTAATGCAAATAAGCACAAGTGTTGTGTGGTGCAGTGATGTCGTGGTAAATATTAATTTTTCTTTATTATAATTCTTCCCATTGTTGCTATTGTTTGCTTTGATTTGCTTGACTTTCTCATGACCTTGCATCTGAAGGCAAATATGCCCGTTTGAAGAGTTTTATTCCAAAATAAAACGTCCTCAGTGGAGAAATGTGACATGATTGCCGTTTGCTTAAAATGCCTCAGTCATTTTAAGACTTACAAACTAATGCTGCATCTTTTTATAACTTAAACTAATAAAAAAGTCGACATCAGCTGTTTTTTCTTTGGTTGAAACACGGCCGCATGATATTCAGGAATACAACTTTTCCCTTTTATCTCTCCACAGGGAAGTGTTGCCAAAGGGGGGAGATGATATTCCGTGAAGCGCCTCTGTGAGAACACCAGAGAAACAAACAGGACACCAACACACTCGCATACACTCACACATGCACACAGACACACACACACACACACACACTTTGCACACACACTTTGCACAAGCATACACTGAAGAACCCAGACAAAGTTTTTCAGCAGTGCTGACCAGTTGCAGTTGTCCTGACACCTCATCCATACGAAAACACACCGCCGTTTTCTCTCCATAAAACACTTGTTGAGATGTGGACGAGCACCCGAGGGCCCGGCTCCAGACAAGACACACATCGCTGACCTCACTGTTGCCATGCAACCCCATTCCCAAGAGAAGAAGAAGAGAAAAAAAAAAAAAGAACGGACGGACGACTCTTTTCCATGCCACAGCCTCGTTGCCAAAACTCTAATTGAAATCAGTCCTACTACATCTTTTAGACACCATACTTGCCATTTTTAGGTATGCCTCTGTGTATAGAAGCTACTTTCCACACAGTATGTAAGGTGTTTTAAAAAAAGAAAAGTGCAATGCAAAAAAAGTTGTATATCTATATTGTTAGGGTTATTTGTACATTGGACAGTATAACATAGAGTTGTTGATGGTTTTAGTGCCGTTCTCTTTTTCCGACCAAACTTTGTGGTCCCTTTGTTGGAATAGATCGAACCGTTCAATTTATCCCAACAAATTCTATACATATATATATATTTTTGTTTTGTTTTTGAGTTGTCGTCGTTGTTGTTGTTGTGTGCACAACACACTGCCATGCCTGACACATCAGTTGAGTCTCATTTTATATACTGTACTTTTTAAAGAGATAATTTATAATTCTTACCAAAATGTTGATGCTGAAGTGTGCGCAGACAGAAGGGGGGCTGCATGGGTGTTCCTGCAGCCACGCTGACCTTTGAGGAGTCCGTACAAGAGGAGAGAACCTGTTCAGTGATTTATTGCCTATCCAAGAATGTTTTAAGCAGTGCCATAGACCATGCAAGTATATAAGATAATGTTTCATATATAGCACTCTCACATTATTTCATTGTTATTCTTACTCTAACTTATTTCTATAATATTATGGTTCTGAATGTGATATTTTAGATAGGCTTGGGTATCCTTAAAAATGTAAACTGTTTTTTTTTTTGTTTATTTTATTTTTTTGGTCTTTTTTTGTTTTGTTTTGTTTTGTTTTGTTTTGTTACTGCATTATGGTGCCAAGTATCCAACACAGAAATGAAGTGTGTAAGAGTTATAAAAAATACTTAAGTCAGACGGTAAATGTATTGATTATGACGTGTTAAGAAAAAAAAAACAAGACAGAGAGATAAACTCTAAAGGCAGGACAGAGCAGGAAGCCTCGCTTTTTTTATTTGTTTAGTATGTAGCCTTCAGCAGCCTTCATTGCAAATAATTTGAGCATTAAAGAGACGCCAGCGTTTCCTTTTATCGACTTAATTTACGACACTACAGATTCAGACTGTGTGAAGCCGTCAGATTTGATCCTCTGTGATTTTTCTTTCTTTTTTTTTGTTTTGTTTGTTTTTTTAAAATCTGAATCACCGCAAGTGGAACTTTTTTTTGTGCCTGCTGCAGACTTTCCGTTGTCTTGTGTGATTTGGGTTCGTAGGGCAAAAACAGTTTTCCTTTTCTTTTCTTAAAAAAAAAGCCTGCTTGTTTCTGTTCCTGCTGGTCATTGTGAGTATATACTGTAGGAGTTATAAGCCGCAGTTTTTTTTTTTCTTCACTCCATCTTATTAAAAACGCAGATAGAGATTTTATTCTAGCCCCCTTCCCGTTTCCGGACGGCCTGGCCTCTACTGTAGGTGATGCAGTTCTCAAGCAATAAAAAAAACCATTAGAGCTTACTGACTGTTTGTCCTCTTATTTTCACCCTCCTTTACTACACAATAAGAGCTCTTCGTGGAGAAAAAAAAGGTCTTCCTCAATTAGTCTCCCACGACATCATCAGTGTATCATTAGTATATGATCACAGTGTGGAGTGAGAGGGCTCAGCGACACGTCCTCTGCTCGCCTCTCTTCAGGGAGATGCTCTCTGACACCGGCTTTAATTAACCTCCACAGCAGCCACGAACGGAAAAGTAACATTACGAGAGGATTATTCCTAACATTGACTTTTTAAGTGGGATATTTATATTTTTTCCTATTTATTCTGGTTTCGCTACATTGTTTTGCCAATTCTCAGGAGGGACGCCTTGAATGTATTCTGCTCAGTTAAGAAAAATACGAGTTGCTGATATGAAATGTGCAGTTTTTTAATCAATTTGACAGATATTTTAATCCAGGATGAGGGGAAATGAAAAGGCGACAGGCGCCTAGTGTGGAAATTAATCTAAATCCGTTTAAATGTGATTAAAACGAGCGAAACTGAAGTGCTTAGTTTAGCCTAGCAAAGAAATCTGAGCACCTTGCGTGGCTTCATTGACACTTAACGTGAATTTCAACAAGTTTACACACAAACCCACTGAAAATATATATTTAAGTCACACCAAAACAAGGTTTTAAAAATAAAATATACACTTACATGCATAAAAAAGTCCAGCACTAACGCAACAGTCTGTTTTATCAGGGTGAAGGAAAAGTAGAAAGTTAGCTGCACCACTGTGAAGAGAGGCACGAGAAGTAAATTCGATGTAAGGGGGTTAAAACGAGCGAAATTTAAGTGCGCAGTGTCGGAAAAAGACATTGTAAAGCACCTCATGTGGCTTATTTGATGCTAAACCTTCCCAAAAATTAAACTTCAGAAGGCTTCCACACACAAACACATGTAGCCTATAGTGTGGCCCTGTATTAGAGGATACTGAAGTCACACGAAAATAAAGGGAAAAAAATACTTGTGTGCTAAAAAAGCTCTATAAGTTTGTGTCATTTTAATTCTATTCTTATATTATAGTCTTTTCGTTTCTTCGCCACATTATGTGTCAGCAGTGTTCACCTCACACACTCTCTGTCAAAGTTTCCTGACTGGGATTTTAGTTTATGGCTGCTCAATTCTGATTGGCTGAGAGCTCCTATTGAATCTAATGGAAAGGTGTAGTACCGCGTCACAGACAGAGGGGGAGCACTTCTGACCCAGGTCTGTGTATTTACTCTGGATGATTCCAACAGAAATCCAGCAACAGATTACACCAAGCATCAAACATTATAAAGCTGGAGCTGATAACTTAAAATTAAATGGATTAATTGTGTTCCACCAGGAAGCCAATAAAGTTCCAAAAGAGTAACTTAAACCTGAGAAATCCTTCAAAATAAAACGACCAAAATTCATAAAGAGAACAGGCAGACTGTTCAGTTTATCAGGTTTGATTTGTAAAAACAGTTATTAAAACTGCTGCCAATAGTAATAACAATAATAATAAAATCTAACATTTGATAAGTTGCAATAATACCAATGCTGTCAGGAATGATTACTCAATTGTGAAGCTTGTTGTGATGCCTTATTGAACAGTAAACCTAAAAGTTGCAAATGTAGAAAAAAAAGAAAATTAAATGTCACTTTCCTTTTGGGGTAAAAAAAGAAAGTGAGAAAAATGATTATGCTCACTAAAGAAAATTAATTGTGACATTATTATTGTTGTTGTTATTAATTACCAAGAGTGCCTTGTTTTCTGCTACAGACCTTAAGAAAATAAAAGTTAAAATATTTTCCAAATAAAATATAAATTAGCCTCTAACAGCATCACCATTGCCAATAATGAAATTCGATTATTGATAGTCATGAATTTATCTTTAATTTATATTAAGCCCATACATTCAAACAAAACTCATAATAAAACAGAAATGCTTGTTAAATAATTTATTCATAATACAAAGTGTTTTTTTTCTTCCTATAACCTTCCCGGAAGCAATAATACTCTCTTTAATCCCCCAAAAAAACGATGGTCCAGTTTTTCTGTTCCGCTGTGTGACGATGAGGTAAAAACATAAAAACTTTCTCAAATGAAAACCAAAAACAGTGTGTGTGTGTGTGTGTGTGTGTGTGTGTGTGTGTGTGTGTGTGTGTGTACACTGTGGTGTCGGTTAAAACAAGCTGTTGTCTTTACAGTGATTATTTACAGCATTTCTTTGCCTCTATACATTTGTGTGCCGATGGTGGAGTGAGAATGGTAAAAACGTGGAGGGGAAAAGAAAGAAGGGGGCGAAATTAACTGCGGGAATAAAAACGAAGCAGCAGGTTTTGTCTGAGAGGGATAATAAGCGCGTCCGGGCTGCGGAAGGGAAGGAAGGCTGCCACGTCTGAAACAAACATAACTTATTCAGTAAAAAATATATACAATCTGACTTACATCTTCATATTTAGGCTACAGCACGAATCATTCGTTCATCTCGAACCTGCAGCCCCCCCCCCACACACAACATTTTAATTCTCTCGCCTTTTAGGACAGTGGATACCCTGGTTAAACTGAGCTTTAGAAGCATCACAGGCCCCGTTTACACCTGCCATTTTAAAACATGCGTCTGGGATCCGGATCAGTGTTCGCTGCTAATAGAAAAACAGCTCTATTTAAAAAAAAAAAAAAGAAGAAGAAGAAGAAGCTTATTTGCTTTTGTTAAAACCAACAAATGAGGTTAAACCTGAATTTAAAAATAAATGGTGTACACTTCCTTTACTTTAGAATGAAAGACGACTGACTGCAGATTAAATCATTATGGGGGCTGAGAAATTATATCGCCAATTAATAAGACCATTCAGCAGCGTGAAAATGAATCGCCTTCTTGACTTTTAAAGGTGACACAGGCTGTTAATTTTTGCGTTAAGGTGCAACGCAAGACAACCCCCCTCATGAGTTATGCAGCATGAGTAAAGTAAGGCAGCGTTACATGTGGGAAATAGAAGTAACGAGTCACAGTGATGAGCCAACACTGATCCGGACTGTGTGTATATTATAGTTTTACATTTACACCTGTTGTTAAAACTCCAGTTGTATGCGTGAAAAGTGATTTGCGTCGCCAAAACAACTTCCTGTCCCAAATATTTCTGTCCTTCAAGCTGACGTGAACTCGTCATCGTCGACTGTTCTTCAAGTCCAGTTCTGACAGGAGTTTATATCTCCGTGTGCACAGAGTCTGTAAATTTGAATGCAGCCAAATGCGTCTCTTGGCCACGTTTTGGTGAGCGCGTCTTTATGTGCGTCTTGGCGCGCGCACACAAACACACACACACACACACACATACACACAGACAAACACTCGGTTGTTCCACATTTTTCTTTGCTCTGTCTGAGCACAAAAATGCGATTCCCCCCTCTTCAAGCAGGCGCATGTTCGTCGTGTCAGGTGAAAAAGGGGGTCAGAAAGAGTGCGACAGGTCTCTGTTGGACGCCCCCTCCCCAGAGCTGTGGGCATCACAAGGTGTCCGAGCTGTTACTGCAGGGGCTGATGAGCGCCAGGTTGGTGGCCTTGTGCTTTTTCAACAGTCTCGTGATTTTCTCGTCGTCTGAATTTGGGTCCAGTGGTTTGTTGTACTCGTCGTCGTCCTCGTTGTCCGAGCTCTCCTTCATCTTCTCCGTCTCCGAGTCGTGCTTCTTCTTGGCCGTGGCCATCTCCGCGGCGTGTCTCTTCCGCCATTTGGTTCTTCTGTTCTGGAACCAGACCTGTTGAGGAGGGAGAGACAGAGGCGCACAGATGTTCAACAGGTCCAGGAATCAGCAAGGGATCAAAAGGCTCAAAGGCAGAAAAGGGGTGTAATAATAATAACAATAATAATAATAATAATAATAATAATAATAATGTTGGATTATATCATTGCAGTGGTTCAGGAATATTATAATCCGTGGCATGCGCTTCCAAAATCTGGATTTCCCAGTTTGCAAAACAAATGACATTTTCCACATTTGCCAAAATCACAAAGCAGGTGGGTTTTACATTTTATTTACCTTGACTTGACTCTCGGTCATCCCTAAAGAGTAGGCCAGGCGGGCTCTCTCTGGGCCGGCCAGGTATTTCGTCTGCTCGAAAGTTTTCTCCAGTGCAAAAATCTGCTGTCCTGAAAAAGTCGGTCTAGAGTGTTTCTTCTTGCCGTCCTTGTCCATCATCATGTTAGCTTGAGCTGGAAAAAAAGAAAAGCAAATATACTTATAAACATATAATAGTTGAATCGGCTGTTTTATATGGATAAAAGGTCACACGTTTATTTTATATGTCGCACACACAAACGCAGCCTCAAATGTTCCTAAAACGCCTCACCCAGTGTGTCTGACCCACATGATGCGTTTACTGTTTAGTGTTTTTATGATTGTAGGCCTATGTTTTATATTTTATTTTTCAAATGTTATTATTGTATTTTACAGGTTTGAGAGTCCTGCCAAGTATCACATTAAATTTAATGCTCTTTTAGGAACTTGGGAGCGTCTGTGGTGCTCAGACTATCTTTATGGTGACTATAGTGCTTAATCTTGTTTTATGTCTTTGGTTCAGCTTTAACATTTATTTAGATTAGTTAAAAAAATTACTCGTTATTATTGTGTTTGTGTGTGTTTGCTCTGATAGACCCTAATCGGCCCTAAATAATATCTAAAAGAAATCACAAGACAAGCAGCATAACTCAACTAAAACATTATGCAGCCACACAGAGGTTCTTCAAGTTGAATAATTCACAAACTACTCTAAAAGTTTAGGTTACAAGCAGACGGAGAGGACTTACAAGGACAGGGGACCCGCGGGTCTCTCCAGGGAGAACCCTGCATCACCCCGGGCCAGAAGATGGGCGCCCTCCCCGGCAGCTCGGCCAGGGGCTTCGGGTACCGCGACACCGCCGGGCTGAAGTACATCCCCGCTGCTGCGGCGGCGGCTGCGGTTGTAGTCAGGCCATTTATCCTGGGGAACCCGGAGAGCAGCTGTCCGGCCGTGGTGATGGGTCTCCCCAGGATGTCGCTTATTCCGTGCGGGGTGCCCATGGAGAGCTGGGAGTTGAGGTTGGCGAGCGACGGCGCCTTGAAGCCCGCCGGGCTCTGCTGCAGCGCGTACGGGAACAGGGACGTCTTCATCTCGGTCATGTTGTGCAACGCCGCCAGCGGGGTGCTGCCCAGGACGAAAGCACTCTGCCGGTTAGCCTCCATCTGCCCGACCGCTAACATTGGTGAGCATGAAACGCCAAACTCGCCCTGGTAAAAAATGATGAAGCAAGAAATCAACTAAAGAGGGAATAAAAGGCGCAGAGCGGGGCTGGTGACAGTCAGGAGCCAGGCCACTTCTGCCGCCTTCTCGAAAAAGTATCCTGGACGAGGAGGAAGGCAGACTGGAAAATGTTGGAGAAACTTGTGCAAAAAGCGAACTTCTCTTCTCTCTGGGGAAGTGAAAACGCTTCGGTCAAAACTCCTCCAAATGTCTCTCGGCGTGTTTGTTTTGGTCGCAGGATGTCAGCTGGGAGAAGGCTGCATGCGTCCGCCACAGGAATCCTCGCGGAAGTCGGAGCGTGTGATGATGTTTTTAGTGGTTTTGATGGGAACCATTAAGGGCTCCACTCGTCTTTCCATAAATTGACTCGCTCTAGGCTCAGAGGGAAGCGAGACCCGCTGATAATAGCGCGGCCACCTGCACGCGCGCTATTCCCATTGGACGGGGCTGAGTGAGCGGGCGCTGTGATTGGAGGAGACGGAAACTCCGCCGCTTCACACGTGCGTCTTTGCTGGACTGTTGCTGCCTTGACGTGTCGTCGGAAATAGCAGCTTCGAGTTAAATCGCGCATGAACGATGCTGTTCGGCGCTTATAAGGACTGACTGAGATTTACTTATGATAGCTTATGATCCAGTTTGTGGACAAGTGACTTTTCGGAGCCGATTCACATCAGGGCGATGTAGAGAATGTTATTATTTTAGGCTTAGGCTAAACAAAAGTTGTCAACCATTTAAAAAATGTATATATACATATATGTATGAGTTTCGTGTTTTAAAAGGCAACGATTGATGCACATTTTCCACACTTTTCTGTGCAAAAGCAACAAAAAAAAACTAAAACTAAAACAAAAAAACAGAAAATGTAGGCTAATGATTTTTCATAACTCAACTCAAACAATTTGATTGAGGACTTTGGAGATTGTGGGCGGCAGGGTGTCGGAGGAGACAGTGAACGCATCACCAGCCACACTCTATTAAGACCTTTAGCGGTGCTGTTAATGATGCGTCTCACACCATGAAAATCATTGTTTCCACATATGCCAAAGACTATACATTTACATTATAAACTATTACAACAGACACCCCGAGTGTATCAAAGTAGGTAAGGCAGCCGGCGAGGTGAGGAGGGATTTCAAATGTGTTTAAGTGAATTTGAGGTAGAGTAAAGATTCGCTACATTTTAAAGTCTACAGACAAATAAACCGATTCAACTCACTTTTTTCTTTTTTGCTGTTTAAAAGCCATTTTCGTTGATGCGTTTGATGTGCAATGCGGCTCGGACTTTTCAAGCACTCAGCGTGTTTTTAATCTTTTATTATCATTCATTTATCATTATTTGATTCCCTTTGAGCCCAGTGTTTTGTGATTGATCCCGGCACTCTGGAGGATGAGCTGGGATAAACTGACTTATTCCAGCGCTTGTGTAAAAGAAAAGAAAAAACCCATCTCGAACAATATTTCATGCCACTTGGTGTTTTTCATCAGGAGAGCAGCGGATAAACAAGAGCAGTCAGCGGCCTCTCGGATCCAATCATTACAGAGTATGAACTCTTTTAAAGGACGGGAGCTCGCCTTTTTTATACGAGTGAGATAATCAGCGTGTGTTTTCTAGACAAACTGTGTTATTACGGAGGAAAGTGTGTGAGAAAAAAAAAAACCGGCGGAAGGCTCCAGTCATCACTCTGAGTGCTGTAATATTTTATGGAGATGTGAAGAGGTTGTAAGAGTGAAATATGGTCCACGTTAGCGCTTTGAAAGGCTCCGGGCAAATGCACCTTGCTGCCCGTTCGCTCACCGGGAGGAAAGATTGTGGGTTTTAAAAGGTTTTTTCAACGCGAGGTGATTCACAATTTTGACTGTATTTCTTCACGCTGAAGGGATGCAGTACACACGCGTTTTCTAATTCTGTAAATGGCCCCTCTAGTTCTAATTTATATCCGTATATTTCCCCTCGCCTGATCATATACATCGATTTTATTACCTTGTTTGAAAGTCTTTCCAAAATGATCACTATAGGAAGAAGCTGCTGGGGGAAAAAAAGGAAAAATAGCCACCATCCGTTTTAATTTCTGTTGTTCAATCTGTGTGATTTTTATTTTTTATTTTTTTTTGTAAGAAAATATCAGTAAGTTAAATAAAAGTAGCTGCTGGCTGACCCGCTGTGACACCAACGACAGAAAGATTGGCACTTTCTCCGGTTCACTTAGGCTACAGCCAAAGACAGGAGCTGCCAAACAGCCCGTGAGACTGTAATCGCAATTTAACATAATGAATTATGATGGTTTTTTTTATCTCCTAAATTTAACAGTAATTTAAGGTTTAATCTCTTAAACTCAAATTTATTAGAGAATTCGACGTGGAGCTCACTGAACCAATGGAGTGTAATAACCTTAAATCTTTTAAATTCTCAAAAGCAATGACGTCACATATATTACCAAGATATTGAGTAAAAGTTTAGCACAACATTATTATTTTACATAATAATAATGGTTGTGATAATAACAATAATAATAATAATAATGAATCATGACCAATACAAGTTATCGTATCCAAATAATCTTAATAGGAAATGTTGATTTTGTTTTCATATCATTCAAATATTTGTGGTCCATGTGAACCTGTTGCTCGCAGCAGTCAGCCATTTCCCCGCAGTCCAGATAGATATGAGCCTGATTTATGTGCTCAACTCTATTGTGACTTTCAATAATGGCTTGTTGGCCCGCTGATGGCGCGCACCGCAGGCCTTTTGTCCCGCCATTGAAGGGAAATAGGTTAATAAACAGCGGCAAAGATAATCTTATCTGAGTGTAACCTCCGACACAAATGGGAATTGACACAACAGTGACGGGGTAGATAAGCAGATGTTGGGACAAAAAAAGGCTTGTTGCAGTCAGCCAGTAGATCTGCTCAGAGTCACCGAGGTGTTGAGCCGCTCCCAACAGCGGGCCAGCTCCTCTCTGGGCCTTTAACAATGAACACACCAGTCATAAAACATGATATATATATATATATGTATATAAAAACAACAACACAGAAAGCACTTTGCCTTTATAAATATAAGCCTTTTATATATATTTTCACAGCAATTATAACATTTAACGCGAACATTTATCCAGTGTTCTCAGTTCTGCTACAGTCCTTCACTTAACACACAAAGTAGGAAGTCAGAAATGGAAGAGAACACACTGGGACCCTCTGTCCAACATGTGATTACATGTAAATTGAAGAGTTGAGGACGTCAGGGGGAAATGTCTGTATAATTTGGCCAGGAGCGCCCTCTAGTGGCACAAACTGAAACTCACGCATGAGCTGAGATGTGCTCAGTCAGCACACAATATACTCACCATCAAACATCCTGCACTTGATCCTGTTGTTATAGAAACTGTATGATAATGATGGAAATGACACCACCGGATTCTTCTGAATGAAATGTGGAATTTATAAATGAAAAAACAAAATAATGGCCAAGTCACACAGAATTTAATTCATGATCATTGTGAGGCTTTATCCCTCTGCCGACTGCTTTTTGTACTCTACCTCTGGCAGCTCAGTTAGTGAGGGAACGCACAGTTTTCCCCAAATAAAAATCAGGAGTGCACACAGCTTTAAAGTTGTCAGCCGAAAAAAGACAGCGAGAGAGACTGGTCTGTGCATAAAGTGCAAAAATGACATTCATGAAATAATACGAAAAATTCCGAAAAATAATAAAACTGAAAATACAAACCAGAAACTTTTTTAACTGTGTAGTTCTACAAGATCAGTGGCACGTCACTCACATTTTTTATCATCCATTTATACTTCTGTTATGTTAGTAGAGTTCTAATTTCACCAAACACTCGACTTAAATTTACCATACACATGTTTTTGTCTTTTCTACTCTTTTGTCATTTACTTGAAGCATTATGTAATAATCACCAGAACAGAAATACTTGCCTAATAAATAAATAAATTGCCTCCTAAATAACAGGATTATTAAATCTAAACAGTTAAAACGTGTGAATGTAATATTTTTAAATTGTGTTAACCCTTCAAATGTATCCACATGCCAAACTGTTGCTTTCAAATCTGGTAAGAAGCCTTTTTTCCCACATGTTATGTTAAACACATTGCATGTGTTTGTCTTAATATTATGATTGTCATCAGTGTAATAAACAGTTGAATATCTGTGTTCACCACTGGAGGCACTGTAACACACCACTGAGAGTGTCTTCACCCAGCGGTTTCTAAATAAATGTAACAGTCACTACTGTTTTAAACTATACAATGGTTAATAAAAACTAACTTGTTGAAATATCCACAGGGAGACTGATAAGCAGAGCTGGTTTGATGGCCAGAATATTCAGATCTTTATTCATATATATAAAAAAAATAGATTATGTTGCAAATAATTTTAAGGTCCTAATTGTAAGATGGACTGATGCTCTTGGATTGTAGGACGGGTCATGCAGCATCATTGTGTGTCAGCATTTGATGAGTTGGGAATGGGACTCAAAAATCAACTTTTCTTACAAACAGACCCTTTAAAATGTTGTATGTGAATATTTTACAGATACACGCACAATTAAAATCATTGTGATTTAAACTTTGCCATGTGTCACACAGGCCTGCTGGATGTCTAAAGACTCTAAATCTCAGTGATAGAATTCAAGCGTAAAATCACGGTCAGTCCTCCAAATATGACAGCCTGGTTTTAGACTTCTGAAAATGGAAAAGTAATGAAGGGAGTAAGGTGGACTGGGTGAGCATATTCTCAGTTTAAAGCACGGGTTCAATGGGTACCAGTGTTTTTCTGTCACACCCATAGCACAGCCAGTGATACACACATTTAAGCCAACTGTCATTTTTATCAACAAGTAACACTGCTGGCAAAACTAGTGACAAAACGGACTTGAATTTTACTGACATAACATTAAACTGTACATGCATTTTCATGGATGTTCATATACTTGGTGCTGTTGTGCAAATGAATGATGCAAATGAAACTTTGTCCAACGCGGCAGAGTATTGACACAAACACACACACCAATCTCTCATGCTGTTAACAGCAATCTCCTACAGTATGTCGAGGAGTTGATACATTTGCTCAGCCAATACCAGAATGAAAAGGCAAAAATAGAAAATTCCTCTGTTGTAGTTCAAATCAAATGTGCTGTGGATCCTCTCTCTGCTGAGAGGCATTTTACACACCAGATGAAGTACCCAGGAAAACCACCAGATGGCAACCTGCGTCAAGAAGAAGGGCAGGACGGGGCCAGAGGGCTTCTGGCAGTTTGTCCCAACTGTGGCACCCTGAGGTGTCTCAGCCCACGTCAGTGTGAGTGAGACAAACATCAGTGGTGAACCGAGGCTGTAAATTATAAAAATGTCATGCATAAGTAGCCATATGATACACAACTTAGATGCTGAAAAACCAACAGTGGTCTGCAGTTGTATGAAAACACTTTTTTTTTTAGATGCTTGTTAATCTATGATACATTGACATTAAGATGTGTGCTTGAGTCACTGTGACTCGGACTACTTGAGTCACTGTTCTGATTTCTAGCAACTTGACTTGATAGTACGCACTAAAATGGAAAAGAACAACTACGCAATTCAGGATGGAGCAGGAGACATTTGGAATATTGCAATGAAAAATATTTGCATACTCTGGAATTTTAAATGAGAGAGAACAGTGGCTTCCATCTTAAGGATTTTTAACGTGACAGTGAACTATACTTCTTTTTTCCTTCTACAAAACCATGTCAGACTCATCAGAGAGTTTTCATGTCTGCATTGATAAAAGTGTGGAAGTTGTCTGTAAACTCTAGTTTCTACAACGCTCAGTCAGTTTAACATCTACTTGATGTATTATTTATATAACTTATTTGTCGGCCTGCCAGCTGGCCTTTCAGCTCAGCGTTTATTATAAACAGGTTTTTTTTTCATCCAAGACCCTGAACCAGGAGGAGGGTTCACTGTCTAGCCAGGACTCTTAATCACTTTCCTCGGGGTGCTGTGGTTTTCTCCCAAAGTTCAAAAAAGTCAAGTGAGATGAGCTGCCCGCTTGTGTAAATGTGTCCTGTTCACAGCTGTCTTGGAAAACTATGAGTATGAGTGACACTTTATATTCCTTCTGTCAACACAAAACTTTCTTACTCTGTGCTTGTTTTCTGTGATGTGTGTCCATTTAGAAGTCAGAGGGTGAAAGCTGCATTACAGGGCAGATCAGGGAGGGAGCAATAACTTGGGGGGAAATGAAAGCACTGTGTGATGTATCTGGGCTTTGATTGACCGTAGATTAGAAAAACATTGTTTTTGGCCAAACTCTCGGGCCGCCTATTTGTTCAGCCTGGGCAGAGACCCATATACCTTCAAGGATATACTTGAGGATTTGGAATATCATCCCTTTAAATTTGACTCATTCCTCTGTTGAACGCTGGCTTGACAAAAGCTGCGTAGACCGTTTATTGCTTTGTGTTTGCAACACAAACAATCAGGAAGGAAAGCTCTGGTCAACGCGGTCACAATGAAAAATGTGACAAATGCATTTTTATTATTTCCTCTTGTGTCAAAAATCAATCTGCATGTGCAGGATTTTTACATGCCTGTCAGCTGTCGTTATGTAATGTCTCACGGTAAAGAGCATCAGATTCATGGCATCTCAATTTCGCTGAATAACACTGGCAGGTTGCATTTCCCAGAACTAGTGGAGATATTGTGGCTGACCTTATGGATCTGTGTTTGATTCAGTTCCTCTGTGAGATGAAGGGAGAGCCAGCCACCTTGAGGTGCTGAGATAACACACACACACACACACACACACACACACACACACGCACACACACACACACACACACACACACACACACACTCTTGTGTCATTTGTGAAGAGATCTAATCAGCTGTGGATTCATGGATACAGCAAGATGACATGACCACATTCAGTGAAATCGAATGAGCTCATTGCCAAGGAATTTGAGTTAAATGACTCCTCTATCTCCTATATAACATGAAAATTACAGTTTCTGAATAATCATCATGAAAGATAAAGTTATTCTTTGGCTTCAAATATTGAGGTCGAATTTGACCCATAATTCTCTGCCTGATGAAGTGCTTATCCACCCAAATTTTCAAAGCAGAACTGTGGGGGTTTGATTTCATATTAAAGGAATAGTTCCCTCAAAAATGGGAATTCAGTCATTATCTACTTGCCCCCATGCCGATAGAAAGTTTGGTGAAGTTTCGTAGGTCACAAAAGCAGTAGTGCAGCAAAAATATGAAAATGACAGCTCATCAGGTGGAGTCACCAGAAGCCCCATGATATAAATAGATGTTATTTATACCTCTCTTTAATGCAAACTCTTCAATGTTAGCCGCTAAGCTAAAAGTGTTAGCACACATACCATCTGAAGTGGTTCCATGAGCTTGACCACATTTTAAGGATACAAAAAACATCTTTTCAAATCAATCTTTAGGCTTCCGGAGAATTTGATAATAGACACAGAGCTGTGTGGAGCCATTTAATGTCTTTTTTAAAATTCTCCATCTACTGCAGTTGTTTAGCAGAATGCTGCAGTGCTGTTTTGCTGTGAAGCTCCAGAAATGTTTGGTCAATTATGAAACTTCACCCGACATTAACTTCTGGCAAGCTAAAAGTCCTGATTGTGACTATTATGGCTGATTTTGTGAATGGCTGTTATCAGGTAAATTGTGGTTTCTTAATGTTTAATTTCTGAGAAGGGCTTATTTGCACATTTTCTGCTAATCAGGGGCTTTCAGGTGAAGAACAGCAAATCTCAGATGGCAGGAAATTATATCTGAACTGACTGATTTTCAGCTTCACCTCTTATTCACATGAAAATTTAAGAATGCATTGGTTAACTCTGGGCTGGATAGCACTCGCTTCAATCACTAGAAAATCATAGTAGGAACCCCGAAACCCCTTTACACCATGTTGACTGTGAGACCTCTTGGGACTCTAAGGGCCTGTACAGACTGGACTGGTGCCAGAATATGTAATTACCTGCAGGGGGCGCCACTGACATAAAGATCCTACATCCACTAACTGCTCTCTCTCTCTCTCTCTCTCTCTCTCTCTCATGCACACACAGTTGTGTAAAGTGTCACCCTCACACACTCTCAACCTTATGCACACTCACAAAGGGGAATTAAATGTGATCTGATGACAAACGGAGAGTGAGTATGGAGGAAAAACTACCAGGAAAGAGTCGTTCTCCACGCTCCCACCCCGCACTTACTTACAGCACAGTGCCGTCTCCGGTAGGCGAGGAGAACAGACTGAACGGCTCCAGAACTAAATGTTGCTCATGATGCTCATTGGAAAAGACAGTCAGTTTTGTTGATGTTGTTGTGTGTGGTCGCAGACCACTGCTGAAATATTTCCACAGTAAAAATTAATGTGGTCACTCTGGTCGACATTGCCAAAGCACAACATTGTGATGAATCATTGTAATGGGGCCAGGCATTAAATCTGCACTTAAGTTCAGAGTGTTTTCTGTGAGCCACACAGTGCAAACCAGCGCTGAGCCACAATGTCCATTTTTTTTCCAAAAAACAGTTCAGGAGTCCGCTATGATCGGCTGTACTGACAGTGACAGTGAGATTGAAAAGCAGGGAGTACTTAGAGGTAAAAAGGAGGCTCTTAAACAAATTATTGATGGCAGATTACATGGATGTTAAGATGATTTGTGGGGAGATCTAAAGCCAGATTAAAGTAATTCAACTAATGAGGACTTAGAGAACATGGTACATGAGTAAGTTCATCCCATACTAGGTGCAAGTTTTGACATTAAAGTCCCCATGTAGTCAAAATCTTTAAGTTTAAGTTTTGTTTTTTTTTTCACACATTTCTCGCTCCATTTCTCACCAGAAATACAGTAAAGGGCCCAATGGTGGCCAAAAAAGGTTGTTTTGCAGGTATTTTCAACTGTTTTTGGAGCTAGAACTCCCAGGAAATACATTCAAAATGTAAATGACTCATCCTGCAATTGGGGGTGTATTTTATTTGTCTAATAATTGCTTTCTTTATTTCTTGATCCCCGTAATGTACATTCTGTGTTATCAGCTGCTGCCTGTTTTTACAGGAAACGTAATTATGCCAAAGCAAATAACAGTCAGTTGGCCATTTTAATGGGGACTTTTGGCAAAAACTAAAGCTATCAGTCTGGAGTTGCTCAAGGCAGAACAGCCCAAGGGCCGCAGATGGAAAACTAGAAAATATTTCCTTCATTAGGACTTTAAAGTTGCATTAATAGTTTTTCTTATTTTGGCCATACAATTGTGATGGCTGATGTCTTAGCAGCTGTGACCAAGTTGTCATGAGATAAAATGGAAAATGGAACCTGCATACAATCATCTCTATGGTTTACAGAGAGTGGTCCTTTAAAAACATATCCAGTGAGTGGCAGTTCTCGAGGTGAAAATGCTGTGTTGATGGCAAAGATTAGAGGAGGATGCTTTGTAGTGATAGAAAGGAAACAGTAACTGTGTGGGAAAGCATCTCTGATTGCATGAGGCTTTGAAACTGGCTACAGTAACAGAAGACCAGACTGGGTACCAATCCCGTCAGCTAAGAACAGGAAACTGAAACAAAAATTGGCATGGACGCACCAAAATTGTAAAACAGAAGGCTAGTTAAACTTTGCCTGATCTGATGAGTCTTGATTGTTGCTGTGAGATTCAGCCTGGCACCATTGTGCCTTGTATCATGTTGTATCACTGCTGCTGCTGCTGGTGTAATGGTTTGGGGAGCTCTTTCTTGACACACTTCGGGCCCCTTAATACCCTTTGAGCGTCTTAGCACCCCAACCTACCTGAGGATTGCTGGCCATGTCCATCTCTTTACAACCATGGCGTACCCATCCTCTAATGACTTCTTCATGCAGAATCACACCATGTCACAAAGCTCAAATAAGATCAAACTGGTTTCTGAACATGATAAAGAGCTCACTGTTCTCCTTCCAGAGTCACCAGATCGCAATCATGCAGAGCACGAGGGGCTGTGGTGGAACAGGAGGTTTGCGTCACGAATGCAGCTGCCGACAAAATGTGTACGTGATGTTAACAAATCAACAAGGACCCTGATCACTGAGGAATGTTTCAAGCACCACGTCGAATCCATGTCATGAAGAATTAAGATAGTTCTGATGGCTTGATCCAGCCTTACAGTGTGTGAAATGAAGTGGCTAGTAAGTTAACATCGACACATTTTTATTGATAAGATATTGGATAGATATTGACTCTTTTCTTGCATTTCTGATGCATTGCAGCAATTCTTGGTGTGTTACTGCCACCTGCAGCTCAGAGGAACAGTCTCAAACCATTGGCAGACTGTGTATCACATCTGTGTACTGTACATGAGAGAAACAAAATAAAGAGAACCACCAACAAAGAAGCTACTCATGGTCAAACATGCCACAGGGTACCTTTAAAGCCACTAAGTTTTGCATTTTTACTTCAGTGCCATCTGGGGGCAGTGTGAAGAATGACACTCTGAGGCAGTCTCAAGATACTGAGAGGCTTTACTGTCATGCAAATTTTACACACGATGGGCTTAACAAAAGCAATAGATGTTGATGTCGGTTGTAAAAATGAGACACAGAGAATCACCTGCGTGTCAAACTAAATGACAGATTTATAGTTACAGCATGCTGCAGATAGCTCAGCCCCGTCCTACATCCAGGACACAGTCAAACTAAACACCCCAGCTCATCCACTGCACTCTGCTGCTTCCAGTCAGCTTGTTAGTATCAGACAACGGTCCAGGTGACACTGTCTTGGCTCCACAATGGTGGAACAAACTCCCTGTTAACACCAGGACAGCAAAAAAAATACAAACAGTGCACATCTACCGTCAGACTCTTATTCTCTTATCATTCTGAATGTACCATTTGAAGTCATGGCTGTTTCAGCAACATCTCAAACAATATCAATTTATAACAAAGAAAACACTTTTGAATTAAGGTGCACAAATACTATTAAAGCAACGTTATGTACAATTTGGCATTTTGTGTGACTTGCTCCCCACACAGTTTCTGAGTGCAACATTACTGTCATACATACAATTCCCAGGTCTGTAACAATGTGTCAGCCAAAATGAAGGTTATAACTTCAAACAGAACTCATTACGTCAATACAGATTTTCAACACATGACATTGTTATGTGTACTACAGGACACTATCAACTTGATTTTCAAGCTGTTGCTTTAAAAGAGAATAAGACAAAACTTTTCAGTGTAATTTCAAGACTAGTCCATTACAATACAAAAACAACAAATAACTATAATATATAATATTATATAACTATAATATTATTAACGATCAACAAAATATATATTCATGTTAAAAAAAGAAAAACATCCCCCTGGTGGTTATGCTTTTTTCCACACATGCAATAGCACCCCCCCAAGATCTGTAAACACACTTTAATAAGTCAAATTGGTGGATTTACCCTTTAAGTAATTCAACATTTTTGAGATATTTGCATAATTCTTGCTCATAATTGTTGGATTGTATCCAAACTGTGGGTCACTCTGGATAAAAGCATCAGCTAAATCAATGTGCTGTAATGTAACAATTTGTATGGCATCATACCAAACGGTGTGTTTGTTGGAGAACGAGATAGAAATGGTCGTGTAAATATGTTGTTGAGAGTTCCTGTAATGAGGCAACAGTATGACAGACGAGACCAGGAGCAGATCATAGGCATGGTTGGGGTAACGCTTTGACATTAAAATTGTCTGCAACATCCTGTCTGGATGATAGCCAGTAATTGAACATCAGCGACTTTGCCTCACACCAGCCCTTATTCAAATGTTTATACACGCTGCTGTGAGGCAGCAATGATTCAGTCAGAACGGTCAAATGATTACAACACAGGTTCCCTCATGGTGTCTGGATTCTGGGGGATTTAATTTAGCTATTTTTGGGTGTCGAGCACTGAGATGAAATATCTGTCAATCATGAAACATTAACCTTTTCCTAAAATGTTAATGCCTTGAAAAAAAAGAAGGTTTGAAGTATTCTGAAAGTTCATTTGTCAGTGATTTCCAACAAATGATGTCTGTGTCCTTTTGATGAGTCACAGCTTTTCAACAAACCCAGCTGGGAGGCAAAACATTTGTTCACCCTGATGATTTTGTCAATCTAAAGTTGTCTGGTCTATATCAAAGACTTCACGATTAAGGAACTTGTTCTTCACTTAAAGCAGCTTAGAAATGATGTGGGCTTGTAAGCTAAAAAAGTTTTTCTTGGTACGAAGAATCGCGGAGGAGTGATTTGAGGTGAGGAGTTGAGAGGTGGAGCTGGAGCACACGGGAAGCTCCACGTGGTGTCTGGTGCTCTCGTAACTGGTGTCAGCAACGAGATTAATGTAATGCCTCCTGTTAGGCAAATATCAAGGGTACAGACTGGGCTGTTTAGGAGAGCTGGAGCACCCACAGGGTCATGCTGATTGATCGCTCCGACACCCAAAGGTCAGCACTGCTAGGGTTCTGCTGCCTCTGACGCAGCCTGAAGGCCTCAGCGGTCACTGCTGTTTGGGTTTTTCTCAACTTTCCGCCCGGAAACATTTAGGCATTTTTTGTTCTTAGATGTTTTTCAGGGACGTCGGTGTGTTAATGTCGGCTCTCCTTGGCAGCTGGCTGCTTTTGGCTGCTGCAGGTGTTGATGGCAGAGCAAATGAGAAGTGAGAGAATTAAAGGCAGATGAAGGAGACATAGTTTATCCGGATTAAGACAAATGAGTGGCAGGGCCGGGCAGCATTGTCTGTTGTTTGAGCTTTCGTTTCTGGGTCAGAACGTACAATTACCCAGACAACAGGGATATTTCATGCACAAAGCCCGCTGCTATTGCCAAAGTTATCCCATTAGGGCAAATCTGCGGAACTACATTTTTAGTCGATGTTTTAAAGTGGCTTATAAAGGCTTACTTTTTCTTTTAAAGAAGCAATTAGTGTCTACGTTATTGATCGATCAGCAGCGACGGTGTGCAGAGTGCAATGTAGACGCCCATACTGGGGTGACAGGCGCCTCTCCAGAGGACTGACTCCCATTCTTCGTTCGTCTGAGCATCTCTGCGGGCAGCTCGACAGCTAATTTGCTCCCTAATAGAGATGAACTGGTGGGGATAGTCCAAGGGAGAGGGAGATGCAGGAGGGGTAACAAGGGGAGGGATACGGCTTCAGGTTGCCTACCGTCACCAGTGTAATTGATTACATTCATCACAGCGTGTTGCAGCACCTTACAGTACCGTATAAAACTACTGCCTGGATGGTCTACCCATGTCAGCCTTCAAATGAAGACATATTAGCTGCGAGGGAGGGAAAGAAAACGGTCCAACTCCTCCATCTCCATCCACGTCCAATATCTGTGTGGTTAAATGTCGCACTGATGTGTAAACATGTGGTCGAGCAGCTGGGCATAAAACATACAAATCAATATCATGTTATCACACCACTGATGCCAAATGGTTTCCTTCGTAATGTGATGAGCGTTCACACACTCGCGTCATGGTTGATTATAAGAATAGGCCCGAATGAGGCCCGTGTGGTCCAGGATAAAAGCCGATAGAAGATGGCACCCTGACCTGCTCTCATTGCCATTGCCACTGCTCTCATTGTACATCTCATTGTGTAACCTGACCACAAAGGAGCAGAAAGGCAGGAGATTGATTTGTTTGTGTGTGAATGGGGACAGTAATTAGGCCGTGACTGCGACCACACCAGACAGGTAAACATCCAACTACAAGAGCAAATGAAGGTGTTGTTCGCAGACACTGACTGAATGATCATTCAGAGCAATTAATGGCCTCAGCTCATTCATTAAGCTGCGATTTTAGGGTTAAATCAGGATTAGTAGCCACGAAGTGACCTGTCTTCCTTTCAGCCCCGGGTGCAACAGTGAAACTATTATTTTTCATTGAGTTCTGCTCTGAATGGCTTGCATTGTCAGTGTGTGGCTGTCTGAAAACCATCAGGACTGAAATAATCAGCTGCAATATTTTAATAAGATCCTGCTACTGCTGCTACTGACATCATGCTTTCAGAATATACACAGGCTAATATAGTAATGAAGATACAAGTTTAAAGGTGTCAGAAAATAAGGGTGATGAGTTTCCCCACACAGAACCAGAACACCTCGTCGCCTTTCAAAGCACTGATTATCATTTTCATCCTATGATGAACCTCAAAAGCAGAAATCTGAATCACTATAATGATTTATGCCTGTCAGCAAAAAGATTCAAGGACAATGGAGTGAAGTGAACAGCCATTACTGTGCAACTGACAATGAAGTATTGCTTGGCTTTGATGCATTTAGAAATGAGGTGGCACTTACAGATCTTGTAACCTCAAAGGAGTCCAGTCTTCTTTTCTACACTTTGAGCAGATCTTTGCTGTCATTCTGTATAATCTAGGATATCCAGAGGTCATGCTCTCTTTAGAGATGATAAGCCTGAGTGAAAACCACAAGGTCACTGAGCGTGTGCAACTCATTAGAGTTGAAAAAGACGAAGATGCGTTTCACTCTAAGGCTGCTACCGTCAAACAATGTGTCTAACTCTGAATGATATTGCTTAAGACTTTTAAACAAATGCTAATGTCTTGTATGATGAGGTGAAAGGTAAACATCAGTTGGCAATGGGAAAGGAGTCAATTGTATGGAGCGCCGTAAGGGGCATCATTTTTCATGTCTTGTCCCTTACGGGGCTCTGTACAATTGCCTTTTTTTTAGCAGGTGACCAATACAGAACTTAAAGGAGAGCTTTATTAGACTTACATTCAACAGGTGAACAGAAACACCACTCCCAGTAAATGCTAATGTTCTCAAAACCCCTATGTCTGTCTCTGATAGAGTATTTAGTTTGTGGTTCTCATAGCACTCAACACAGTCATATGAAAACCCTACCTAACATTTGTCCCAGTTACTCCACAGGCCTCACTGTGAGCTGTTTCCATGCTTCTTATGTTGCTTTGTTAAGTAGTCACTATAATTACCACAGGAGGGTGTGTGACACCAATGACAACTCATCCATAATATATCCTTTGCTCCCTGCTGTGCTGTCGTCTTCATACCCTACAGGTCAATTTATAAATGAACCCTGTGGCTTTAGGTAGCCAATGACTTTGACCCTCACAGATTTGGGTTGTCAGCCTCGGTAGTGGGTCCTACAGAGAGCCAAAACATGCTAAAGCTTTAAATTAGTAAAGCCAGCTGTTCCTTTTGTTTAAGTACAGTCACGATATTGTTGTGCTTACTCCTACTTATGTGCATTGCTTTCAGAGATCTCTTGTCCAAAGAGAAAGGAGAGGATCAATTCAAGCTTTATGTACTCTAAATATGAAGTTACCTGCCGTTTATATACTACACAGTGACAAGTGAGATACAGCATGTAAATTGCTTTGAGGATTTTTCAAACATGTTCATTTGATGCTAAGCCTATGCTAAGCCTAGCTATGCCACCCGCTTTCATGTTAGTATTGGCATAGCTTTACTGGTGCGAAAAATAATTTCAATAGCAAATTATGACCACCTAAATCTCAAACTGTATCAGACAACATTCACATGTTGCTCTTTTCTTTTTTGTCATTTAACTTTTTATTAAATTTCTTATATGTCAAAACATCGTGCCCAGGACTTCAGCACAAACAGATCAACCATATTAAACAAAAATACACAGAATAAAAACAAACAGAAAATGCATATACATAAAAATGTACATATACCCATAATTCCAACCCACAAACAGCACAGCATATACCCCAGCACTAAACACTGTGTCCACGAAAAGAGTGTGATAATATAAACATATATGAATCGTCCTCCCCTCAGATGTTGTAGGCACCTATTCCCCTCTTATATGATTCAGAAAATGACCCCAGACCTGGTAAAATTTCCCTTTGTTATCATTCAACCTTGCTATCATCAATTCATAGGCAGCATTATCCGTCATCAACTTAACCCAGTCGGTATATTCTGGTCGGGTTTGACTCTTCCAGTGGCGAAGAATGATTCTAGCTGCAGTGATGAAGCCTGTCAGTGCCAAACCAAATTCTGCTTTTGATATTCCCGGTGGGGCACTTGACCTGTCTCCCAGTAGACAGAGTTGGGGGGATTCTGGTAGAACTTTCCCAAGCCATTCACCCAGTTTCCCTATGACCTCCTTCCAGAAAGGAAAAACCACAGAGCACTCCCACAGTGAGTGTAGTAAGGTACCTGTCTGGGCATTACACCTCCAACACAGGTTGTTCTGTATCAGGCCCATTTTGTGGAGCCTTACTGGCGTATAATAATACCTGTGAATAATTTTATAGTGTGTGAATTTGCCTCGGACGTCCCTGATGGACCGCCCTGTGTTTGCCATTATATTTTCCCATACACCTTCCTCGATGTCACAATTTAGATCTCTCTGCCAAATTAGTCTTAAATTATTATATTTCCCACACTGTGCATCCACAACCATATTATAGAGAACTGAGGCAGAGTGTGCAGAACTAGGTAGCTCAAAAAAGAGTCTGATCATATTTTCCCCTTCCCCTGGTTTAATTCCTGAGGTTCTCACACAACTTCTTAACTGGAGGTACCGCCAAAAGTCCCCTTTCTCTTTCCGGCTAAAGTGTGTACTGATTTCTTGAAATGACAGAAACACCCCGTCTTTATACAGGTCTCCAAGCTTGTTCAGGTTCCCCTCAAGCCAGGACTTCCACAGGAAAGGTTTTCTGTCTATTTTTATAGATGGTTGTTCCATATAGAGGCATAGTCCTGTCTGTATTGGGATATCCCGAGCATCTTATGTAACTTTGCCCATACTACTCTGGAATGGTACAGGATTGGATTACTCTCACAGCCAGTCAGATTATCTGCAGAATTTTGTGACAGGGTTTCAACTGGTTTGAATGGGGCTGTGATTTCCTTTTCTATTTGTGTCCAACCCAGGTGTGAGCCGTAGCTGCCCCAGTGTTTGGCTAACTTCACCATTTCAAATGCAATATTATAAAGTTCCACATTAGGTAAGGCTAGGCCTCCTTTTCTTCTCGATCCATAAAGTTTTTGCATGGCGATTCTAGGTTTCTTTCCATCCCATAGATAGTCCCTAATTATCTGATTATACTGCTTAAAGATCCCGGCAGGAATTGTCACAGGAACCATCATTGATATGTAATTAAACTTAGGGGCAACTACCATTTTAATTGTATTGATTTTTCCCATAAGTGTAAGATTTAATAACTTCCATCTGTCTAGGTCATTCCTTATTTTCTGAAGCAGCGGAGTCATATTTAGATGCACAATATTACTCATGTCAGCTGTCAGTCTAATACCGAGATACTTCATCCCTGATGATATCCATTTGAATCGGAGTGCGCTAACCGCTGCTGGGTGACACCCCCTGGACGCCGGCATAACCTCTGACTTGTGCCAATTGATTTTATAGCCAGAAATTTGTGAAAACTTTTCAATTGTGTTTAAAAGAATAGGGGCTGGATCGAGGAATAAAATAAACAATAAAGGTGATAATGGATCTCCTTGCTTCGTTCCCCGTGAGAGTTGAAAAAAAGGGGACATTTGTCCATTGGTAAGGACTGATGCTCTCGGTGCTGTATAGATCAGTTTAACCCAGTTGACAAATCCCAACCCAAAACCAAAAGCTTCCAAGACATGTATTAAAAAACCCCACTCAACCCTATCAAATGCCTTCTCCGCATCAAGGGAGAAGGCTGCTACTGGGGTGCTTTCTTGACGGCTCTTCCACATAAGATGGAGCAGCCGTCTGAGGTTGTCTGAAGATGACCTCCCCTTCACAAATCCTACCTGGTCTTCATGAATAATGTCTGGTAAAATATTCTCCAGTCTCATTGCCAGGACTTTAGTGAGCACTTTACAGTCCACATTGATTAAACTAACTGGACAGAAGCTACCTGGATCCAATGGATCCTTATCTTTTTTGAGGATCAGTGATATCAAAGCCTCATTAAATGTATTTGGGAGCTGCCCCTGTGACAACGACTCTGAGTAAACTGCAGTCAAAACAGGTGCCAGTATGTCTATATGTTTTTTGTAATACTCCATTGGAAAGCCATCTAGTCCTGGAGACTTTCCAGGTTTCATGCATCGGATGGCTGCTTTAACCTCTGACTCTGAAATAGGGGCGTCCAGCTCTCCCACTTGATCTGAGGTTATCTTGTTAAGTTTGATTTTAGAAAAAAATGTATTCAGTTCGTCTATATCCGTATCTATCTCTGAAACACTAGATTAATTTCCTTTATACTAGTGACCACTTCTTCCTTTACATTTTTAATACCAGGAATCACATAGCTGGTCTCTCTTTGCTTAAGTTGTCTGGCCAGTAGCTTGCCTGATTTTTCCCCACTTTCATAAAAATTTGTTTTCAATCTGAACAGAGCGTACTCAGCCCTTTTATTATAAATCTCATTTAAATCAAATTTCAGAGCACACATTTGTTTAAGTAATGAATCACTGTAACTATTTGCTAACTGTCTTTCTTTCTCTTTTAGCTGGGATTCCACTTTCTTCAATTTTTCCATGCTTTCCCTTTTCTTTTTACAAGAGTATGCTATTATCTTACCCCTTATAAAAGCTTTTGATGCCTCCCACACTGTGCCCAATTTCTCTGTGGATCCAACATTAATTTCGAAGAAGCTTTTGAGGTCCTGAGACAGTAACCCATCAAATGCTGGATCTTGGTATAGAGATGTATTGAGTCTCCACCTATTTCTTTTAAGGGAATCCATTTCCACCGCCAAACAGAGTTCCACTGTCGCATGGTCTGTGAGAGCAATAACGCCAATCCTGCATCCCATAATAGATTCAACCATACTTTTAGAGATTAAAAAATAATCCAATCTTGAGTGGGATTTATGTTAATGAGAGTAAAAAGTGTACTCCTTTTCTCTCGGATTAGTTAATCTCCATATGTCCACTAGCCCTAGGTTTTTCATAAGTAAATGTAGTGCCTGTCTGTCCTTCGGCACAGTCTTACTATAGGTTGTTCTATCTAAGACATTATCCTGGATTTGATTGAAGTCTCCTCCCATTACTGTATGTCCATCAACAATGCCCCCTAACAATTTATTCGCTTTGTGAAAAAAATGTGCATCTTCCACATTGGGGGCATATATATTGCATAGATTTAACTTCATTCCGTTAACTATGGCCTCCACACATATGAGTCTGCCGTCCTCATCTTTATGTTGTTTTAATAATACGAAATTCAGTTTCTTATGCACCAAAATTGCTACCCCACGCTTCTTACTATTAAATGAGCTATGGAATATCTGCCCAACCCAATCTCTTTTAAGTTTAACCACCTCTGAGTCAACCAGGTGGGTCTCTTGGATAAATGCCACATCAGTCTGTTGAGATTTTAGATAACTTAAACATTTCCTCCTCTTTGCCGGGTCTTTAATTCCATTGATATTCCAAGAAAGTATTCTAACATACTTAGCCATTTACCTTATTTTGTGTTTTACCTATAGGTGCCCTAACTGGTGGAAGACAGGTGAGACTACCAAAATCATAAGAGTGTTTCTGTGCTGTCAAACCCAAACCCATAATAATTACCCTTCCTGTACAGGTGCTTGAACACATTCTTAACTGATTATCACAACAAAATGAACCAACTCTGAAACAGTAACAAAACATGAACAATAGAAAAAACCCTCCCCCTGTCACTCCCCACTTCTCACTCTTCAATGAGAAGAACCCCCCCATTACTGGTCCGTGTGGCGCTTCCAAGAAATGCCCCCCAAAACCTCCTCAATCCCCTTCTGCCAACATCCTGCATTCTACACTACATGTTGGTATATGCAACACTGTATTATCCCAGCTGTGATCTCATCAGAGACAGGCAATTAGGCCAAATGCCTTAGTTGGAAAGTAGATGGAAAAGATAAATAAATAAAAATAAATAAAAATAAAAAATACAAATTAATAAATGAATACACAAAAAATAAAATAAAAAAATAAAATGCCAGACAAGTGTTATGGAGGTCTGCCTTTTCAATTAGATACAGTGCATTTTAACTAAAATAACCCGCAGCCTCGACAAAATGAAGAGGCAGGGGGGAAAAGGATCATTAATTAATAAAAATAAATGAATACAACTGTGGTAAACCTCCAAGTCAGAGCCATCAGTCTATACTCAATAGCCCTCATGTAATCGTGTCCAATAAGTGTCCATACATAGTTCAAACAGAAGTCCACTGCCTTGTCTGTTTTACCAAGTGCCTACCACCTAAATCACTCGGTTGTATTTGGGACTACATATTTTGCCCACCTTTTCACATTGCCGCGGTTAGATCACTCTGGCTCCGCTTCTTTCGTGATAAGCTCCATGGCTTTACGGTGGTCCGCGAAGCTCACCTTGCGACCTTTCCATGAAAAGCGTATCTCTGCTGGGTAGGCCAGTGTGAAGCGCACATCCAGCTCATGAAGCTTCTTCCTGACGTCGGAAAACTTTCGTCTCTTTTCCACCACCTCTTTGGTCATGTCAGGAAAGAACGAGATGTTGTCGCCTTGCCACTTCATCTCTCTCCTCTCCCGGTATCTCTCCCTCGCCGCGTTCAGCACTCGGTCCCGCTCTAGATAGCTGTGGAAGCGCATGATGATGGGTCTCGGTGGTTGACCCTCATTGGGCATCGGCGCCAAGGAGCGGTGCATTTGCTGGAGCTCGTTTTCAGCCAGTTGTACCCCCAGTACCTCGGAGATGAGCCGTCTCACATATTCCCGCGGTGCCCCTCTCTCCAGTTTCTCCTTAAGCCCGACCAGGCGCAGGTTGAGACGCCTGTCTCTATCAGCCGCATCTTGCACTGCTCTCTGCAGGTCTTCATGTTGTTTGGCTCGCTCTTTGACTTCTTTAGATAGCCGCGCGTTCTCCGTCTCCAGGTCCATGATTCGCGAGTCAGCCTGGTCAAGCCTCTCATATATAGCAGCGACATCTGTCTTCATCTTTGCCTGAGATGATTTAACTGATTTAACGTCAGACTGCAGGTCCTTGAGAATATCGCTGACTTGAGCCATTTCCTGCATGGCCTTTTGGAGAGTTGCCTGAAGCACTGTCATCGCGTCTGTCGCGGCGGCTGGGGTGTTAGCTTCCATTGTCAAGGATGCTATCTTGTTAGCTGCAGTGCCGCTAGCCATATTAGCATAGCTAACGCCTTGTTTAGCGGACCTTGGTTTGGAGCCCGATGCCATCTCCGTTGTTTAATCACAAGACTTTAAATGTGGGCCAAGTCGTTTGCACAGTACTTATCCGCAGTTTCACCCGGTTTTATTCCTCATGTAGCGAAGAATGCCGTCGAATTAGGACGAAATTGGGTGATTTCCTGGGAGAGTAATTTTCAGGCAGCCATCTCGGTCAGCGGTCACACGTGACTCCGCTCTTTTCTTTAAAGTCAGGATAACATACATTCACATATACAACGCAATTTAAAGGTGAAATATGGAATATGAGCTGAATGCCGCCATCTAGTGTCTCAAGATCGTAGTCGCGACAACAAAAAAGTAATTCCAGCGGTCGGGTTGCCAGGTTTGTCTCTATTTTGAGACCTATGTAAATACAGATAGCTAGCTAGAATATTCTTTATTATAGCCACTGACCGCAATGGTGAAAGTGAACCAGCAATACTGGACAGGGCAGGAGGATTGAGCCGCCTCCGTTTCCTCCGTTTACTGGGTGTGGAGGTCGATGGGTCACGATCAGTATTCTCCAATCTAGGATCAACGTGATATAATGAAAATAAGTATAGCAGAGGAGTTTGACCGACAGGTAATGTTAGCCAAGTTAGCAAGCGAGTTAGCTTACCGATCCAGGAGAAAGTTCGCCATTTCCGCGTGTGTTTTGATGCCGTGGAAATCCTTTACCTGAGTCCATCGAGCGTATGCTTGACCGATATTTACTCTGGTTTTTGCTCTTCTCCGGTCACTCAGCTGCTGGGACAGATAACGCACCGTTCGCTGGGGCTCTGAAGAGCGTGCAGACTCCGCCATTTTACCCAGTGCCAGCCTAGCTGTGCCAAGCTTTGCCGAGCTTTGCCGAGGCTGCGAAATTGGCAACCCGCAATGCCGGCCGCTATTTGGCTGGTACGATGTAAACAGGAAGTCATTGTCGAACCCGTAAAAATTTCTTAAATTATTTATTTCACACTAAATATAATTTTTCAAGGAAACGCATTACTTTTAATCTGCGCCCCTCTAAATGCCCCGTGAATGTATTATTTTTGAAAAAATATAGCTTTCAATAAGCATATTACATATTCAACCTTTAAGATATCAAAAGCAATTTCACATTGTGCCCTTAAGATAAACACAATGCTTCCAGGCATGTCCAGAAAAAAGCAATGTGGAAAAATCATTTCATTTTGGTTCAGAAAATCTGTTTAATAAAGTGGAATTTACAATAAGCCTGTGTGTCAAGCGGCAGAGGCACAGGGCAATCATCTACAGCGAGGACCAAGTACAGCGCTGAGTACAAAACATGACTCACTATTATGGCATCATGGCTTTGCTCATCCATAGCTCAAATTTTATGAATCAGAGCAATAAACAGGCAGTATTGCTTGGTGGCTGTGTCAACGTGACATTGTGAATCACCATCTTCACCATCGGGCTTCAACTTTCTTGGATTGTTTTCATTTCAGAGATCAGTAAGTGTTTGGTCCAGACTGTAAATTGTGTCTCAGTGTCAGAAGCACCAAGCTGCAAAGTTCACAAAGTACACAAGAGTATAGCAGATGTACTGGTGGCAACACTGGTACAGTGACACTATACTGGTACATAGTGGAAGGACAAGAGGACCTACAATGCAGGAAGAGCAACGGATGTATGATATTCTGGCCTTGACATCAGTGTGGAGAACAAGTCAAAATAATACACCATGTTTTCACAAAATGTACACATTGACATTCTCAACCCCTCTTAGACCACAGCGTGATTGCAGCACATTTAAGACCATAGACTCTCCTTGAGTTCAAACACAGACTCTATCACAACCTATTTACAATGTGATTTTAACTGTTGGTCCCCTGAAAGATCTCAACTCAGGCTAAATCATTTGGACTTGTACCAAATAACTGCAATTATCTCAAAATGTGTAAATATATGGTAGCTGTAAAGCTTAACACCAAGCACATCTGCCATTTTTGCTTAATGGATTGATAAAAATGGACACTGAATAAGACACATACTCTAAGTGACTCATTGTGTTGCTGCTTCTGTGCAGAGTATTAATGAGCTGAAGTTAGTTGCTGATTCATTTCCATTCCCACCTTTTGTTTTCTCCTCCCAAAGTTTTTTGAACATTTTATTTTCTTTAAAGCTGCTGCAAGTAACTTACATTTTTTTACTCTGGCGGCCCCTGTGGACAAATGACCACCACATATTGTTGAGCTAAAGCTAACGTTATCTACATTCCCTACGAATGCTATGTCCTCATAATAATAAGTCAACGGCAGGATAAAGCTCAATAGAATTGTGATATGCTATTTGTTTGGAGTGATCTTTGACAGGGGGCCGTATCTCACACAATTTACCTTTAAGTGTCCAACACCCATTCACCTGACCCATGATGTGCATGAATTACCATAACTCAACTTTCCTACTATATTCCTGCAATGTCATTTATCGAGTTCATCATTTAATCAGTGCTATAAATTGGACCATTGCATGGTCTTCTGTTTACCAGGTGACATTTGCATATGGATTCAATGTAGAAGAGCAGGTGACAGTCCACAGCAGAAACCTCAGAGGGTCATAAAGTTTCCAATGCAGAAACTCTATTAATCTCAGACGTTTTCGCACTCCAACAACACCCTTGAGGGCTGTTTTTACAAGTGTAGCTATCTGGGTTGATACGGAGATGCAGAGTTATACTGCCTGTTATCCTCGCTTTACTATAAAACAATGTCAGGATTTAGATTGAATTTCCTGGTCCAGGTGACCCTCTGTTGGGAGTCGGGGATGTGTTTCAGCAACTCCAGCCATGAGTGCCCTCCCCAGGGAGCTCACGGCCCATTTCGTGATTCACTCCAGGAGAGCTGTCACCACGAAGAGAGAGTCACTCCTACTCCTCTGCCCTCATGAATTCACATGAGGCTGCTGTGCCTGAGTCTGCTTAAGGAACACTGCCTATATTCATCAGACACACAGCAGTCTGAGGAGTTTTGCCTCCACGGGGCTCCAGCTCCCCGAAAATCTTACTGACTCGGCAAAGGTCTGCATCCCTTATTTGACAAACTAAACCAGGAAGTAATGATGCAATTTCTTAAAATGAATACATTTTTCCTCATCCTTTCCTTAAGCAAATTCTTTGCAAGTGACATGGGTCAAAATCAATTGCCTTCATCTTGTGCAAAAGAACACAAAAGGTGTAACGAAGCTTTCATATTCAGATTTAGTCAAACCAACTGGGGATCTTCAAGAATTAAATTCGTTCTTTGTGTTCTGCTGTAAATCAGAAGGAAACACTGTGTTTAGTGATACAGAGGGAATTTGGCACTGAAAAGGCTGACTGTAAGAAGGCCCTCATTTGATTTCCCACACTCAGTTTGCTAAAGTCTCATTATAACTTAAGCTAAACTAAACGATGCATTCTACATGGAAGGAGGCGAGCCGATTCTGTCCCTCATCGCTTACAATGGAATTGCTGATGAAGGATCTTTTCAGGGATGATTTGAACAAACATGTCTCCTCAAAATTACATTTGTATACTATCAATTAGCAAGAACAAATAGAATTTGAGGGAAACAATGTCACCAAGCTTATATTTTACCAACGTAATCGGGGGATGTTTTTGCCAAGTTGTAAAATGTTGATAATATATTTACTAAATAAAGTTTTCATGGTTATGTTAATATATTAGCTATATTGAAGTCATGCACTCGACCCGGGTTGCTTGTAACGGAAGTTACAGAAATAATGTAGTAATTCAAGGTCAAACCATACAACTTTGTTGCAAACTTAACCAAGTATCTCTCTTTCTCAAACTGCAAGTTTGTTGCAGGAATGCTGTAACAGCCATGTTGTTTTGGGAACAGTGATACATGTCGTTTTGGTATGAGGATGCGTTGGGAGAAGAACACGGACAGAATCGAAAAAGCAATTACAATTCCCATCACAACATGACTAGGCAAACAAATTATTCACAATTAATGTAATTTTAATGATATAGGGAGAAATATTGTTATTTTTTTAAAAACAAAAAAAGTCCACGACACGACTAATCTCTCCAATCACCTACTAAGGCGCGATGGGATTTCACACAACGCCGACCGTCAAGGCACCTCTTGCAGTGTTATTGCTGCAGCACAAGGTAACGTCAGCTCTGCAGAATGTCGGTTGCACTCCGTTTTTAGTATTACTAATGTACTCTTTTTATGTTGTAAACAGCAGAAGCAGCAGGTAAACCTACTGTTAATTCAACCTGAAAAAATGTTGGTTGCGCTTCCTGTACTCTTTTTATATTGAAAATAAGAGCAGAAAAAGTTAACCTCCTGGGGTCTGTTTCACAAAGCAGGTTCAACAAACTCTGAGTCTAACCCTGAACTCTGAGTTGATCTACTCTGAGATAGGAAACTCTGAGTTTTCGGTTCCAGAACAGCAGATTTGAGTTAGTTTGATCAACTCGGAGTAGTTTAACCTGGAGTTAAGCACGTGCACCACAAGTATAAAAAGACAGCATCAATGGAGCCCTGATTCGACGAGTCACCATGGCAACGGGGAAGAGGAGGGCTACGTTTTTCACCCCACTGGAATTGGAAATATTAATGCGCTCATACGGTGAGTTTGAGCACGTTTTTAGAAGGAAGTGTAAAACCGCTGCAGCAGCAAAAGAGAGGGAGAAGGCTTGGGAGAACATTGGCGCTCGGGTCAATGCGTAATTTTAAATGTAGTCCTTTGCAATCACAATAATATTACAGGGGGAAACTGCTTGAGTGGTAGCCTATTAATTTATTTAATTTAGGTGCAACCCTGGCTGAGAAGCGCACTTGGCTGCAGCTTAAGTTGAAACCTGTTTTGTTCAAACAGGTAAGACCTCGGCATAATCTCATGGGGGTAACTCATTTTGATCATGTTTTACATTGTAAATATTAAGTGGCTGTTTGACTGTACAGTTGTTTATCCCCAACATAATGCTGTTTTCACACACATAAATGTCTTCTCATCTATATCATGTTCTGTTAAATAATTAAGCCTATTTAAACTAACACAGACTTCTACTCAGCCAACAGAAAGAAAGCAGATGCCCGTACAACGGGTGGTGGCCCAGCACCGCCACCTCTAACGGAGGCAGAGGAGCTGAAAATGATAAAAATGGGTAGTAGCCGTTTCAGGGCGAGGCACACTTTTCTGACCGCTCTGCATACAGTTGCCTTGCTCAAGTGCTCTGCATCTCCGACGTTATATAAAAAACTCCCATTTGCAAAAAAAACGCAGCGCAACACACAATATCTGCTGGGATGTGAGAGCATGACTTCGGTTGGTAATGTTGGAAATGTAAGGACGGATTAGGTTGTGTATGTAAATGATGGACTGTGACGTGAAACGGTACCGCTCAAAAAGATAACTGTCTGGAAATGCAAGAACATCTATGTACGGTCTGATAATCGTCTCCCGACGAATATTTAATTCTCTGCGCAGTAATGCTGCACCTTCATCCACGGGATCATTATCAAAAGGACATGCCATGGTAGTGAAAATAGTCGCCCCCTAATATAACTTCTAATGTAGCCCTACTGACTGATTTTTGCAATGATTTTCTCAAAAAACAGACGGCAGAACTATACTACGCCAAAACTCGCCTGCTGACTGAATGAATGAGGAAATCAAATAGCGTGTGTGGCTGAAAGAGGGCGGAGACAGAGAGAAACTCGAGGTTTGTTGAGAAAAACCTGGTCCCGACCAGGTTAGTTTCACAGAGTATGTTACCATGGTAACTGACCGAGAGCTTAAGTTACCTCTCTCTGTGAAACAGGCTGGAGTTACCCCTCTTTCTCTGGTTTGAGTTACCTCCGTTTGTGAAACGGAAAACTCAGAGTTTCCCTCATTTCAGGGTTAACAGACTCAGAGTTTTCACTAAACCTGCTTTGTGAAACGGACCCCTGGTTGCACTTCATTCAAATAAAAGGTTAACACATTTGCCATGAATTGTTGTTTATTTGTTTATATCCATAATTAATTTAAACCTGATTCCCTTACAAGAAACAACAGGGATCTAGGAAACTTCACCTGTACTGTCCGGTATCCAGGTATTTATTTCACAGTCACAATGGTTGATCTTTTGGCTAAAAAGTTACTGAATCGGTTTCATGTCACTGTATCGTATCGGATCATATCGTTCTAAATCAGTGGTGTCAAACTGATCCAGTAAGGGGCCATGTGGCCAAGATTGTCCTTGAATCATATCGGCAACCACAAATCTTGATACAAATCGAATTGTTATTAAAATTAATCATTACACCCCTCCTGCTGATGCATTTAAATGTTAATGCATTTTAATGCATTTCGACATTCTCATGCACATGTGGACACGCATGCACATCAATACACTTAAGTCCTGCCCAGCACTGTGTTAATGATTGTGTCACGGACTAAAGGGCTGCCTGCCAGTCAATTGGCAGACTTCCTGTTGTTCTCTCCAGAGCAGGTTGTAACCTCTGCTGAGTGCACAGATGACAAACAGAAGGAACTATGGGTAGTTTACATCTTTCCGGTTCATTTATCTGCGAGACAGGGTCAACAGGATGCTTCACTTTCATCTCAGTCAGTGTAAAATGTAAAGTGAGACTGCAAATAATAAATTACCAGGCATTCCTTTATTTTATTGTTCTTATATGAAAATCTCTGATTCAAGTGACCAAAAAGCAGTGGAGCCATGTACTGTACCCACCAATCTGTATCTCTAACAGTGAATGGCAGGTGAATCATTTCACACATCCTACCTTGCTTTTTGTATAATGTTTGCACCACTGGCTGCTCCTTCCTCCGTGTTTTCACAGGGATTTTCCTGAGTTTGATAGATGCTGGCTGAAATTATGTGGTATTTTTCACATGTTGTCCAACAGGTTAATAGGTTTATTCTGCTTCGTTGGTCTAAAGATTCCAAGAAGGGTCTGTGTGTCTAAAGAGGAATTAAGCCATCGTTCAGCTGAGCACATCGCTGAGATGAGAGCAGCTCCTGACATATTTTTCTAGAGGATGTATACTTGACTGGCTGATTAGCCTTCAAGCTGTTCTTTTCAACTTCTAACTTGGACACTCGCCCATCCTGCCAATCTGTCAAGCTGCCGACTGCTGATGTATCTTTAGTTTCCTCCAGTGGTATTGCGGTAGAATGAATACAGGCCAACATTTTTTTTTCTTCTAAAAACTACCTGACGTGTCCTGCTGGATTAGTGGATCTTTTTCTGAACACGGCCTTGTTCAGTGGGAGGTGATCTTATTATCTGCAGTCTGTATATGGCGATGTGCACACATGGGTCTCTGCAACATGGGAAAGAGGAATTACATTTAGAGAAACCAACATTAACCCTTTATTGGGTTAATACATACATTTAATTTTCCATGTTGTGACAAGTATGTTGTTATGCTGTGGTTAGGTTAAGACACAAAAGCCTTTGGTTATGGATAGGAAAACATGCTGTTTTGGCTTACCTTGTCCTGTGACCAGAAATTGGAAACTGTCTTGACATCTCCTCAAAAGTACCTGTTGTGGTTGCCACAGACACAGCTGGAAGACGTCCCAGCGTCTTGTTAAAAATATCCAGTGGTATCATGTACACAGAGTGAAATGCTGTCTCAAATTTTGCTCTTGGCTTGGCAGGCATGTCGCCAGGCTGTCATGCACCACCATTTTCTCCACCTCCTGTCAGCTCATACTGTATGTATACATGTCATGTGAATGCAGCACAGCAAATATTTTAGAAATGTTTATATGACACTCATGACAGATATAAGATTAAACAGAGTGCCAGCACTTCACTCTGGCAAATTGTATGGTTAAAGCAGCATCGCTACCACCTTTTTTCAACAAAACCTTTACTTACTATGTAAATCCAGTATGTTACTGTTAATACGGGTAATGATTCAACAGAAACAGAAGAGCACAATATTGTAGAAGATCAACCATTTCTCTCTGAACTCTGTTGGAGCAACCGCCTTCCAAAAGAACACAGATGAGCTGGTCTGATTTGTTCTACAAGGGTTGAAATATAAGGATTACATCTTGACGTTTTTTTCAATATCACTGTTGGTACATGTTTTGTTTTTATTTATCGTTCTACTTCTATCTTGAAGAAAATCACATTTATGCATTTGTAAGATGTTTCACTTTCTAAGTTTTACATGTTGCTTTTCTCTAAAATTAGAGAGAAACAGCTTTTCATCATGTGAAGCCATTGAGTAGGTTTAATAGGACTGAATGGGACTCCACAGATGTTGTTGGGCCATTTAGTGGACATTCAGGTGAAAAGGAAGATACTGTGCTGCAGTATAGGAAATGTAGGATCCACTGGAATTAGGGACTGAAAATCAGGATCTTTGCCAACCTAACACTGCTCTCCTAACGCTGTGTTGCACAGATTTGGACAATTCTGTTTAAATCAGTCTGCTACATGTCCCTCAAATTTGAAAATGCTTTCAAATGAAATTGCCCTTTAATGGACATCTAGTCTGTTTGGTGGAGGCCCATATTTAAAAAAAATGTGTGATCAATTGAAAAAAGGTTAACAACAGTAGAGGCAAAGATTAGTCATGGTGCCTGCAACTTATTTGTTCCTCACAAAACATCTCTAAGATATACAAAACATTTTTTGAATAAGCTAATTCATGTTATCAGTTCTTTAACATTTGTGATAGAAACTCAGTCCAGCCTGTTGCCTGTATGTGCTTATCTGGATGACCCGAACAAAGTTGGTAAGTGTTGTGTAATCCAGAGGAAGGAAGTGAAAAAAAAAAAAAAAATCAAATCATGTCTGCCTGGTCCCCATGTGGTCGCAGTGGGATGAAGGGGGAGGAGGGCTGTGTTTTTGAGGTGACACATGGTTTTTCTCAGCGCAGACAGATCAACATCTCTCTGGCCTTCTCGAGTCTCCGGGCGAACAGCTGAGACTGGACTCATTTCCGGAGCTCCATCTTCGCCCGCCTTGCCCTTCCCTGCTGCCCTCCCGACGTGATTTGTGTCTGATCTCAAATTTTCAGCATGCCTCATTAGAGCAAAGGAGAAACTAGTGACCTTGGAATTAAAATACTCTGACTGAATCTCAGGTGTCTCAGAGGTTTTTTTTTGTTGTTGTTTTCGGTCATGATGTTTCTTCTTCTTTTCCCCTTTATTAGACAGTGAAAGCCTGTGAATGACCCAAAATATGAGATGAGAGAAACATGCAACTAATGTCTGAAGGGAAAATGACCATACTAGGCATTAACACAAATTGTATGTGTGATAAGCATTTTTAACACTAAAACTGCTATTTGCATCTACTACCAAAATGTTTTTTGACAACTGCTTTCTTAATTTCAGCAAAATAATGTTACATTTGATACTAGCTACATGTTATCAATTATAATTATTAAAATATAATGAAAGCAAAATCATTTGTAAGTAACAATATATACATGAAATGGCTCGTAACGGCCAGAATATAAAGTGGAGTCAGAAAAATTGCATGCTTCTGAAGTTGACATGCGAAAAAATTCATCAATCAGTCAGCTTCAAAACCTAGAAGTGCCAGTCTAAGCACAAAGTACACCATATGCTTACACATGAAGCAGACATCAATGTACTTTTTTTGTGCATAAGCATGAAGAAGCACGTACACAGATACACACACACACACGCACACAGCAAGAAGCAGGGGTGGATAAATCTGGTCGGCTTTCTCAGAAGTGTCTGTGGCCCGAGACATGCATCAGGGCCATCCAGTCTGAATCTCCAGCGGCGCTGAAGGTCCCAACAGATGGCCAGCTGCTCCATCACACCCTGCACCCTAGGCCACACTGATTTAGCAACACGGAGATACTCCAAACGGCCACATGGGGAGCTAACATCACTCTAATCAGTGTTGAGCTATCGTTATTACAAACTCATGCTGTGCAGCCAAACTTCCAAACCCATAGATATTTATTTGAAGTTCCAGTGATGAGTCTGAAGTTTCTACCAGATATTTTAGTCTGAGGAGTCATGAAGTCAGTCAAATGGTGGAAAAGAGTGGAGTTAAGGTGCCATCCTAAAAGCAAATAGAAAGTGCTGCTCCTAGCTGAAAACTGCAGCGAAAACATTTGCTCAGTGATGAAACATTTAATAGATTTCATCCACTCCTACTACTACTGCACAGATATCATTTCTGTACATCAAGTTGAAGCTATAGTGAGCTGCTAGTTCGCTTAGTATAAAGACTGAAAACAGGTGGAAACATCAAACCATACTTCTGACCAAAGGTAACACAATCTGCCTCTTGCCAGCACTTGAAGTCACCTGCTTCGCCCATATCTATACAGTAAGCTCACATATAACCTCTTTTTAACCATATAAACATGGGATCTGTTTTGATTTCACTTATTTCATCCAACTATCCAACTAAGGGGAAATAGAAAACTTTACAACCACCCTCCCTCTGTGTGGTATTACAGGTGGCGCTGCTGTCAGAAATGTAGTGTTAACTAAATGTCCGAAACAAAACACAACACCACTGTCAATGCTTTTAAAAGGCATAGTAAACATCATTACACAATACACACAGTTATATTAATAAGCAGGCAGGTTTTGGTACTCACTAAGACCTATGGCTTTTAACATAAATATAAACAAAACTCTAAGAAATTTGTGAAAATCCATGTTAGTAAAAAACTTCCACTTTGCCAAAACAATCCATCCACCTCACAGCTGTTGCTTGTCAAGATGCGGACAACAAGATCAGTGCACAGGTGCTGGTTGTGTTAAAGGGGCCTCTCTACAATGTGCAGTTTAATCACACAAAACGATGCAACAGATGTGGGAAATTTTTGGGGTATGTGCAGTTGGCATGCTGCCTGCAGGAATGTCCACAGGAGCTGTTGCCAGTTAAGTAAATGTTAATTCCATTACTGCATGCTTTGTCAGCGTTGTGTAGTACAGTTATAAATGTAATTTCTCAAGGTAAAACTTGACATGTTAGCACCAATCATGCTGAAGCGCACCTGTTAAGTGGATGGATTATCACGAGAAAAAGTGAGAGAAATAAAGCCTTTGTGTGCACAAAGAAAATGTCTTTAATCATTCATAGTGACAAGTGGAAAATTTGAGTTAAAACTCAAGTGTTGTATTTATGTTTTTGTAGAGTAGTTTGCTTACTTGCTCGTTAAGACTGAAGCTGATAATGCTTTATATGGTGCAATGAAACATCAGTGTTTCCCATGCAGTGGCCTACATACTTGCCCTTACCAACTCCCTCTCTCTCTCTCTCTCTCTCACATACACACACACACACACACTAATCAGTCCTGCCTGTGTGCGTCAGCATTGTCCTGATGACATATGCAGCAGTATCGCTAAACTAAAGAGAGATTTGGGTGACGTCTTTATCTTTTAAACTACATTTAAATCCCATCTTTTCAGATCAAAAATATTGTATGTAGTGATAGGAACAGTTAAGTGTTAAAAAGTTACTTACGTCTCACTCCTTGTTATGTCTCTTTCACATAGAGCAGGTGTATGCCACGTGCTACAGTGTGGCAGAGTTACATAGATAATTAAAATCAAGTAAATCCTCCTGTGGTCAAACTTTGCTGAATTTTCAGTGAATATACAGAGAACATTAAGATTTGTTTTAGGAGAAACAAAATCCCAATCCTAATACACACAAATAAGCCCTACACCCCTGTTGTAAACATTCATGCCAAAGTCTAGGGTGACCCGATACTTGCTGGGATGGAAGGGCAGGCTGAAGTGTTGGGGCACTGTCTTGTCGTCTCATCTTTGAAAAAAAAGTTGTTTTATTCTGTCACAGGTACCATTATGGAATTTTATACTTCATGGAAATCTCAAGGACTCCTGTCAACAAATCATCATAATCTGTAAATCATTTTTTTCCTGGCTATAGCTGAAATTCCACCAAAGTCTGACCACAGAAGGATTTTATTTGAGTTGTTTTCTCCGTGTAATTCTGCCACACCGTTGCATGTAGCATACACCTGCTCTATATAAAAGATATAAGGATGACAAGGAGTGAGACACAAGTAACTTTTTCCTCATAATAGGAAGTGATCCGACATTTACAGACATGCCCCCGGAGAGTAGTTTGGAAAGGTCAAACCACTGCAACACCAGTGGAGGCCCGCTTGCGTGAGTGTCACATTCCACCAAATGAACAGCATAATGCCGTGCTCTCTGATTCAGCACTGCGCTAAAAGGTTACAACAAATGAACAGTTTAACACCAAATTCATTTATCTGTGCGATTGCAAAGGTTGCTCCAGCTTCATGGGACCGTTGCATATCATTAGCATGTGCGGGGAACGTGTGGCATTGTGTACAATTACAAAAGAACAATTAGCATTTATATAGGTTCCGAGTGTGGCGGGGGAAACATGATTGCGATAACTGCAGGAGAGGTAAAGGCTGGGGTCTGATTACCACCATATGTGGGACCTAATGAGAGCACTCAATTATGTCCCACTTTTGTTTTTTATTCCACATTACAGACCAATTAGCATATGTTGGTGAACATGAGAGCTAATAGTTTGGAATGAGAATTAGATGAAGGAAAGAATTTAAACTTTCACAGCTCTTCATTTCTTATTCAGCAACGTCGTCGCTGAGGTTGTGATTCACGCTCCGTTGTGCACGAGTGGCACAATCAGATCCTTTCCAGCTGCCCACAGTCTCAATTCCATTCGATCACTCCTCCGGCTTGACCAACACACTAATGGGGGGATAAATGCCAGTCCATTTCCCTTACCTGCGTCTTCCTGGGAGGGCACAGACAATCATCATTCGTCTCCTGATGGGGGGTTGTCTGGGCCTCTCATGTGGCAGATAAGAGCATAGGCAAATAAACTGGGAGAGTGAAACGTGTAATGCCATGCGGCCGTCTGGCATATGAAGAAAGGTCCCAAAATGAGTGTCATCAAAACAAGTCACCAAAATCGTATTCCGTCACCTTCCCCCCTTCCCAGACCAGACGTCAACGTGGTCAGAGTCATGGCTGTTTGATCTCTAAAAGAAGAAATTAGCTGAGGCTGAAGGTGCAGAAATGATATTTACACTCTGCCATAGGTCACTCTGCCAAAGGGAGAGAGAATCAGAGTGAGGAGTACAAAGCTAACTTCATTCGAACGACTCCCCCTGGTTGATGTGCAGGATCTGAGTCGAGTTCCCTCTAAAGTCTGCCGAAAAACTTTCAGTCTGAGGGCAAAATACTGAGTCACATTGTTAAAATATCTGAACAGTTTTGTTTTCAGGGTTTTAAGGTCAGTGTGAGCCAATCTATGTGCACGCTGTCTCCCAGACTGACACTGTATCTAATAAGCTCAGCTGGACTTGAAATTAAGCTGTTATCCTGCTTAATCCCTTTTATCTCACTGTCCATTCTGTATCACACATGAAATGAAATGCAGAGCCTTTTAGAAATACTCAGGTCATGAGTCAAATTCCCAATCATAATACACCCCGTGCATCTACAAATGAGCCCTACCCCTGGTTTTGAACGTTCACACCCAAAGGGTCAGGTGTCCAGATACTAGGGTGAAGGGTAGTGTGAAATGTTAATGTTAGAGCCTCAAAATATTAGAGCGTCAAAACATTGGCTCTGTCCAAATGTAACTAAATCTGCCTACCAACACCCCTAAAGCTTATTAATTAACATATATTGTTTGTTTAATTTGTACAAAAAGTGAGGAGGGACTAGTCACCCACAAGACTACACCTAACACCATGACAGAGATAGAATGTATTTAAGGTAACTAGTGAACTTTAAGGGGAGCTGTAGGTGGGGTTTGTTATCTGTGGATAGAACCAGGCTAGCTGTTTCAAGCTGTTTCCAGTCTTCATGCTAAGCTAAGGTAACCAACTGTTGGATGTAGTATAATTTCAACTGTACAGACACGTCTCTGGTACTGATGTTTTCATATAATTCCTGGTAAGATAGTAATAAATCCCTTTCCCAAAATGTCTGTTTTAAAAATGTTTAAATTTCGTAATGTACTGAACTCATACTGCAAAATACAGACGTTGTATATGTTTTCATTTGTACACTCTGAGTGATGCTAATAACCCTACATTTGCCGAAAAAGAAAGAGGACATAATAGCAGTGTATTTAGTGTTATGAACGATGCACGGTGGAACTGGACCCAAATGGAAGACACGTCAACACAGAGTCAAATTTAACCTGCAGGGAGATAGCCATGCCCACCAACTCACAGAAAGACAGACACAGAGCAGGGGAAAAAACATGCAGGATCACACAGGGGAAAACAGACAACGGGCCTCCCTCCACTGAAGGTGATGTTGGATAGAAGGAACCGCTATCTCTGACTCCTGGGCAGGGAAGAGAGGGGGTGAGTAGCCTAGAGACGCCTCGAATGGCGACATACCTATAGTGTAGCAGGTGAGGGAATTGTGCGCATATTCCACCCAGATCAGTTTAGAGCTTCAAGACGAGGGGTTCCGAGCACATACACAGCAAAGGGTGGTCTCCAAGTCCTGGTTGGTTCTCACCGTCTGCCCATTAGATTGTGGATGGTAACCCGAGGACAAACTCACAGTGGCCCCCTGTGCCCGGCCAAACACCTTCCAAACTTTGCATGTGAGCTGCGGACCCAGGTCCGACACAATGTCCATCGGTATCCCATGGATGCGGAAGAAGTTATCTACGACGAGCTTTGCCCTCTCCGTGGCTGGTGGAAGCTTGGGAAGGGGAATTAAATGAACCATTTTAGAGAAACAGTCCACAACAGTCATAATGGTGTTGTTTCCTTCCGAGAGAGGTAGATCGGTGACAAAATCCAGGGGCTATGTCAGACCAAGGCCGACCGGGCACTGGGAGAGGGCGGAGGAGGCCTGTTGGAGGACTATGAGGAGCCTTACTTCTGGTGCCACCAGAAGCGTGTGCGTATAAGAGACAGTGTCCTGGTGACTCCTGGGTGCTATGAGACTCGCGAGGTGTTGCCCCACTGAAGAACCTGGGAGCGAGCACAATCGGGGACAAACGAGCACCCCGGTGGTGGTCCACCGGGGTGCTCGTTTGTCCCCGATTGTGCTCGCCTCCAGGGTTGGTGACAAGTGCTTGTCTTACCGTTGCCCTGATCTCCCAGGTCAGTGATGCCACCAAACAGGAAGTGGGTAGGATAGTGTCAGGTGAGGCTGGTTCCTCCTCCACAGGACCAAACTATCTGGAGAGAGCATCTGGCTTGATGTTCTTGCTGCCCGGACGGTAGGTGAGGGTGAAGTTGAAACGGCCGAAGAACAAGGCCCACCAGGCCTGACGGGAGTTCAAACGCTTGGCTGTCTGGATGTAGGCAAGGTTCTTGTGGTCAGTCCAAACCACTAAAGGTGTCTCTGCTCCCTCCAGCCAGTGTCTCCATTCCTCCAATGCCAGCTTCACAGCAAGTAGTTCCCATTTGCCAAACTCATAGTTTCTCTCAGCAGATGATAGTTTTCTGGTGAAAAATGCACAGGGATGTTATTTTTCAACACCTGCCGGGGGCTGTGAGAGCACCGCTGCTGCTCTGACGTCCTTCTTGGTCTGCTGCTGAGCAGACCACTTTGTATCCCAGAAAAGTTCAGACAAGGCGTGAAAGACGCACTTCTCGGCTTTCACGTACAACTTGTTCTCCATTAACCTTTGGAAAACCTGGCAGACGTTGATAATGTGTTCATCAAGTTTCCTGGAAAAGATGAGGATGTCTTCGAGGTAAACAAACACTGACCGGTTAAGTAGATCTCTGAGGACGTCCTTTACCATAGACTGGAAAACTGCAGGAGCGTTAGTAAGACCAACAGGCATCATGAGGTATTCAAAATGGTGGAGACAGGTGTTGAAGGCTGTTTTCCACTTGTCTCCCTCCTTTATCCGGACCAGCCTGCTGGTTGAAAATGGGGCTCCAGGCAACAGGTCTTTTTGGCAGTCATAAAGTCGATGAGGTGGTAAGGATAGGGCCTTCTCCTTACTGAACACCTCAGCCAGGTCATGATAGGTGGGAAGCACAGAGGACAAGTCTGGAGGTTCTGGGGAGAGAGAACCGGGGACACTGGTGCATCTGATCTGAGCTGATCTGAGATACGAGGAATAGCGGTGACTGTTCCAGCTAATTATTCTCCCTGCTACCCAATCAATAACCGGGTTGTGACTGAGGAGCCACGGGAGACCGAGTACCACTAGGGCATTTGTAGAGGGCATAATGTGGAAACCAAGTAGCTCATAATGGTTACCAGCTAACAACAGGGGAATGGGAACAGTTTCATGGGAAATGTGAGCTAAAACTTCGCCATTTAGTACATTGACCACTAGAGGTGTGTCAAGGGGGATGTTAGAAATCTAGTTCTGCCTAACCAGTTTGGTGTCTACGAAGTTAGAATCATAGAATAGAATAGCATCAAAATTAACTCTCATACGGGTGATAGCTGGAACCACAGAACGACTCACCAGAACCCCGTCTGAGACTGGTGAGACTGGGCATTTAACCAATGGGGACAGGAGGCCAGTTGATGTTTGGGTTCCCCACAGTAGATGCAAAGTTTCTCCTTGAAACGCCGGTTCCGTTCCTCAGGGGTAAGGCAACTACGGCCTAGTTGCATTGGTTCTTCCTTGGTAGACACAGGGGAATGCTTGACACTGGAGAAAACAGGCTGATTAGAGCACCTGAGAGCTGAGTCATTGGTTGGAGTAACTGAGGCAGCCCTGGCTGGGGAAAAAAAACTCCTTTATCTGTGTCTCTCTCTAAGCCTGTTATCTATCTATCATATGGCTAAAGAGATTAATGCTTGCAGACTACTGACTCGTACTTCCCTACCAAACTGTCCTTAACTTCCTCATTTAACCCTTTAAGAAAAATGCTCTGTAAGGCCCTGTCATCCCATCCTACTTCAGCTGCCAGAGTGCGGAATTCCACTGAATAATCTGCTGCGCTTGTGGAGCCCTGACGCAAACTAAGCAGCAGATTACTGGTGTCGCTGCTAGTAATGGGGTGGTAGAACACAGAGGTAATTTCAGTAGTGAACTGTTGGTAGGTTGAATTGATGGTTAGCGGGTTATTCCAGAAAGCTGCTCCCCAACTCCTGGCTCTGCCTGTGAGTAATCCCAGCACATATCTATCTTTGTGGTGTCGTTAGCATAGGTGAGTGGCTGCTGAACAAAAACATGAGTGAACATTGGAATAAAAATGTCTTACACACTCCCAGGCGACCATCGTATCTTTCAAACAAAGGGTTTGCGGGGCTGGTTATTACTCACGAGAAATGCTGGCGGAGGTGAGGAGATAGGCGGAACAGGAGTAGAGTGAGTGGCAATGGCGTCCTCTGAGTGAAACAAACAATTCAAATAATCCAGGACAGGGCTGGCAGGAAACAGGCAAGCAGGCAGGCAGGTGAGTTGGCTTAAGCAAGCAAATGAGGCGAACTGCGACAAAAGGGCACAAGGAATGGTTAGCTGCACAAGCTAAGGACACTGTAAAAAAAACGGCCTTAAAGGGAGCCAGGATCTGTTGTTTAGTGCTGATGATTGCCACCTGGCTGCAACCTGCCCACCAACTCACAGAGAGACAGACACAGAGCAGGGGAAAAAACATGCAGGATCACAAACAAGGGAAAACAGACAATGACACAAGAGATGATGCCATCATGACATTTAGTCACACACACACATGCACTGTTAGGTGATGACAGAGAGAATAAATTCAGGTAATTTTGTGCTGAGTCATTCTGGTTACGTGATCTATTAGGTGAAAATAAAACAAACATTACTCATGTTCTCATTCAGTCTTTGAGCATTTGCTCACCTTTCTTGCCTTTTTATCGTGCATCTTTCATCTTGCTGCACCTGTATCTTTATGTATTTCTCCAGCCTGTCTGATACACCTCTCTTTTGATAAAACTGTTCACTTTTGAAAACAGAAGGGCAGACAGAAGATACATAAATCCAGTGCGGCTTCGACACTGTCTGGACGTTTTTCAAGTGATTCAGATTTCGTCTTTTGAAATTGTTATTGAAGTTCTTGGAGTTGTGAGAGATTTATTAGAAAATATGTTATGATTTGGACTGAAGGATCCAAACAAGATATTTTTTTATTCCTGGATATTTCCTGTGTATCCCAGTGTATGAAATGTAAATACTCAGACTCAGCAATCTGTCTCCATCCTCTACCTTGCTGCAGAGCATTTCTTTCTCAACATGTTTTTCAACATATGCCTAAAGGAAACATCTTATGCCATAATTCTGGGTTATTTTGGGTTAAAACTGGAATAGGTTAATATACTTTAATGCTAAAAAACCCAAAATGCATCAGTTTTCTCATATTGTCCAGTATTCCCCCTCCTCAGAGTGCTAGAGTAAACAGAGTGGCGACATCCCATAGACCTCCTTTGTAAAAAATGGCGGCACATTTTACCGCCTACTTCCGGGTTGGAGCTCGGATTAGTTCCAAACACTGTCATTTGGGCGCTGGACCTCATTCAGTTACATTGCTGCGCATTGAATAGTTCCAGAGGTAAGTTGCTGAAATGTCGACCTCTTCTGAATTGTCAACTGTCTATATTGTATCAGAGGCCCTTTGTGATGCTTATATTGGTCTTCATTTGTATATGCACAGCGTAATTATCTATATTTTATCTTGGTTGTTACAACCAATTTTCAAGCATTGCCTGCTAGCTAGTTAGCTAGCGCGACTTCGCCAGCTGTGAAGGTAACGTAATAGTCCGCAAATGAATCACTAGCAACTTTTATATTAATGATGTTTGGTAACTAACAAGCAGGATTTACATGTATTATCAAGGGGTTTTATTTATTTTGGCTTTTATCTGCTGAACCTGACCGTGTCAGCCATCGTTAATGTGTGTGATATAAGACTCGTTCTAGCTGCTAGAACTAGTAGAAATAAGGGGGCGTATGTGATAAATATTTCATTTGATATTCCATTGAATTTTGGGACAAACTTTTTATTATGTGACGTTTTGTTGGCTGCACTTAATTTTTTGTACTGTTCCATGTTCAATTTAACATGGTTACTCTCTTTCATATAGGCTACTGCGCTTTATTTTAAGCGGCTGCTGCTGGTGGTGACGGCGGCTGACAATGGTGGCGGTGGCTGCTGCTAATGGTCTGTCAATTGGCTGCTAATTTAGTCCTCCTCCTGAGTTTTGTTTTCCATTGGGTTCTTCATGGTTGCGGTGTCATGGATCACCTGCCCCTGGTTTTTGTTTTTCTTGTTCACACACACAAGCATCTTGTTGTCTATCATTGTTTAATAAAAAATACTTTCTTTAAAAACCTTCATTTGTATCAGCCATCCTTACATTGATGTCTCAATAACTGTAACATAAGTTACAAGTGTTTTATTGTTAAATACTTAAGTTACTTGGGTTGGGTTACGAGAAAAATCTTAATAGCTCTGCACTTTTATTCTGTAATAGTTTTGATAATATGTGTATGGCTTAATCCTAAATATTCTAGTAATATTCTTAGTCTTAACATGATCATGGTTCACGTTGTGGTCCTGGGGGTGGCCACTTTCATCAGAAGAAGTGAGCTAGCTGCTGAGTGGATGCTGAACGGACCACGGCAGACCTCTTAGTGCTACCACGAAGGTAAGCTAATGGCTGACTCGGAATTTATAAGCCAAATCACGATAATCAATAATACAGGCCAGTTGTGCTGAAATGAAAATCATGAGACGTCTATCATCAGATGAATGATAATGAAAAGAAAAGTTAAAAATGAACACTAAGCTTTTCCCTCCAAAAATGTTTACCTAAGTAATACACAGCTTTTCATTTTCACCCTGCCTCTCAAAATGCAAAACTGACATTAATTCATTGGTCCCAAATAATTTTCACGAACAAATGACCGGCCGTGTGTAACGTTACTGTGGCCGCCGCCTGAAGTAGAGAGGTGAACAGCGTATTCGCGTAGCAGTAAGTTTAGAGGGGAAGTGAACTTTCTGCAGCTTGTGTGTTACAGTCGCCACCCTGTGGTGTTCAGAGGATAAGACACTGAAGGACTGACAGTCAGACTGCACTCAGTGCTGGAAATAAAATATTAAGATTTGATACGCCAGCTAGCGCATTAATTCACAGCGGTGAACAGTCAATTTGACTGGAACTACTTAGTAGGTGTCCATATATCAGGGGTTAATGGACACCCTGCAGCCAATCAGAATCGAGTATTCCCCCAGACCATGGTATAAAAGGACGTAACCTACAGTAACAATGGAAGCTAGCAGCGTCATCGGATGGACCCAGCCCGAGCTGTTTGAGCCATCAGAGCCAGAAACTGACTGTGAGTCAGACACTGATAGTGCTCAGCCTCGTTCCTCACAGTCCATGTTTTACATTACACACAAACGTAAACCCCCAGTCTGCATATAATTCCTTGTCGTAGCTATTGGTGCACATAAAATGTTACCTGTAGATTATCATTGTGCTGTCAGATGGACTCCGCTCAGGGAATGAGGCCAAATCATGTCATGATTAAATGCAATAACATTTGCTAACATTACATAGGCATGACAGGATGCACCATTTAAAATCACTTTCAGGATTTGCACCTTCAGCAAAATGCATTTAATTGGCCAAATGTACAATATTTATAACATACATAAGCACACACTTACACTAATAGCTTAGATCTGGCCCAAAAAAAATCAAGCCTGACCCGACCCGAGCCCGTGCAGTGATGCCGGTAACTCTAATCTGACCACTTTTTTCAGTGAGGAGTAATCTAACACTGTAATATTTCCAAACCACTAATCAGAATAAAGTTACTTATTCAAATCACTGTGCGTTACTATTATTTTTGTCATTTTCCTTAGTAAAAAATATAAATTTTTGCTTTCTTCTTGCATCTCGGGGAGTGACGTCACGTGCGCAAGAAGTCACGTTTTTAGCACGAGAACACTCACTCAGGTGTAAAACCATGCAGTGGCACAAACAACATGGAGGGAGGAGAGAGATTCGCCTTTTGTAGCAGGAAATACAGTCATTATTTTGAGTTATTAAAACAAAACACACACACACAAATGCTTGATCAAGGGCCGGCACGACCCGGCCTGAGGATATTGACGGGAAATATCGACCCGACCCGCCCGCGGCCCCGGTCGGGTCAGGGTCGGGCTCGGGCAAAGAATCTAAACTCTACTTACACTCCCTGGAGGGCATGTAATGCCGGATGAGAGACCTGTTGTCGGCGGGACGGTCGCAGGCGGGCACATAATGCCGGCGGTGGAGATGAGAGCATGCGCTGTCGGCGGGACGGGAGGATGCAAGCCGGGGACGGGGAATGTATTTATACCACTTCCGCAGCAGGGCCAGGTTTATGCAAATCATGGCCGCGTTACGTAACGCGGCCATGATTTTGAAACACAGTTTGTGAGCCTAGCTCCAAAATTAAATTCCAAATGGTTGAATGGCTTTTTACATGTTTTAAGGAAATACATTTATGACCTTTTTAATGTGTTTAGAAGAAAATGGCTGAATTTGCTTTACATGGACTTTAACATAAATGTAATGATGCACTAACAGCTGATAAAGTACTTGGGGGTGTGGTTTTTTTTGTATTTACGGTTCAATAATGCAATTGCTGCTGTCCGTCCCATAGAAGAACATTACAGCCAGCCTGTGTTTTGGAACTATTGGGGCTTTCATGAACCACGTGACTGCCCCGGCGGCGACATCACAGAGTGTCATAACTCTTTCTCTCTATGGCACTGCCCCTCCTGAATACCTAGTCCCCTGTGATTGGTCTGCTTGCACATGTCTTAGCCCGCATTGCTAACAACAACAGAGCAGCTGTGATAAATTAATTTGTATATGCTTATCAAGCTTCAAGGCAAAAAATACGCAAATGTTTGACATGATGACGTAGTGTGATGTCACAAAGTCACAGAGTAAAAGGTGAGACTACTGATGAGGCGTTTCAGGCACATCGGGAGCGGTGTTTTCTTTGGCAGAGGGGAGATTAAGTCAGTGCAGTTTAGACTTTTTGGACCTTTTACATGAACATGAAACAACAAGAAAGATAATCGCAGGTTACTGCTAGAAGGCTACGTACACAACAAAAACATCTAAAAGGATACATTTAACTCCCAGCTGCTGATTATCAGATTAGTCCTCACTCGTTTAAAATCAGTAAGACTTAATCTAAAAATCAATACCTGATGTTGACCCGTAATTGTACAGGTCTTTTCTCGGACTGGCTCTTGCCTTTGATTGCGGATCTGAAGTTGATTTTCATTGTTACATTAAACATCTTTCAAGGGAAACACATATTTAGCAAGGTCACATCCAAACATTGCGATATGAGGTCTATAGCATGTATTATTTATATGTGCTTTACACCAACATCAGTTCAAAAAAGAGCACAAATACAAGGCGCATACAAGATATTCAACAATTAGATTCACATGCATAAGGCATTCAGCAAGCAGTAACCAGCCAGAGCAAAACCTCAAAATGTTGTCACTTTGTATGCTGAATGACATTTGTGTTTAAAGAAAACATGTAACCCAGGAGGGATTTCTTTGAGGGTTTGTGTGTCATCGGCGAGTTTTCTCATGTCTTTGGGGTAATACAATTCCCCGGCGAGCTCTGCAGATAGTCTGCTGCTTTTAGTTTACAGAGCTGACCATCCAGCAGAGCCCTAAGAGTAATCAATGTAAGACCTTTTACTGAGTCATTACTCAACATTTGGTTTAGAGTCACAAGTGTGGGAAAACGCAGAGCTCCACAGAGAGTGACAGAGGTCATCCCGCCGAAGTCCACGGAGGCTGGCGGGGACTATCGATCCGCCTGATTTTGATTTCACACAGAATGAGGAGCGTGACCTCCATTTGACAGTATCGTATCTGTCACATGGGATTAATCTGCCTCTTGAGGGAAGAAGGTGGACCGATAATCATTAAACCAGAACTCCTGAAAGATGGAACATGAAAGACTCCAGTGTGTAAAGTGTGTAAATAGTAATGTCCCCAAATAAGTCTGTAATCAAATGAGATGATTGATGAGGTGATTGGTATCCTCAGTTGCTTTTGCTGTTTCTCAGCACACACAACCACACGGTGAAAGTTAGACTTCACTTCATTTGTTTTTTACCATTGACAGAACCTTCCATGGCATTGTTTTGCAGTTTGCATGTGTAACTCACTTCAAAGGGGGCTCCATGTAACAATATGTGAGCGGATTGAAATGTGACGTTATTTAAAGCTGCTGGACTGTGGATTTCTTTATAAAGGACTGGGCTCTGATATTCAGTGACAGTCCAAAGGACGTGTCTTTATGCACGTTTGCCAGTGCCTTGTCTCAGTGCCTGTCTCCACTCCGCTAACAGAAAGCAGCAGTGGATAATGTCTGAGCTACCTTCCACCACTGCTATTTTGTAACAAAAACATTTCCTCATACCTAAATTACCCCTGCGACATCCACTGTTCCCAAAACAGACCGTTACAGTGTAACTGCGACAGGCGTACCAGACCTTCATCACTCATCACAGTTTGGTTATGTTTAGACAAGGTAACTACTGGGTTAGGTTTAGGAAAACGTATGGTTTGTCATGAAAATATCACAGTAACTTAAGTTACATATGTAAGAAGTGTCTCTTACATTATGTATGTGACGTAGTTTATCAGTTAAAAGGCCTAAATACTGACCACTGCCGTGTTCAGTAACCTTTACTGTGACAGGAGTAGATGGGCATTTGTTGCAAACTACTTTTGGATACCATGGATTAATGTGTGCTATATTTTCATGAACAGAACTGTGAGTGTTGGATTGAGTGGAAATCAATAACAGTGTGTGTGCGTTCAGAGTAATGAAGGAACATCTCACCGAGTTCAACACTGTGGCTCATTGATGTGTTTTTGGAGATCAATGGCACAGAGGAAGAAGATGTAGCAGCCCCTCAGCTGCACATGCAATACCTGTTAGTAGGGATGTCCCGATCAGTGTTGGGAGTAACAGCGTTTTAGTATAACGGCGTTACTAACAGCGTTATTTTTTCAGTAACAGAGTAATCTAATTAATTACTTTTCCCATTGTTGCAACGCCGTTATTGTTACTGAGAATGTAAAGTGGCGCGTTACTACAATTTGGTTGAATGAAGCACGAGGTGTCAAGCTTTGGCTACATCAGCTGCCTGGAGAGAGCAGGAGTGGGGATGATGATGACACCGTTGCAAATGCGATGATGATTGGCTGGGTGGGCGGATGCCCTGCTCACGCTGTCTCACTGCACGCTCTGACTTCCACCTATGACTACCTCTGAACACACAGGACAGCGACAATGGCGACGAGCCAGGGAAATACAAAGCGTTCTCAAACTTGAATTACAGGCACTACTTCTCCCTCGTTGAAATTAAAGCCAAGAATGTATATGTATCATGCACGCTATGCCCAGGAAAAAAGAGTTTATCCACGTCTGCCTCAAGCAACTCTAACCTTATGAAGCACCTCACATCTACACATGCTAACACGACACTTGTTGCTGCTGCTAACCCAACCCCAAGCCCAAATGCAGCTAGCGTGAGCTCCAGCGGAGGAGACGGACTCTGTTAAAACAAGCAACGCTCGATTTTTCGGGTCAGCAGCAGGTGACCAAGGCCGAGCTGAACACATTGATTGCAAGGTATGTTGTTGAAAACATGCTACCCCTGTCCACTGTGGAGTCTGAGTCATTCAGAGCTATTCTTGCTAAAATACCAATACGAGGAGGAGGAAGGGGGGTTTCCCCATGCCAAAACACTTTTGCTAAATTCATAGACAGTGAATACAAAACAATTAATATTGAGCTCAAAAAGTCATTGGAGGAATTAGAGTACATTTCAACTACAGCAGACATCTGGACTGCCCACAATAAAAGTTACATGGGTGTGACAGCACATTGGATCAATCCAAATAACATGGAAAGAGAGAAAGCAGCTCTTGCCTGCAGACGGTTTAAGGGGCATCATACTCATGACGCCATTGCAGTTGAGCTTGACAATATACACTCAACATATGGGATAACACACAAAATCACAGCAACAGTGACAGATAATGGGTCTAATTTTGTTAAAGCATTTAAGCGGTACCAGCCACTTGAGGAGAGTGATTCTGAAGACAATGAAGATGACGTGACATGTACAGACATTAATGATGCTCTGCATGCAACTGATGATAATGATGGTGATGTTGTGATCACTTTGCCCCCCCACAAGAGATGTGCATCACACACACTAAACCTGATTTCATGCACAGATGTTGACAAGTGGCTGCTGTCAAATCCTGCGACATAGGCTGTTTACAGAAGTGCTACTGCCAAATGTACAGCCCTATGGAACAAGACTAGTCGATCAACTTTGGCTACTGAAACAGTTGATGAGTTGGTGTCAAAAAAGCTGCTTTTACCTTGTACAACGCGATGGAATTCCTTCTATGATGCCCTGGCTCAAATCTGTGAAATATCCATGGTAGACCTTAAGACCATCTCCTCCAAATTAGGACTGACAGCAATAATAGAAAGGGAACACCAGTTTTTAAAGGAGTACTGTACTGCAATGAAGCCCCTTACAGTTGTTTTAGATATACTTCAGGAAGAAGACAACTCTTTTCATGGTACACTCCTACCAACGATGGAGACATTAATGCTGAAGACAGAAGCCCCTAAAAGTGGCCTTAATACTGAGGGACCTTCCTGACGCCATAGTCACAGTAAGAACTTGAATTGAATATTTTATTATTTATTAAGTGAACATTGCTGTAGTACTCATAATAATAAATACTACTACTACTAATTGTTATAATAATTATAATAATAATAATAATAACACTGATTTGTGTGGATACATACATTTAATGTGATTATTCTTATCATTTCAGGCTATCAAAACCAGATTTTGCTGATGTCCTGGGAAATGAAGAGGCTATACTTGCTGCCATAACTCTTCCAAAATTCAAACTTCGCTGGCTGCGGTCACAGGAGTTAAAGGATAAAGCAAAGGCAAGTTTCCTGGCAGAGTGCCTGAAGATTGTCCTCAAAGAACCACAGCCAGGTACTAGCACATCTTCACATCACACAGATTCAGCCAAAGAGAACGATTTATTTTCCTTTGAGGAGGATGAGGAGGACACCTCCTCTTCAGCAGAAAACCAGGTGGCAGACTATATTAGATCTTCAGCACAAAACTTCAACTCTCTGTGTGGGTTTTCTCACATCAAGAAAATTTTAACTACGTTACAATGCTGCTACTCCATCTAGTGCACCTGTTGAGAGACTGTTCAGCCTGGGCAAGCTTGTCTTCTCTCCGAAGAGGAACAGACTGTCAGACAAAAGATTTGAAAAGCTTCTCCTCCTACGTTACAACCACTGGTTTAGTTGTTAGATGAAAGGAGTATTTTAGTATAGATTAATGTATTGTTCATTTTCACTGAGAACGAACAGCATGTTAATCTACATAGAGAGTTGGATAGTGCTCTGTTTATTGTGCAGTAATATACAGGTACAGAGATTTGCACTACTTAATGGCCAGATCTTCCTTTGTTTCTTTTTACCCAAGTTTACATTAGTGTGTCCTAGTTTTGCACTTGATTGCAAAGTGTGTGAATAACTGAATACTATTTATTTTCAATATTTAATTTTTATTACTTTACTGAATATTTAAGAGTTGGATAGTGCTCTGTTTATTGTGCAATATTATACAGATACAGATAATTGCACTAATTAAAGGCCAGATTTTCCTTTGTTTTGTATTACCCAAGTTTACAGTTGTGTGTCTTAGTTTTGCACTTGAATGCAAAGTGTGTGAACATTAATTATTTTCAATATTTAATTTTGTTACTGTAGTGAATATTTAAGAGTTGGATAGTGCTCTGTTTATTGTGCAATAGTATACAGATACAGAGAATTGCACTACTTTAAGGCCAAATTTTGCTTTGTTTCTTTTTACCCAAGTTTACATTTTTGGGTATTGGGCTTTGTACTTGATTGCAAAGTGTGTGAATAACTGAATACTATTTATTTTCAATATTTAATTTTTATTACTTTACTGAATATTTAAGAGTTGGATAGTGCTCTGTTTATTGTGCAGTATTATACAGATACAGATAATTGCACTAATTAAAGGCCAGATTTTCCTTTGTTTCGTATTACCCAAGTTTACAGTTGTGTGTCCTAGTTTGGTCTAGCTACCGGAACACACGGATGTCAACAAACAGGTAAGTGGCTGCTTGCACAAACACACTGTTTTAACTACTTTTTTATTCATTTTGAGTCATACCCGCTATAGTGCTGTGTGCTAAGGTGTCTGCTGTTGTTGCATAACATTCGGTGTGACATGTGGAGCATGTTAAGACGCTTAAAACACAGTGTAAAGTTCTGACCCCATGCTGTCAGCTGTCAATGCTAAGTCTCCGTTCACGGAGCTCTGTAATGGTTGGACCAAATGTGTTCGCGTCTTCGGTACTGGCAAGTCAAGGGTAGCTTGAGCAATGAAGCTGCATGTTTAAATCGACCGAAGTTCTCCTTTAAATATTAAATCTGTGTCTATAATAACCACACCCTTACATGTAAATGTGACATCTGTCTTGATTCGTTTAATTATAATATAATATAATATTTACAATAGAAGCCTACTGCAACTGTACTTTTTTTTTTTTTACCACTAAATATTATTTTATACATTATCATATTTTATAATGTTCAGTCATGGACCATGTCACTTCACTGCTAACAGAAAAGAGAGCTGCTCACTGCCAGTTGCAGCTTCTTATCTTGATCTGCAGTCTTTGTTAATTTTTTGTCATGATTGTTATTATTAGTACTTAGATTATCAGAAATCACAGTTACATGTCAGGATGTGGTTATTATAGACGGATTAAATATTTAACTGTCATATGTCATCACAGTAACAGCGTTACATACATTAGCAGCTGTAAACACATAAAAACATTATAAAAGACATCATGTGGTTTGGTGTCGACCTGTATACTGAACGTATCAGGAGTAATCAACGTTTACAATCATCAGAGAACATTACAGACATTGTTTTTGGTTGGCCCCCGTTTCCAGAGAATTCATAGAGAAGCTGGAGAAGTTTGTGACATTTTCATCCCGGATTTTTGTGAGGAGGGAATTAAACGCCTGTCCCAAATAGACGCCTGGTCTGTTAAGTGGTTGAGACAAATACACGCCCGGCTATTATTCGGTATTTTACGGTAGTTCCCGCATCATCAGCACGAGCTGAACAATAAATCTATCTTAGCAAGAGAGGCGGGACTAAGGCAAAACAGTCAATCTTCAGCCGGTCAGTCCCAAAGCCGGTGTCATGTCTGAAGCAGCAACAGGAGAGGGAGGGGGAGAGGAGGCAGCTGCAGCGAGTGCAGACTTACCCCCAATTTCCACTGGATACGTATCCGCTGCGTTGCGTCTCCGCCACGCCAGCGAAGCAAATACGTTTCACTTTAGTCAATGTGTCAATCCCCACCAGGTCTGCTGCGCTGCGTATCTGCTCCGTTCCAGCTCCGGCCCAGATACGCAGGACTTCTATTGAGATTGAGGAGTCACTTGCCGATTTGGGTTGATTTGGGCGGGGTCTGAGCTGGTCGGCCATGACGGTAGGAGACGCTATCGGTTGTCAGGGGCAATGCCTGCAAAACTTCACAGAGGCGCGACTAAACAGTCCAGAGCTCTTTAATTTTTGCGCATTTATTATTTCAGCAGGACAGAGACAGATCTACGAATACGAGAAAGAAAAGGAAGAAAGTAAAGCAATGCAAAAAGATAAGGCGAAAGAAAAGGGACCTTAAAGGAACAAGCTCACACCAAGCGCATAACAGCGGTATTTGGAGAAGCTCTTGGACATCCAAAATATGGACCCATACGAGCTCCCTGCAGCGGAATGGCACAGAGACCTGGACCATTTACCTCCATGCACATAGTCAATTACCTTGTTTTTGGTGTAAGTTACTACACAATGCAGGAGTTTAAAAGCCACAAGTCTTTGGAAAGTTATGAGACTTTCTGCTGTGGCTGGGTGCAGGACTTGGCCATCTACAAGCCTCCAGGTGGTGAAAACAGCGTTGTACTGGCAAAAAGACATTTTTAGAGAACGTACCCGAGTGAAAATGCAGAGAACACACTCTTATCTACTGGGGGGTGCGATCGAAAGTAAGGTCCTTTCTTCTTATTGTAGCCAACCAAGCAATCCGGCGTCTCCTCGTCAGGTCAGAGACTTGCTCTCCTTGATGCTGTGTCCATTTCGGCAACCTAAAATACTGTATCCCATTGTTCCTATGTTTTCCATATGTATCGTGTGAGGTACTGGAGCAGTTTTTAACGCAGCAGTGACTTCCAGGCATGGTAAAACAGTGCGGAATTGTAAAAACCTCCTCTACTACCGAGTTAAGAACACACGTAAACAATCGTGTTTTGCCGCCGGCATCCTGCCATCATGGCGGAGAGGGGGAAGATCCTGCGAGATACCATGATATCGAGGGAGGGGCTCTGTACCATGACCACAACTCCTCACTCCTAATATCTGTCAGATGCCGGAGCACGACGCAGCAATTCAGCTGAATTTAGCACCGAGCAGACAGGAAGTCAAGCGCCAAAATAACAAACAGCATCCGGTTACCTTTCAAAATAAAACACTCCGTGTTGTTACCAGCACATAAATCTCACAAAAGAGACAAACACAAACTCTTCTGCTGATCCTTCGGTTGGGAACACTTTGTGTTGTTGTTTTTAATAACACAGACCTATAACTGTGGTCGTGAGTGATTATGTGATTATCGCGGGAACTCCTCTGCCTCGTGAGCCAGCTGTCTACCGTACTTCGTCGTGGCGGACTCAAACCGCAACCGGTGGGGATTGCCGGACGTTGGACGGCGGAGCAAAACCGGATCGGAGCTGCAACGCAGTGGACACGTATCCAGTGGAAATTGTGAGGTTAGAGTGGCCGGAGAAAGTGACTCCGGCCGCAGTAAGGCGTTTGTGCAAAACTGCAGAAAAACTGCAGAAAAAGTGTGGGTGTTGAACCCTCTCACCGGGAAAAGTGTGGGTGTTAAAACACACACATCCCCCACGGGTGCGACGCCCCTGGTTGAAATGAAATCAGCGGTGACGGGCTAATTGTTTTGGTAGCGCTAAATTAGCATGTCGCACTTTGTACAGGGGATCACGTCTGCGCCGAGTAGATGCGCAGAGGGTTGAAACAGCGCTTGTCCGGTCTGCTAACAACAATGTTTCTTTTGCCAGTTATTGTGATTAAACACAAGTTGTTTAATGTTCACAATGTATCGTTTTTCATGGGAAAAATGAGGTGCGTCCCCGGGACGCATGGACGGTGAGTTTAGTGCATCCTTTCAGATTTTAATGCGTCAGGGACGCAGGACGCGTACCTAGCAACATCACTGATATACAGTATTTCGACTTTTGGTCAACAAAGCACAAGGACACAGCAAACAGGAGACTGTGCACCCACATGGCAACACCTCACTGACATGTTGCTCCCATTGACTCTCATTCCCATTCAGTGCCTATAAATGGATCTCCTCTGCATTTACATGATAATGTCCTTTTGGGAACAAAAGAAACCTCACCTAAGATGACATTTCAACTCACCATAATTACAAAGGTGTGATCCGCTAATTCTATACATGTCATCTGGCAACACTGTATGAAGGGAGAGATGCTTTCTGGTGCCAGACTTTCCAATTAGAACCCTTCAATATAAGGAAAAACACCCCAGAATGCTAGCTTGATAATGAGCTCCGTTATTAGCCTTGAGCTCAATTAGTCAAATTAGATGCCATATTGCTAAATCCAAAATAAAACCAGAGAAATGTGACACATTGTGGTCAGCAGCGTGATGTAGTAATACAACCACACTGTGTTTGAATTAGGTCCCTGTTTAGATACAGAGAGATCATTGTGAAACATTTATTCTCCCAGTGGTTGTAATTACTGGCACAAAGCCTGACATCGTTGCTCGTGGCTGCATTTGATGATAAAACATGAGGTGAAGATCATCATTTGAGACACGCTCTTTGCTCCAGTGGCACATACAGTGTAGTATGTTCAGGTAGATGTTCAATGTGGATAATGAGATCTCACACGTCTGATGTGGACAGAAATTTTTGCTCAACTCGGAGCCTGAAATGTTTGCTTGTTTGGTAGTTACTGCATATAACCCTCTGCTTTGAAATCTCAGTACACAAACACTCTTTTTTTATTTCTATCCAACTTCTGATAACCAGACAGGTTTGTGAGTGAACTTTAAATCCACTCTCTACGCTCCATGAATACACAATTCTTAGAGGCAAGGTGTATGATTTATATGAATGCGTGTTTGTCTGTGTATTGTGGAATATTTCACTTCAGATGCCTGGATGAGACTGTGACTGACTCTGTGCCGACAGTAGATTAAGAAAGCTTTAGATATACAGTTCAGTGCCAGGTCTTCAGACTGTTTAGTTATACTGTAGGTCACTACATCATCATGGAAAGCGCCGGAGCGTAGCACACATGTCCAAGCTGAATACATCACAGAATGTAATGAAAGTGAAGCAAACAAGGCCTGGGAGGTCACTTTTGTCTCCTGTTAAAGAGGGAAACAGGGGAAACTCACAAAATAGCAGATCATAGAGGGGAAATGTTGCCATGCGTATGAAAATCTGAGGACAAGAGATCAGGAGAGCATTAAAGGAGCTAAAGTTGAGTGCCTTTTGGTCTAAGATAATAATGTCATTTTATGACTATATATTATATGAGGATTATTCATGATTTTGAGACAAGGCAGCTTGAAATAGACCCTATTCATGGCAGACATTTTGGATCTTGTCAAATCAGGAAAGGCCTTGGTCGTTAACGAAAGCTTCATTCCATTAAATGCACAGTTGCCAAGTCCGCTTATTATAAGCGACTTTGGGCTTTTTTTTCTGCAAATTCACTTATAAATATTGGTAGTCGCGGGTTGCGGGTTTTGGGCTTGTTGTTAAAGTGTTCCTCTTCCTATTGTATTGCATATCATATTGTTTTAAAGTCCTAGAACTAAAACAAAAAAGGATCATAACATATAATAACAATAATAAATACAATGATATTTCTGGATTCAGGGTGATATTTGTGTGTGTGCAAAGTGTAATAATCTCTCTCTCTCTTTTTTTTTTTTTTTTTTTTACCACGAATGGAGAAGTCGTTTGTTTTGGGCTTCTTTTCATAGGCCCGCTTGCTTGTTTCTCTCGCGATATCTGGCAACACTGATTAAATGTCCCAGTACGTCATGTCAGTGTGAGCATGCACGATAACATAGCCCTGGAACGAGCGCAGCTAAATGGAATGAAGCCATCACAAATGTAAGAAATTACACTTGGGCTTTTCCTGCTTTGACAAGTCAAATTTCTGCTGTGAAAAGAGTTAATTGACTGTTTGCTAAAAGAGCATGAAAGCACCACACCAATGTGGCTGAACCTGACCCGAACCAGGACATCATTTATAGTTTTTTGTCAGAACCTGGTCTGGAAAGGTTCAGTTCGGGTAGCTGTGCTCTAGTATCAAAGTAAAATGCTCCTCAGTCTGGGAAGTCCTTAGCTAACTAGCCAGACATGCTAACGATATCAGTTCTTACATAAGAGCACACAAACTCGCGTATAAATGTATTAATACACATCTGCTCCGGTATTTTTGGATTGAGAAATGCTAAAATCAAAGACGCAACCTCAAAGCTCTTATATTACAAATGAACACATCAGAGTACATACAAAAGCTGTTTAATTAAATATGGATAATTAAGAGACAAACTTCCAAATGGGCTGGATTCACATCAGTAGTTGCACATTGAGGGAAATATATTTAGCGTGCTGCATCTATAGGTGGCATTAATAAAGTCATGTAACTGAGCTATCTTTCATCAAATTCCACTTTTTATCCACTAATAAGGCTTCTTCTATCTTTAGATGCAGTTTTTCAGTAAATCAGTCATCACCAGCTAATGTGTTTTCTTCTATTTTTACCACTTCCACACTGTAATCAAGTGAATTTAAAGACTGTCATTCAGTTGCCAGCACCTTTCAAGACTTTCCCCATGAGCTTGTATCCTCATTCAATCTGAAGCCTTCGGTGAAACAGCAAGACCAACCAATTCCACAGGTCACTGCCCTGGGGGAGGCCTGGTAAACATGTAATAGAGAGGTGGGATGAGATAGGATTGTGTTGTCTGTCAATAGAACCAGAGCTGCAAAACTGCCCAGGCCACAGTGATATCACGTTGGAACCTATGGTAATAGCAATCAGGTCTATTTGGGATTTAAATGATTTCACCATGTCTGCTTGAAGGTGTTCATGCAAAACTGTTTTGCCAAGCGTAATACAAACCAAGGCTGCTGTAGAAAGAATGGTGCCTTTTTAAAAGAAAATCACTGACAGCATTTCCGCAAGAATGTACGTTTGGAGTGAAAACTAATTGCATTTGCACTTTTGACTCTTGAGCAAAAGCACAAGGTTGAACTTAACAATGACACTTTAAAACACCTGCCAAACAAAAGCAGTCATACAGAGGTCCGGACAGACAGCGTAGGCAATAAATCCTCATTTACGTGATGGTCACTGAGGTGTGACAAGCTGGCTTCCACAAGAGGGAACTAGATCAAAGACTGGGCAGAGACGGAGACAGCGGGAAGGTGATTCACCTCTGAGGAAAAGTTCTGTGGACTTGACCTTCGAGTTCTGGCTCTGAGTTAACATGAAAGTGGAACCTAAAATATAAATGACTGTGAAATTGGAATAAATCTGGAGCAAATCTTTAACTCCCTATCTTTTTTTCACCTTTAAAAATCTTGTGCTGTGCCTTATAATGTAGTGTTGTAATTGAAATACAACTGGTCCTTAACATGCTCAATGTCAGTATAGTGCTGAGAAGATGGATTCCATCTTTTAGCAGCGGCTCACCGGTTCCAACACAACTGAGTTGTCAACCTGGCTCTTCTGCATATAAAGGCAGAATTTCCGATTCACTTTGGCTTGTGAATCAATTAAAGGGGCTCTATGTGACAGTTTTTAGCTATTACATGCATGCATTCCTTTTTTGGCCATATGTGAGTGGATTTTAACATGATGTGAAAAACAAGATACTCCCTGTCTCTCTCAGTTGCTGTTACCAAGATGTGGACAATGTGTTTGAGCTGTTGAAGTACCTCAGTGTCTTTGTGAAGGACTTAGATCTGATACTCCCGTCAAAATCTCAAAAGGATGTGAATTTATGCATGTTCTCAAGTGACTCATCTCAGTGCCTGTCTCCGCACCGCTAACACAAAGCAACAGCAGCTAATGTTAGTTAAGAAATAACTAACGAGCGGCTTCCAGCACAACACAGAAGCCCCTCTGGGCCCCTTAAAATCAATCCTCATTAAGGGTCTCACAGAGAGAATCTATGTCAGGTACAGCTCCTCGGCGTCACTGGACCATGTACTCTTGCAATATGGTTGGTGGCCACTATTATATTGAGCCCAGGGCTGTTTTCTTCAACCTTTGACCTATTTATAAAGATTCAGGATCATAACCTCCAGTGCAGTTATTGATGAGACTGGTAATACCCTCAAGTAACCGATATTTTTTCCTTAATCTCTTGAAAGAAGCAGTTCTGGACAGCTGTAGCCTGTAGCTAAAGAGTTAGATAGGCAGGCAAAGAAATTCTCCCCATTCCTGTTAAATATGTGGAAGATGCTCTTGAAAGTGAGACAGTGTGCTTTCAATAAAGTGAAATGACAACTTAAACACATCCTGTTTATGCTTTGTACACAAAGATGCAATTTCTTCCCCTTTTAAAATGCTTATGTAGTCAAGGACTGGACACAGACAGCAGTGGAATGGTAAAAGGTGTTAAGATTGCTGTATTTTAAGTGTAATCAAAGGGTTTCTCACATCCTTCCTCTGAACACACAAACCTCTAATCATAAAGTGTATTTGTCTAAATGTGACTGCTGATTAATCTAATAGATGATCTGGTGTCAGGAAGAGGAATATCACACACTTAATTAAATTCCTGTTAACATGTTAGATTAAATGCAACGCAGTGGGAAATTCGCATGTGGTCACAGTGGATAATTAGGGTGTGGATAAGTAATTTTAGGTGGTCAGATATCACAGTGTACAATGTGTTCTTATCTAATGAACAATATGTGTTTTATTGCACATGCTGGCTGTTGCTTAGCCTAGACCACTTTACAAATTAAGACCTGGGTAAAAATGTTATCATATTTCACATCCAAGCCAGCTGCTAGAATAAATGTTAGCTATTTATGTTTCTGCAAAACCACAGATAAATTAGAACATTTTTTAGGGTTTTTTTTCTAGTTTGAATTTTCTATTTATCTCTTATTACAATGCTGTGCTTGTACTCTGGCTAGGTTTAGGCATACAACCCACTTGGTTTGGTTCTGGGAAAAAAATAATCATGGGTTGACTTTGAATACTGGTTTTAGTCAGCACAAAAACAGCTGGAAATATTCCCAGGTCACCTTAAACATTTTTTTGAATGAATTATGCTATTAGAAAGTAATGAGGCCAAATGTTTAGTGGTGGGGACATGTGTAAATGACACTGATGTCTTTTCATGCAGACCTAAAAGATCGCAAATGATTTCTTTGTCTTTGTTTTAGAAATGTGCGCTCATCGCACAAACTTTTATATCACATCATACCTTGCAGCTGCGAGGTGCAGACTTACACTGTATATTTGCTCAGTCTGCCATCCTACAGCGTTAAAAACCAGTGCAATCGATCTCCCTTTCAGCACAGGACTTTTCATTGATCCTTGTAATCGTTAATGTGTGCTTATCGAGCTTATGGCACAATGGTGAAGATTTGATGTCTCAAGTCTGACGACAAATGATTATATTTAAGATTTTTGGAAGATAGGGCTGAAAGTGTGCGAAATCTGTTTCCCAAGTTCAAGCCCATTAAATAATTCCTGAGCAGGTGGTTGTGGTGGTGTGTTTGTATGTGTGTGTGTGTGTGTGTCTAACATAATAAAAGCCCTGGCTGTTGTGTGACTTGACCTCTTGATGCCACGCTGCAGCAAAGAGAGCTATTGATTGGAATTAACCTACAGCAGGCAGACAAGGCATTTGCAGACTTGTATGTCATAACTGGAGTGAACAGACGTGCACAAAGCACAGGGCTCTGATCTAGGTTACCTGACCACACAGGTGCTTGAAATCACTCGTGTCCATTACATAATAATTCCACATGTAATGTGTAAAAAAGTGAACTTAATATTAAAGGAATACAACAATGAACCATAAACAGCCTGCTGGGATGCTTAATTGGTCATCATCATCCTACTGAATTGCATACTGGGAAAAAAGGCAAAGCTCCCACGTGTGTGATTCTAAAAAACACACTCACTTTGCGTATCAATCATGACTGCTAATGACTTGTGTTTTGTGATGGGATCGATCGCAGCAACTGGATCATCGGTGTCCGCGGCGCGCAAAGGAGCGCACACGAGAAGGACGCGCGGCGCCCTGTCGCCTCTCCTGGAGGGCAGCAGCAGCAGCAGCAGCAATCAGCGATGCCGGAGCAGCCTATATAAGAGCTTTCAAGATGCCACTGATCTGTCATTCACGCACTTGCTGCCAGCCCTTTTCGAGACACCGCCTCCCTCTGCCGGCAACGTGCGCTCCGCCACTACGCCGCTCTCACATGTAGACCCACGCTTCCAAAAAAAAAGCTCTACTGAATATTTCTCGAGGATTCCTGTCCAGTCATGCGTGTCAGCCTGTGAGGACTTCAACGCAAGAACTTTGTCAAAAAAGATTCCCAGGGCGCGCAGGAGGATGCTCCAGAGCGCATGCAGCGCAGACCAGTGAGCGCGGCTGTTCAGGAGTTACTCCACATTGAGTTGTGAGAGTGAGAGAAAAAAGAAAAGAAAAGAAAGAGCAGGATTTTCTCTAAGCTCACCAAGCAAGTAGCCTTCACCCATGGACAATGGATACTTTAAGCCTGCCGGTGAACGCTGTGTCCTACACTGTGGCAGCTGAACTCTCCCCCACTGACGATCCCTTCACTGCACCCATCCGAAACATCGCGCAGTGGCACTTCACGGTCCTGGCTGTGCTCATGTTTGTGGTCACCTCGCTGTCTCTGAGCGAAAATTTCCTCGTCATGTTCGTCACTTTCAAGTTCAAACAACTCAGACAGCCCCTGAACTATATCATAGTTAATCTGGCCATCGCTGACTTTCTGGTCTCCCTCACCGGTGGAGTAATAAGTTTCCTGACAAACGCCAGGGGTTATTTCTTCCTTGGGAAGTGGGCTTGCGTCTTGGAGGGGTTCGCTGTTACTTTTTTCGGTAGGTTGACCCGTCTTTCCCTTTCCTCTCCCCCCCCCCCCCCCCCTTTGTGCTATTGTAACTATTTGGCCGCATGTGACAACTTCTATAACTGTAGGTGTCAGTGTCGGAGCTGTTTCCACATATCGCGCAAAGATATGTGATGACTGTAAAACAGGCTCCACATGGCACATCCTCATCCATCAGCGCTGACTTCAACATCTGGTCATGAATCAGGACATCTGGGAGGGAGGTCAAATAAAAGTGACAAATCAGTTCTACTACAGCTGTTGCCATAATGAGAAAGTTGACCAGGGACCATTGGAGCAGGGTGACAGAAACTTTGCCAAGAAAATGTAAAAGTTCATATCTTAAAATTAGTGTTTGTGTGAAATAAGAAATCATTTTACTGTCAGAGTAACATACGTCTTGCTGTAGTGATGAGGATAAGGATACTTAAGTAAGACTTTAAGTGAAATTCACAAAGTACAGAATGAAGCAAAACATCACACAGGAGTCAATATGTGTGTAAAGAAAACTTAGAAGGGGCTCTATGTAGTTTGGGAGAAAAAAAAATCAAATGAATGAGGTAATAATACAAATTCAGCAATATTACATTCTTTCCAGCTAGTACATGAAGCTCAACCCTCATAATTTAGGTCTGCAAGCATAATCTTCATTATGGGGAAAAGCTTTGTGAAGAAGTGGTATTTGATTCAAAATTGTCAAGATCAAAAACAGGAAAACTTCACTGAGCTCAGAAAACCATCAAAACAGTCACCACAGTTTCTGATTCATGGGGAACTTATTGTATTCTTATGTGCCCGATGTACCTGCATCATATTTGCTGCTCTGCTGCCCTGTGTGCATACAAACACACTGCAGGTATGTGTTTGTAGTATTTAAAAGCAGAATTCAAAGCCACGCTCAGGAGCCTCCTCACATACTGCAGTGCATGACCGGCCATAAGTAAGTTACCAACACCGTGACCACCAATAACATTTAACTAAGTTAGCGGATTGGTTTCACGGTCTCTACTGAGGTTGTCTTGGGCTGAATACAGAGGTTCCCAACGTGGGATGCTGCATGGGATAAGCCTGAAAAGAAAAATACCTGATTAACTCAGGAAAAGTCTCCTTGAATTAGGTAACAAGGTTTTTGAGATCCTATTTTGGTAACTCGGACAACTTGTGAAGTGGTGTGAAACAGGAAGTCACAGGATTTCTTAATTTAAAAAAAGTACAAATGTGTTATGGTCAGAATATATTCTTTTATAATGACTGTTTATGAGAATGTGATGAATATTTAGTGATTTTCACGTGGTAAAAATTTAACTTGTGGCGCTTTAATGAGACAACTTTGATCATTATTATTAAGTTATTGTAGCCTAGGAAACACTTAACATATTAATAATGATGATAAATACCAAAAAATTCCAAAGACAATGAACCAGAATTAATGAAAGTACACCATATCATGGTGTATAATGGGGCTCAGTGTTTATGTACATATTGCATGCTTGTGTGGGAGTAAATTAGACAGTGATGAAGCGGAGGAAGATCTTCCTGACGAACCAGATGGACACTCCACTTAATATTTTGCTCAGGGTGAGAAAATCTCCTGTTTCTGTTTATTTTTTAGGTTTCCTCTCTGTGTCCACCTGTGGTCTACAGATAAGTGCTTAAAAAAAACATTTGGGGAAAAAACAGAATTGTTGTTTTTTTAGATACCTTTGATGGTCAGTTTTAGTTGACTTAAAAAAGCTTAAAAAAAAAAACAGCATTGTAGTATCGGTGTTCATTTTATTGGTGAACCTTTGCAAAGGCTCTTGAGACAATTGCAAACACTTGTTTCCACCTCTCTCTTTTGTCCTCTCCAGTGTGCTTAGTAGGCAGGCACTAGGAGTATCTGGCTGTGGAGAGATAGGTAATTAAATGGTCTGTGAGGGTGACTTATTACCATAATTAAAGTTGGCTTTTTTTAGCCCATTAGGAGGCAGCTGATGCACCTACCCTGAACTATTTCTAGCAACAGTCTTGCCGCATTTACCTCTGCACAGTACAGAATTGGGATACCCTGTCAGAAATGAAGAAACATAGATGGACTATAGGGGGGTGGAAAAGACTATAGGTGGGTGGAAAAGAAAGACAAAGAAACTAATAAGATTTCAAACTCAGCATTATGATCCCAACTGTTGTAAAATTCCAGAAAACAATGTCTTCAAGTTTATTACTGTGTCAGATAACAAATGAAAAACACAGAGCTGTGGTCCAGGCCTTAATGGTGTGTGTTTCTCACTGCTGCCGTCCTGCAGAGATCCCACACACTGACCTCCTTCTGTTTGCCTCAGGGATCGTGGCCCTGTGGTCCCTTGCCGTTCTGTCCTTCGAACGGTTCTTTGTGATCTGCCGGCCTCTGGGAAACATCCGACTGCAAGCGAAGCATGCCATCCTGGGTCTGCTGTTCGTCTGGACCTTCTCCTTCATCTGGACCTTCCCTCCAGTGCTAGGCTGGAACAGATACACTATAAGCAAGATCGGGACCACCTGCGAGCCTGACTGGTGAGAAATGAGAGCTTCATTTTCTTCGTAAACCCACAAAGAGTTATGTCTTTTTAAACCAACGACAGAGGAGAATTAATGTTAAAAGAACCATTCACCTAAATCACAAAAATCTATGTTCTCACTTAATCCTCACTGTTGTTGAAATGTCTTCCAAAAACTGTTGAAAATTGTTGACAGTGAAGTTTGGATTATCGATTGCAAACAATCAAATCACATTTTTAAACACTCGGATCAACACAAAGTTCTTTTCACCTTCATTGTTTATGCAATGGGCACAAAAAACATCTTCCGTGGCTGAGTATCATGACCATGAGGAGTGAGTGAGAAAAAACATTTTTTTGTGATTTGGATGAAACTGTTCACTTCATACTGAAGACTGTAGGTAATTATTTCATCTGATATCAAATACTGATGTAGAAAAAAGTCATTTATTTTTTACATCATAATTAATGTTTTTACATGACCACCATTACGACCGACCAATCATGCTGTTGTGATGTCACAGCTTTGTGACTCATGTTATGGTTGTCCCTGGAACACCATGGTTAATGTTGTTCAAGGACCATCATTTCTACTTAACTTAAGGGAAATAGTGACAGAAAACACTAAGATGGTAAATGGCCAGGGATGTTATCAGGCCGAGCAGTTTAACTCACATAATCCTGGATCAGATGCCTTTAATGGTCTGGATTGCCTGCCACGACTCTCCTGATGCCTCTGCTTTACCACCTTATTGCTTTTTGTCTCTCTATGGCAGTTCTATATGCTTTCTTGTCACCTGACCTGACCTTTTCTTGGCACACCTGTGCTCAGTAAAAATTCCTGTAGAGTTGCTATAGTTTCATCTATTCATACATCAACCATTTTTGTGCTCGTCTGAGCCTGGGAGTAAGTTGGCACGAAAAGCAGAGACATGTGGTTCAATTGTCCAGATTTGGGGCGGCCAAGTGCCATGTGGAGGTGCCACTCTGCAGTCGCACCACCACTACTGGCCCAAGGGTGGGGTGGGGTAAATAATAATGTGACATAAATAAAAATCAGGCAAGCAACGCAGCCTATGCGAACACAAACATGAGAGTGAGCAGCAGCCGCTCAACAATGCAGCCGTCATGCAGCACATGGGCATCCACTGTTGCCAGCCTGTTAGAACAGAAAACTCCCTCTATTGATTATTTTTCTTACCACACAACTCCTGCACAAACAGAAGATTGTAAACATTGTACTGTCAGCCCTGTGACTTCAGCTACGTTAGCTCACACTGTCTGAAAGTGTCTTGTGGAAAATGGCAAGAACAGGTCGTCTCTGACCTTGGCCCTCAGGGTGCCATCTGGCTAATGCTATTTAGCCGCTTTGATCAAAACTGTTCAGATGGGGGGCTGAGTGTTTGCCTCGAGCCCTGTAACTGAACCATTGCTCAGAAGAAGCATAGGGGGAATGAATGGTTCAGACAATACAATTAAGACATCACCTTATGGAGATACCCCGCACATAGATGACCCGTTCCACCTCTGGCTGCACGCAGCATGAGTTCTGTCAGAAAACATTTGGTTACCAGCAGGAGCGTGAACAGCACAGGTGCTCGTGGTCCAGAATGTTCCCACATGCACAGCCTAGTGCATTTTAAAAGCCTCACTTATGTGCATCTTTTCTTAATCTCCGGATACATGCAGATATTCAGAGTTGGAAAGCTTCTGAATGCTAAAAAGCATACATGCAAGGTTTTAAGGATTGTGCTAAAGAAGTTGGTGTCTGCCTCCTTGGTGAGGTTGGAATACAATCTACATCTACAAGTATTCTGCTGACTTTCTGTAAAATACCCTCTAGTGCTCAGGAATTTTTGACATTTATACTGTAGAAAAGACACACACAGATAAAGGTTGATAACTCAAATCCCCGGACTTGATGGGGAAAATATGAATAAATAAACTAAACAATATACCTTGTCCTCGCTGAGCTTTCTCATGTGAGCTATCACTTGTGAATGTGTAGGACTGCTGTATGTCTGAGGTGGTGGTCGGAGGGGCCGGAGGGGCTGAATGGCAGCCACGCTTCCGTCAGTCTGCCCCAGGGCAGCTGTGGCTACTATCGTAGTTTACCACCACCAGTATGACTGTGTGTGAATGAATGGAACCTGGAACCCTGTCAGGCGCTTTGAGTGTCGAGAAAAGCGCCATACAAATCCAATCCATCATCTCTTTTAATTGTTCGAAGAGTTGATTGTTGCTCGGTTTCTCTGTTAAGTAGTGAAAACATGGCCAATGGCATATATTATAGGACCAGCATACCCATTATATGGAAGCTGATATATTTTTGCATTGAAAAATTCAGGTGAGGAAAAAAGATAAATAATTCAGTGTGTTCAAACTTCTGTCGATCAATGACAGGAGCACTTGCACAGATTTTGTCTGTTTGGGGAAAGAGTTCAGATTTACCCCATCAATAGAGCCCAAAACCATGTCTGAGCTCCTAGTGGTTCAACAATAGCTTTGGATTCACTTTGGGTGAGACTGGGATAGGCATTTTAGGATAATATTACACAAGTTTCCATGAATATATGACTTTGTAATTTAAATAGCTCACACTTTGGTGTTCCACAGTGGTAGTATCAACAAAGACCTCCGAGAAACTCAGTGATGCTTTAACTTTCAAATGTGAAGAAATACTGAACTCTCCAGTTTAAATGAGTTGATTCACTCTGACAGTCAAACAGGCCGTAGGTGAGCAGGGGCACACCAGCTGGTGGTGGGAAGACTGATTCTTGTAAATAATTAGATTTATTTGGGATTGCTTGACAGAATGGACTGGACCAGTTCATGTGGTTCACCTCATCAAGAATTACAGTTTGCCTGGCAGTAGTGGAAGCTGTCGGTCTCAAATATAGAAGTGGCTCATTAAGTCACTGAATCTCAAATATCTTTGGACGCCTAAACCAAAAGATGGAATTGCTGGGGAAACTAAACACTTCATTTGGGCAATTGCATCAGTAGAGTGGTTGATTCAGATCCTCCTTTCCACGATTAATACAGTTCAGTTCATTTCAGAGAAGCAATTGGTTTAGTCTGATGCGTTTGGCGACAAATCAAATTGAATGAACAAATGCAACTCTGTAAATCTATAGCCCAAAACCTTTCAGATTGGAGGGGCTTACATCCAAGTTGTTGGGGCTTTCCTGCACATGGCGGGAATTATAGCAACAAAACAAAATGACATGAGATATTGCATTTTCAAGGAGTCAGATGATCTGCTTTCACTGGGACCAGAATTTCTGCCTTTTCAGTTATTTTGTGCACGTATACCAAACAAAACCCTTGTAACTCTGCTGTGTCTGTTAACCACAGTATGGCATGGCCCTCTTGTCAGATTGGTTTTGCTGGATCATGAATTACTATTTAGCATGTGTTTCATGACAATGAATTCATGAGGAATGAGGAGTGAATCACCCCGTCATGATTGTGTGCTCAGCCTCACGTCCGTGGTTCTACATATGCATACAAATTTAAATACAAGTTCCCTCCAAGTTGTTTCAGTTGACTGTGGCAGGTATTTTCATGTCAATAACATAATTAGACTTAATTAGTGGCCTCCAGGGCCAAATTGTGTCACAGAGATTTGTCTCAGCTGTGCACACAAATTTCCCTTTTAACTGAAGCTCTGTCTTCTTTCTCTGCAGCTAGATAAAAGCCGGCCTCAAAATATCAAAATGGCATTTCACAGACAGCTCATAGCTAGGAAATTATGGGATCACTTAGCGACACACAAGTGTTATCAAACCAATTAAATGGCCTGTCATGTTTTTGCCTCTATACATCACTCTATTGATCTATCTCTATCTACCATTATTGATAGTTCACCACAATTCATGTACTATTCACTTCAAACAGAAGTGTAATTGTCAAAAACTGCAGTCAAGTAATTTTGGTCGGGTTTATATGTATGTTTAAAATATTTTAAAATTTAAAATATTAATGTAAAACATCTTTCTTCTTTACCTCTGAACAGGTATTCAACCAACATGATAGATCACAGCTACATCATCACTTTCTTCACCACCTGTTTCATTCTGCCGCTTGGACTTATATTTTTCTGCTATGGAAAGCTACTGCGGAAGCTCAGGAAGGTCAGCATGAGTTTTATTTACTTAATGAATACAGCCCAGACTTTAGGAAATTGTGTGCATCGGATATCACCCTGTATATTACCATGTGACTGTATTTCCACTGTTTACATACAGTTTAAAAAGTACTATATGGCATGAATAGATGTTTTTTCTCCACATGTCACAAAATAAAACTTTTTTTTGGTTCGTGTTCAGCTTAAACAAAGGAGAAAGTACATTTTTAGCTTTAGGCCACATTCAAACAGAATAAGGCATTGCAGCGATGAACTGTTATGTCATGAGGCTTTGTCCTTTTAAGTAAAGTCAATTCAAATGTCAAACCGCTTTAAACCACAAAATCAGTAACAATAAAAGTAAAATACTATGTGTTCGTAGTCCAATACAATAGATAAACTGTCTGTTAAGCTACACAGTACTGTACAGCTAGCCCATGGTTCTGTGTTTTTGTCTAGGTATCCCATGGTCGTCTGGCCACTGCCAAGAAGCCAGAGCGGCAGGTGACCCGTATGGTGGTGGTGATGATCGTCGCGTTCATGGTCGGCTGGACGCCATACGCAGCCTTCTCCATACTGGTCACAGCTCATCCCACCATCCATCTCGACCCCAGGCTGGCTGCCATCCCCGCCTTCTTTTCCAAGACAGCTGCTGTCTACAACCCAATCATTTACGTCTTCATGAACAAACAGGTAAAAGTTTTAAACAGTTTTCGTTTTAGAAAGAATACTACTTGATCCAGCCTTAGTACATTTAAGTATTTTTTGCAATCCATTACCAAAACTAGTTAGAGTAGTGTTAGGGGTAGGGAGCTAAATTCCTTCCTTTGCCAGAGTTGAGACCCATCAGTGTATGCAGCAGATGAAAGCTGTCTCACAATGCTGAGATGTTTTTTTTCTGTTGTTGCTGGGTGTTAGCCTGTCTCTCAATAATGCATAGCGTATGAATAAAAGAAACATGAAATCCAGAGAGTACAATTGTCCATGTGTGGCTCTGTTAAAAAATACATTAGCCCCCTATGATACGCTCGTGAGGTATGCAGCTGTGAAAGAGCTGCTGACATTTTTTCATGCCTTTTAATTTGTTTGATTTTACATTGTGCTAGCTCTTCTTCCCACTCTCTTGGGGTACTATATGTCAGGAGCCGTAAGAAAGGAGTGATTGCATGCAAGTGTTTAACCCATGAATTTAGATTATTTTTTGTCTTGTTTTGATAGGTTAAGCAAAACTTAAGTTGTTTGTCTGTTTTTTATATATATATATATATATTTTCTCCCCTGTATGGCTACTGAGTGATTTATGGTATTTAACCAACGTTCTTGACACCAGAATTTTAATGATTTATTAATAGGTAAACATTCCCGCCCAATGGGACTCTCAATTGCGTAATTAATTTAAGGCAGCTGCACTCAAAAGGTCAAGACTTTTCATGTGGAATCATGTGGATTTTAAATATAGCTGTAATTAAGGTACAGTATTTGCATGCTGACACAAAGAGACTGGAGCCATTAAAGTTGCGATTTGTCAGATACGGCAAGAATCTGAGTTTAAAACCGTTATGTGCAGAAATGGACCTCGCAGTGCCCTTGAGCAAAACTTTGACTGCTCCTAGAACTAAGGTAAACATGAGTGTGCTGTGTCCAATTTACTGAAGCCTCATCAGTTTTCTTTGGTTCCAGCTGCAGTTTGGAGTCGCTGTCATACAAATCTAATCCTGTGACGTTCTATTCACACTTCCATGTGAAAGTGAAGTCCGAAAGCTCTTTAACAACCTTTTCATGTTAACATGTATTCTTCCACATTTCCACATTGCTCCACTGCCTGCGGGGAGTTTTTATTGTACATGACAGGTTGTATTGTATTTTAAAAATATGACTCTTTGCAGTGCGGGCTGTAGAGTGAGCATTAAAACTGTCAAGGCCAGTTATGACAAACATGACTTACATACAGTTCACTTCATAGCAATCTATTTTCAGATAGGGGAATAGGAGTCCAGTTGTATGGCCAGAGAGCAGTATGGAGTCTGCATGCCCATCTGATTGCCCCAATTCTGAGCTGCACTCTCTGTTGAAATGTCAGCCAGTGTTTCCACTAAGACATCGACTGGATGTAAATAAGGTCAGCTTCCAGGCAGATTCTGGTTCGAGCTCCCGCAGCATAAGCCAAATTACTTGCGCTTATAGAAGTCAGCTGACCTCTAGAGCTTACTTGCTTGTGATCACTCTCCCTCTCACTCTGTCTCTCCGAGTTACATAACAAGGTAAGGTGATCCAGAGTCAAGAGCTACTTGGAGTAACAATTTTAGAGAGTGACAGCCTCCGGGGATCTCTTGAGTCAAAAGATCGGAGGTGAAAAAACATTGGAGAAATGTCCATTTATCACTTCTACTATTATTTCAAATCCATTTTACATTGGCCTGACACAGGCTATGATCTCTCCATGTCAAACTACTTAATCAATAGGAAAGGCAAAGCATAGATCTAAAAATAATACAGCGCAGACAGTTCCCACAAGATATACTTTGATTTAAGCTAATGAATTAGCGTTTTGTTCACTAGGAGCTTGATGGGAGAGGAAAACTTTATTGATCCTTCATGAGAAAATATACTTTGTTCTTTTCATCCTGCTGTCGTAGGCAGAGTTTTTAGCCCAAATGCAATCCTGCAGTAAAAGCATGATCACCGTTAGAAGAGAGAATGTTATTCTTTAACTTTTCATTTAGGTAATTAGACAAATGAACCCACAGATCGTGGGAGCACAGGCCATCTCAGCAGAGGTTCAGCCCATCGCTGAGCGTACTATGAAAGGACAGCTGTGCCGTAAATGAAGCTGTTAGAGAACTTAAGGGCTTCGTTCACAGCGGCTCTCAAGAAATAAATATTTGCAGCCTCTTTGCATACACCACACCTGTATTTGACAAATCACCAATGAATTTGACAGAACGAAAACAGCAGAACACATGTGAGCTCAGGGCATTATGACCTCAATGCCTGTGTCCTTGGTGTTTTAAAACATGCTGAAAAAGTGCAATATAAGCACTCAAGAAAGCTCGTTTGAAAAGCTAAGTGAACCTGCCATAATAGAAGTCAGCTTAATTCAGCCAAGCAAATGCACCCTATAAATGGTATGTGCTGATGTCAATTATTCTCAACCTGCACTCAATGAACCTAAAGAGCTACAAAGAAAACAAAGACATGAAAATGCAAATGCATGAAATGGAAATGATCCATATGGCCTTATGGACAGTCAAACCATCAGTGGAATGAAATGTAGCTAGAAAATGTGGTAATATTTTATTTACCTGCTTGTTGTGGCCAATATTGATAGCAGAGAATGACAACCTGCATTTTCAGCACAACAGAGGGTGAGAAAGGCTAAATGTAGTGAGCAAAGATGGATGATGAATTATTCCTCAGCCCCAACAAAATGTATTGTAGAATTTTTCCTTTCTTTCTGAACCATTGTGAAAGATGTATTGCAAGTTGCAATCATGTATGTCTTCCTCTGAAATGACATGTGCTCTATAGTCTGCACTGCGTGGCTCTACCCAGGTGCAGCAGTTTGACGCAAAGAGTGCCTCAAGTTCATGCTGTGCTTGTTGTTCTTGCTCCCGCTTATTGGCAGATCACAAACCAACTTAAAAGGTGCACACTGCCACCTACTGTATCGGAGTGTGTAGACGCAGGTTGTCGGCTGTATTTTCATTATTGGACAAAAGCCATTATATAAATAAAAACATTGATTTACAAATTAACTGTACTGATTTGTAGTCCAAAAAGAAGGTTTGATATGTAAGAAGGGGTCACTCAAAAAACAAAAAAATAGGGGGCAGCACATTACTAGATTATCCAGTGACTGCTGCTTTCTTTTACTCATCACCCACCTACAATGCTGTACTAAGCTCCCTCCCCAGACAGCTAAACAACCATCCACACCTGGGCTCATCTAGCCCTAGCAACCCACGTGAAGGCCGGTTGGGTCAACGAAACACACCAGGCCAACCATTGGCCATCTGAAGCGTTTGGGGAGACCTCGGACGAGTTTGGGAACAAATCTGTTTTGTGTGTTTAGCTGCGTTGGAAGCTTTTGGAACTGTGTGGACAGCATCAGCTCCAGTGTTTCAATGCAACATTTCTGCCGAACGGGTCAGACAAGAGGCAACGGAGTTGGCCATTGGTTTTAGTCTGGGTGGTGTGTGGGGGCCTTAACAACTCTGAAACTCAGAGTTCGCATGGGTCCTAAGCGACTCTGTAAGGACAGTCCCACACATGGTTTAAAAGCCTGCAACTCCCCTCCAGTGAGTTATTACTGAAGAAGCCTCTTGGATGAGAGGTGAAACATCTTCAAGAAACTGAAATAACTCCAGTTGCCTACAATATAGCACTAAGAAGTATTATACAGTGGGACTGCTACACATATAGACTGTATATAAATAACTATATAAATGTTCTGTGTTTGTGTAGTATGAATGAGTTACAAAGAAACCCCCTTGAATCTTGAACAGTGTTGCTCACATTGAAAAAAAAACCCTAAGAATTATCACCAACTCTTTGCTGAATTTTGACATCCTTGACATCATTTGTTGGGTTTTATAGGCCGGAACTTTACTGTGTAATCCACTTTAACCAGGCTCGTCTCCAAGCTCGTCTTTTTTTTTTCCTGATAGAAAGGCTCCGATGAACCCGCTGGGTGCCCAGCATCTATCCCAACTGTGACCAGAGCACTCCATATGTTGCTCCATGATTTGACCACAAAGTGCCCCATTTACAACTGCAAGGGGGGAAATCAAAGTAAACTTTTGAAGCTTTTATCTAGCAGTAGGCCATGGCCTTAAATGTGTTACCATGATCCCACAGATATCTATGATCTGCCTGAAAGTAAACCAATTTTCCAGAGACTGTGCAGTTCTGGCAAGTCTTTCCTTTCTGCTGTTACAGTAACTATGGCTGGTGTAATCGGTGAATAGTTTTGCCTCAGGGAAACATTTGATCCTTTTGGGGCAGAAAGTCTGTGTGAAAATCAAAATAACTTTTAAAATACAACCCACTGCCGGACAACAGATAAACATAAGGTTCACACAGGGAAAAGCTGTATGACCAAATCATGGGATCATCAGAGATGAGATGAGATAAGACTTACGAAGCGTTAAAAAGCGATGAGTTGACAATAATACTGTATGACAGTTAGTTATTTTGTTTATATCCATATCTAAAGTATGTATGTATCCTACTGTATAGCAATATAGCGATGCAGGCCTGTTAGGTATGCTCGAAATTGGTGCCATAGCCCTATGTGACTCTCGTAACTCAGCTGCTTTAAAGAAGCAGATGGAAGCAGGCTGATCTGCTGTAGATGTTCAGGGTAAATGTGTTCCTGGCTATTCATTTTGCCATTAAGATGACATTTTATGCCCTTATTCTCTGTGAAGGGACAAGGTTGCGACGAAATGTTATACAAGCACTAGATGTAAGGGGTTTAACAGCATATTTAAGGTCCCAGAGTGAACAGAGCCATAGACTGCAAAATTGCAGCCTTATGCTTTAGTCATGACAATAGAGGGTAACGGAGGTGTTATTGCCACTCTTTAAAAGCATTACTGGTTTGAGGGAAGCAGTTAGGAGGCTTACGTGTCAAATTAGACAGGTCATTAAGGGTCAGGAATCATGATTTCTCCCCGAGGCTTCACAGAGTGGGGAGCTTCAACAATGACAAAAAGGTCAATTAGTGTTTTTAGATTTAAAGTAATGTGGAAACAAATGATTGTGAGGCTATTAGTTGGGACTGGTCTGAAATGGCCATGTATTTCCAAGAACAATTACTGACATGGCGTCATTGTCACAACCATGTTGCTCATGTGTGTCTGAGAGGGCAATGCACACACTGCTCTGTGTAATACAGTTAGTGATGCTCTTTGATTATTGACCACTAGAAAATATGTTTGGACAACAGGGAAAAGAAACAACAAAAAAATCTCAAAGACATAAGTCTAGGTTTGTTGTCTGATTTTAGAGGGAGTTAAACAATGTTAAACAATGTCTACTAAGACTAAAAGGCTCAGTTTACTGCTTAATGCATAACAGGCTGTCCATCTCAGTTGGACACTAGGAAAAACAAACTGCAGGTTACACTGTTAACAACAAAGTGCTCTTTATATATGTAAGTATTTGTGAACATTAGATAGAGCCAGGCCAGCCATTCCCCCCTCCTTGCACTCTTTAAAGCAACACTATGTAACTTTGAAAGTGATTCTGAAGTAAAGACTATCTACTTTCCAGATATCTACACTTTGGGTTAATGGTTCAGATCGGATGCCAAAGACCCAATTTGGTAATGGATTCTGAATGAGCATGAGACTGGTGGACCCTGCCACTCGCACGTTAGCTTTGATCGACTGGATGGATGGATGGATAGAAAGAGACTCAACAATCTGCTATCTTTCAGCAGATTTACATAGTGTTACTAAGCTAAGATAAGATAAGATAAGCCAAAGTGAGAGTGGAATCAATCTAATAGATGTGGTCCTTAAACACTGTTACAACAAACAATGTTGTTGTTGTTTTCTGTCCAGTTCCGGAAGTGCCTAATCCAGCTCTTCACCGGCATGGGGTCCATCCCAGACAGCAACATGAACCAGACATCAGAGCGACATCCAGGAATCACTGCGGAGAGTCAGACAGGAGAAATGTCAGCCATTGCAGCCCGCATCCCCGTTGGTGGCAATGGGTCGCCCAGGTCTGACGACTCTCCAACCGACTGTGGCTCGTTTGCCCAGCTGCCAATCCCTGAGAACAAAGTGTGTCCAATGTAACAGTAAACCTCATCCCAAATTGGTATTCTCTGACCCCCAGAGTCCATTATAACATCATGTAATCTAGTGTGTTTCAGAGCCTGTCTGGACAACAGCAGAACTTTAAATCTTTCGTTCAGTCCTTGCGGAGATAGAGGATGCAGTGAGAAGAAGAGAAGGTCGACTATTGAAGAGTTTTGAAAGTTGAGAACTCAAGCACTTTTTTCATGTTTCACTTGAAAAAAAAGTAATTAAGAGACTCAAAACATCAAAAACTAGAGAATTTTTTGGGCTCAGGCATGTTGCAGTACTTTGTTCAATATTTGATTAAAAACGAACAGCAGAGGGGACATGAAGGATGTGTGCTGACAGAAATGCTCAGAGTCTTAACTGCAAGATATCTGTAAATATTTGCTTGCTGGACACTGTCTTTTAATTGGAGATTATCTTGGATGTTCTCTCGACTGTCATTGCACACCTGCAAGCGAGTCACATTAGAGGGCACTTGATTCAACCTGATAGTGTCTGCCTTCATATCCCAGCGAAAAGAGAGACTGCTAAAAGCACATACCTTGACATCAGTTAGTCGAGGGGCTAGCCAGAGCTTTTCAAATATCACAATGCATCCACCCTTTCATCTTGTCCTCACCTTCCCCTTTGAAGCCCTGTAGAGAAAGCATTGTTTTTCTATGCTGTTTCAGTACTTTGCTTTGGCAGCACATCTTCATTCATCTCCGCTCGTCAAGAGGACGGAGCAGTCGTTTAAATTTGGATACTTTGACTTTAGTTTGTCCCGCATAGACTAGTTTGGGTCAAAGCTTTCATCTATAGTGAGGATGGTCAATGGGACTTGGAGATGCCAGTCTCCTGTTGCAGAGGACAATGTATTCATGAAGTGCCAACAGGAGATCAACAGAAACAACAATGCACACAACTACAAGCAGCACATGCATACATCATCGATGCACATATCTGCATACATACATACAGATTGCAGTTCACTGCCCGTATTACAATAAGCCCTCAATAGGCACTGTGAGGACTGTACAATGCACCAATAAAAATCCTAGCACAAGAGTGGCTTAGCTGGGCAGCCATGTACAAAAGCAATGAGCATTTCCATTATAAACAAAGATCAACGGCAATATTAAAGCTAAATGCTGTCACACAGTTGAACACTTCAGCGTTTTAGCTACAGTAGATGTACCAGATAGTGTTAAAATGTCTTCAGCTTGACTTTGTGGTGCATGTTTGTTAACTATTACTGGATATTTGTCAAAACACTGTCGTGTTCTCTTTGCTGCACAGTGATTCACTATGTTAAAAAAAGTAACAGTATGGTGTCTGTTTGCAATGTAATGAGTGTTTGTTCCCATCATGTTCGGCCAGTTGGGTAGGAGTAACATTTAGCATGTTTAAGCATCAGTGCATCTGTGCCAAATTAATTGTAATACCTTGATATAATTAGCACAACAACATGAGTCCATGGTGAAGAAGACTGGCAAGTCAGCTTGTATCTCACAAGTGTTTCCCAGAATTAAGAATATACATTTTCCATGCGCCTTGTTGCTTTGTTGTTTACCATGAAAACTAGATAAACTTCATGGAACTTAAACCTTCATCAATCAATATTGTATGTGTTAGCAGCTGATGCCTCTGTGTGTTATCAAAGAGTTGCTCTTAGCACTAAAATTATCACTCAACTCAGCAGCAAAATTCATTTTTAGCCTAGTTAGCTGATGAGTCTTACAGCTCCCTTTAATCCCATTTCAGCCGATGGTAGCCATTATTGGCTAGACTCAACTAGCTAGCAAAGAAAGTCAAACACTCACAAAGGACGCAGATGTTACTTTACTCAGACTATCATCAGACAAACAACAATATAGGTTGACTTTAAAAGCAATATAATATGAAACATATTTACGCATCTTTTCAGGTGGCGACCTCTAGTGGCTGTAGTAATTATTACGGCCTCAAAGGAGAAAGTCAACTAAGAGAACGCTGTTTGTGTCCAGTGTGAAATTAAGTTTTGTCAAGTTAAGTCTAAGTCAACAGTCAGTTTTTATTCATACTTTGAGGTGCGGTTACGTCTCATGCAGTTGCAGAAGTGGGTTATTTTAAGCCAAACCATGTTGTTAAACTAAACCAAGTATTTTGCAATCGACGTAGTTAGCTGTTTAAAGTATGAGGGTATGTTGTTTTTTAGTCACTTGGTTGAAAAAAACAGACATAAAAGGGGGTACAATGTACTATTGCTAATATACTTTTGTGTCTCCATATGAGTGCAAGAAGGCAAATGTTTGCTAGAACATCAGCATTAACACTATAGCCTACTATGGTAGTTGTTGTGCTTCTGCCAGCTTGTTTTGGCAATTCTTTATTCCCTATAACTGATGAATGCAGCAAGATTTTTTATGATTAAATTAATCTGCCACAACCCAGAACATACTATTTGAGGCATGAGGTCATGCAGATTCATTGCATAGTTAGCTGCCTGAATGGAAATGTTTTCAGAGATGGAGATCTCATGTTTTTAGTGTTTAGACCAATGTCATTAACATTGACTGCGTACTTTACCAACGTTAAAGTGTTCAAGCCATATCTCAAGTCTGTTTGCTGTCACTGTTTGTAAAAGTAAAAGAAAAACTCTATTATGATTGTGCTTAATTGCTACATTCAAGTAAAGCCATGTTGTATAGCAAAATCTATCCTCATTAATCATATCATCTGATTTTATTTATTTCTATTTTGGCTTAACAAGTATAACATTAAATCCCTTCAAAATTGTCTTACAAATGGTACAAACAGCAGCCTCAAGGGTCAAAAAAAGGAGATAACAACTTGATTGGTCAATGAGTATGAGCACTAGATAAGCAAAAATTGTCCTGGCATAATTTGCACACACTACGCCGTCTTGGTTAGGAGTGAAAAATATCAAAGGCCAAAGTTTCTTTTTCCATATGTGTCTGTTGATACTGCTGTGAACACGTAGGTACAGTGAAGAACCACCACAGTGAAGGGAATTGTTCTCAACAGACAAGCAAAGATCAAATTAGAAAGTAACAATGAACTAAGGCTTGAATGGCGTTGTATATGTACAAATATCCAACATGCCATCACATGGACAGATCAGATATTTCAAAGACTTTTAAAGGGGAATTCTGGTATTGTAAAACCTGGGTCCTACGTGCTTCAGTGTGCAAATAATTCATATTTACCAAAGGTTTTTGACTCTAATAGAGCGCCTCAAGTGGCAGCCACGACACACATGCAAAGGCCACAATGTTATCCTTTGGGTCAACTCTGACCCTCAAACTTATGTCAACCAAAACTGCTTGTTTTTGACAACATACCAGAAACAATTCCTCCGGAGATGGAATTTATTGTTAGTTGTTACCAAAAATGCAAGTCTCGTTCAAGGTGAAGTCCTGTTCGGAAAACTTGCTAGATAGGAGTTGTTGCTTGAAGATGAAAGATGAACAGTGAGACAGAGTTCAAGACAGGAGTTTGGAAATAAATTATTGCTGGCAGTTTGAGGTTGACTCCAAAGTCATAGCTGATTATTTACCCGATTTGTATGATCCAGATAGGCTGTAACTGTAGCAACTCACCTCTCTTGAGATTTCAGAGCGAGACCTCTTGTTTCTGGTTACAGAGATGATCTATTTATTTAACAAAAGGTCTCTCTCTGTCAGAATAATTTCTATTATGTTCCATTACTTTGAATACGACCTTAGCATGTCACTGACTAAAACAAACACCCTTTAATGGATGTAACAGTAAGATTAACATTGGAGTTGCCCCAAAGGATTACATTGCAGCCGTTACATCTGTGTCTGGCTGCCAGCTAAAGTGATCTGATGGTCTGATTCCAAAACGTTCGGTAGGTACGAATAATTTACATAGCAATACATGTGGCTAAAGGTCCCAGGTTTAAAAATATCAGAATTTTCCTTTAATGCTTGGACATGAGCTCAGGTAAGCAGTCTGGAGGTTGCAGATCTCTCAGTGACACAAGGCTTCATATAGAAATCAGCATCCAACCAACAATTGTGGATGCTCCAAGCACCCTGCCATAACATCATGCCGTTTTCAGTGTGCATTGTAAAACTGGTTTAGATCAGCAAATACAGTATAGTAGTTCCAAGATACTGTGACGTCAATGAGAAGCCAGCAGCAGAAATCAGCAAAAGATGTTTTATTTTTTGCACGTGTGTTACAGAAGAACATGGCCGTCTCACTGGAAAATCTCCAACTACAGCATTTTTTCTGTTTATCTGTTTCTGAGCTCATGTAGAAATACTCGTAATACGATCATGTTTTTCACAAAGAGGTGAACCCAGGCCCATCCTTGCTTGGGAACAACTGAGCCTTTTAGTCATGATACTGTCACCTGTTACCAATGAACCTGTTTACCTGTGGAATGTTCCAAACAGGTGGGTTTTTTTTGCTGGCATCAAATTAAGAAAAAGCTGATATGACTAAAAAAAATCAATGAATATTGTCTTTGCGCTGTATCCCTTACTATATGACAAATATGAGTTGTAAATTATCACAGTCTGCAGCGTCCCAGCACCTTTCTTGAATCAGGGTTGTACTGGTTTGTCAACAGTATCTAAACTTTCCGTTTTAGTGTACATACACACTGTCTTCACAAGTCAATACCAATTTATTTAACCTCTCCCAAGCCTCCCTACTACACACACACACACACACACACAGACCCATCCACGAGGCGCATATACAGGATGTGTGTAGGGGCTTTTGGAAGTAGTGACTTCACCTTGAAGATCAGACAGGATATAAATCAAACAAAGCTTCCAGAGTCACATTTTGGTGCAAGGATTACAGAGTGCACTGCATGCTGATAAGAGGAGAGAACACCTCCAACATGCAGAGATGGATTAAAGCTCCTTTTTCTCACCTTCCGACCCTGAATATCAAGCTGCTCCACTTATTTGTTGTGTTGTACTTATAAAGGCATGTCAATACTTGTTCCGTTGTATGTTTTTTGTGTCATGAGTACCTTTGTCTTGAGTTGGGTTTACATGAATTTACAGGTCATAGATGCACGCTGGTTATAAACATGTCTGTATTAAAGTATATTTTTGGAAAAGCAATGACGCATTGTGCTGTTGTGTTGGTTCTTTGTGGGAAAATAATAATGAAATGGTAACTACTTTGATTGATGGCGTGATTAGAGGCTGCAGAGAGGACTCACTCCACCTCTTTAGTGCTCGATTAAGCACGATGCAGTTTGGGGGGATATCAAAATATCTGTCCTCACATATGATGCACCTGATTCTCAGGAGAACCAAGGTTGTCCCAATGTAAAATTGGCAAGTGCTTGTGGATTCAACAGATATCCGAGGCCTTTCTGCACAGTCTTCATTAGAATGCAATTACACAGACATGGCAGAGGAAGCCAGAAACGATCAGATACAAAGAAAAGATAAGCTGCAACTTATTTGTCAGCCACAAACATCATTAGTGGCTTTGTGTCACGACACTTTTGACAGTTTTGAGATCAGATGAAAGGATGTGTACCAGTGTTAATTTTGTTGATGACAACATTGAGAAAATATTCCGTTGATGTTTTCACAGCAAAAAGAAGACTAACGCTAAAAAAGAAGTCAGCTTTGAAAATGAAAACTATGACAAAAGATGGACAAATTCAGGAGTTACCTTATTATTGTGTCCTATTCAACAATTCCACCACTTCAGTCGATCTACATACTGTTAATAAGCTCCTGTTTAACAAAAAACAGTATCTTCCGCCGCCAAAAATATCGATTTTTAGCTGCTTGACATGTCGGATCAACGCAGGGCACTGAAGAAGCGTCCGTATGTGGCATGATTGGGGGTTGAGAACATGTTGGTTGTGTTACTGTTAACAACTAAAATATCTTGCATTAAGTGGCATTTGGTCAGTGATGTTACCTGACATTACTGGCAACAAATTAGGCAGAAACTCCATAAGAATGCAGTCCAGAGCACAGGCATTTAGCATGACACGTGTGGTTTTTGCTTACAACTATTTTTGCCTTGCCTCTAAAAGCCATACGTTTCTCTAACAAAAAAGAAGAGGCAGTTTTGTGTATTTGACCTTTTTGCTGAATTGCCAAGTGGAGTAACTGAAAATGCTGAAGTCATCTTCTAAAATGACAATTATTTTTGATTCATGCCCTTGGGAATTTAAAAAGGTGGCCTCATTTTACACATACACTTGTTTATGTTTTACAAGAATGTGAGTGAAACTCCAGTTAGTTAGAAGAAAAGAAGAGAGATGAAACGTCTTCAAGGAACTGAAACAAGTCCAGTTGCCTACAATACAGCACAAAATCAGTGCAGCACAGAATCTCACATGTGCACCAGGGCCAAACATTTACACTTCTTGTCACACAAATGAATTTGATAATTATGTAGCATCATTCAGCATACAAGTTGGCAAAATACAAGAATCAATCAAAGATGGTGCAGTCATGCTGTACGTGTTGATGATGTATTTTTTAGGAATGAGGCAGGCAAAGACGCTGTAGCTTTGGCAGTCGCTGCAAAAACCTAGTCGTGGGAGAACTTTGGGGAGTCTATGGGGAAGGACTTTCGGCCCAAGGAAGTTCTTGCAAACGTTTCGACTACTCAGGAAGGGAAGCAGCTCCTGGGACAGCTGAAAGTAGTAGTGATATTGTTGAGAAGTGAACAGAACACTTTGAGAAGCACCTGTCCTCTGTGAAGAAGGCAGGATCTGAAGACTCAAGGGAAGAACGGACCAGATCCCTGGCACTGGCCGCTGAGGTATTCAAGAAGTTCTTCTCTGACAAAGTGCTGGGTGTGGATGAGATTTGCCTTTAGACGACTAGGTTTTTTTTTACATAACCATATCACCAGGGGACTACAATCCCATACATACCCTGAGTAGATGCATCGAACAAATCAATGATTGGATGTGTCAGAGTTTTCTTCAGTTAAACAAAGATAAGACTGAAATAATTGTTTTTGGATCCAAGGAAGAACGACTTAAAGTCTCTGCTCAGCTTCAGTCTGTAATGTTGAAAACTACAGACCAAGTCAGAAACCTTGGTGTGACTGTGGACTCAGACATGAATTTCAGCAGCCATATTAAGACAGTTACAAAGTCAGCCTACTATCACCTTAAGAATATATCCAGGATAAGAGGGCTTATGTCTCGGCAGGATTTGGAGAAACTTGTTCACGCATTTATCTTCAGCAGACTCGACTACTGTAATGGTGTCCTTACAGGACTCCCTAAAAACTCCATCAGACAGCTGCAGCTGATTCAGAACACTGCTGCTCGAGTCCTAACAAGAACCAAAAAAGTAGATCACATCACTCCAGTTCTTAGATCTTTACACTGGCTTCCTGTCTATCAAAGAATAGATTTCAAAGTCCTGTTGTTGGTTTATAAAGCATTGAATGGTTTCGGGCCAAAATACATTTCTGATCTGCTGCCGCGTTATGAACCATCCAGACCTCTGAGATCGACAGGTACCGGTCTGCTTTCAGTCCCCAGAGTCAGAAGTAAACATGGAGAAGCAGCTTTCAGTTACTATGCGCCACATATTTGGAACAAACTCCCTGAAAATTTGCAGGTCTGCTCCAACACTCACCTCTTTTAAATCAAGACTTAAAACATTTCTTTTTGCCACTGCTTTTAACTGAAGCAATTCAAGTCTTTGAACTGCATTATTACTCTGAGTTTTTTTTTTTTTTTTATAATGCAATTTTTAATGTCTTTTAAATGAAATGTTTATGTCTTTTAATGTAATTTGTGTGTGCCTGTAAAGCACTTTGAGTTGCCTTGTGTCTGAATTGTGCTATACAAATAAACTTGCCTTGCCTTGCCTTGCCTTGCCTTGCCTTGCCTTTAGATGCTGAAGGCTCTGAGAGACTTTCCTCTTCAGTGTCATGTAGAAGTTGGGACGTGGAAGTTGGGAAAGTACCTAGGGAGTAGGCCAGTTATCAGGGTCAAATTAGTCAGCATCCCCAGGAAAGGTGCTGGAAAGGAGGCTCTGACCTCAAATTCAGTAGGAACAATGCAAATTCCATCCTGGCTGTGGATCAGTGAACCAGCTAATTACAGTAATGAGTTTACTGGGGAGGTCCTCAGAGCTTGCTCTTCTAGTCCACTTGTGTTTTGTTGACTTAGAGAAAGCCTACAAATGTGTCTTCTGGGGAGTCCTGTGGGGGTAATGCAGGAATATGTCAAACAGGTCTTCAGTGGCTGCTGGACACTGTCCAAGGTTAACCCTCGTCTCCTATCCTGTTGATGGCATTCATCGACAGGATCTCAAGGCGCAGCCTGTGTGAGGAGAGTGTCCACTTTAGGAATTCCAGAATTGGGTCACCATGGTGTGGTTCGTTGGCGTCAATAGCCAGTGACCTTCAGCATGCACTGGGGTAGTTGGAAGCCAATTGTGAAGTGGCAATGAGAGACAGCATCTCAAAGTCAAAGGCTATGGTCCTTTGATTAAAAATGCACTGTTACTGGGGGATTGGGGCTGGGTTGTGGCCCAAAGCAAAGGAGTTTAATTATCTCATCTGGCATGGGAACGCCATGGGATCCCCAAGGAGGAACTGGAAACATGTACTAATGGAATATAGTACTTAGCTGACTGACACTGAATTAGTCGTAGGCGTGTTTTGGGCGGACCATAAATCAAACTAATCCAATCTGAGTTTCGTCTCCAATTCCCTTTATGAGCCATTTCTAAAAACTATGGACTTTTTCCTGTGGAGAGTTTACAACTACAGCTTTTAGTTTTGTGGATAAACTGTGCCACGATATTTGTTACAGTGACATGCTTAAAATAACTGAATGCAGCCTCCTCGATCATGAAATCCTCCGACTGTATAAACTGTGTGACTGTATTGACTTTAGACCAGTTTTTCGTTGGTCTATGGTGCCATAGTTTCTGCTGCCTCAAAATAGCAATCTGCAATCTGTATGACTCACGCACATGGCAGATGAAAGTAAAATGACTTAATGGTAAGAAACCAAAGTCATGTATTGTATAGTTCCTCAATTGTTTCCTGTGCTCTTCCTTGTAACCCAAATACTGGAAACAGCTCTGAGTGATAAAATGCAAAACAACTTATTTTTGGCAATATGTTGCTCCCACATTCTGACTTAGCATATGAACACACTGATGTCGGAATATCGTCTTCCCAACTCTGGTATGGGACCATCTGAGGAGTACATGAATACAAAAATGCATCTATCTAAAAGGCCTTTTTAATTGAAAGTATATCTATAAAGATTCATAGTTCTGAAAAATCCTTTTAAAAAATGTTTATGTAAACGTTCCACATCAGCACTTTCAGTTAGTTAGGACCACTCGTTTCATACTCAGTACATTCACTTAAGAATAGATTGATTGATGATTTACCATTTTGAAATTTTCACTCACTGTCTCATAATTTTGAATGAGTAGGTCAAGCATTTCACTTTATAACATTCATAAGTATTCATCCATCCATCTTTTGCTGGTAGAAATGGACTTAAACAGAACAATATTTAGATATGCTGATCAACTTCAAAGGAATCAGAATGAACTATATATTTAACATTCTTTTCTGAGCATTGACCATCAAATATTAGAATTGACTCTATAAAACAACTAATCATTTTGAATGATATTTTATGACATATTTAAAGCTTTTTTATTCCTGGTGCATGGATGAAAGGGCTGCTCCTTGGAAGCAAAGTGTGACTGTCTCCATGGAATTAGTTGAGATTCAGTGCCTTGCTCAAAGGCCTTTGTTTATCCGCATCTCTGCTGCAGTGGCCTTTCCTCTCCCCTTTACCCACTGAAAGATTTCAGTCCATCCGTTGAAGTAACAGTGACACCAGTGACTCCATATCTATCTTGCAGAAGAAATGGTAAATATTTGATTGTCAAACCACAAGCCGTGGATGACAGCAGAGATGAAAGTGTTGGAGCAAGCAAAGACGGAGAAGAGGACAACACAACAGCAGGGGTTATGGTCCCAGAGATAAAGGCTGTAATGTAATAACCAAGAGGTCCACCAGAACCAACATCAGGCATCTTTCCAGTTCTAAATTACTGATTTAAGGATAGATTATGTCACATATCTTTGCTGACATGCTCGGACACATAGAATTTCATAAAGGTAATGCATATGTGTACTGAAGCTTTTATATATTGATGATGGATTGGATTTTTATGGTGCTTTTCAAGACACTCAAAGTGCCTAACAGGGTTCCAGGTTCCATATATTCACACACAGTCATACTGGTGGTGGTAAACTTCAATAGTAGCCACAGCTGCCCTGGGGCAGACTGACGCAAGCGTGGCTGCCATTCAGCACCTATGGCCCCTCCGACCACCACCTCAAACATACAGCAGTCATTCACATTCGTGTGGGTGTGTGTGTCTTGCCCAAGTACACAACGACCATGACACAAGTGGCAAGGGTGGGGATTTTACAGATGTCATGAGTATATTCACATACTGTATGTAGGTTATCGCTTGACTCTCTCTTGACACTCTTAAATAATTCAGATTCACACTTTCATTAAAAAGCACAAAATCGAATTACAATATCTCAAATTAACTTTCTTTGACATGTGAACTCAGTCTGATATATTTTATGGGTATTCCTCACACAAAGGGACTCTATTATATGTAACAATAAGCAGCTCTTTACATGTAAGAATCACTTTTTTATTGGCCACATGTGAGCAGATTGTAACGCTAACAGAGAAAAACAGCTAACGTTGGAGTCAACTAAAATAAACAACCTGATACCATCACAGCACATAAGTTTCACAAAGTCATTTTTATTAACTTTCTTACTAAAGTAATGAAATGCTGAGCTAAATGCTAACACAATGCTTAAATGCAGCTGAGGGTGCAGGGAAGTTCATTACTTTTGGAGACATTTAATAAATGAATATTGAACACATTCATATTTTTTGATCTGATGATGGTATTACATGAAAAGTGAAGGGGTCACAGTTACAACCTTGATTCCAAAAGATGCACGCTTGCTCACTGTGGGTTTATCTGGGCTCTTTCCATTAAAAATAGTTTCTATTTGTGGCTGTAAATGAAGGTAATGAAAGCAGTGTCACTGCATCGAAACAGTAAAGTTGTGGAATTGTGGCTTTGGGAAATAATCCTCTTTGGGTTCTTATTAATCGGCAACCCCTTTCACATACATGTAGTTTGATCTGTTGCTGAGATAAAGTGCAGCTTAAATACAGTTTTCATATCGTGTGCCTGAGCTAACCAAGTTCTGAAGAAGGGACAGTGAAGTCACAGTGTACAGAACAAAAAGCTAGTGACACCGCTATATGACAAGCAAGCTAACCACATGCAATTATGAACAGAGGCAATTAAGAAATATCAATTTCATTGGTATCTCCTGTTTTTTCTTTTCATGATGATACCCAAACATTCTCCCTTACTTAATAATTCACAGATAAGGAACTTTGTAACCTTCTCATAAATCACCACAAGTGCCCATACTCTCATCTAGTCAAAACATTGACAGGAGTTGTCCATCAAATGTGAGTCCAGTGACAAAAAGTAGGGAGAGGGAAGGTGAGGGCTATGGCCAGCATCTCTCATCTCATCTGTCTTCTCTACTTAATATGCTAAGACATCACACTGGCTTAGAAAAACAGCAGTCTTTTGTACTAGATACAGTGGTCCGAGTTATTGCAAAGAAGGTGGTTCACCCAGCTCGCATGCTGAGTTTTCTGGGCCTCTGTTTTCTTGGCTTACACAAATGCATATGTCTTTCTGGACCAGATAACATCAGGTTGCCTTCAGGTTTGACTAAACACTGTACTTCAATCAAAAAGCCAAGGGATATTTCATTTGATGCAGAAAGACTTTAGGTTCCTGGCATCTGATTCATTTAAAAATGCTGAATGTAGACATTTTCCTGCTTGAAGGATGAGTTCACCATAAAATGACAATTCTGTCCTTGTCTTCTCATCATCATTCCATTAGAAAGTTTCACACTCCACAAAACATTTCTGGATAATTACAGCAAAACAGCATTATAGCATTCTCTTTAATAACTGATGTAGCTTGGAACTTGTTTCAAAACATAAAAGGCAACTAAAAGAAAACATAAAATGGCTAAATACTGCTTGTCAGGTGTAATTCAAGTCGCTGGAAGGCTTGAGATCCCAAATTGATTTTAAAATACTTTATTTACACACTCGACAAATGGTCATGCTCACGCATCCACTTCAGAGAGGGTGAGCGTTAACTGTTCTAGTTTAGCAGCTACAAAGAAGGGTGTAATTAACATCTTTTCACATGAGTTTGGGATTTTGGATAATGACTGATTTAAAATTTTTGGGTGAACTCTTCCTTTAAGCAAGACTTAAAGTCATGCTAGCAGCTCTGTGAGGTTATACATTGGCACAACTGCAGTTTGAGCTAAATGCTAATGGCTTGCTAAAATGCACACAATGACATTCTGAAGTTTGAAATCTTAACCAAGTATTCCATCTTAGCTTAGTGTGTCACCATGCTAAAATTTTTAGCTTTTAGAAAACAAAAAATAAAGCTGAGCTTGATGGAAATGTCATTAGTTTTGCAGGTCGTTGACAATAAAAGTATTGGACACATTCAAATTTTGATTGGATGATGAATTTCAGAAACCAATGTACATTTTTACTGGTTTTAATTGAGTATATGCCAAAAAGGATTAGCAAATTATGAAATTCTGTTTTTATTTTTTTAATACAGTATCCCAATGTTTTTGGAATCAGAGTTAATCCTGTCTGTCAGGAAATTTCCACTCCAAACCACAGGTGGAAGTCTCACTGTGGTGCTTAAGGAAGAGGATTCATCTTCTGTGGAGCATGAATGTCTGTACAAAATGTTGCGCCATTCTATCAAGTAGAGGTGGAGCTGTTTCGGAGAGTAAATGAGAACTTTGTCTTCCCCGTAGTGCAAGAGGAATCAGTTGTTAGGATTCATCCTCTGGAGATAATGAATTTCTGTACACATAATGGGAATCCTCTGTTGTGGCTTAATAATAACTCAAAACTCAAATTAGCTCCACCATAAGCCAAAAATTTCAACAACTCCACCATTCATGTTTTTGTGTTGAGAATAAATCCACACGGGTCAAAAAGTTTGACACCCAACTTTTCTCTAATTTCTGGCACACACGTGACCATCCCATCATTCATAGCTGTCTGGCTTTGGGTGCACCCTTGGGCCTGTCAAAACACAAAATCCAATACCTCATCATCCATCAAGGGGGCTCCCACTGCGTACAAGCTACTGCCTACTTCGTGATTGATCATTCACCACTAGAGAGCAACCTCAAGACTCAACTGGACAGGATAGAGAAATCAAGGAGAGTGGTAACCTGGATGTTGATCAATAAAATCAATCAGTGAGCCTAAGGATGAGGAAATTATCACAGGCAATTTGTTCTTTTCTGACTCACTAATTATGGGGCTCTCCTGTAACAATGGATTGGCAGCTGCATTTAAGGACTTTGTGGGTGTCATTATGTTCTCAGCTGGAGCCCAAAGATCCAACTGAGCAATTGAACCTCTGAGCCCCATGCCTTGCCTTTCTTACAAGCAAGCAGTTTACAGGTGATTAAGGATCCCTTTGCTCCTCTTTGCATCAGACTCACCCTGATGACAGAATGACAGCACTTTGCTCTTTCTTCATCCTTCCACTGTGGCACTTAGATGCTACAAGAGAATTCTCAGATGATTGGACCAGATCATATGGTCATCAAATTTCGTACCCAGTGGCTGTTTGGTTGCCTCATGGAGTTGTGATGCAATGTTCATGCCGTTATGGCAGATGTGTGTCTCCCCTTTAAGCTCCTCACAACATATCCTTCACTGCCAGCGAAATGAAACTGTATCTCACCAATGACAGAGTGATGCTGTTGTGTCAAGGGGGCACATCATTCACAAAGCAGCTGAACTGAGGCAACTAGTGGGGAAAAACATTAAAAAGACTAATATATGCATCCAATTCCACAGATTCAACTCGAGCCATCTGTTTGAAATGCAGTTTTGACCTAATAAGCTGTTACTTTAAATACTGTGTACAAATGATTTTGGAGTGATGGCAGAATGATGTGTTCTATTCTGGGTTTTAATTACATACTGCCCGTCTGATAAAAGTGGGAGGAAGCTGAAAAGTACAGTAAACAGCAATCAAAAGGCAGGATTCTGAAGTACATGACAGTACAAGACCACAGTATATATCTAGAGTTTAAAGCCAGCAAAGCCTGTAAATGCCACGAGTGGGAAATAAGTGCAAGGATTAAATATTTTTTAAATTGTGAAGCTTCATTCTCCGTGCTGTTGACGTCAATTGGCTGTCAAATCCAGCCACAGAAGTTTCATCTCATTTCACCTTTCAGTTGAAATCAATTTCATCCCCAGCTGCTAACACAGTTTGTCCTGGTAAATGCAATTTTGTACATGTCAGGAGCATGACTGATATACAGTAGCAACTATTTAATTTCCCATGATCCTCTTTGTGCTTCATTGGCATTCTTGTCTATGAGTCTCTGTGGAGTAAAATTGTTACACTAGAGCACACACCCACACTTAAACTAGGTCTACAATACTATCCAAAGTCATATATGGCTTAGTACAACCACTTTCTGTGTATAATATGTAGGTCTGGACACGGCACAGAAGGTCATTTGAACAAATTCATTTTTTTTCTATGATAATTTCTTTCCTCTATCTAATTATTTTTTTTTGCCCCAAAATGTTTTCAAAGTCATGATATGTCATACAGCATAGCTCTATGGATGGAAAACTCTGTCTGTCAACCACTTTGGTCTGTATTGAAAAATCTCCACAACAGTTGGATAGTTTGCTGTGAACTTTTGCACAAACATTACAAGTTTATCACTTCTCTCTCTTGAGAATTGGTGTTTCCACTGGTGTTTCCCACCCAAACACCTTGGTGTTTGGGTGGGTTTTATTTAGATTATTTAAGTGGAACTTTGTGAAATGCAGAGGCTGTATTCTTAATGGTTTAAATGTTAATGTTATGCAGCAATATGCAGTCAGAGAGTTGAGATCTCATTCAAACAAGCCAAATAAGGTTGAACATTTACCAGTGTAAGTAAGTAACTTTGATCATCATCACCTGTTGGAGTGAAGCAAATAAATCACTCCTCCAAAAAGGTCACTGCTCTTTTGTACATACAACTAAACAAACAACTGAAATATTTCCCCAGTTGAGTAAATGGACAACTACTAAGTCTAAACAGAGCTAAATATTTTCTGAGGTGATTTATTTCAATCATTTCAGGGAGACACAAAATTATTTTAACTGTACATTTCTACGCATATACACAACCTATGTCCCCTTCCATCCACCTGCAGGCATGACCTTCCCCCTACAGTGAAGAACATTCCACCAAACACCATCAGAGGCCCCCTTCAAATATTTATTCAGAACATCTTTCAGAAAACCTTTGAAATCATGAGCTGTACAAAGGTAACATCTATTCCCCGGGTATTAAATAACATAGAACAGGTGTTGCTTTTACTGTCCCCCACTTATATATTACATCTATGATCACTGTCCCCTAAAATTACATGCATACTGTCCATAGAGTAGTATCAGCTAAATGGGGGAGATATGATGTCAACTCCATGTTATTGTGTCTGTTGGTGTATATCAGAACTATGACTATGCAATGGATGACAAGAGGTAAAATCAGCTGGTGACGCATTCATTCTAATCTTTGGACTCTAATATATATATATATATATATATATATATATATATATATATATGTATATATGTATATGTATATATATATATACATATGGAAAATGAATAAGAAGCTTAAAGGAATATTGCACCCAATTAAAAATGCTGTCTGTATTAACACATACTGTATCAGCTGATAATGCTCACAGCAGAGCAAACATAACAGCCATCAAATTAGCTGGCACGGCTCCATGTCAGCCTCTTTGAAACAGCTACAGTGGATGAAAAATGGGTCTTGTTGAAAGCTGTAATAAGAATTTTAAAAAGCACTGTTAACATAATGCAACTGGATATCTTACGTAACACAGGAGGTCACAGCATCGCTAAACTCTCACTAACCCGGTCTATCGTCCCCACATGCTCCGAGACTGATAGTGGACCTCGACGAGGACCTCTCCTGGACATCAAATACTGATTTTAATGTGAAGAAGGCCTGACAACGCCTGCATTTCCTGAGGTGACTGAGGAGCATCCACTAGTTGGGTTTCATTCCTCTGTAATTCAAGACCGGCAGCCTTACTACATTGTTTTTTACATTATTATTTTTTTCAAACTAAAATGTGTTGGACTAGTTACAGCTCCTTTCAGAAACAAGTCAGCGTGGTGGTTGTGCGCGCGACATTAAATCGTGTGCAGTCATGAGATATAAAAAGACAGTGCATGTGTGACAGTGGGTATGAAGGCGTGCAGTGTGTGTAGGATGTCCGTTGGTGAATAAATGCTACAGCTCCTCAAAATAAAGCCCAGCCGTGTCTTGCTTGCACAGTCCATTGGCCAGGACGATGTTATCAGAGTTAAAAAGAAACCTCCAGCAAATGTTTCTGGGTTTGTTTTAAAACCTCATTAATTGTGTGAATATCAAAATTCAGAGTTCAAATTTCTCTTCCTAGACTACATAGTGCCCCTTTAAAGTGAATGGGATTATCCGCGGCGTTAGCTTCAAATTCCACCCAGGCTCACTTGAGGTGGACTGACCTTTAATGTAGACCAGCTGTTCCCATCTGAGTAACAAGCTGCTACTCTGACCACCTGAGGGCATTACAACAAGGTTGGAACCGAACTGACTGATTATCATCTCATAAAGTTGTTGAGTGAACATGTTAGAAAACTATTTCTTCATTTTACACGAATACGGGCAGACAATACCAAAGTTCTTTCTTTGGGTGATGTCATATTTTAAAATGTATTTGAGCTGATTCAGGGAGAGTGAAGAGAAGCAGTTTGAAAGACATGGGACTCTCTCTGGAAGTTATGTAATTCTCATAAGTCAGAGAGAGAGAGGCAGCTCAGCTGAACAAAACAACACTGAATGTCATTTTCACATGACGAGTGATTTGTCAGAGTTGAGACTCTTTAAAAGCCTGGCTCTAATTGCTGGTGTATAAATATTCCACAACATCAGTCTTTTTTCCACAAGATGAAAAAGGACATTAGGGCTTTCTATTTCCCCTGCACTTTTAAACCCATCATTAATTGATAAGATGTCATCATTTTGTCAAGGCTTCAGCGTTAATATTTAATCTCAGGGGGGAAAAAAAGCAAAGGCAGAAAATTGTGAACCCTGATGAAATGAGCCCGAATGAAAAGGCCCTGTGTTGTTGGTACCTCTCAGTGATTCAGATAGAAACTAAAAATAAGTCCAAATGTCAGTGATAGATTTTGGCTGGAATAGGTGATACGCTTAAATATGTGCTAAATTGGGCTCTAAAATAATTAGTCTTGAGAGATTTTATTATTATATTCTCTTTTACCTGCTGCAACGCACAAGTAATTTTGGTACGGTATTTTACTGAGTTCATTTGACTGTATTTGTGAATGATACAGAATCTATACATACTAGATTTTGTAATATGTTTGGTATATATCTAATTACAAATGAGTTCACAGCAAAATTTAGAGCTGTATGAAAATCTCTTTGATTTCATCACTAGCTGTGCAGATGTCTGTGACTTACAGGCTTTATCAGCCCGAGTACGCCTAGTTATCCGCTCAGGCTTGTTAATAGAGTTATCCACTAATGTATCATATCATATCATATCTATAGCTCCTTGCTGTCTTTTACTGTCAAGACAAATCAATTTTATGTACATACTCTAGAACGATATCAAAAATCACACATTTTTTCTCAAGGGGCTTTACAATCTGTGCAGCATATGGCACCCTCCGGAAAAAAAACAAAATGGAAGAATCTTCAGGAAGAGTATATATAACTTGTAAAACGTATATAAATACATGGATCCTGGAGTCGCTCAAACAAATTCCAGGTGTTGACTCGCACAATCTCCTCTCCACAATGGAGAGCAGGGGCCCTATCATAGAAAAACAACCTTGATGCTTTTCCCTGTTTCATATTGGAGAAAGGAACAAGCACACAGAGAGGAGAGAGAAGCAAGAGGAGAGGCTGAATATTCTAGAGGTCAAAAATGCAATTTCAAACATCTGGACGACCAGGACAGAGAGAAAACTCAAAGGACAGCTGATGGTCCAGCACAGAGAAGTCTGAATGAAAAGAGAGGACGAGAAGGTGAAACTCGGCAGAAAAAAGGGAGAAGATTGGTTCACAGCGTGGCCGAAAATAAAGTTCAAAAGTGTTCTCATCATCAGGACAAATAAGGCTTCTAAGTACTGGCTTGTGACCGAAACCGACTGATTGGTTGATTAAATCATAATTAGAATCACAGTGTGGAAGCAGGGTGTCGAGCGCTCAGGTGCTGACTTTACTGTGTGTGCACAGCTGCGCTCCTCCACCATCTCACTGCCTTCACTGCTGTTGACCCGATGTTTCTGCTTTGTGCTCCAACACCTGCAGCCAAACTGAGTGCAACATTATTCCACACTAAATTATTTTTTACTCTCACAAGCTTGTGAGGGCAAATGTTGTGTCATCGAATGAAGCGAGCAGGAGTGTCAGCCTTTGACATTCATGTAAAATGCTTACATTGTGTTATTTCTTTCACTTTATTGATACATAACATAGCTTACAGCCAGTCAGAGGTGGCAAAAGTACTCACATTTGGTACTTAAGTAGAAGTATGGATGCTTGTGTAAAAAAATACTCGATAGTAGAAGTACTGATTCAGCTCCTTTACTCAAGTAAAAGTAAGAAAGTACAGGCTCTGAAATGTACTTAAGTACAAAGGTAAAAAGTAAAAATTAATTTTTTGCCGTCAATAATACACAATACCTCTTTTGATAACTCAACAAAACGAAAAATTTGTTGCACACAAAATAGGAACTTTTTTTTTTTATTAACAACCTGTTAAAAAACATAAATCACTGGACACAGTCTGTTTGCTGCAAGTTAAATTTCAGACAGAATAATCAAGACTGAATTGACCAGAGGTCCTGCATTAGCACCTAGATAATTTAGCTTTTAACAGCTTTGGTACTCTCCACTATATACTTAACATATTACTTTTAACATAATTTGTATCTTTTAACACTTTATATAGAAAAACTAGCCAAGTTTTGACAGGCTTACTTAACGCCAATGTGCAAATCAGTTTTCCATTTCAGCAACAGAACTTAAAACATTATGATCAACATGGAAACTAGTTTAATCATGTTGTTTTTCTTTGTGAGATATTCACTCATCTCTACAGGAATCCCAACATTTTTTATTTAGCCCCAGCAGAAGCTGGTTCTCAAAGTTCTTTGAATCAAGGCATGTACTTTTGAGTCGGAAAATAAGTCCTGCAGTGCTAAAAAGCCTCTCGCAGGCAGCTGAGGTAGGTAGAGGTGTGTTGAGCTTCAGTGACAAGTTGCAGACTGCTGGGAAGGATTTCAGGACATCCATGGTATCATCCGGGCAGGCCAGGTAGGACTCTAGCTTGGTTTCCTACAGTTTATGCTGCTTGGTTGGGCCTTCATCCGAGGTCGACTTCCTCCTCAAGGAAGGTGCAGTGAGGTTTTTGTATCTCTCCAAGTGACTCACATGCTTTCTGTAGGAGTGACAATACACACAAATAAGACACAGACGTACACAAAGATAAGAGAAAAGTGGTTCACCTGACAGAACTGTTAGATAAATGTCTTTGTGCAGAGTTGATGTAGATGATTAACAACTACTTGCACACAGGGGACGTTAGCCTTCAGACCCTTCGGCTTTTAAAAGCCTTTTCTGACAGAAAATGTATTTATTTTAACCCAAATGACCATTCAACCCCTAAATCTACCCAAGAGGGGCTTTCTGGCATAGAGCCCTGAAGAGTAACGTCTCACAACAGTGGCAAAACGGCAATTAATTGAGGATTATTGAGTTTTTGTTTTTTTCAATCGAGCGCTAGCTAGTGTTAGCTCCATACTATCAAAACAATGTGTTGTCATAGAATTGCTAACATTGTAAACTGGCCTACAAGAAATGCTAAATGAGCTAATGATAACTGAAAATACACCATACCTGTATGTGTTTATTCAGATTTGACGGAGAGTTCTTGAACGCCAGAAGTTCGTGTTTTTTAGGTTAGCACAGGACTCAGCGCATTCGCCATGAGCCGACAACCTCACACAGTTTTCTTAAATAAGGTCAAGGGTGGGGAAGGTCTTGCTTCTCCGACTATGATGCGTTTTCGTTCCCTGGTTCACTTTCTTCCTCCATGTCGCTGCTGCAAGTTTTCTCTGTAACATAACGTAAGTTATGACTATAACTATGGATCTATGAGACCGAACGATGACCGTCACCACGGTCTTCACCTTGAATGATACCATCATCTCCCTATCCTCGAGACCATATAACAACAAAGTCATGTGACTGACCTTAAGGAGGCTTGACTCGCCGCCTACAAAAGAATCCAGGTGAGCACGCCTCTCCCTCTTGCCTGGAACGCCTCAGCCCGTTCTGAGCGACAAGAGATGGTGACGGTCATCGTTCGGTCTCATAGATCCATAGTTATAGTCATAACTTACGATCTATTTCGACCTCACTCAGACCGTCACCACGGTCTTCACCTTGGAAGACTAGTACCATCAGCGTCGCAAGGAACCCGAGGACTCCACCCCTCCTCGTCCAGCAGCCGCGAGCACGGCGGAGCCCAGTGGAGAGGGCGACGCCACGTTGACCCTATAAAATCTAGTAAAGGTACAGGGAGCACTCCAAGAAGCTGCTGCACAGATGTCAGAAAAGGGGACCCCCTGCAGAGCAGCCCAGGAGGTGGCTACACTCCTGGTGGAGTGGGCAACCACATTTCCCGGGACCGGGAGGCCCTGCATAGAGTACGCCTCAGAGATAGTATTGGCAACCCAGCGGGACAGACATTGTTTTGACATGGGGAGGCCCAGCTTGTCACCATGGAAATACACAAACAACTGTGAATGCGAGCTCCTAAGAGATTGAGTACGTGCAATATAAGTGCTGAGTGCCCGCACAGGGCACAAATTAGGGTCAGGTCGAAAAGCACCGACCTCAATAACCTGATTCACTGTCTGAGGGTTTACGACCTTAGGCAGAAATGCAGGGTTTGGCCAAAGAGACACGCCAGTGTCATCTGCCTTCCACCTCAAACAATCCCCACTCGCAGACAGAGTGTGTAATTCGCCCACTCGTTTAGCTGAACATATAGCCAAGAGGAAAGCTGTTTTGTGGGACAGGAACTTGAGGGTGAACTGATCAAGGGGCTCATACGGGGGTTGAGTCAGTGACCTCAGCACCAACGGGAGGTCCCACGATGGAGCTCTGGGGGACCTGGTCGGACGCAGGAGACAGGCCCCTTTAACGAACTGCGACACCAAAGGGTGCCTGCCTACGGTAACCCCACCCACTGCCTCATGAAAGAAAGAGATAGCAGCAGTGTATACTTTAATGGTGCTAGCGGCCCTCCCTGAGTCCAAGAGAGAATGGAGAAAATGGAGGACCAGTTCAATGGGGCACGTAGATGGGTCAACCTGTGCGCGTTGACACCATGTCAAGAACACACTCCACTTCTGGCTATAATTGGCACGGGTGGAAGGAGCTTGGGCATGTCCTATAGTCCTCAGAACAGCTTCATCTAATCTCTGAGGCCGGGACTGAGGAGGGGCCATGCCCAGAGCTGCAGAAGAGCAGGTCTGGGATGCCAGATCTGGCCCCCCGCCTGTGAGAGGAGGTCCACCCTGCCCGGTAGGGCCCAGGGTTGACCGTGGACAAGGCGAAGGAGCCTGGGGAACTAGTGCTTCCTCGGCCACCGAGGGGCTATCAGCAGCACCTTGTAACGGCCCATAGTGACCCTGTGGAGCACCTGGGAAATCAAAGGGAGTGGGGGAAAAGCGTACAACAACCAGTCCGGCCACTCGTGAGACAGAGCATCCAGACCCAGAGGGCCCCCCCTGCCCATTAGGGAGAACCACATCCTGCAGTGTGTTGTCTCCGCAGAGGCGAACAGGTCGGCGCAGGCTATGCCAAACTGAGCCCACAGGAGGGCCACCACCTCTGGGTGAAGCCTCCACTCTCCTGGGAGAGGGCCCGTCCTGGACAGAAGGTCTGCCGCCCGGTTCGCAACGCCGGGAATGTAGACTGCCCTGAGTGAAGCTAGGTGTTGAGCCCCCCAAAACAGAAGTGTCTGCGCCACCTGGAGGCAACGCAGTGATCTGGTGCCCCCCTGGTGGTTCACATGGAACACCGTGGAGGAACTATCCGTGCGTACCAGGACATGCCTGCCCTGGATGGAAGGAAGGAGAGCCTTCAATGCCAGGAAAACTGCCCTCAGTTCCAAGACGTTGATGTGCTCCTCCCCCCAAGGGGGTTCCCAGACACCACGCACCATCCTGTGTTCCCACACTGCCCCCCACCCTGTCAGGGAGGCATCCGTGGTTACCACCGTCCTTCTCAAAGGAATATTGCCAAGGGGAACACCCTGGAGAAGGAGCCTCGTGTCCCTCCATGGGCGCAAAGCCCAGAGAAACGTGCGTGTCACCCAAACCTTTGCACGTCTGTGCAATTTCGGGTGGAGGCCGAGAGCATTGAACCATCTTTGCAAAGGCCGAGCCCTGAGGAGACCAAGAGGAACAATGGCCACTGCAGCCGAGATCATGCCCAACAGCCTCTGGAACTGGACCAACTCCAGCCGCTTGCTGAGGCAAAAATGGGACAGAAGGGCCAGGATGTTCCCCACCCTCTGAGTGACACGGACATTGCGACAGAGTCCAGTCGTAGCCTGACAAAGACTGCCTGCTGACCTGGCTCAAGGTTGGTTTTCGTCCAGTTCACTTAGAGCCCCAGGGACTGGATGTGGGAGAGAACCAAACTCGTATCCCGTAGAACTTGGTCGCGGGACGGGGCACAGATCAGCCATTCGTCCAAGTACGGGAGGATTTTCATACCCGACAGCTGGAGAGGGCGCAAAGCTGCTCCAATCACCCTGGTAAAGACCCTTGGTGAGAGGGAAAGGCCAAGTGGGAGGACCTTGAACTGGTAGGCCCGTCCCTGGAAGGCAAAGCGGAGAAAAGGTCTGTGGTCTGGGCAGATGGGCACGTGGAAATAAGCGTCCCTTAGATCTACCGATGTGAACCAATCCCCCTTTTCCACAGCCTCCAAGATCTGACTCGTGGTCAGCATCTTGAAGGGCAAACCCTTTATGAAGGTATTTAAGCGTCTGAGGTCCAAGATGGGGCGTAGGCCTCCATCTTTTTTTTGACACGAGGTAGTACAGAGAGTAAAAGCCAGCGAGCTGTTCGCTTGGCTCTACTCTCATAATTGCATCCTTCTGTAGAAGGGTCAAAATTTCCCCTGCTAAAATTTTCTCCTGGACTGGGTCCCTGACCGTGGTCATGCGGTCGCCGCCGAAACTGGATCCTGTACCCTGTGGACACTGTAGCCAGCACCCAGGGGTCCAAAACCCTTTCTTCCCAGCTGTCCAGGCAAAGCTGGGAGGAAACTGCGGCCTGTCGTCCCGTACCCCTGGGGGGGCGTCTCCTGTGGGACACCTCTTTACCGGGAGGACGGGGCTGAAACCGCTGCTGCCGGCGTGATGGCGGTTGTGTATTACCAGAGGCTGGGAAACCAGCATGCTGCCGCCACGGCTCCTGGCGAGTGCCAGGGGGATGGTTTGAATGCTGGGGACCCCTAGAACCATATCTGGGAGCCGTGGTTCTGCTAAAGGTGCGCCGCACACAATCTCTAGTGCGGCGAGACTGTTCAGCTTTGTCCAACACGCCCTGAGAATCAGGATGAAAAATGCGTGCATGCGCAATTGGCATGTTTGTGAGCTCCTTCCTAATGTTCTCTGGAAGGGATGTCTGCGCCAACCAAATCTGCCTCCTGGACATCATGGCAGATGACATCACTACACCAACATCCCTTGTAAGTTGGGAGTGAGTGACAAGAGCAGAGTCTATCAGGCTCATAGTGTCCTGATCCTCTGGGTTAGCTGTCCTCCTGAGGGCCGCCAATAAGATGGCGAGCGCATTACCGGAGCGGGCAGCCCGGGTGGCAGCATTGTAAGAGCGACACACCAGGCAGTCAGTCTTTCGCATTCCTTTACAAGACAGCGAGGGTTAGCGGTCACCTGTTCTGGGCCTAGAGACGTAAGGGCCGCCATCTCCCTCTCAACCGGGGGCATGTCCCCCATGCCAGTGTCAGGAGCGTACATGACCTTCATCAGCCTCCGGCATCCAGCGTTGAACTGAGGTGCACCACTCGGGGCATTCCAAGATTTTCTGAGCATGTGCAAATAATCTGCTGCCACAGGAACAGATATGGGGTGCTGAGACTGGGAAATACCAGCCCATACACCATCCATCGGAGCAGGTGCCACAACTGGGATGTTGAGTCCCACAATCTTCGCTGCACTCATAATTTTGGAAATTATGTCGATGGCAGAAGACTCGCCCCCGCCAGCGGGACTGAGGTTAGACATCCCCTCAACCGCAGAGGACCTGAGCTGCTCGTCTGAACCAGCAGTGTCAGACTGTTCGCCGCTCCCAAAAGCTGAGTCCCGTGCATACAGGGAGATAACGTCCGGAATATCACCTCCATCCCCCTGACCAGAGGGCAACTCATCAGGGGAGGGCTCCTTCAAGTGCCCCTCCCCCGGTGTGCCTGTCATGGTGGGCCACTGGGCCTCCACTCTGCCCAATCTCTCTGACAGACCACGTATGGCAGCCAGGATTTGCAATTGGGTGTCTCCTTGGGCACCCTGGCCACCCGTAGCATCCACAGGCTCATCAGGGGGCTGGACCGCCTGCTTCTCACCAGAGCCACGCCTTCTCTTACGGTTAGGGGTGCGTTCATGTTTACGCTTCCGAGAGCGTGTCTTAGGAGCATGCACACCCTCCTCACTGAACTGGGAAGGGTCAGGTTGCGCAGCCCCTGCACGAACAGACAGTTCCAGTCGTTTGGCCCTGCAAGCCCGTTCTTCCCTGGGCAGCTCGACTGCCGCTGCACAGGGGTTGGCAACATCCTCCAACACATGGGCAATGCCCAAACAGGAGGGGCACTCCCGATGGCCATCACGGGGGTCCATAACACCCAGGCAAAAGCGGCAGGCATGAGAGGCCATTCCTCTATGTAACCAAACGCTACAAATAGCTGGTCAAAGGGAAACCAAAAACCAGGCTGCACACAACCAGTAAAAGGAAAACAACCCACCTACTGCAAAAAGCAGGGATTTAGGGCGAATAAAAAATTCTGCTACTGCAGCTTTAAGTTTAACAGAAAGTGACCCAAAAACGGGAGAAAATTAAACGAGCCGCCTACTGCGCACAGAGGCAAGGGGGCTGCCTATTAACTTAATTACCAATAAACCGGTTGGGAAGAAAGCAACCCCACGACCAACTTAAGCTCACCAGCCCCTAACCCGTTAAACGGGGAAATCAACACTAATACAAACGAAGGAGGAAGCGGTTTCTGAGCACGCTTAATTTGCTTGATAATTCACACCTATGAAGGAGAAAACGCTGTGAAAACGAAACCACTTACCACAGGCTGCGGGTCTCTAATGACAATCACCTGAAACAAAGAGAGAGATTAAAACGCTCTGCTTCACGTGGCGTAACCTCTGTCATGTTTACAATTCATCAAATGCGCAAAGGAGACAATCCACCTACAATCCTCAGGGGCGCAAGGCACCTGCACCGCAGTGACGGATTGTTAATTGTGGAGTCCAAAAAACGCTACTTACCTGCGGTCTCGGATGAGGCGAGTGAGGCAAAGAGGGAGAGGCGTGCTCACCCGAATGCTTTTGTAGGCGGCGAGTCAAGCCTCCTTAAGGTCAGTCACATGACTTTGTTGTTATATGGTCTTGAGGATAGGGAGATGATGGTATCATTCAAGGTGAAGACCGTGGTGACGGTCTGAGTGAGGTCGAAATAGATCCTGTAACTCACGGCTCTTCTGTCTGCGGTTGACTTTCCCTCTCTACGTAGTTACGTCTTACACGTTGTGTCGTCATCCGCGGAGGTTGAAAAAGTAACAAGCCTGTTTTGACAATGTAAGGAGTAGAAAGTACAAAAAAATGCTTTTAAATGTAGGGAGTAAAAGTAAAAAGTCGTCAGAAAAATAAATACTCAAGTAAAGTACAGATACCTGAAAAATCTACTTAAGTACAGTAACGAAGTATTTTTACTTCGTTACTTGCCACCTCTGCAGCCAGTTACAGTAACTTTAGATGTTGAATCACCCTTTCCACACAGTGATGTTAAGATGCTCTTATCAACGAAGTGCATTCCCCCACTCCTCAGTGCTGTTTTGGGGATGCATGTCGCAGAATCAGCTAAAAGACTCTATAAAAAAATCTCTTAACTGATTCATTGGCAGTGAAAAAAAAGCGCCCTGAATTTCTTAATATACAAAGACGATTAGTTGAGGCGGCAGTTTAAGTAATCCTACAGAGCCTACGGGCACCGGTGGAGCAGCTCAACTTTGCACACATTGAGATGACAGCAGGGATGTGTTTCATGCTTTCGCAACTACCACCTCATCCAAGAAAGAGCTGGCACGTGCACACATAATGCCCAAGGGGTGCTTGAGCCCCTGCCCCTTTTGCCTCGTATTACAAAGTGCCCTTTTTGTATGTTTTTTTAATGAATAAATACATTCCTGTTGTGCATAGAGATGTGAAAAAACGGCAGGATAAAAACGCCACGGTTATCTGCCGTCCGCATTTCGTACGTAATATGGTGTTGGGAGTGTGTTGAGCCTCAAGCCGCTTCTCTGTCCGCTGCTCTGTCTCTCACAGAGAAGAGAGAGAGAGAGAGAGAGAGAGAGAGAGAAAGCTGCCTCATCGAGAACTCTACCAGCACATATGAAACCTGACAGTAGAGCGACTTGAACCTTTGTGAGTTATAAAACCATTAACATAACTTCCTGGTGGGGGCTAACAAGTCGCCTTCCACTTATTCAACGTGCTTAAAAGTGAGTCATATTTCAGAAGAGCGCCCATTTGTGCTTGTTAAGCTAACTGCTTATTAATGAGAGTTAGGAATAATCTGACAGCTGTCTGTGTCGGCTGTTTATCTTGCCACAAATCTTAAACTTCTTCCAGATATTGAGTTTACTGCGACTTTACTGTTGTAAACATTGCTGTTCCTACTAACAGTCACAGTAGTCATTTCTTGGTTTTGTCACAATTTTAGATGTGTAGCCTGTATTTCTAGTTTGCCCTCCAATAAATAGCCTAGTAATAAACCAGTGTTTTATTGCTTTTTAAGAATTGCAGCTGAATTGCATGTCTTCCAAACCTCAGTATTATGATAATGTGAATAAAATCATGTTGACAATAATTTGTTGACACAAAAGGAATGGCAATTGCATATTACTCACAGCTACACAGGATACACAGTCAAGTAGTTAGCTTTCTATAAGTACTTTTTTTATTAATTTTACATTCATTTGTCTATATATTGTGTTATTAAGGCCTGAAAAAAATTGCCCTTTTCTGACTTTGAACCCCTGCACCTCTATAATCATGTGCACATCCCTGCTTCTGAGTGCCATTTTTGGTGTGAGAATGAGTGTCAAGTGTGTGTCAAGTGTTTGCAGAATCACTCTCAATTGATTGTTTGGTACTGGAAAACACGGATAAGGGCTCCCGTCATCCTGATCATACATACATCTCGGTAATCCTACAGATGTGGTGTTGACGCCGATTGGCTTTCAGAATGATTTACTCAATACTCCTGAGCCAACCAATGTCAACTTGAATTTCTTTAACTAAATAGTAATATGAGAATAGATGGCATGCCATGAGAACGACAGTTGTTTGTCCTCGATTCTCCATTTAGAGAAAGGTATAGTATTTAATACACAAGAGTCAACGTGTAATTCACAAATCACCAAGATCCATACACTGAGACACATTTTATGTTAACCTGTTGCTATTTGGTTTCAGTGGAGTGAGCTGTAAACTGAAAAGAAATCAGATATTATCCACTTTAAAATATTGAGCAGTGTGTTAGCAAACAGATGCCTTTTTAAACATTCAGCAAAAACAGAGCATCATTTGGAGTTTCTGGCCACCTGATGAATTCCAGTCCAATATTTCTACCTGACTTTGCTCATTTTTGGTTTCAAAATTTGCAGGAAAACATTACACTTTAACAATTGCCAACGATTTTGGAAAACAAAGTTGATGAGAAGACCTAAGCTGAATCAATACAGCGAAGTCACAGGATGTAAAACTTTGAAAATACATCACTTTGATGTGTGTATGGCACGCGTGCGATTTGGTATTGTTCTGATCTCCACAAGGTTTCATGCGTCACCCGAAGACTTTCAGAACTGGACTGTGCAGTCTTTTTTCCACCATGATTTCTGTGCATCTATCATGGGAGAGAAGGCTAAAAAAAATGTTTTTGTTGGTTTTAATTGTACCAGCACTTGTTATTCCCATCTTATTTTGAAATCTGACCGAATGCTCTATGTCCTTCCTGTGTCATACATGTGTATGCTGCTTCTTGGACGCTTCTGAAATGCACCTTGGCATGCCTGGTAGAACCAAAAACATTTTTAAGAATATGATCTGCCTCTGTGGCCCCACCGGAACCAGAGAGTCAGTGTTTTAATGCTCCACATCTAATTGACTTTCAGATAGTGGATGCATTGTCTCAAAATAGATGTGAAAAAGAAAGTACAATATGATTTATGGACAGAGAGTCATGGATCAAAGGCTGTTTCACAAACCATGATCCCCATGATTTGTGCAAAAATCCATTGATGCAAGATGTAGGAGAACTAGAAATAAAAAGACAAAGGCTGCAAAAGTCTATTCTTGGTTGAGCTGAACAACACTTTTAGATGTGAAAAGCAAAGCTCTGTATTTTAATAGGTTAAAGCCATGCGTGGATAAACTATATTGTTTGCATTGAATGTCACAAAGAGTAGTTTGTTTCTGGTCACTGTAAAATCATAATGGAGAAATTAAGATTTGCTTACTGTTATATGCAAAATAAAGTTGGCAAAGACACTAAAATCAACGCAAACCAATCTTTTCAGAAAAAAAAGGATCAATCATAAACCCAGTGAGTCCCACACGTTATTACCCAGCGTGGTTGCTTGACTCCCTGACTGACACCAGCTGCTGGGGAGAGACATGGAGCGTGATCTCTGACAGACAGCCATTAGTGAGTCACACGATTAAGAGGGCTAGAACGAAACTAAGACAGATGGCAAAAGCGGAAAAGACGGCACGAGATGAGGAGAAAGGGTCAGCCAGCGAGCCAAAACGCTGCCACCACACACTGTGTCCATCTCTCATCACCAAAGAGAGGCATGTAATGAGTGGGACTCTGACAGTGTACCATGCAGTCTCCTCATGGCAGGCTCAAGGCTAGACTCATCTATCACATATTTAATCAGTAATGTAGTTTGACTTGCTGGCATGATGGAATTCTTTATCTAATGTCATTGATTGATTATGGGATCCTTTGAAAGTGTATCTTATTATAGAGAGAACATTGGGAGTATGGAGTATGGAGGGTTAGGTAGAGGTAAAGGTTTTCTGATCCCAGACTGGTTTGTTTGTGATGTTGACAAGATTTTGTTTGTTAAACAGCAATTCAAAGAATAAATGGAAGCTCCTGTTGAAGTGATTACAGCTGATTTGATTTCGTCATCTGGCTGGTTCCGGTAACATGATGCTTCATACAGTTTGTTACACAGAACCATCAGAGAAATCGGTGGAGCCTGTTTGGAAAAAGAAAGTACTTAGCAGTTGATGAGACAAACCATCTGCCAATGTGTCAGGATCAATTGATAAAACGCACTCACATACAGCCCAGGACTGCCGAGGGTCAGCAGAGTACTGGCACGTTTTCCCCGCTGTCATGGTTACAAGACGTGGATGGCATCACACACACACACACATTCATTTAATGTACATAATAAAGGTAATCCCCTAAATCCTGCCTGATGACTTGTGTGCTCGAGTGGGCAGGTGGAATGCACACCGATCTGCTCACAAAGCAACAGTCTGGCCTCCTTGGCTGCTTGTGTAATGTGTGGCGGCTGTGTTGCTGCCACACTTGGCTCCTGCCTGCTTCACTCCTCTGTTTACATGGAGTCTGCCTTTTAGGATGATCAAAAAAAAAATAAATAAATAAAAAAAACGATTAAGTGATTTTCCCTTTTACCCCCGTTGAAAGAGCTAGAAAGCGTGAGGGAGAAAGAAAGAAAAAGAGTGCACAGGAATATACCTTCCTTTCACCTGTTGTGTGAATTCCCTTCATGACTGACAGGCTCGTATGATGTCAATGTGAAGGCCAACAGGTCATTTTAACTTCCGTTTATGCCGAGAACTGCGTGTGTGTTGCAGTAAAAATTGGCATCTCCAGATGAAGTGTGTGGCTGCTCCAACCTGTTAACATAGACGCTGAAATGAAAAGAGGTTACGCCATGCACAGCTCATGCAGCCAGTGTGGAACAGACTATACTACTGTTTCTGTCCACCTTCTTCCACATACACACGCACGGGTTAAGCAAAATGTATTCCATATCGTGTTCTGTTAAAATCACATGATGGGTGTGTTAAGTTGACCGGGCGAACTACGCTGAGGACATACATATAAGTGCAATCAGAGTGGTTTAGCTGGACTCCTCTTGTGCCAGGTGACTGTAATCAGGTGATTAATTTGACCTTTGTTATAAAGAAAAAGAATGGGGGGGACACAGCACAGTCTACCTCTACTTCTTTATCTGTGATTTTTCATGCCGTCTTTCTTTAACTCCTCTGCAAACATTGATTTGAAAAACAACCAAATATAATACCCTGATTTGATGTGGCACAGTACTGTGGCCGTTAAGCGCGAGACACCGCTGCGAGGAGAAATCATGACCTCATTATCGTGTGCAGCGTTCCGAAATGATTGCATCCCGGATGACCTACTTTTCTTTGCCGGGACCCCATAAATATCTAAGTAAAAATGTAAATGTAAACAGGTAACGCTGAAGCTTGCTCTCAGGTGGAATGAGTGCGTTGCTTGAGGTTTAGATTAAATTGAGGACGCGGGGGTGCTCGAGAGTTGCCTTAGTTCGGCTTCGGCGTCTCCGTCTGTGGGTTCACTCTCAATTTTCAAGGTGTGTATCTCTCAAGTGCATATGGTGCCTCAGCTAAATGAACAACCTCTGTCCTTGAATTCATAATGCCCGGGGCTGTCTGAATACATTTTTTTTTTTTAGCTAAGTGTTACTGTACACAACTGAGACACGCTGGGCTGAGCTTTAGTACCGGTGCTGGCTGGATGAGGTGTGAATGGTGGAATATTTGACAGGAGTCTCAGGTGCAGAATTTGTCCGCCTGCACCTGTTTGGTAGTTTTATGGCTCGATGCTTAGACGGGTAACAAAGCTGGTGTTCACTAAAAGGATGTGTCAGTCCTTTATGTGACAGCAGGCTAAGGGAGCACAAACATATCCATCCAGAAGTGTTAGAATGTAACACACACCGTCTATATAACTGCATTCTGCTTTAATATTTCATTACCACGGAGGAAAGTGTGAGTGGAATTCTCAAATGTCCCTTCTTATGATATATTGTGGTTACATAGGAAACTTAATAGATACAACTTTATTATATAAGGTAAAGTCAAATCTTGTTGTTGGTGTGCATCCACCATGAGTTCTGTCTCGTGACACCTATGTGGTTGCAGGGTGTGAATGGATGCATTCATGTATTGTATGTGGGCTAATGCGCTGTGAAAATGTACATAAAGCAACTTGGGTAAGGAGTTCATCCTGAAGGACGTTGTCAGACTGTGGCAGACAAATAGGGCTCAGATGCAGGATGGCAGCAGTAAAGACAGGCTTTATTTTCTGAATAGTATCTCTTTAGACAGATTGATACATCAACAGGCTATGAAATACTAAATGTCCAGAGGACAACACTACAAGAACAGATCACAACAAGAACAGAAAACACTCCCGCAGGAGGACAAAGGAATAACTACACTGATCTAGAAGGAAATACTCTATGAAAATTTAACAAAAATTACTCAAAAGAGGAAAAAGCACACAGGCTATATAATTAACTACTCTCTCTATGCTGAAAAATTTTACAAACAAAAACACTCCAACCGGAGGGAAAGCAACATGCTATGAAATTAAACAGTCTGAAACAAACAAATGACTGACCAAAAGACTATTAACTCAAAATCGCTCTTCTTCAGAGGAATACTTTTACAGAAAACAAAACTTGGCAATACTTAACTTGAAGACAAGACAAGGCTGTGAATTAGGCTGGATGTACTCGACAGGACGAACGAAATACTCTGGCAACGCGGACAGGGGAAGACAAAGACTATGGCTGTGTCCAAATTCAGGGGCAGCATCCTTCAAGGACCCATCCTTCGCCGCCAGCAAAGGCAGGGTCCTTCAGAGAGACCTGCAGGCAGCGTCAGCCTGTTGTGAAATTGGACAGTCTACCCTTCGCAGCATTTCCTGGTGGCGTCACCAGATGTTCCCACCCCGCCCCGCACCTCATTATTTCTGGTGAGGTAAGGTCCGCGAAAGTGACAAGAAGAGAAAAGTTTGACTGTCAGATCTGTTCGAGCTTCTGGGATTTCCTGATTTCCTTTTTAATCCTCCTGCTTGTGGAGGAAGAGGAGAAGCGGCTCTGGTTTATCTCTGGCTGAGAGGACCGTGGAGAGGTAAACCTGTTACTGATCCCACAGTAATGTTATCAATATTATCATTATTAGCTAACTAACAGTTTGGGGTCATTAACATACCGATACATTACGTTAATGCTGACATATAAACTGCTGATCGCCACATATGGTTTTATTATGATTTTAAAGGCATTGTATTTAAAATGTTTGGTAGATAGTTTTGTTTGCTGTAATTTATTATGATTATTATTATTATAATAAGAGTATGAAATTATAATTCTTGCCTCTTTCTTAAAACATTCTTAATGACATGGCAGCCGTCGATCGAGTCAGAACTGCAGACCCAGTTGACGGACGATGTGGTGGACAGAGGAGACTGGAGCCCCAAACACCCTGAGTACCGACCCAGATGATGTCCCACTGACACCATCCAGCCCAACAGCACTGCAGGGACTCCTGCTCAGCCTGTTACTGTCCATCATCTCTAACTGTTTTAGATAGATAGATAGATAGATAGATAGATAGATAGATAGATAGATAGATAGATAGATAGAATTACTTTAATGATCCCAGACTGGGAAATTATTTTGTTACAGCAGTAGTGAGTCCGCAAATAAAACACTTAAAACACATAAATAAAATCCAATATATACATAGTGTATATATACAGTGCACAGTGTGCTATAAACAATAAACAATAATAATATATACAACAAAACAAAATATGCAAAATATACTATAACAATAATAATATATACAACAAAACAGTAGAGAGACCAGAGTTCTCTGTCAGGCAGAGGTGAGAGAGTTGTTGTATAAAGTGATGGATTGTGGCAGGAAAGATTTCCTGTATCTGTTGCTACGACAGCAAAGCTGAAGCAGCCTTCCGGAGAAGGTGCTCCGCTGTCTGACCAGTGTGAGTTGGAGAGAGTGGAGAGGATTATCCATGATGGATAAAAGTTTTTTCAGTGTCCTCCTCTCCACCACAGCCTCCAGAGTGTCCTGTTTGCAGCCAATCACAGAGCCAGCCTTCCTGATCAGTTTGTTGAGTCTGTTGGTGTCGCTGGCTCCAATGCTGCTCCCCCAACAAACTACAGCAAAGAAAAGTACACTGGCCACCACAGACTGATAAAAGATCTCCAACATCTTGCTGCACACGTTGAAGGATCTCAGCTTCCTCAGGAAGTTGTTGTTTATTAGTTATTGTTTTAAATAATAATTGTTTTTGTTTTTTTTGTTTGTAGTTAATAATAATCTGTAAATAGTTATTTATGCTGTAATTTTGTAAATAGTTGTAAATGTTAAGACCTTAATAATAAAAGAAAACATTCAATCCCTTGTTGTCCCTGAAAAGTAGCACTTGATGCTGTTTGCTGTTATAAATTGCACTTAAGCTGTAAATACTGAATGGAATAGACAACGTGTAACAATAGAACAATATTTTATTTCATGAATTATATAAAATGAAAAATTATGAACAAATAGTTTAAAAATTACTCATAAATTAACTAAATAACAGAAATAATGTCAGGATTGTCCTCTGGAGCAGAGAAGAGCCTCTCCATCCTCTCTGCAGCGTCATGTCCTCCTTCATCCTTGAAGCAAGAGAAAAGGTAAACATCAGATCGCATTAACACAGGGATGCAAAGATTTACAAAAAGTGACATCAGGACTGACAAATTGTCTATTTATTATTTATTATTATATATTATTGCCTTACTCCCATCCAGCCGGCGGAATGTTTCGCCCTGTGAACAAATGTTGTTCTGACCTCGGACAGCGATGAAGCGTCTCTGTTTGCTCCCTAAAACACGATGAAATGTAAAAGATGTTTTGTGTTATGTTAACAGACAAAAGAGATCTAATACAGCAAAAAATATATAATCATCATAAGGATAATCATAAACATAGCTCTTTATTCCAACGTTTAACTAGACTTTACAGGGATCACAGCCTGATCTAAATCTGTTCATCTTGGTCCATTTATGTACATAAAGTAAATCGAGTCTAAAACAACTCCACAGTCACAATACGATATAAGATATAAGTCAACCTCTGAACGTCTAATGTTTGACAGTAAAAGGCATGATTAAGCTGAGCATTACCAGCGTATTTTAACTGATATTTTGAGTATAGACCCAATACTTACATTTAAATGCGAGATCTGCGCCACTTGAGGTCGCCATTATTTATTTATTTATTTCTTCTCTTTAGGCGCGCAATGAATCTTGGGCAATTTGTAGCCGCGAAGGATAGTAGCGGTGTGTCCTCCAGGAACAGGCAAAAGAAGGAGGCATTTGTGGGGAGCATTTGGAGCACACTTTGAATTTGGACAGTCTTTGCGCAGCTTAGTGACATAATTACACTTCAGATACGCACTCCGAAGGATGGTGCCCCTGAATTTGGACACAGCCTTTATACACATGAGGGGAGGGAGCACAGGTGGAAACAATCAAGGATTAGGGGAGACGCCAGACCAGTGACACAGGAGGAAGGGCAAGTGACCTGAAACGAGAGGAGAGTTACCTTTCAAAATAAAACATGAAATTCACAAGACAAAAACCCAAGACAGGACCCCTCACCGCGGTGTGACAGAGGTTGGTGAAGTCTCTTTGGTGTATAAGTATTTTGATCTTAGGTTGACGTATGACACATAACAATGGTTGAAGTGTGTAAAAAGTGTATGTGTGTCATGAGATGGAGGTGGAGATGACTGAAAAAGTGTTTCGAAAGACATCATATGTTTTCTTGGGACTGTTAAAGATTGAATGTGTTGTTCCTATTTATTATAAAGGCTGAGGACAGACTGCCTCTCCTCAATCAACATCTGTGCTCCGCTGGTGTGTGACTCTTGCTTGCAAGCAATAAAGAACGTCTAGAAGAAATATTGTGTCGGAGCTTGGTGTTTGACCAATTCTCATCTTCACCATAAGTGACTGATTTACAGTTGCCATGACAAAAGGTAGACAACCGGGCTAATGACTTCATGGCTGGAGGGTTGATAAATTGAACTGGACTGACTGGGAAAACCTGCGTGGGGGAAGTGAATGATAAGAAAGCTTTCATCTCTTTCATCAACAGCACTCACAGAGTACCCTTGAACCAGATTTACTTCGGTTCAATCAGGAGAAACTCAGGTACAGATATGAAACAGAGTCAGGCCTTTTCACGCAGATTGCAGACGAACATGGTCATAGCCAGTCTAAGAAGGGTTACTTTGTGTTTCTTTGTAGATTACACAGTACAGGTCCCAGGCTCCCAAACTTTCACAGTGGCTGAATGTGGCAACTTTTTTTTACTCTGGTCCTTTTAAAAATACATCTGATTTCCGGTGTGTTTTGCAAAAGGTCCAAAAAGAAAGTGACTGGGCCCCGCAGTCCCATAGGTTTGCAGAGGCCAGTACAAGAAGCATGCAGCAGGCCTCAGGCAACACGAGCACTTTGGCTACGGTTAGACTGTGCGTTTTTGTTAAATGTTAATGAGTAGACATGTTGTGTCTTATTCTTTAACTCACTTTTAGTATTCTGTGATCATCCCTAAAGTTAATGCAGTGCTTTTAGTTGCCTAAACATAAAGCCTGATTCAACTTTTATAGTGTTATTTGCAAAGAGTGCATATCAGATTGCGAGAACAGCTATCATAGGAAAAAAATGAAATATTATGTTACATTTTGCTGACTTGGCAGATAGGTTGCGAGAATTTGGGAGCCATTACAGTTACTTTTCCTTGTGCATATGTATATAAACAACTGTATAGCTGTTCAGTGTTTGTGTAGCATGAAGGAGTTTAAGAACCTTAATTTTGTTATGCAACCCTGTGTTGTATAGTGACGAGTAAACCACCATGCACCTTGTCTTGGACAGATTCTGAATGAGACTCCAACCTGGGTCCCATTCCTGACCTCTCGGAAGCCTTCACTGAAGGGCGTCGTTACACCCTGATTGGCTGAGACGGTAACACACCAAGCTGCTTTCACTCATATATTAGCAGTCAGTCTCCCCACCCTGCGCACAGGTGATCTGCAATCAGTCCAGAACAAAGAAAGACAGCAGTCCTGACACAGGGGGACTGCTACACACCACCAATGAAAACACAAATATGTTATAGAACATGCACAAGACAAAGGTGCACACTCTCACCAAATAGCATGTCCTTCTCCAGATGTGTTGTAGTCTCATCGACCATTCTGCCTCTCCAACAGCACCGGAACCGAACAACACAGGTTAGATGAGAAAAACACAGGAATTGAGGAGACGTTTTCTTGACGGTGCCAGTTTTGCCACAATATCTGCGACTGTCACATTACATTTTTCTTAATATGAGGCATTGGCGTGCATCGTTGCTTTCTTATCTCAAACTGACTGTGATCCCGGTAATTATTACGAACTGTGAAAACCGGCAACAAACACAGTGCAACTGTGAAGTGGCGACTTGTTTTTATTGTGATTCCCCGTTCAAGAGTGTGTTTATCTGACACCGAGCATGAAAGCTGCTTTTATCACACGAGACACCATAGGGAATATCTTTACAACCTACATGCTGTGTTTGTGGTGTATGGCTGAATAAACACAAACACGGTAATCCTCACAATACATCTGTGACAGGGCTGGGAGCCTGGCTGGTGAAGACTCAGTCTGTACAGCACAGAGAAGAGATGCTGCAGGAATGTGTCGTGATTGGTCTCTTTAATAAGAAAACATGATGGCTTCTTAATCGCCAGCAGTTTGTGGGAGCCACTGCATGTCTAACCCAGTATTTGAGTTGTGTATAGAAGATAGTGTTGTATGTGTGCGACTGCCAGCTCTCACACCCTTCGTGTTAACATTGCAGCTTCCCCCCGTCTCCTGTTAAGGATCATGTAGTTTGGCTTCAACTCATCCCTTCTGACTCCAGCTTCAACTGCTTGAATCCCAGGTACCATCAAAGTTGTTGACTGATTGAGAGGTAGTGAAGGCGGGGACTATGGACTCAGACTTTCATATCATGGCTCTAATACCAATAAGCCAGATATCCTTACAGATGACTCTAGCCCTATTCTTGGTGAGGGCATTTTTACAAGCTTTCTGGTGAGGGGCATGAGAATGAGTGCAGTGTTAAGCAGGCAGTAGGTTGAGGTTGTCCAGTTGAGGTTGCTCCCCTAGTTTCTGGCGCCTCTGCTGCCTCACTTGGCTCGAGTCCTCAGGTTTGATGAAGTTGTGTAGTTAGACAGCTGCTTTAACAGATTCGTCAACCAGCCTTATCTCTAACTTCTACAACGTGGAAACCCGTACATGTACTTATCGCCGAATGACAAGCAGCTGTGGGAGCAACAGACTTATTCAGCAACGCTAGCATAAAGCACACACCCACAACAGTGAGCAGAAACTATTGAGCTGGACAGCTTTTTTGGACCCGTGATGGCTATTACTTAAGTGTTGATATGGTTCTTGTAGTAAACAGAGTTGTTAATTTGTGTATTTATTAGACTACAAAAAAACTGCTACAGGGCAGTCTGTGTAGCAGTGCAGTGTGTTTTGGGGGAAGCCTGAAAGGATGGGTTTAATTTTTCAGTTGGACTCTTTTGAAATCTACCTCACTCTTGAAGGTTTTGGGATCATTATTGTTATTATATTTTACCCACGTTTGAATAAAAATGTCTAAATAAATAAAATGAGATGGTGATAAGACAAATCAAAAACATCTTTCATGACTTTGGGTGCTCTAAATAGCTCAGTTACAGTTACAGCTAGGCTCTGCACATTTTCTTCTTTTTTTTAAAAGCTAATGATGTAAGAGGTGCGTGTCATGGTGAAGAGGGAATATGACATTTTTTTTTATTTGAAATCTTATTGCATTCACTGTGATTCGATAAATAAATGGCCCAACATGTTTTAAAGGTGCAGTTTTGGCTCAGTGACAAAGTCAGGTTTGATAGGACCATTATAAGCATGTTTCTCAATAATCCTCCTCTGTTATTATGTAGAGCACAACTCTGACAGTCGAACTAACAAAAGTACACAAGATGTGCTTGGCACTCTTGCCTACTTTTGACTGTGTAAACTGCCCATGCTGTCCCACAAAATAATCCAGTGTTTGGCGGCAGATGGTGACTGCTACCCGAAGTAATGTGTTTAATAATGTATTTATTTATTAATTAATGTGGTGCAAACCAGAGGAGTTAAATTTGAGAACAAGACATTAAGAATGATTTTCAGGGATGAAGACATGATGTTACCTGTTACCTCCCTGCTCACGCTGTGTACTGCTGACACAAAGCCATGCTTCTTCTCAGCTAATGAGGCACCGCAGCTTTCCAACAGCAAAGCTACTTAGGAGCAGTACACAGCAAGAGGCAAACTTTTGATGGGGACAGATTTCACAGCCCGTGATGCATTTACAACACCCCTAATTAAGGATAATTTCTACGAGTAAGGCAGCAAAATGCCCCTTTAAAAGGCTGTGCCATTCATTGGTTTCTTCAAACACTAAACGGCTAGAATATGGAAGCTGTCACATCCACCAATGTTCTCTGGGTTATGTTTCTCTTTATGTTGTTTTTCACCTCTCCCCTCGTCACAGATAACTTCCTGCCTTGTGTTTTTTCCCGCCTGTTTGTTTGTGTGCCACACCCTGTCTAGTTTCACCTACCCCTTGTTATCCTTCCCCCTCTTGTCTATGAGGTGTGTGTGTTCCCCTCAATCCGCACCAGTTACTTGTGTGTTTGCCATTTCAGCCTTTTTTCCTCGGTTCAGTTCTTCTTCTGGGTCTGTATTTTATTTTCCTGGACCTTGCCAGTTGCCTGTTCCTCGATGGATTTGTTTGGATTACCTTTCTCATGTTTTGAACCTTGCCGCCCGTACCATCTTTGAAGCCTTCTAAATTCTGGGACTTTTGTGTGATTAAATCATTTAACTGTCAAAATTCGAACTCTAGCATCTGGATCAGGGCCCTATCATGTTTACTCCTCTTTTCCTGCATGCACAAGTGTGACACAAGTAGCACTGCATGGTCTTGCTTCAAATTATGTGTTTTTCAATATGTTTGTTTAAAACCAAAATGGACACAGCCTTAGTTTTTATGTATGCAGGCCATGTTCTGGCTGTTAGTCCACCATCACTTTGGTCCAGAGATTGCGCTGATGGTAATGAAATCTGTCACACAAATTCAAAGAATCTTTCCATGGACTTTAGAGAAGCTCTGACTGTTCCTCTGGCAACACTAGCAGGTCGACTCTTCTGGTATGACTAAATGCTATTTTGGAGGCAGAATGGGGCCTAAAATATACACATTACTGAGATGTTGTTCCAAAAAAGTTGATGATGGTAATACCACTAGCTTTAAACTAGCACCAAAAATAAAACAACAATATGGCAAAACCACGAGTGTGTCATTCCTTTTATAACATTTAGACAAACTAACTGTATTAGTTGTAGCAACTTGTATTTGGTTATAATTGCTTGTGGGAAAGAAAAAAAATAATGGGTCAGAACTGTTACATTACCCAATCTAAACTGGAAACCTTCCCCATCCCTCCAGTCCCTCTTCCCTCTTTTTCCTCTATTATAGCTGCAGTCCCATGGTTCTCACTGTCATCCCAGCCAGTATTAAAATGCATGCCGAGCCCGGGTTTTCTCATGACTCACCGTGCCCTTGTAGTGGGGTGCAAACTGGGAGGAGGAAGGAGCCTGCCTGCTTGCCAACACCTGGAGTCTAAAGCCCCAGAGGGGCGACACAAGTGCAGCTCTTTGCCTGAGGGCCACTCCTCCATCCGCACAGTGTCGACCGCAATTCATCAGTGTGTTTCTCTGCAGCTGTGACTGACATGTTGCCGGTTAATCAGTGAGACTGACCCAGCCCGTCAGTCAGCACTGCCTGAGGGTTTTCATCACCAGGATGATGCAATGACATCCTTGCTTTCTATGGATATGTTTCCCAGTTCCATAAAATAGTAATGGTTAGCAAAATGACAAATGTATGTATTTTTCTCTCCTACTACAGTATACGTATGTCACTCCTGTTAGGATTTCAGTCCACCTCCTGTCTCATGTGGTTGTTGGAAATAAAAATCTGTTTTAAGTGACAAAGCTTACAGGTTCTTCTGAAATCATGCCTTTTGGTCTCATCTTCTTGAGGCCAATTATTAGTTTACTGTGTGATCAATATTGAAACACTGTCAAACTTATGAACAGATTGGTTAAATGCTTAGTAATTAAAGTATTTAATACTGCATACATTTCATTATCCTAATGAACTGGGACAACTGAGAGAAGCTCGGTCCTCTTCATGAAATGTATTTGTGTCGGACTGGTCGGGCTGGATATGTACCCCGAGCCTCTGTCTTTGGACGGTTTACTACCACTGGGTCACATAGATACCTGACATTTCCTGTCATTACTGGCTGAGAGCACACTGTTACACATTTCAGTCAAATCCAGTTACTGTCCAGGTTTGACTCTGGATGTGTTTCATTTCAAGATGTTAAGAACTGGATATTTGATTTCTTGCAGTGGGACGTTTTGGTGATAAATCCTTAGCAGATTAACAGAATACCAGACAGAAATGTCATTTAGGACGATTCTATAAAACCCAAGATTACAGTCAATTAAAAAGAATTGTTTATGGCCCATGCCAAAGGTTTTTTTTAGGGCTGTCAAACAATAAATTTTTTTAATCGCTATTAATCGCATTTTGTCCATAGTTAACTCGCGATTAATCGCAAATTAATCGCATTTTTTTGGCACTTTTTTTCTGTTCTAAATGTACCTTAATGTATTTTTTTCATGTTCTTAATACTTTTAACAACATAAGAAAGAGTTAGACAAATATGCTTGCTTTATGGAAATGTTTATTCAACACTTCAAATCATGCAGGAAAATAAAAGGCTCAAAAAATATCCCTTCACCCTAAATGGGATCAAAACATGGTGATGTCTGCTTTTGGTGAGGAGTGGGCTCTCTGCATCTGCCATGTGTTTGGCTTGCAAATGCTATTTGAGACTCAACGTACTTCAGTGGTAACTCATTTCATTTTGACAGTACGTGCAGATAACTTTTGTCCTATCGACTGAACCATCTGGCAGTGGAAGTGAATTTGCCGTTCATAAGTCCTTTCTCCATTTCCTTTCGGTTTTCATGTTTTTCCCAAACCGCCAACCCTGCTTCTTCTTCTTCTGACTCCCTTTCTTATTCTTCTGCCACCCTCTGGATCAAGACTACAGGTGCCATCGACGGCCGTAAATGAAACAATGCGCGTTTCTTTTTTTTTCAATACTGAGCGTTAATCGTGCATTAAAAAAATTAACGGCATTAAGAGGATGTTGCGTTAACGCGTTATTAACGCGTTGTAGGGGATATAGCTGCTTGATAATAAGGGTAATTAATCACTGGTGATTAATTTTACACTCGTAGATGGGGCACCACCTCCATTGTTTAGTTCTTGGAATAATCCGGAGAAAATTATTCCAAACACCTAACTACTACTTTGACTTGAACAGTTTGTTCAATTTCAAATCAATTTATTCAGTCTCAATATTCTGAAGCAGTGACTTCTTTGCACGTATCCATCGGTTCTCCAAATTAAAATTAAGTTCCAGACAAAGACAAACGATTATATACGTTTATTGACTAAATAATTTGGGGTAAAATAAATGAAATGACAATTTTAGATGAACAACAACAGATAACAGAAAATGTAAAGACTGTAATAAGCAAAGTAATAAAGTTATGTGACCATCGGCAGATGGTAAAGTTAAAGGGTCTGGTTTTTATATATTAAATATTACGGGAGTAATTTTTATTACTAACGAGACCCTAATCTCAATTCTCTTAAGGTCAGAGGTCAGAATTTAGACAGAAGTCAGAACCTAGACAGAAGTCAGAACTTTAGACACCACTCATTCTCACGTGTTTGGATCCAGCTGTATGAAGACTCTGTACAGGTACTCTGTTGAGGAACTCTTGGTCCGAAGGCCCAGTGGGGTTTCCGCATTGGGAGCGCTGGGGCAGAGTCGGTCTCGGCTGGGAGCACACAAAGTCTCTTTTGTTGAAGACTCCTTGCAAGGCTTCTGAAGCAGACAATGACTGCAACGTTCTTCATCAAATGATCACAGTCTTGAAAAAGACTTTTTCTTTGTTGTTTCAAGTGGTGGTTCTTAAGTTCTGATCCTTAAACTAATTCAACTTCTTCTGGATCAGGCGGTGATACTTTAACGGTATATTAAAGTCAAAAATCAAAAAGAAAAGTATTTCGTTCTATCAAAAACTTGGATAAAAGTAAAACACTTAAAGTAGTGATTCAATTTGCTTTTCTTAGAGCTTGTTGCAAAAATAAAAGTAAAGATTACTTTAAAAATAATAAAAGAAAAGAAAAGAAGTGAAGAGAAGAGAAGAGCAGAAGAGAAGAGAGAAGGAGAAGAAGACAGAAGACAGACAGAAGGCAGACAGAGGAGAGAGAAACAGAGAGGAGAGAAGTGAAGTAGTGAAGAAAGGAGCAGAGCATGCCTTTCTGTTTTTATGACCTGCAACAGGCAGACTGAAAACATAACAATAACATGGGAAAGATCTATTGTATGACCTTCTTAGGCTATTTGGGAATCTGATAAAATTAAGAAGATGAAATTGCAGTTTAATAGTTATTCAGAATGTATTGGAATTTGGATAAGTATAGAGACAGAGTGGGATTGGAATGTCACAGACAGAATCATAAAACGGTTTGACCCGTGAGGGGGGGGACTGGGTCACCTTTACCCAACCAACTTCTTCTTCCCTGTTTTCTGATGAGGAGAGAGAGAAGACTTGTGCTTGACCTCGTTTGAACTGAGGAAAAAGGAGTTCATCTCCTTTAGGGGGTGGGGGGAAGCAAATATTCAGTCAAACAGATAGGCTTTGTTTGTTAAGTTAATCTTGTCATGTGGTTGAGAGGTGAGAGGACTCTATTGTGCTTAGTTGTTGTAACTTATAACAGAAGGTCTCTGGTGATCTGTTTATAGCAAGAAAACATCATCCTCCCACTCTGTGGAGAAGAGAAGACCTGCCAGGTCAAGAGGTTAGGGGGCTATCAGGCCCCTTATGCTGGCGGAAGAAGCCAATTTGGGTCAAAGATAATCATCGCAGAACAGGACCTCGTTAAGATACAGGACAAAAGGGCTTGTGTTCCTACAGCGTTAACTTTGACAGCCCTAGTTTTTTTTTAATTCTTGTTTTCTACAAAATCTGTGCATAGCAAATAAACAGTGGTTATAAGTATAGTCAGAGCTACAGGCTGGCTACACTGACCATGCAACCTTTGAGGACCTTTTCACTTTACAAGTGCAGAAATATGAAAGGTTTCTATCATTATCTTTTAGTTTGCTTCATCTGCGCCCTTTGATAGTATTTACCGAGAGAGATTGAAATACAGTAGCAGACCGACTGACAGGGAAATGGGGAAAGTTAATACATTTTTAAAAAATGAATTTGCAATCAGAGCGATGATTGTTCAGTAATATTTTATAAGTTAAATGCAACTGAAAATAAACACAAGGCATATACCATGTCTATAAAAATTCACCTGCAACCATTAGGATTCACAGGCTTACACAAGCAATCAAGGGATCAGATGGATAAAAGGGAGGTAAAAGCCAGCAGACCCCTGCAGCCAATGGGGAGCAGTTAGCAAAATGAGAATGCAATCACCACACGGGGCAATGAAACACAGTCAGCTGCCAGTGAATGAAATTCTTCTACTTGACTTAGTAGCTATTTCACTCTCCTAATGAGATGCCAGGAGATACTATTTAGCTCAGCCCTCTCAATCAGAATCATTATTTCCCAAACACACCCACGGTAATAAGACAGAAACACAAGATGAGCAAGCTGAGGGTCACTGATCGAAGCAATCAGGGATTTTTTCTGAAGTGATGGGACAATAGCCTTGAGGCTGACACAGATGTGCTGAAAAAACTGTTCGCTGAATGTAGAGGTCTACAGGGAGAGTGAAGATCAGCTTCCGTAATGTGAATTAGCAAGATATATTGCAGGCCATACCATCATGTGACTGTACTCCTATTGCTGAAGATTAGGAAATCCATCAGGACACATATGCTGCATTGTGCTGTTGGCTCTGTGGTAAATGAAAATAGCAGATGCAATGTTTGAGGAATGCTTTTTGGTGTTCATCTCCAGCAGGAAATGTTCCCATTTTGTCTACATGCTGCCGTTCCCGTATCTTGCTGCCATGATTATTTACTGGCTTTTATCCACTGATCATGTGCTGACAGTACCTCTGTAAGAGCCCTCTCATGGAGGGATGTCAGAGTCACTGCTTATATATGAGCACTCCTGACAACAATGCCTTGCTTCGAGGACCAATGTGCGTCAGCTGCCTCTGATATACCTCCATGAGACCTGAGTAGCATACAAAGCATGATTGAAAGGGGAGACTGAGTTCTACTTAAATGAAGTCCAACCCTCATCTGGACTGAAGAGCTCCAGATTAGACCCTGAAACGTCCAAATAAGTGTTTGATAGCCGAGGAGAGCAAATCAAGCAAGTGTCGAGAGGGAAAAGACAGAAGGGGAGGAGAGGGGGATTGGGTTTCATCACATGCCAGTGTGTCCCGTGACTTCGTCGGATACATCTTCCTCTGCTGCTGTGTGGGTGTTGAGTCCTGCACAAAAAGATGGCTCACAATGAGTCCCCTCCTTGGCAGTGCAGTATACACTAGAAACAACATTAATTAGCTTACTCCAGAAGAAATGCTCTTCACTCTAATGGACCAAGTATCTCTCACTGCAGCTCTCTTACTTTGAAGGTTTTAGAAATAAACATTCAACCACTTAATATGGTGTTCCTTCTCCCCCTTCCACTACATTCCCGTCACAACACTGCTGTTGTTTGACCATGTGCATGGCAAAAATAAACAGCGGTTGTAAGTAAAGTTCCCATGACAGGCTGGCTACACTGTAGAGCTCAGCCATTCTTGCAGCTACAGCTGCAGCTGTCAAAGTCAGATCTGTCCCATCGTCTTCCCTTCAGTGTGCTTTGGCAAAGACTCTCCAAGTCGCTGAAACTCCACTGGAGTTATGGAGAGCATCCCTCCAGATAGATGCTGCATCGTTAAATGCTTTCATGAAGGTGGTGAAGAGTGAGGGCCACGTCTTACAATTCACAATCTCTCATCAGACTGTTCAATGACCCCTCATGTCCTGTATAGAAGCATCTAAATATGTTATGTTTCTCCATTCCTTTCCCTTTCCCTGGCAGCTGTTGATAGGTTTTTCAAAGATGTAGCCCTACTGCATGCAATGGGTTAGGACAACCACTACATGATAATAAACATATGATCGTGTACTGATTCTTTCCGGCCCCATGGACAATGTAATCATACAGAAGCATGATATCATAATAACAAAGAGAGAAAAACAGGCTTTTTTCATACCAGTAGTGGCATAGAGTGAATTTGCAGTGAACCCACTTCTGTTTTTGTTTATGAGTACATTTTACAGGGCCCAGTGTAGTGTAGATTATTGCGCTAATCACTCGAAAAACATTGCTCACTTGGAGAACCTACAAGGCAGGCGAGAATAAACTCGCGTGGGGAAGCAGAGGTAACTGTGTAGAGGGAATACAGATAGGCATTCTGGCATGTTTCCATACAAGAGAACCAAAACTTCAGGATGAGTTGCTGTTGCATTATTAAATGCAGGACTCCAACACATTTTCCATTTCAAAATTCCACAACTTTCAAGACCTTCATTTTCAGAATGAAAGGCTTTAAAGAAAGTTTTGGAGCGTCTAATGCTGAAATAATGTTCAGAGAATTTATTTTTCTCTTTTTTTTTAACAGTGTAATAGTGACAAAATGTTTTTTTCTCGTGAATGTAATGAGTATGTAACGTAACAAAATATTTGCTCAATTGAGAAATATTCTATTTTTAAAAAGGACAGATTCAGAACAGAATTGGAGTTTGTTTATATGTTATAAATCACCAAATGTTATTTATAGAATAGCAGCAATAATGTTCACAAAAGCAAAGTCCCTATTTACGCTCAGTAACATGTCACTGGAAACGAATCTAATGTCAGTGAAATAAATATGTCTCCTGACAACTCAATACAGAGTGGATGAAGGATACAGGCGTCAGTCAGTATCAGTAATTTCTCCTGTCCTCTGTCCTCCATCCTCTGCTCTGCTGATTCTCTTCACTGCTGTTAGAGGGAGGAGGGGCTGGTTTGTCTCAGTTTACGTGAATTTGAGAAATTTTAAGATGCGTGGCAAACTACGGCAAACAGTTTGATACATACTGCTTTTGTTTTGAAATGTTTGTAACGTGAAACAGTTCGTGAAACACTGCTGTAGGGCACGCTAAACCTCGCCACGTTGGAGAACTGATTTATAGAAAGTTGTTATTTTTATTTTACATTTGGAATTCATTACCAGACAGGCTTTAGATTCATAAACAGTCAAAAAACTTGCATATACCCATAGTGGCCATTGGTGGGACGTCATACAACTGTGAAACATCTCTGTAGCCTGTGTCCTATACTCATTTCGCTGTTCCTACGAGTTATTCGGTTACTCGTTTTAATTGGGAACCAAATTTGAGTTAAATTAGTTCATCTTTTTTTAAACAATTTAATTTTCACAGGGTTCATATAGACATGTTCATTCACTGTCACCATGGAAATGATAATAAATGCAGTCATAAAGGCATCAAGCAGACAAGTCTTTTCTGAAGAAGTATGTTTTGCCATACTTGATTTCAACAAAAATCAAGCTCTTTCACACAGCGGTGAACATTTGTGCTGCGCTGTCCGTCTGCTCCAAATGCCACGGAAACAATCATCTGGCTTGTGTTATCAATTTATTCACAATTCTAAATTCATCCATACACACACGTCTCCTCTCTGTACATCCAAACCTGGAAGTGACAAGAATCTATTCCATACTTTTCCCTTGCAACTTCATTGAAAACAGTGGATATTTGCACAGAGTGGCCTTGGAGTGCTGTATGTGCTCATAACCTTCACGTCCATGCCGACGCCGACAGTATTCATAAACAGGAAGAGCTCGAACTTTGGCCTTGAAAATGTCAAAGACTGTCCATTGGAGTCATTAGCTGTTCTTTCCTTGAACAATCGAACAATATGTGCGGGGAATTGCACATTGAACTGCCATGACACTGTGATGATGTACATTAGCAGCAGTCATTATTATGGAAGTTCTTTCAGTTGCATGACCGCTTGGATTGACGAGATCATTGTGAGCATCATCAAAGTGCGTCACGATCCTTTATAATTGTGTCACTTATGTCTGAGGCAAATATAATGACTTCACTAGCGACATACCTGGGACATTTGTTGTAAGATATTTGATCTTGCTTCTGAATAGAGTTTTCAATTACTCTGTGAAATAAGGATCCACCAGGTGGTACGCGACAGGCAGTGTATTTCTCAGCACACCTCGGGCAGTTTGAAAAGGCACAAAAGGGAGATTCCCTTAAAAATAACTGATTGTACAAGTTCACTGCCGTGAAACTAGAGGCCCGGTTGTCATGCTGATGGAACAATATAAAGGATAAGTCCATAATCTCAGAGGTGGGTGGGCCCTTGAAGAGCATCTAGACCTGCAAAACCCAGAACTGCACCAACACCTGCAGCCTGGCAGTCTTCACGGAAAATCGACTGTGATAGGTTGTTGTGAGGAATGTAAATCAGATGCAAAATGAATTCAATTTAGTTACAGTGCAGTGTGGAAATGCCAGAACCCGCTGAACACCACATTGTTGTTAAAGACAGCTTGAGAAGAGGCAAATGGGAAGTGAACTAAAAATAATAAAGGCAGAGTTATTAAAGTGGAACACATTAAAGACCAATCACAGTCAAACATGAAGTGCTATTGAGGGACGAAGAAACGATGAGAAGAGAAAATAAACCTGTGCGAGATGCACAGAAAGCTTCTGCATTGTTCTCTCTTGCTCTTTAAAGTCTGACCTTTTTCTACTTCTTGCCAATCTTCCCCTCTGAATAGATCTTCGCTATGAAATATCTCAGATATGCAGCCAAACAGAGAAAGCTGTGTTCCATGTGGAAACACACCAGTATGAACTTTAATGAAAATGAACCCAGCAAGACTGTTGTGCTACCTTAATTGTTTTGTCAATATTCTCTTCCCAGTACAACAGTAGTTAAAACCTGGTAAAGCGAACATTTGTTCTAGCTAGTGCTGCCGCTTAGCATGTAGCTACAGGCTGCGCATGTCATTGCAACGTTGCTCCGGAAATGCCCCCGGAAGTAATTGAAACTTCACAACTTTATTGTCCACTCAAGGCCAGAAAATAAACAGTGACATAATCAATTATGGCACGTTGCCGCATCGATGCTGAATCGTGCATGCCCCACATTGCGATGCATCATCGAATCGATTATTGTTGACACCACTATTGTTTACCATCAAAACTGTCATCCAAAGCAATAACATAATCCATAAACTACATTATTGTTGTGCAGTAGTTTCATCAAATGTCTCACTCAGTGTCTGTGGAAAAGTTTGTAGTGTCTGAGGCATAAAATGATGACACTCTGCACTTTCCCTTTTCCATGCATGAAAACTTTCATAGCTTTAGTCATGCAATCCTGGACATAAAGTAGTCGAACTTCAGTCGCATCAGAACACAGCACAGCATCTCTCAACACATTCAATTATAAAATCAATAAAAGCATGTCTGCTCAGAGAGAGAGCTACTACCCTTGCTGTTCTGATGTGATTTCACTGCTTAATTGAATTTTTTAGCATGGTTAATATGATTATGACTATAGAGGCCACATGTGAAGAGCCCAAATCTTTCCATGCTATAAAACCGTAGGGGGAAATGTTGGTAAAGAAATGATGACGGATTGGCTGTTTCACCCTCCCGGTTCAAATTGAGAAAAATCTACTTAACTCCCCTGTATTTGATTTGGTCACAGCGTTTAGCCCTAAGAAAAAACATTTATAAACTAATCTATTAGAGATCCAGAGATTCCCTTAGCCTGCTCAGCAAGTTTATAAGCATCTTTCTGAAGGATGTCACATCATTCTTTTAGGGTCTTAATTTTCTCTGTGAACTGCCTCCTCTAGAGCAGGGATGGGCAACTTTAACGATAGAGAGGGCCACAAAAATGTTATCCTCACTACCCGACAGCCAGATTTTAATCGCACACTTCCACCAGTAGGACATTGTATCCCCATCATTAAATCTCTCAATTTAACACAGAGACAAAACATTCACATTCCTGAGTGATATACAATTACTTCAGTGCAATGACGTCTCAAAAATCATCATTCAATAAAAATAACACAGGCACAAAGTGCAACAGTAATAAAAAAAAAAACAATATTCATGTTTGATGTGCATTTCTACTCTCTGCCTTCCCATTCCATGACATGTTTCATATTTATGGCGTGATATTTGTGCCACATTCGTGAAGGAGCAATGGGAGATTTTGAGCACAGAGAAATATATTTTACTTGAACATAAATTATATTTTGAATATGATTTTCCCCGGGTAAAACATACATTTCATTTGCGGAAACAGAAATATATTCTGTGCTCAATAAATGTGTTTGCATGTTTGCTTTTATGCATTTTAAGATGCAATAATAACCTCTGCGCTGTCACAAACTCTTGCTGGCTGCGCTGCAGATCACTCACTCTTGCTCTCAATCTCTCCTTCTGTGCGCTCAACTTCGGTTGAACGCAGGCTCGAAGGAGTAATCTATATCAAACAACTGCGGGGCCTGCTGGACTTGAACGCGTCTGGGATGGAGACGCGCATAACTGCGCAGTGTCCGAGTGACCTCACCCGCCCGCAGTGTCTCCACCTTGCTGAGGCGTTTGCTGGAGGTATGTGGGGTGTGATCCGGGGCGGAGAAGTAGCCCTACCTCTCTCATCAACGTAAATTGTTTACATAATGTTCATAACTGTGGCTAATGCTCTGTGCTCGGCGCCCCGGTACTACTACCACACTCCATACGCATATAGAGACCGGAGCTCGGGAGCTCCAGGACAGAACCAGATACACAGAGACTTGAACACATCAGGAGAGAGCTTGAAGAAAAGTACGCGAAGTAGTTGGACTCTGTGTTGCCCAGAGACGGCCGGCTACAACGGTATTGTGGCTGGCGGTCCAGCCCCGCCTTCCCGCAGGCTGCTGCCATTACCTTCTCAAATGATATGCAAACCACGCTCTACTTGCCCCTCCCCTCAGGCCCCTCCCTCTCGACGCCAAAACAGTGACACAAAGTTGAAAATGAAAATCAGTGACACTGAAAAAAAATGACATTGTAAAAAAAATCTGTCACTGAAATAAAAATGACATGAAGCAAAAATCTGAAGATTGTCATTGAGAAATACAAAAAAATCCCAATAAAATATAATAATTTGAATAATTTGAATTACTTTCTTTTTTCAGTGCCAATACTTGTTTCAATGCCAATACAACTGTTTTCAATACAAATGTTTCAATGACAATTTCTTTTTTCAGTACTGGTTTTGTTTTCAATGCAAATTTTTTTTTTGGATGCCAAATTTTAAAGTCACCGTTCTGGCTCCATAATTAAGCGCCTGCCCCCAAAGAAACGCCTGGTCTGTTAAGTGGTTGAGACAAATACACACCGGGCTATAGAGCTCAACAGTGACCGCCCACTTTTTTAACGGCTCCGGTTCCGGAAGTGAATTTGCCATTCATTTACTCCATTGACGTTTCATAAAATCCTTATATAAAGAGTTTTAGGCCTGGAACCAAGCCAATCAGCTAGCAGATGAATCGTGACCATAAAACATTTAATTCGGCGCAAAAAAAATGTTGGAAAACTGAGAAAAAAGCAAAGGTACAAGACTGTGTACATAATTATCTTAAGAGTAAAGCAACTACTCATCCCATAAACCATTGCGAATGTAACAGCGACATCTCTGATTGGTGGAGCTCGCTGTTACCATGTAAATGTTTACCGAACCCGCAAATTTCATGTTCGGCTGAACCCTTAATAAACTCTTCTCCTCATCACTAAATAAACGCAGTAGGTCAGAAAGTGAAATCATGGTCGCTCTGTGGTAAACGATCGTAGAGTTCAGTGTTAGCAGTAACTAGCTAACATGAAATTCGCAGGTTTGGTAAACATTTCCATGGTAACAGCGAGCTCCACCAATCAGAGACGTCGCTGTTGCACTATAGGATTGTGGGTAGTGTAGTACTTATCCATGACATCGCGAATAAAACATGTTTTTCTCAAAACAAGACTGATATCATACAGACTTGTGGCTTCTTAAGGATCATATATCATCGTTTGACAATCTGATAGCTCGTGGTAAGTCTACTTTGGATGGTTATGACATTATGGCCAATAATCAAAATCTATATGCAGAATATGAATGGCATTTTCACTTCCGAAACCTCACTGTTGAGCTCTATTATTTGGTATTTTACGGTAGATCCCGCCTCATCAGCACGAGCTGAACAATAAATCTAACTTAGCAAGAGAGGCGGGACTTAAGGCAGAACAGCCAATCATCAGCCGGTCAGTCCCAAAGCGGTGTCATGTTTGAAGCAGCAACAGGAGAGGGAGGGAGAGAGGAGGCAGCTGCAGCGAGTGCAGACTTAAGGCGTTTGTGCAAAACTGCAGAAAAACTACAGAAAAAGTGTGGGTGTTGAACCCTCTCACCGGGAAAAGTGTGGGTGTTAAAACACACACACACACCCACCACGGGTGCGACGCCCCTGGTCGCAGTAGCAGTTCGACCTCATTAACGGTCCACACAAACGATTCTGGTTTCCTTGCACTAGCCATTTTCATCTTCTTCTTGTTGTGTTTGGTTTCTCCGTCTACTGTCTGTTAACAGCGCGCAAGCTTAATGCGCATGCTCCGTGTCTTCTTCTCCGTTTTTGGTGAATGTCAAACGCCACCTATAGGCCTGGAATATGAACTACAGCATTTTCGGTCGTTTTCAGTGGATCCGTTCATACGATGCCGAGGAAGACGGAGAAAAAAAAGATTGTTTTCGCCCGTCTGGACGGCCCCTTATTTTCGAGGACCCTTGCTAGAGGATCTAAGAAAGGCAATCAATATTTATGGACATGCCTCATTGTTTCAGTTGTAAGAACTGAAGACAGTATAACAATTTAAGTCCCACCACAAGATGACACTGAAATTGAATTTTCAAAAAATTGACAGCCTTAAGATATTCAAAACTAGTTGCAGAGTAGGCAACAATTCCAATCCAAAGGTACATAAATGATTCTAAAGCTTGTGAAATAGTTGGGTGGAGGGTCATTTCTTCTCATCTTAAGGAATATGGTCTCTACTCCATTTCCCTCCCTCCCCTCTAGTCTCATTTGGGTTTAACATTGCAAATATCAAACAAGTCTCCTTTGCTTGGCAATGGCACAAGCATTTTTCAGTTAGTGGTTATATGGGATGGAACATACAAGTTAGCTTTGGGTTTGGCTGCAAGGTAAACTAAAAAAAACAACAAAACATCTACCTGCCAAACCAAACACGAGCACTATGAGGGCCTTTTCCCAAGTCTCTACTGTGAATTACAATAAATCCCCCGAACAAAAGGAAAGCTGGCCCTCAAATAAAGCATTACCATAAATCAGAGCTTTGTCTCGGCATCCGTGGTTAGCAAGCAGACCGGTCAGGCCTTGAATAAAGAAGCAGAGGTTTCATGGATACTTCACAGGGCTACATCAATCAACCTTACCAGTCAGAATGGCTGTGTGTCACAGTCATGAAGCTCGACACTGCCTTACTGTACATGGACTGGATGACATGGTTGAAAAATGGGTGATTATGGGGAAAGTCTGTATTTGAAAGAAAATTAGTCAGGCAACATCAACTTACACATTGTGGTTAGATACAGGAAATAAATGTGGGCTGGACTATCAGAGCTAGTATGAGGACTTATCAGATACCCTGCTGTCATTACTCTGTATCTCTGCCCATGCACCTACTGCCTGACATGCAACATCGCTCTGATTATGCAGCCCGTGGTCACACAAACAAGAGGTGCATCTCATGTCTCACATTGTTATTCCTTAAGTCGATGTTGGGGCAAGAAGCAGTTTATGATACTGCATACTGGGTCATCAACTATATCTGTCCGAGGGCTACAGTTCTCCCATGCAGACACTGTGTGGGCCTGACTTTTGATTCAAACAATAGTTTTATTAAGGTCTAAAAAAAAAGCCTATCATCATTTAATATTTTCACCTTCTTTTAAAATGAATACCATTTTTCTGTGCAGACATACTAATGAAAAACTAATGATGTCCACTAGAATGTATCAGTAGCTATTGAAATGATCGCCTTGACAATACACCTATTGTGTCATCTGCTGTATTTATTCACCAAAAGATTTCCAATGAACGGTTTGTCTGATAATCGACTTCCACACGAGATGCATCTTTTGCATCCTCTCAGAGGCCTCCTCCAGGAAGCTTCCCTTCTCCTGTGTGGCGTTTAGAGAGATGTACTTAGGGATGAAACTGGATTGATTCTCCGGTCTCACGAGGACAAAGGATGGGGAAGATGATAAAAGAGAACTGAGGTGCACCTTAAGATAGACTTACACAATAACAATCAATATGCCGCGAGGGAGAGGTCAGCCCGACATTACTTGAGAGTGCATTGGTGGATTATCAGTATTTCACTCGGCATTCATTCATTCATCATCTGACCACTGTGTGAGATCTATATGCCATCTCAATGGAGGATGACACAAAGGACTACACCTGTAAATAATACATTCAGAATTGTTCTAATTGAATTTATTTTCTAATGTCGATTTGTGTCTGCAGCCAGCTGATGCCGGATACAGGCTATTGTGCATTCAGAGCCGCGCGCAGTTTCTCTGGCTCTGGAGTTACTTGTAACCCTGCAGTCAATAAGAATCGAATATTCACCCAGACAATGGTATACTTGTACATATAATGTAGAGTGCTACGTATCACCAACTGTTAAGCCAGTCAGGAAATGGGAGCTGAAATAGTGGACGCGTAGGGAGATGTGTTGTGCCACTCTGTCCAGCAAACATGAGGTTTTGTAGTGATACATAAAACTCAGCTCTTGATTAACTAAATGTATTGAACAGCTCCACCTGGCTGAACCTGACCTGTGAATTGAAGCTTTATTTTCCACAGCAATTCCAGTCTGTCCCTTTTAAGACACAACACCACCTGTTCACGCTATTCACCTACTGTGGATCTAGTAAATGCAAGACTATCAGTCTCTCTCTCGCTCTCTCTTACACATGTAAGAGCCCAAACTCTTCCTCTTTATTGAACGTGGACTGCAGTTCATTCCCTTGATATCCTGCTGCTATGCCAATATTTACCTAAGCAAGGCTCCGTCCAGAACTCATATCATCATCCCGATGATGCTGATAACAGGGTTTATCCTGAAGATGTAGTAGTATAATCTCCTGGGCCCCTGCCTTCATTCCTCCTGCCTCTGCCGCATCCATTGTGTAATAAATGTGCAGCACAGCGGAGAGCTCTCTCTGACCTACTTACATACATACAGTGCATACAAAGGTCAAATGACAGGCTGCAGGAGAACGTCCTCTGGCTGTAGTTCTCCTTCAGTTTGGTCGAAACAGACGCACTTACAATGTGAACTTCAATCCTTGAGGACAAAACAAAGTCATGAAGAAAATAGCAGTGCGTAGCAGTAGTAGTGTGCTCTACATGCTACTGTTTTCAATACTCATCAAGACACCACCTATAAATAAGACAAATTCGTGAAACCACAAGCTTTAGATTATTTTTCAATTTATTCATTGATTGATGGCAGTAGGGCATTAATACATTTGGCTAAAAAGCTACTTTAATGACGTTTAAAGGGAGAAAAATCATATTGATGCACACTTTAATGTCAAAAGGCTTTGAGTGGAAATATCTCCATATTAACACTATTTAAACATGGACGGTCTCTGTACTTTGGGAGCTCTACAGCTACTGAGAGAGACATCTGTTAGCTGCCCAGAGGGCTGAACAGCACAGTTGTCCCTTGGTGCAAAGACAAACAAGCTGCTGAGACAGACAGTCTGCATCAGTCATTCATCAGAATATGGGAAACAAGAAAAGTGGTATCCAGCAACTTGGCTCTGAATGTCATCAGCTAAAGAACAAGCTGTCCAGGCATCAGCGATGCAGATAGGAGCTGAGACAATAATTTCTTAAATGTTACTTGATAATCAGCAGTTTGTTCTAAAGGGTACAGTTCTTTGCGTTTATGAGCACCACAGCAGCCCTACAGTCTCTGTGTGTCAGCACAGGAGAAGCTCTAATCTCATCAGCAATGTCTGACTGGGAAAATGGAGCAACATTTCAAACCAATTGTATGAGTCTGAATATTGCACAAAGCATCTCGTGTTGACTGAACCCAGAAAAATCTAAGGTAATAAAATCTGCCTATACCAGCCCCTCTGAATCTCACTAATTGACACACTACGTCTTCTTTAATTCATATAAAAACCAAAGCGTAAAAATAAGTTGGGGTTTTACGTGCCAGACTATGCCTCAAATCGTTTTTTTAACCGGATTAAACAATCAAGTCATATTGTGTTAATTAGTGCGCTTTAAAGGTGCTAGTAGGCAGATTTCATTACTTAATAACCGATCCAGGCTAGTTGTTTTCCCCTGTTTCTTGTCTTTATGCTAATTTAAAGTGGCAACTTACAACTTTTCTCCCACTGCGTTTTCCAAATGGTATTATTGTTGGCACCGCTGTTGCAAAGACAGCTGGATCATTTCCATTTTCCTTAGAGTTGCTAAATAACAAGAACACAGGACAAAAGGTGAGTCTATTCAATCATTTAGTCTATGATAGAAATAGATCACCAGTTAATCTTCCTTTACCAAGGTGACTGTGTGCCCGTTGGCAGACATAATTGTATATAGTGACAGCAAGGTTTATAGGGAACCAATGCCATCCAACACACTACTGTAGGTGTATTTCCTTAGATTTTTCCTTTGAGTGTAACACCAACAATCTCAATCTAAATCTCCCCATTTTTACATACAGTACCTTAGGGTAAAAATCTAATTTGATCTGTGTGTTTCACATCTGCCAAGGAATTAAGCACTGGAATGCCAATGGTGACCACCACTTTCTCTTTGTAATTTTAAGTTTGACTCATAATGAATTAATTACAATAAATAGGGCAGCATTTAAAACCTCAGGTTACACAGTTCTTACAGTGAGAACATTTTCCCCAGTGGGTGTGTTTACCACAGGAATTTACTGAATTAACATTTGGTGCAACATGGCAACAAATACAAGGATTAAGCCAGTACTGCAATGTCTGATAAAGGCATTCTGCAAATTAAAATGAACAAAAACAATTAGCCTACATTTAAATTGAGTCAACTAAAGAGAGGTCGACTTTGCTCAACTTGGAGATTAATTTTATTACATTTACTTGTTATGAAAACATCAATAGACAAATCTTGAGCAAATAGCCACAAGAAAACAAGGCAATAGAAAAGCTTTAGCTACAGTTTTTATCCATTTGATTCCAAGTCCATTACAAACGCATATCAATCACTATTGATAATCATGGTGACTGATCTGGAGAGTAACTCTATTCACTCAATATGCAGAGTGTATCTTAACATCTGCTATGGATTGAAAAAACAATATTGAAAACTCTCACTAGTAAATTATGTGACAATTAAGTAAGGGAGTCCATACAGAATGCAGTTGAAGGCTGAAGATGTGAGAGTCATTTTGTGATGAACTTCATCTTCCTTTGAGTCAGTGAGGAGCTCTTGATCTGCAGAGGGAAACCACAGAAAACAATAATTAAATCTGAGGTTTATATAGAAATCCAGCTTAGTTGGATTCATTATTCGAATGATTCTGCTTGACGTTTATTTTTTCCCTTTGCAAAGCAATCCGAGCCTCGTAAACAGAGAAAGAGAGATGTGTGGGCGTCTGCGATGCACCATTAAAAAACACATGGAATGTTATTTACAGTACATAGAAATTCAAATGTGAGGCTAAATGAGGTAATGTGTAGGATATACAGTACCATATGATTCTGTAACCTTGTGATATGGTATTTCTGAGCTGTCCCCTCTCCGCAGGGCATGGATGGTCTGGCCAGAGGTCTGTCTCTCCCTCAGTAGATCTGCAACACATGGTGACAGCTGTATTACTGTACCTGCTAATAATGACCATGGGAATAAAGTCAGTCTTTAACAGAGGCATAATTAAGTCTTTGGCTGATAGTAAGGACTGAACCCATTAAAGCCCTTGTCTCTACCACTTAGCCTCTCTGTTTTATGTGTTCACATCTGGGGGTTGGGTCCAGAGTGTCAAAACCCTGCGAAATTTCACTTCTAGAAGATCCACACAATTAAATAATTGTATCCACATTGAGGTAAGCTGGGCACAAAACCTGAACTTAGCTAGCTTCTCCTGAGTGGAAGTCTCTCATGTGCACACTCTATGGCCCCCACAACAGTCAAGGTCCGGGTAATTCTGGGAAGTGTAGCATTTTTTGTTTAGTGCATCATAAGCAGCTTTCATATGATTGAACAGGGCTCCTCCTCTGTCATTGTATTTCCCTTGTCAGATCCATGGATTGCTGAGGTCTGCCTAACTAGTCAACCTTACACTGTTTTTCTTCATTCGTGCATGACATTCTCGCATTTAGATTTATTTTTATGTCGTACATGACTGAATTTTATGTCCAGCAGTAAAATTGCTGCACTTGGTACAGCTCCACTGATATAAGTGCAAACTGGCGGGGTAGGAGCCCGGGTTGCTAATGTTAGCCAATAAAGCACTGCTAGTGTACAGGTTATGAAGCAGTGTTCTTTTTATTAGGTGACTTTAATGATGGTTGTCCCATTTTATAGGGGAGATTTGAACCACTACCTCTTGTAACTCGCTGTTCTGTGGGGCAAAGGAGCACTGGAAAATAATGTGTAGGGGTAAAAACTGGACATGAGATTGAGCCTGTAGGATTATCAAATGTAGGAAAATTAGTATTGCTCTTAAAGTATGTCCAACACCTACTGTCTAGAACCTTGGCCAAATTCTGTGTGTTCTGTTGAAGGCTAGTCTGCCACTGGTTAACGACAATACAGTCGACACCACCCAAACTCATCAGCAGAGCAGTCTCCAGTGGTTTCTCCAGGGCAAACTGTTCCGAACTGGAGAGGAGAGAAATGGTGAGATTATGAAAGACAGAGGGATAGGAGGGAAGCTGAAATACTGGCAAAGACAAAAGACAAAAATGTCAATTATCACTCCAGCAAGTGAATCCAGTAAAACACATTTACGGTAAAAAGACAGATATAAATGGGACTAAAGCTAAGTGGACATTTATCTGAACAACTGAGTTAGAGCTTTATTCAATAAAGCTCATTTGTTACCTCTTGTGCATGTCAGAGTTTAATTGGCGGAAAACACTGGCGTTGTTCTGAACCATGTCGAAGAACAGAGCCATGCGACACTCTGAGGAAAACAAAAATCATTATCATTATCTTGCAGGATTATAAATTAAGCTCTTTTACAAGTATATGTATCTACATAAAGCTCCTCACAAACAAAACACACAACACACATACTGCTAGGTGCCTCAGTGGCTGGTCATGTCATGTCATGTCTTGTTATGTCATGTCGTGTTCTTTCTTAATGCTTAAATGCACACAGCGTGCACCTGTGCCTCTGGACTTCTTCATATACATTTCCAAATGAAGCATAAAGCACAGCCTCCAGGATGTCCATCATGTTCTGCCCCTGACAAAAAGAGATGCTCTCAGCTGCCTACCTACGTACGACCTACATAAACTCACACTGAAAAAGACTGGCCATTTCCATATAGTTTTTGTAGTTATTCTTGGTGCCTGGTCGGATAAATCCTAAAACTATTTATTTTTTTATGTGTTGTCCATTTACATGAATGGGGAAAAATGCAGGGAGAACGTATTTAAGTATGAATGATATGATTGAGAAAAGTCATGTCTGAAATGTGCTGAGGATAAATTGTTGCTCTGTAGTCTGGTGGTACGAAAACACACAGAGCACAAAGTCCCTCACTTTAAGTCAGAAGAAAGATTACACTTTCTCTTCAACATACATATGTTTTTTAAATTCTATTACCACTAATATTGTTTACACATGACATTGTGACTGTTTTAACACAGTGTAAACCATATAGGAAGAGTTATTTAAACACAGTCCCTTTATTGATTAGTACAGACGACAAGCTTTTACTGTACGAGCACTAAGACCTGTAGGTGTGAGGAAAATGCTGTTTGGTTCAGTCACCAGGTGTGTGTCAGTGAGGTCGTCTACCATCTTCTCTATTGCAGCAAGGACAGGCTGTGCCTCGCAGCTATCATTGGCTTACTTCCGATACAGTGACAATCATGTCTGTGTCTGAACCCACGACACTGCTGACCCCCTTCCCTCCTCCCCCTCCTTGCTATATCCAGCTGCCTGGGGCCAGAGCGGCGGTCCTCTCTGGTGTGAGCCTCAGTCACTGTCACTGTGGCGTTACAGTCATCGAGCTTTGAGCCACGTTAAGATGTAATGTAATCACCCCAACAAGATAAAGATGCAGTGACAAAGTAACACAATTCCCCAATAAGATATGAGTACAGATGGTGCAGCATGTCCCGCATGACACCTTTTTTTCTTCTGAGAAATACAAATCCGCCATCGCCTAATCATATCCTGATGGCCAATTAGGTAGAACCGATCTGGTGTGCTGTGAAGTAACAGCTGGAATTCAAACCATGGTGTCAGTCACACTATAGTTAGCAGCACTAATGCCAGGCTAGCGGGTGGCACATATGTCTGGCCTGGGGCGATGCATAAGGCCATCCTGACACTCTGTCAGTCACATTGGAAGTCCACCAATCCTCAGACTACCTTTGTTTGCTGGTGAGAGAGTAGGAAGAAGTCGTGAATATGAGACCATTTTTGTTTTGTGAAATATCTTGTAAAGTGTGACATGCTAAAAAGTTTCGGGCAGATTTAAAGGTCCAGTATGAAGGATTTAGTGGCATCTAGTAGAGAAGTCACAAAATGCAAGCAAGTGAATACTCCTCCCATCCTATTTCCCTTTCCAGGCCTGTAGGAGAACTTAGTGTCCTTCAGGTAAAGTAACAATGCAAGAGATCCTCTCTAGAGCCAGTGTTCGGTTTGTCTGTTCAGCACAAAAGACTCTGGAGGATGACCTGCTCCCTCTAAGGTAACTTAAACATAAATGTCTGAGTTTAAAGTGATTATACACTAATAAGAACATAGATTTGAATATAACATTCCATTTCTGCAATTAGAGCCCCTTACATCTTACACATTGGACCCTTAAAGAGTGAAGAGGGAGGAAAAGCCCTCCTTTCATTAAAAGAAGGGGGTGGGTTTGTAGTTTTATCAAAGAGGATCCTTCACTGAAAATAAATAGACGCAGCAATTTCTTAGTTCTATATATCTGGAGTCACTCCGTTCGTTCTCCTGGATCCACACTCTTCACATATATTTTTTAATTTACTTGTCGCAGATATTTAGTCATTGCTATCTGTGTGTTCAGTGATTTTGTTGGACTGTTCGATATAAGTGACATTTGTTGCACGTCTGTTCATCCTGTGAGAGGGATCCCTTCTCTAGTTCTTCCTGAGGTTGCTTCCATTTTTTCCCCTTGGGGGAGTTTTTCATTACTTGAATCGAGGGTCCAAAGACAGAGGGTGTTGTGCAATGTGATGGGGATTTTGGACTTGGACTTTAGGCTGAAATAATTCAGCTGATATCCGACTGAAAATACTACAGATGTGTTATCTTCTATGACTTTATGCATAATTAGTCGGTAGGATTATATGACAGTAAAATTAGTACAGTATTCCTCATTAGTCTTACAGGCACTCGGTGAAGAAAGAACAGAAAGTCTACTTGTTACAGCAGACATCTGACAGTGAAAACTCATTGATTTCTCACTGCAGAACAGGGAAATTTATATATATACCCAGTCAGAGAATGAAAGATTGATGTTTTTTTTAAAGAGATTAAGCCTACTGCTCCATTTACTGCTTACATAACCCCTAAACAGCACTGCTCCAAATTTTAATCATTCATTCATTACAGTATTTTGCCTTATTTAAAAGGCTTTTTGACGCAAGAAACTGTGTGTTTCATAAAAGCTGGTACATTACTAGGACATCCAACGCTCAAGAAATCTGATGACATAGACTGATTGTATATCTTTCTCATCAGTTTGTGAAATTTTTGTGACATGGTTACATTTCTATTGATAGTAGATATATTTGTTTTTTGGAGAGGGCCTACAAACAGTGATAATGTGAATGGGGTCACAGAAATAAGGCCAAGCAACGCAGAGTGCACACATGTTTTTACTAACAACCCCAACTGATGTATTTACTGTCAGTCGAAAAACAGAAAGAGGAGTGGTGCCAGTAACAGTGATGGGCATATTCTGAGATGTCCATGTTGCTGGTGTTATGTCTGGATGTGTGGTCGTACAGCAGGATTATGTAGATATCACAAGCATACTGTGAATATCTAATGTATCTACACAAACATTAAATCAAATAAAAATGCTCTTAGGTTTATTAAAAAATGTAGATTGTAAATGTAGTGTTTGGGCATACAGTACCAGAGAGGTTGAGGGCTGCTAGTTTGGCAGGTGGGATGTTTGCCATGAAGCGCTCCATCCCCAAGTAAATAAAGGCACTGCACCTGCACAGCAGCTGTTCCACCTCAGACAGGCTGGATACACATTTGGGGAAGGGTTAGCAGCACAGACATTATCAAGTGTGCTGCAATGTAACAATTAGAGTTGGTTCTCTGTATCTTCAGTGCAAGGTCCAAACAAAGCAAAGACATGCCACATTGGATTGCATTGCTTTGGTCTACTTAAAGGTTCTTACCTTGGCTTTTGTTTGCTGCCCACAAAGCCCTCCCACAGATGGGTAAAGTGCTGGTTGTGTCTTTCCAAAATCTCCTTCATCCTCATGCTCAGACTGGTCCCTTCTGTGCCGCACAGGCAATGACACAAAAAGATGATGAAAGCTTAAAACTTAAATTTAAACTTGCAAAAGTTGTGACGCTAACTGGGAGCTGCAATGCAACTCATGCACAAGTTAAGATATTGTATAATAGTTAACTGTAAAATAAGGATGCTTTAAGGGCTACAAGCTGAGAATAACATAACCTACAGAGGACATAAATCACAAAAGCACTCCCAAAAGAGTCCACAACACACCACCCATACAGAACCTAAAACAAAAGCAGCTACAGCTTTTCAGCACTGTAATTTTTCATTAACAAACATGTCTACCCTAAGAGATAGCTACAATATACAGTAGTCTTTTCAATTATGTACATACATAATGTACATTATGTAATAGTCCCTCCAACAATTGAAAGTAGTTAGTTACCAAAGTGGCCTTCATTGTGAGGGTCAACAATGTCTGTGAAGGGGTGTCAAGAATAATGATCAATGAAAAAGAGTGCATAGATATTGTTTATCTCATATTCCATGAACATTTGTACAAACAACCAGCTTAACAAACAGAAAAACTTTTTATATTGAGCAAAAAAGATACATTTGAAGTTACGTGTGTCCACTGGGAAGGTGTTTGAAGGCAGCGGCATCTGGGCAAATACATTAAAGTTTATATATATATACACACACACACACACACACACACACACACACACACACACACACAGTCTATAACATATACATCTGCAAATACTGATGGTGTCAAAGAGTGAGAGTGGATTTTTAGACAGAGGAGACAAAGCAAAAGAAATCGAGGCAGAAAAGAAAAGGAGCGGGTGGAAAAAAAAGAAGTGGTGCATGACAGAAGATAAATGCTCAGAAGCCCGAAATAGGATCTTTATGAAAACACATTATGTAATTGATAGAAAAACCACACTTAAAAGGGAGGCGAGGTGAACTTAAATTATTGCCAGTGCTGACAGCAGGTAAAAGTAATATTGCTGTCTGTATCTGGCAGGCCCAGATTAATTTACTGAACTCACCACTTTGATGGCTTGGCTTTGATCTCCCCTTGCCTTAGTTCCTTTGCCACCTTTGGTCTCCTTTTTGTTGTCACTTTCAACTGCCACAAACAGGAAGCAGAATTAATACATACACTTGTCTGCGGGGTAGATTACACAGCATTTGTAGTGGGGGGGGGGAACTCAGTATCTGCAAAGTCAATGACATTTACTAGTGACTTAAACTGAAGAACTATTCTGAAAGTTTCCTCATAGCTACAACATTTATAAACCCCTGCAAATGAAATCTCTGACAATTGATTAAGCATTGATTATTAATTCAATTACATCATCTAGAATAGTACTGAATTTAAACTCGAGCTGGACTGATCGGTTGGCCGATATTGGCCGACTGGTTTATCGATATTATTATTGTTTATGTTAAACTGTGAAATATCCTGCCACTATTTCCTAGTTTTTTTCATTGCAAAAAATGTCTTTTTCGGCTGATATACAGTATGGATTTGCGAGAATATATAATCATGTGATCTTGCACTTCCATGTTGCCAAGCTTCAAGCTATGCTGGTCGAACACACAGGTGGTGAACCAGTGTCCTTTGAGAAGCTACTGGCAGCTGGAGACAGCAGCTCTGGGCATGGTGTAATGGCCAAAAGTGAAAGAAGCGGCTGTTCATAAAAATGAGGTTAGCTCAGATGCTGCTATAGCCTCAGTTATATCAGAACTGTAGAGTTTAATTCATTAAAAGAAAAGAAACAGACATAACTGAAGGCTTGTCCTCATTACAAATCAGTAAGTAAGGTAACCTACTACTTGTGCCAATCTCTAATGCCAGGGGTGAATTTTCTTTCACTAGAAAAGGGAAAAACACTAGATTAATATAAATAAGTAACAGGATAAGAGTTCTGCTTTCTGTCTGAAGCTTTAGTCAGTTTACAGCAAAGCTTTTTTCACTCTAAGTCAGTTGACCCCCTCGTCACCTGCTCTCTGTGTTTTATTTACCAGCCACTTCAAGCGCAATTCTATGACTCTGCCTGAAAAACATGGGACCCGCTTTTGTATGCTATAACCAATTGTACTTTTGTTCTGCTTCTTATCCCAAGTCACTCCTAAAATGTTAATGATATATATTTGATCCTAATTTGTTTGAATCACAACCCATGCTGAATCACTCAACAACTCCAGATACAGAGAAAGACACATTTGACGCTGTAAGAACAGACATCCAGACAAAAGCAAACATTTCCTACCTGAAGGCAGCCTTTTTATAGTTTGTGCTAATTTGTCCTGTGCATACTTCATGCAAAGCACTGCACAGAATAACAAATAGCCCTTTCAAATGTGGTTTCAGGCACTATATCTTCTTGACACAATGGTAAACTGTATATGGCAAAATTATGGTAATGATGGTCCAGAAAAAACACAAACAAAAAAACACTTTCTTTCTGGTCTCATCATCTCCAATGTGTTAGATCAAGACATTCAAAAATTAGATTAGGAAATACATATTCAATAGTTTCCTATCTGTGGCATATGTAAGTGTCAAGTGACACACACACACATACACTAGTTTAACAGCAACCTTTGAACATTCATTTAAGTTATGCAAATGATCCAACCTTTAAAAAGGTAAAAGTGTCTGCAGCATCAGACTCCATACTCTGTCTGCCCCCTCTTTTTTCTACACAAAATATTCTTGTAGAGAATTCCCCCAAGGATTGAAGCATTATTGCCAAAAAACACTGTTCTTTTTCCTTGGGATTTTACACTCATAGTAAACCTCCAAAACAAAATCTCAAAATCACAATTTTCTGGATAATATTAATCAAAATTAGGTTTGTTCATTTTGGTTTTCATTTTTTCAATACGGCTAATATTGTCTTTTAATCAGATTCTGTTCTTACGCATTGAAAAGTTCCCTGATGTTTACGATAAAGTAAATAATTACAGTAAATAATAACTGCAATATACAGCAACATTGTGAAGATGAAAATGGTGATAGTGCAACATTTAACCTGAACTTATACCGAAGGACAGATGTTCTTGCCAGAATGTCATCATAACACAACACTGCTTTTCTCTGCATACGTTTTTTTAATTTCACAATATAAAGGCTAGGGATTTTTGTAAAGGAGAGAGGAATCAACACATAAAAACATCAGCCACTAATAGGTCCCAGATGGACTGTAACGGAATACATTTAAAGTCTGCTTTTTATAAAACTAAAACTTTTTCCCAACAAAGTCTGCATCTGACAGTAGAATTTCAGCCGGCCATCAGTGTGAATCTACAACACCTCAGAAGGCAGAGGAGTCATTATGATGCTTTTCAGCTGTACCCACACTATTTGTTTTTTTACACCAGTTTGGTCACTTCAACTTAAAGCTCCATGTGATTAGTCAACACCTACATATAGTGTATTTTATATACTGTATCTTTACAGTCCTGACTCTAAATTGCTTTAGCAGGCAGGGTGAAATGGCCGCAGTTAATGGACATCCACTTTAGTGAAGCAGGCGGAGGCGTTCACGGATGTCCACATGAAGTTCTGCATGGCAGCAGGATGTGAAATGACCTTTCTCTCCTGAACAAATTCCATTTCTATGGATGGCTGCCTGCAGTCTAAAGTGTAAGACATTGTTTACTAAAAAATGATGAGGAATTCTGAGAGGCAAATCTCCACTAATACTGTAAAAAAAAATGACCATTTTAATTCTTAACAATTTTATAAATAAGATGATTCAACTGCATTGTCTTAAATTTCCCACAACAACAATCAGTTTTTCTCCTGCATCTTTGATGCTGCGGCTAAATGCATTATAAGCTAATTTTCCTTTTTTTAAATTGTAGAGATTGTTGTTCATTGCCATATCTTGATGGTTCTTTACCTGTCACTGTCTATTTCACATTCGCTCTTGTTCAATATAAAACAAAAAGGTAACCTTTAAATAACTTTTTTTTAATCACTACATAATTATTTTCATGATGTTAACAAAAATAAATATGAGCAGGTTAATGAAAAAGCACTACACATATGTCTTCGTTAGACAAGGAGCATTTTAGAAATCCTGTTTAATTAGGACAGTTATAACAGATTAATGCTGAGCAGGAATTCTCCTGATGCTTTAAGATGTGTTTGAAATGACGTCTGCCAGCCAGTCAAGTCATATGCACTTCCATATTTAAACAGATTTCTAATAATACCTGTGTTATATAAAGTACTGTATTAGTCATGCCTTTTGTCTACATGAATAACTAGATCTTGCATCATTTACGTGTTGTATTTTTGAATGTTCATATGTATGCATTCGGCAACCATGTGTGTCTCTGGGTGCCTTCTGTGTGGTCACTATGAAATGCCAAGTTATATCTATGTTTAACACACAGAACAAACATAGTTAATGCTTCCTCCAGCACTCAGGGCTAACTAATGCCTAATTTGCAACTCTACAGTGGCTGGCATTTTCTGGTGTTAGTTGACACTAGTGCATTGCCCGTAGGAAGTATGTATTTCTATAGAAAAGTGGGAGGTTAAGTAGCTGTTTCATGGATGGCCAAATGAGGCTGTGTTTGAAGGTGGGACATCAGGGATATAATTGGCCATTTTTGACTACTTTTGATTTTACCATTATATTTCACCTTAAAAACAATTTACCTTGTCTTGTTTGGTGTCATTATTTTCAGCACAACCTCACATGTGTGACTGTACAGTTATTTTTTCATTTTGACATACTGTATTAACACAATTGGACCTAAAATCACATAAAACATAAAATCAGAGTAGGAAAAAGTGAGATTTTTTACTGTGAGGACCACAAATATGTTTAACGAACCATTTTATTACTTATAATGCAAATATAAATTGTTGTTTGCTAAATTTGTGCATTAGTGTTTGAAATGTACAAAGTTATATTAACTATTTACATTTAAATGCAGGCAATGCCTCAGGCTCAGGTTTGCCTGAGCTCCTCCAGCTCAATGGAGAGCTGCACTGCCCGCTCCACATTCAGCAGTCTCCTCATTGCTTTGACTCACAACACAAAAAAACGACCACACTACACACTAAACACACTACACCGAACACTACATAACACATTAACTATACACTCCACGCTATATGTCACAAATCTCTCAACTCTCAAAACTCGTGATCTCTATTGCGAACACTTTCGGGACAAAAGCCCATTTTAACCGTTTCTTCCCGCACCAGACACAACTCAAACGTAATGGCAATTTTTCACGAAAAGCGTGGCGTACATTATTTACCGTAAGTCCGGTTTTGGACGTGCCGTCGCGTCCGTCGACTCGAGAGGTGGGCCGTGTGGGTGGGCTAGCAGCTAACGTTAGCTACACACGTACATCCACAGATTCCTATTCCAGTTTGTTGTCCTTGCGTATCCGGATCTCCTTAGACCCGAACAGACTCGTTTAGTCTCATTAATCCACAACAGTCAGTTTAGATGCACAGAACGGAATGGAACCGCCGGCAAAATCCCGATCCAGCTCGCGCTGCTAAAGGTATAAATCAGCTTGTTTCTTAAGGTGTGTCATGGAGTCGGGCTCTGCAGTGATTGGCTCTGATGTGCACGTGGCTACGGTGTGCAGTGATTGGCTCTGGTGCGCACGTGAGTATGGTGGCTACGGTTGACAATGCTAGCGAAATTCGTAAAGCATTTATGAAGTAATTTATTAACGGTATCATTGCAGTCCAAACAAATGCGACGTTGCACACCCTTAAACCACGCAGCAGCCATGTTGTAAGTCTCAGGTCAGTCTGATCCTGATCCGCAGAGATATTTGAGGAACACACACACACACACACACACACACACAGACAGAAGCCGATTTGCCAATTTGCCCGTCCTTTTGGCGGCTCGGTCCGTGGTTTTAGACAGAGGCCGGCAAATTGGGGGTCTGTTTTGGTCCGCCGACTTTCCGCCTTGGAGGGTACACTTATTTCCGCCTCGTCTGATATCTAAAAACGAGGCAGCAATGTGCCGGCCTCTGCATGAGGTGGGCAGAGGTGTCAATGACCTGCACTGTTGTGCGACCCACAGCCGGGGAGTTTTAAAACCAAGAAACAGCTGATCACAACAGCCAGTCCATCATTTAATCCACGGACATTAAGATGAGCAACTGGACAGCCGTTGAGATCCAGGAGATGCTAGCGTCTCCTCGGTCTCTGTAGCTGTTTGGTTGTGTTAGCTTGTTGTTGTGTCGGCAAGCTGAGACCAGTCGCTACTTTCAAATTAAAAGCCCCCCGCTAAGAACCCAGTTCTAAACTCCAATGGGGTGCAATGTAAAGCTCTTATTATTAACTTATTAACTGTTCACAGCCAAACTTCGAGCTTCATGTCACGTCACATGTTTACGCCTTCCTCAGAGGCGGCTTTTGGAAAAGGAGTAATATTACGCCTCCATTTTAGAAAGACAGGCTGGCTCATTGCCACACCTTTACCTTGGAGCAAATGCGCCGCCTTTTCTATCTAAAAAGGGCTAGAGATTCCTTGCTTTTATAGAGAGATTCAATGTTACTGAGGGAAAATACATCACTTAGTACTGAATGCAACTGTTCACTGGATTGCGTAAGACCTAGTAATAGAACCATTAAATTATATGAATACAAGATCATCAGACTCAGAGTCTAGTAGAATAACTGCTCTACAGCATGTCAAAGGTGAAATGTGTAAGAACTGGCAAAGTGTCAGAGGTCACTATAAAAATAAGGATAACTAGGGAATAGGGAAATAGGGAAGATATAACCAGAGTAACTGCTGCTATATTCTTCACTACATTCTTTGCAGTAGCTATCAATGGCTTTAGCTACTAGCTGCAGGAGAGGAGTGAGCGTAAGGGCGGTCATCTCCAATGTTGAAAAAGTAGCATCTAGAGTGGTGAATTAAAAAAATAATTTGCCCAGACAGTAAATAACAACTGTTGGAACACTGGAAAGACAAACCAGGATAGTTTTTATTTATTTTTCTTTTCTGAAGTTTGAACCAAGTGTTTTTTTTATGATGAGTTAGAAAGGCAATTAAGTTAATCAGTTTGATAAGAGAGAGAAACATGATTACAGAAGTTGACTGAAGTTTAGTTCTGTTTAATAAGGAACATAGGTGTAAAACTATTTCCTGTCTTGACATCTTTTAATTAAATTTTGTTTATTTAATACACTAAAAAAGCTAAGAAATCTTGTGAAATGTAGTAAACTTGCTGCAAGCATACATCTTCCAGCTGAACATACGGGGCCAATTCTGGCCATATGTTACACACTACCCCTTTTAAAGGTGCATGTTTATTGGACTGGTTCGGACTCCTCAGCTAGTACTTGCAAAAATGTTAGAAACTTTGTCTGAATGTTTGCCTCTGGTACCTTTCTCTGGTTCTTCTCTGTTCAGGCGACTGTGGAGTAGCTGGAGGGAGAAGTCTCGTGACACAGAAGTCAGGCCTTCCCCCTGCAGGACTGACAAGGCTTCCAGCGGCAACTCCAGCAACTTCCTGTCTGCCAGCAACACCAAGTACTCCCCTGGCTCTGCTGGTAATCTTACTAATGCACAAACACATACAAAGCACATAAATCTTGATATATATTGCATATTTCATAACACCCAAAAAATATTTTAAGGTATCATAAACTATACAATATATGTCAGGTGGATCTATTGCTTCACTTCTCAAGGCCATAATTTATGACTTGTATGACTTTGTGACTTGTTCTTACAACATCTACCTAGTTGCTGTGTTTTGTGTGAAATAAAACTGTATCACATTATTTCACACATATAGCAACAACTTTGGCCAGAGGGGGGTGAGCTGCAGCTCGCTGGAATAGCGAAAGCTGGAACCTACTGAAAGGGTGCCAATACACAGACAAGAATCACAGCAGATGTTTGAATGGTAGTCTGTGTGATACACTGTATGGATAACCATAAGGCCCTCAGGCCATCACAGACACAGGCAAGCTCAAAACAAGCTCTCCCTTTACCTGAGCTCCCTTTGTCTTTCTCTTCTTTATCTTTGGTTTTGGTCATCTCAGAGCCCGGTAGTGAGTCCTGGGACCTGAGGAGGGAAGGATCATCAGACGAGGATCAGTGCACTGCCTTATGTCTGCCAAGAATGCCAGATTGAACCAGATGAGGCATGATGTGAAAACATGTATAACAGAGACGAACATTGAAACCAGTCTCTCTTTGTTTTGAACTCACACTTGAAAAGACTTTTCTTACAGTGGACATTTTTAAAAGCCACAGCGGCAAAATCTTCCCTTAAAAGTAGCAAAGTTTCCTTCCTTAGGCTAGGAAATCTAAATGAAATTTAACAAGTCTCTGTAGTGGACAAACTGGGGAGTCTGATGGCATAAACACTACTTCACCTTAAGCAGGAGAAGTCAAACTGGTTGAGGAGTGGATTCAAATAGTCTTCCATATCTTGTACGATTTCTCTGAACGCTTGTTCTGCAGCAGTTTTCTGTAAGAGGGAACAACAATAAAGAGAAGGGAGTTCAGTAGCTGTAATGCAGTATTCATTGTCTCAGGTCCCTGATTACTTTCAAACACAACTATCGCAGCATCAAAATGCTGGATGAAGAAGTCAGCCAAGCGAGCAGAGGCATGAGATGATGATAATAACAGTAGAGTGAGTTTATTTATGAGGCTTGCAGTGGATAATGTTAATAGAGTGAAAGAAGCTCAGAGGTCTCAACAAGACATACACAGGGAAAAACTTGATGCTCCTGAGAGGCCTCCAGCCTGCTCTCAGCTCCCTGCCAACAGGCTTCCTTAAGGAGGGCATGTCTAGTCTCCTGGCCAAAGGCCCAAATCCGCTCCCTCAGTGCCAGCATAGCCCGCAGGCAGACTGAAACCTTGGCCACCCCAGAGCACGCCAGGGTACCTGCAATCACAGAACTGACACACAATCAGACATGCAGACTAACAGACACATTCAGGCCTTGTAATTGGTCCCGGTGAGCGCCTCCTCCTCCCTTTCCTCCCTCTGCCCCTTTGAAAGATCTCCCTCTCTCTTCTTCTGTCTCATCTTGTTTTTTCCCCGACTGTCTCCTCTGTTTCATAAATTTGTCCTACTTCTCAGGCAATGAGTTTAGAGCCCTTTTTTCCACAATGCCTACAGCTTCTTATGTGAGAGTAGTCCCAGGAAAGGTCATGTAAGCAGGTGTTACAGTATGCTAATACCCTGTGATGACTTATGAAAGCTGGTGTTTCATGCCAGGCCAGTAGCACAGAGGTCAAAGGGAAATTAGCTCTGCACTGTGTCTGCTTTCCCCCTCTCCTTGTCTTCATTAAAACTGAACTTTTCATCTGCCCTGCAGATAAATGTTACATGGGAATGCTCAATTAATTTGGCTCAATTTAAATGCTGACAACAAAGCTACATGCAGCCTGGTATATGTGCTGAGGACCATATTCCCCAGGGCTGTGGAATAAACAACTTAGTCTGTCCAAGTAAACGGCGGTTTAAAAATGTACAAGCACATCACCTGTAACTTGCGCAGTCTTTCCTTTTTGATTTGGAGCTTTGGTCATCTCATAAAAGGCTCCAAAAAGTTCTGACCTGAAACCAAAACACATGGTTGTTTAAAATAAAGAACATAAATGCAGTCTATCTCTATCTGCAAGTAAAATACAGTAGTTTAAACCATTGGCCCTCTAGTGGAAAGAATGAAACATTGCAAGCCCCCTCTGCTCTAGATATGACTGTAGCCTGGATCTAATGTGACTTGTGTGACTTGCAGTCATTAACTTATGTATGATGAAACGTTTGGAGAAAGAAAAGGACAGAATTTTCATTATGGTAAAAGGACAGAAATAGTGATAAAACAGCAGAGAACAAAATTGAGATTACCCATCCTCAGAGTGCTGAAGCAGCAAAATCTTCAGGTTGGGTGGAAGCTCCGCAAGGATGTTCAGGTGGCTGGGACTGATGGTCAGATGGCTGAATGGCTGCAAACAGGAAGTACATTTTCAGGTCACACATTTATCATTTTAAATACCTTCGAAAAAGTCTCTTTGCTTTATTTGAATATTTGAATGTTATTTGAATTTGTCTTCCAAATTGATTCACAAGGACTATTTATTTGTATCAAAATGTAAAAGGATTGTGAAAATGGATAAGTGATTTGGTATGGACAAAAGGGGGACAAAGTGCTGCTTAACTGTTCCACTAATATTTTTCGGATCTTAAAAGATTCACAATTAAAAATATGAGCTATTTTGTGAGACACTGGGATATCTCGTTGAAGCACTCATAGTAGGACTGGCATCATAAATGATGAAAGAAAGGCTATTTTAAAGCGGTAAGTATTCTGCTTTCTACTTTTGAGACTACTAATTTACACACACTGAAGTATTAAAATGGCTTTTCTGAATAAAACCATCAATTACTAATAGTATATTTAAACTGGAGGTGTTTGCCTAGTCCTGATCATTGCTTGGACATATCTATTTATCAAATGTTATTACCTGGTGAAAAATGCTCCCTGAAAGAGAATCAGGTCCTTTCATTAGTTACAGCTAAGCTGTTCTGTATTCAATCCAAACATTTATCATCTTAAACAATACTAATGTGCAGGGTTGATTTGCCCTTGCCCTTGATTTTCAGGTTTTATTGCTTCTGTTAATACAATATTTAAACAAACTACTTGAGTTAAATGGAGGACTTTAATTATAATCATGTAATTAGATACAATATACACCACTAATCATAAGCCCACTATTCATTTCTATTGTCACCATTACCACATTAACATGTGTCTGCCTTTCAGGGGGCAGTTTTCACGTAACTTCTTTCACAAGGCTGCAGATGCCACCAAGCTGCCCTACATACAAGCCACTGTACATGTTGATGTGACATAAAAACTTTGAAAAAAAAAGTGTATCTGAAGACCAGCCGGCAAAGGCCATAACAGCACCAATATCATGCTCCCCATCAAGGGAGTTTACCAAGCTGAGTGTGACAGCATCTATAAATCATGAGAGGGGAGGTTTGGTGACCCAGTACCTTAGAGAGGCTATTGAGGGAGTCCTCGACCCCCTTCAGCATGCTGCTGGGCCTCTCCTCCTGAGAGACAAGCAGTTTCCTGTGTAGGCTGAGCAAAGCAGAGAGCTGGGACACACCGGTGTCAGCACAGGCAGAACTAAGGACCTCAGCCATTGTAGCAACAGTACAGCAGCTCTGGGAGTAAAACAGAAGATGGATGAAGAAGCTGGTCTGTAATGGCTGGAATAATAGTGGGTGATGATATCCTAAAGAATACCATTAAGTGAGCGAGGATGATGTGTGGGTACTGATGTAAGGGACTGTGTTGTGCATAGAGCAACCTGTGTTTCTATGCTGTAGCTCAGTGGCAGTGTATGGACTCCAGTTTCATACTATGTACTATATGTAGAACTTTCAACAGTGCACACAACAGTGATGTAATTGAATTGAATCCTGGGGTAACACTTTTAATAACCATCATTATTAAATGGTAAATATATGGTTAATTAAACTTTAGTTAAGAGTAATTTTACTATTAACAAACAATGAAATGATTTATAAACCATTTATTAAACAATTGTTTATTGTAAAGTAGCAACTGATGTTTCTAAACCTTTACAATTGCTTAAAGGTGTGATATAAAAGAAGTTTGTTGAAGACGTTTAAAAACTAAAATTATCAACTGAATGTGAGCAGATAACTGTATTGACATAAAAGTAATGTGTTGCAGAGATATCTACTGAAGTTAGCATGCTAATCAGGTAGCCCCAGCCTGGCCTTTTTCATTATACCACTCCAAGCTTCCACACCAGAATGCTATGGTGATATTTTGCTTGTTATTCGTAGGAATGAGAGAAGGCCAATTCTTACATCTTGTACCTGATGATGAATAGCTTATGAAGCATTTCATTGTTTGTTTACAGAACAAAAAAAAATTGACTTAAGTTTAATTAAGTATAAACTACCTGTTAATGATGGCTATTATAAAGTGTTACCAAACAGGATGATTGGCGTGTTATCTCTATACATTATACAAACACTGCACGTTCATGACACTCACACACTGTAGTAAGAAAACACACATTTTTATTTGGTGCACAATACCTGAAACAGGGCAAGATGTTGACCTGCCACTGCAGGATCGGACTGGCCATGACACTCCAACATGTTGACAGAAGCATCAGCAAGGATAGAGAGGGGCAGTGTGTGTTGGAGACACAGGCTGACGACTTCACTCAGTGCCTTACTGGCCTGTGCCAACAGCTGCTGGGCTCTATGCTTCCTCTGCTCAGTCACACACAAAAAGCACAGGCAGATAAACATCCTCAAACTGTTTCAAATTCAATGCAAGTACAAATCTATCATAATCAGTCTAACATTCAAATGTACAATTATAAGTCACCTGTAAAATGCTGGCACATATATTTTCTTTCTTTATTCCTTTTCACTAAACGGATAGGTTTCATTTTGTACATTGATGGAGTTATAAGTCGCTTTAATCATTCCTCCTCACTACACAGGCCATAAGACACTGTTTCCTAAATCTTCAATGTAGGTATTTATAGGTTTTGCTTCTGATAAGGCTGGAATGTTTTATGATACTTTGATAAGTTTGCTATGTCTGGCAACAGTACTTTTAAGTCCCCCAATGGCAAAAGTACAATAAACAAACTGATTAAAGTTGTCTGTGAAGGCATTCATCCCATTTTGATACCTCGATATTAAAAATAATATCAGTATAAAGACCTTAGATTAGAGATGAGTCAAAAGTAATAGAGTCACTTGTCAGGAGGTATGTACCTGCAGCTCAGCACTTTTGGCAGAGGTCACCCTCTGCTCTCTTCTGCTTGATCCTCTGTCTTTCTCTGAATCCTCCTGCTCCTCCTCGGAAACAGCTTTAGGGTCAGACTGGGGCCCCTTCTGAACAAAGTTAGTTCAAGATCACAGAACAGTGATCGTGATTAGTAATAAAATCCCATCATGACCATAAACCATGAAAACCTGGGCTTTTCTGTCTTACGTAAGTGGGAATCCCTCTTTCTAACCACAATAAGACTTTCAGCCTGTTCTTTCAGTTAACTTTCCATTCGTGTGTGTGTGTGTGTGTGTTTGTGTGTGTGGGGTGGGGGGTGGGGGGGGGATATCTTCAGTGATTTCTGTCTGGTATGTCATTTATTACTTAAGGCTAATGGATAAAGATTCATCTATTTGTCATTTTACATCACCAGGGTTGCAAAACGAAACAAAGTTTAGGTCCCTTTATGCAACAAAACAAATTATCTTTTAAAGTGGAGTGCAAATGATGAATTAAGGAGTCTCACAGCCTGAGGAAAGAAGCTGCTACGTAGTCCGGCGGTACGGCAGTCGATACTTTTGCCTGATGGCAGCATAAACTTATTAATATTTATTGATACATTTATGTCAGGCGTACACAGTCGATAGTAGAGTTACTTCAAAAAGGGACAGAGGTATAGTGGCAGTTTCACTTTCAGTTTTACTTAAAGCAACATTATGTAGAAATTGGCATTTTGGCAATTTGGCGCCCCACCTACAGTTTCTCAGTGCAACACCACTGTCGCAAATACAAATCCCAGGTCCGTGTTTAGACCACACTTCAAGGAAGATTGTCATTTAATTTTATAGACTCGGAAAAACAGATTACACCTTGTGTTTCCAACAGTCTGTTTTCCATATCTAATTAATTCAATACATTTCCTTGTGCATCGCTAAATAATATATCAAATTCTATAATTTTCTATCTTGAACACAGCGCTGGTGAGAACCCTGACAAGTATACATGACCATCATGTGTAAATGTATATATGGGTACTTGTGTTGTCTACCTGTTTGTGTCTGTCCCAGAGAGCGCACAGATAAACTGGATCCTCCTGTACAGCCAGCAGTCTGAGATACTTTCCCAGCAGACTCAGAGAGAGGGCCCTGGTCTCCATGTTGTCCAGGCAGTGAGAAGTGACTGCAGCCAGCTGGCCCAGAGCCACCTGCCCCAAGGTACTGCCCACACTCATCCATTCCTGGACAACACACAGGGAAGTTAAGGTCAAATGAGGAGATGGGTCACAGGCAATGTACTTACTTGCACTATCATCTGTCAAACAAGTATTTGGATTAACATTTCTTTTTTTTTTTTTCCACCAGGAAAATCTATTACAAAAGCTGTTCAAAGGCAGCATTGTAAGAGGAGGAAGAGGAGTGGTGTCCATGGAGAAAACGTGAATAAGTACTCTGGATTTAAATTTATCATAACAAATACTGATCCTCTGTTGCAGAAATACAAAGTGAGACAAAAAGGAAGATGGAGAGAGTAGAAAAGAGAAAACACATGGAAATATACAGTACATGAAAAATAACAGAACTTTATCAGCTCTTTATGATTCCACCTATCACTACCACCTATTTTTAAAAGCAAATTGCAATTTAGAGTTCTGCTTGTTACAATTGTTCAACTGCTAACATGTTATTTGGCTTAATGGCAATAAGTCCAGTTAGAATGGAGAAAATATTTAATGTAGCGTAATTGTCACATGATATGATTTTAGGGTAGTCTAAGAGGTACATTGTTCCTGAAGGGAAATCTTTATTTTTGTTTCAAAATTCCATTGTTAGGGGGGGGAAATATGTTATAATAAATGTTGCATGTTCTCTGTTGTTCTGAGTCCAGTGATTGTTTGCTATCCCAGCCTTGGCAACTTTTCAAACATTTTATGAATACAATTGTTTCCTAAACCCAGCACATCATTAAGAAATGTTAAATAAATATGAATGACGGAAAATCCTGAGCAGTGGTGTCCCAAATTAACATCAGTGGGAAGCTGACTTGGATAGTTGGCTTTCTGCTGTGCTTGTCTGGTTATAACAGTGATAAATATAGAAAACTATTTGTCCTGGCATCCTCTTTCAAAGTAAATAAATCAATTTCAATAAGAAGAAATTGAGAGTGGGGCTGGTAAGGAAAACGCCCTGAGAGCTAACAGAGAAGCTAAATAAATGCTAATTGTTGGTTAGCCACAAGGGACTTGCTCTCAACAGGAAAATTAGGCATAATATTGCCTGGTGTTACTTAGCTTGTTAGTGTTCCCAAGTGGGTATCAACCACAACTAACCTGCACACTCCTCTGACCTACAGTAAGACAGAAGCCCTAGAACTTAAGTTCATACATATGTATTGACCTAAACTGCTCATGTTCAGTGTAACAAAGATATATGACATCTTTTGAAAATGCCCTTAAAGTGCTGTTTGAAGTGTGCCAAGTTTGATTATGTCTAAACAAATACAAGATATCAAATCTGACCCAGGTTTGAGCTGCCTGTGTGCTCAGTCTTACCTCTTCTATGGAGTAAGGTTCAGGTGTGCAGCAAGTAAATTCCTCCACTGCTATCTCAGCAGCAGTCTTCCTCTGCCGGGCCAGAGTTTGGCGTTTCTTCTCAGCACAGTGCTCCTCCAGCACTGCCAGACAAAATTCTGCCAGGGTCAGTCGCAGACGCAGCAGCCTCCGCATGGCTGCCAGAGACAGTCCATGACTCTGACAAGGACGAAAGTACAAGTATAAAATTCAAATATGAGAAAATGCAAAATTAAAGGCAAATATGCTGAGAAAACTGTAACACATACCAAATATACACATGAGCATATATGAGTCAGTTTAAATGTCACTTTTGTCATTCACTCGCTTTACTTTTTCAAATTGTCATTTTACATTTTAAATGGGCTTTTTCTGTTCAATTTTTCTTTTCTTTTTAAGTTCATATATGTACTGATTGAACTGTGTTAAATTTCCCTTTTGGACTTGAAAATAGTTCAACTTCAATAGTGATAGCAGCACCCATTAAAATATTGAATCTTTGGGGGAATGCCAGCCTTCTCCTCATTCCCCCATTTCTACCACTGCAAGCAACTCAAGTTTCAATGATAAAGAAAACGCAGCTGTATGTGTTCCAATTTAAATAAGCTGCCAAGCTGTTGTCCTTTGTCTTTAAGGCAGGCTGAATGTCAAAACTTACAAGTGCAGCAGCACCATCTGCTGAGAGCACACTGTCACAATCCAGCTCCACATGTCTGAGTCAAATATCCACTCAATATTTAATCAAAACCTCAATAGAAGAAGAATTTGCAGCAGGTGTGAGAGTTGTTCAATCAATCTTTCATGATTCTATCAACATGGAAATCAAGGCTGCAGCCTGTGTTTTGCCAGTCAGTCTCTGGCACTGAAACCCTCAGATAACCTCATCTGTATGAGAGCTTGCATTGTGTCTGGATAAAATATGATTCTAACACCCATCTGCTGTTGACAAGTGAAAGTAATGAAGGCTTTATCTGTTTGTGTCAGAACATAGTTAAACTATAAGAGTTATAAACAACAACACACACATACACACACAGATATTTAGCAAAGATGTCAGACAGCCCAGAACAACAGAATATGACAGTGGATCAACGGGGCCTTAATAACCTCATGCAGCTGCTAAATTGTGATTCGGTCAATTAGACTGTTTAGGAAATGAACAGGCAGACAGCACAAACAAAGCCTCTCTGTCATTTAGCCATGAACAGGGCTTTTCATAAGAGAGCCCTTTCTTCTCACAACATGCTCAGATAGCTCTCTAAATAGGATCAAACATTTTGCCATCTGCATATGTCCATAATGGGCCAACAATTCTACCCAGAAGTAACAGCCAAGCAAATGCACTTACACAATTGTTCACAGCATTTATTTTAAGAATTACTGTAGTAATGCTTTTTCCTCTGCCAAGTAAGTCATTTCTGGTTCTCATTGTCAGCAACATTCTCTGCTGATGAGCATCCTTAAAAGAAAGTCAAGCGGTTTTAACTGGTTAATAGCATGGATAATAGAAGACAGAATGTTTCTCAGAACTTTCGAGAGCCTCCCAAAGTTTTCAAAAGATTATCATCCCAATCAAAAATGGATTTTCAAGGAGCAGGCATGCACTTTATCTACCTCCTCCTGTGAGGGAAGCATCCTCTGAGCATTCAGCACCACATGTTCCTGCTCTGTAACAGCTTGCTGCATCTGGGAGAGGCTGTCGAGCAGGAATCGCTGTTTGTCCTCTGTAGAAGTAGTGTGGTTAGCTAGGATTCTGTGGAGCAATATCATTAACAGAGGGAAAACAAAGTGGGGTTATGTGAGTGAGAAAACAAATACTGAGTGATATTGAGTATATAAGACTACATTGGGTCTCATACAAGAACCACTACAAACAAATTCATTCTTATTTAGGAGGTACTTTCTTGCGAGAATTTTCTCTTAGGCACAAACACAATTCACAAGTGGCCCAAACCTGTTGAATGAGTCATGGACAGCTAGTCTGCCTTTGTCCACTGGTAAGAAAAAAAGCACTAATTTGAATAAATGAATTGCATATAATACCAAGATTAATCAAAAGAAACACTGTATAATGACTTTATAACTAAGACAAACATGGTGCTACATGCAAGAATTTTAGATTTAAATTGAAAAAAGAGAACAACTGGAGTGGCCAATTCTTATTGTCAAGTATCATCATCTGTTGCATAGACAGTGTAACATCACCAAATGCAGACCTCAGTAGTCACGTAGTGATGTTCTGCTTCAGAAAGACAGTTTTTAAGCATCTAAATCCATTTACATTAACATCTAGGGCATTTAGCAGAATTTATGTTAGACATTTCACTCTTCAGTTCTGTCACACTACAGCGCTGCTCTAATGGCACACTATTTACAGCTGTATTCAAAATGTTTTCTAATTGTTTTGGGCCCTCTAATCATCGACTGACACTGCTAAACTTGTTATCTTTTTGTTTGCTAATTTATGACAGCTGGACTTGAAACCCCATGTGTGAAAATGAACAGTTGGCCTGATATGGCAATGATAGGGGTGTCGATTGTGTTCATCACCGAATCCAATGCACATGCACCTACTCATGAACAGGTGGTGTTTATCAAGCTAAAGTAAGTTTTTACATTATGGAAATGTTCTTGCAAGGGATGGACTGTGTATAAGTCTGTTGTAGGTGTTATAGTAGTATGACATAATTCTTAAAGGATAAATTCACCCAAAGAGGAAAAGTCAGTCAATATCTACTCAGCCTCATGCCTATGGAGATACAGTTGAAGTTTGCAAAACATTACTGGAGCTTCACAGCGTTGCAGTATTCTTATATTCTTGATTTTCTATCAGCATGGGGGTGAATAGATAATTACATGTCATGTCATTGACTGTTGCTTGAGCCAATCCCAGCTGTCTCCGGGTGAAGGCAGGGTACACCCTGGAGCTGGGATCTGAACCAGTGACTTTCCGATCACTAGCCGACCTGCTCTACCCGCTGAGCTACAGCCACCCTTAGATAATTACTTAATTTTTATATATAGGTGAACTTATCCTTTAAGTTAAACTTTTATGTGCTGACGTTTGAGATTCAACAGCTAAAGTCGATCAACATGCACTGAGGCAAAGCAAAAATTGTATTTGCACATGGCATATTATATGGTTTAAAGAAAATCCCATTAATAATGACTAATGACTAATGATGTCTGGTCTTATTCCTGGCTGACTAACCTTAGGCCTTGTGCATACTCAACACGTGCCTCTGCTGCATATTGTCTATAGCTGAGTTTGGTGAAACCACTGGCACAATGTCTGAGTGTATCACAGGCAGCCATTAGCGTGCGGACAACCTCAGCATTGAGTGTCTCTCCAGGTTCACCACCAAGGGCATGGATACATTCAATAGCTCCTCTGGAACACAACACAACACAACACAACACATTCCATTAGACCAGAATAAACCACTTACATAAATGTGTCTGGTTAGACATTTAAAACACGATATTCGGTATTTATGTGTTACATATACATGTTGAAAGTATGTTTCACACATTGAAGATAATGTTTTAGCCAGTTGACTTCTGTTGGAGTATACTTAGTCTATTGATAACACATTAAGACACGAGAAGGAATATTTACTGAGCTTGTCAGGGCCACAAAATTTGTATACTCACAATTTTTTATTATAGAAAATTAAACCAATCTCAAGTCTCTCTGTCCGACAAAAAAACTTTGTGAAGTAAGTTCATGTATCTTTTTATTACTCCTTATTTGCTAATGATTACTGTGTACATTCTTTTTTTACCCAAATTAAATACTACAGCTCAGAAATTATACACATTTTCATCAAAGACAACAGCGCACTGCAGGTGAGGAGAAATCACACATTTAGCAGGTTTGACCATAGAAGTTTATGTTTACCTCATCTCTAATGAGGTGATCAAGAAGGTGATTTCTGGGACTCTGTTTACTCGCTGCTCTAGGAGTAGCTTCAGAGCTCCACAGCCTTGTTTTATCATTTGAGCCAACTGTGAAAGAAAAATAAAACAAGATGGGAAAAAAAATATTCACTACAAAAAATAAATAATTGTACTGTAGAGTGTTGCTACAATGTAGTGATTCTGTACCTTAGTGTGTGTGCCATGTTCTCTCTGGCCGACCATAGCTCTGACCTTGCAGAGGGTCAGCTGGTACCAGAACTCCTCATCCCCACCTAGGTTTTGGGCTTTGTCCAGCAGGATCACAGCCTGGGCATAGTTCTGCTCTTCATAAGCCAGCATGGCCAGGCTGAGCAAACTTCTTGCCATTGCTTTCTGGTCTCTTAGTTTCTTAACAGAGACAATTTGAAAGAGAGTTATAATGGAGTAGAAAATTAGCAGAACTTTGCTGCAAATACTTCTAAATTTTTTATCGACCATCAGCAAGACCACCGGTGTGAACAATAAATACACAACCATACTGTACAACATATGTGTCAGCAGTGAAAATGTATAAAATGGTTCAGTCCGGTTCAGTTCAGTGTTATATTGTCCTTTGATTGGACTATATTTTAATGTCATAGTCTGACACTGAGGTCTTTTCTTCCAACTCACCATAGCCACCATGTGGGCCTCTGCCAGGAGCTGCCTGGCAGGTTGATAGAGCCCCATGGTGAGGCAAGCCTCAGCTTTGTCCAGCCAAATGTCCTGAGCACACACATCCCTACTCTGTTGCCCAGAACAAGCTTTTTCGTCCATTTTAACTTCCTAAAAAAATTACAAAGATACAGGAACATTCTTTATTGTTCTATATTGACTTAAACTGTGAACAGACAATGCTTTTCAAAGCTGTCGACCAATTAACAGGTTGGATTCTTTCCAGACACAGGGTACTATGTGCAAGTCCACTGGAGATCCACATGCATACAGTGAGTGCAAAAACACACACCAAGCAAAAAAATGGGTGCAACAGAAGTGTTATGCTTCAGTGGCAGAAGGTCAACCTGCTGTTAGAAGTTTGGAGAGTGGCTTCTGCAACCAGTGTTAATGGAAGGAGCATTTTAGATTTCAATATGAAATTCACATCAATAATAGGCTATTGTACAATCCTTTACATGAAGGACAAGAAAAGTTATTCATTAATAAAAACAAATTCTGATCTCACATAACTGACTTAAGAGTTAAAACTCCCTTTATGAGACAAGTAATTCGACTGTGATAATCAGATAACAGATACAACTACTTGTGTGGGTTCCTCTAAGAAGCAATAAGCCAAGAGTTTATTAAAAGTTATTTATTTTAGTGGTCATCTCTTTAACTAAACAATCATAAATGTGGAGCAGTGGATATAATATTTAATATATTTCATTGAGAAGCAAGCAGACCTGATTGGAAGCTTTGTGAAGGTCTCTCCTCTCTCGTGAAAAAGCAATTGCTTTGTAGCACCTGCAATTATGATCATCATAGGTCAATAAAGCAAAATGTTAAAACGTTAAAACTTTGTAGTTTAGTAGACATACTCAATCTGTTCTTGTTCTTGGATTCTACTCAAATTCAGGAGCTTCGCCTGATATGGTGAATGTGTGTCCAGGGCCAGATGACAACAGGTCCTCACAATTCTGATTAGTTGAAAAAAAGAGCAATAAGAAACACACAAAGCCACTACACAAAGTTAAGTTATTGAGTAATAATAGGATTTCTAAAAGTAACTAATGGCATGAAAAGTTGACACTCATCATTTCAGAGGTTTTCTGTGCCTCTGTTCTTTTGATGTCTAAATAAAGCAGCCGTTTAACAGCTCACTTCACTCCCTTGCAGTTTTTCACAATTTGAATAGGTAGCCTGGAGCCTCATGCAGCGATAAGGAGCGAGCCAAGGAGGTCTAGTAGGATCACTTCTACATGATGATTTTCATTTTCCAACTCTACAAAATGCTTTATGCAATGTCTCTCTCATACGTATCATATCTGTAACCAGCTATCCTTTAATTGATCAGTATTTTTACCTCAGTCGGTAGAGGTCGGAGAGGCTCCTCCTATCAGAAAGGTCGTGAGCAATGGTCTCAGCCAGGTGCATTATGGGCAGGTTCAGGTGGTCGAGTGACAGTGAGTGGAGCTCTGTTTCCAGCAGGTTGAGATAAAACAGGCTCTGTGCCTTCAAACAAACATGCAACCATATGGAAAAACAAAGAAATACAAGACAGATTTGTGTGGTTACACCTTAAAAATTATACATACCAATACTAATCAGGTTTTTTTCATTACAGAAACGGCCCAGAATCCACCTGTTTGCTCCATTTCCTAATTAATTAAATCTAGTCTCATCACATATTATCCCATTCTGGCAGTAGATCCATTAATTAATCATAACATATACTTAATTCAGAATGCTGGAGTTTCAAACTCAACATCTTAATTTGATCCTCACAGATCAATAAATGCAATTCTATTTGATCTACAAATGACAGCTTCCTCAAGCAGCATTGATACCAAACGCTTTTGTTAGCTGATCCTTTAAGCCCATATAGCCAGCACCTGCTATCTTGAAAACAAGGCTGAAATGAGAGTTTATGACAGTGATAGAAATGTCAGACATTTATGTTATCTTGCCTGTTTTGGAATGCTGTGTGTATTGATACATTGAGGGTTACTGTTGGTTCTGAATATCTGCCTGGCCTGGTCAGGACAGACGAAGCCAGCCCAGTCCTTAGGGGTGGAAGGAAGTGATAGATCCAAGACAATGGGTTTAGGTCTCTCTTCTGCAGGAGTAGGCTGGTCAAACAGATTAGACACAGAATTCATATATTTTTGTTTTTGTTGTTGTTGTTATTATTTAACTTAAGTTCAGTTAAAACTGGTCAAAACACTTTATTTAAATGACATGTATATTTTGGTGGAGTGGTGTCATGTGATATCTGGTACCATGTGGAAATATCAAACTTTCTGGCTTAATTTGAATTTAAATGTAATGTTTAACTTATTGTGAAAATTTAAGACAGCAGCTTAAACCATTGTTTCTTTTGATCATACAGAAAAGAGGGTGGACAATGTCCCTGTACTGTATGTTACACACTCCACTGAAAACTGTGGAAATCAGTAAAATACTGAATTACAATTTCGAGCTAGAGGACTTACATCTTTCACTTTTTTGCCTTTCCCCTTGTCTTTGCCTCTTTTAGATTCTGCAGAGAGCGGAGGCTGGGGTGGCTGACTCTTTCCCATCTCACTGGCAATCTCATGACACACTGCCATGGACACCTGGATTGACAAATGTCCCATACTCAAAAAACATTTTCAGACTAGCCACATCAACATTGTCTAATTTGAGTGATGGATCAAAATTGGAGTCAAGATGCCCTACCCGCCATATTTGAAGTACAAAGGTGTAGGCTCTGAGCAGGTTCAGCTGGTGCTCAGATGAAGTCCTGTCTGCCATGACAGCGAGCAGAGTGTGTGCTCGTACAAGGCTGTCAAGGTGCCACACCTCTTTCAGATTAGACAAACTTTGTGTGAATAAGGAGCCCTGAACTCCTACCAGGGACTCGCACTTCAGAGTGCCCACATCCTTCTTTTTGGACTCGGTCTCTGAAGGAAAGATTCACAAATAACATTTACTTTGACCAAGAATCTAACAGGACACAAGTAGTTTAATTAATCTGTTAAGACATTTTTACAGCAACATTACTGTTCACAGTTACAAATTAAGCCAATAATAGAGAGACACAGAACTAAGACATTTTTATTTGTGTATTCAGTTAGTCTCTTAGGAATTGTTTAACAGGGCTCTTAGCAGGACACTCAAAAGAGTGTAAACTATTTTCAGGGGGGTTGTCACATGGGATGTTGAGAAATCTGTCTGGGTAGTTCTTTTTCCTCTGAACATTTAAACAACTTAGTTGTTTTAATGTTTACACAGGGTAAACTTTCAGATGAAAGTAAAAACATTGCTGATGTAACTTTCAAAAAGTTGTGGCATGGCCCTTTGTGGATCAGACAGAGCAGATGTTATTCCCCTCAGACTAACAGAGTAAAACTTCAGGGAGTCCCTAAAATAAAAGTACACAGGCACATGTTTTCATGTGCAACAACACACACAAACTGAGTCCATACGGAAAAGGACCTGAGATATGTGCATTTCATTCCCATGTGCGTACCCCCAAGGGGAATTCTCATTCTTTCACCTTCTCCTGAATAATTTAGTTGTTGCATAATTCACAAAAGTAGTGTGTGATTCACGCATTGTCAGTGTCATCATACAATGAACAAGATGAGTCAATAACAGTTGTACCTGCTCCTTCTGCCTGTTCAATGTCCGTATGTAGAAGGATGTCTATGGCCCACTGAACCTGGTGCTGGGCATCGGCTTTGGCGAAGTTATGACAGTAAAGCCACTCTCCAAACTCTAACAGGAGGTTGACCTTCTGCGACTGAGAAGCTACACTCTGTTTACAAATTGCATCACAAACAGGAGTCAATCACAAACACGCAAAAGATGTGAAGATACATTTTTTGCTATTTTCCTTTTATTTAGCAACATGTGGCCTGGAGTTTGGTATAAAGTGACACCTCTGAATGAGGTAAAATATATCATTCATCCTAAGCCTAGCTTTTAGCTCGGACGGATTCAACTAGTGGCCTGTGGGCCGAACGTGGCCCTTTGACAACCTCATTCCAGCCATTTGATCATTTGACACTTTTGAATATGTAACCATTCTTTAGTGAAAACTAGTGAAAACAATGGAGAAAAAAAATCCAAAGTCTTAGGGGAGAGGCCCTTCTTCTGTGTTAGGACAAGGCAATGGGCATTCTGTTGTAATGGCATGACATCTCCACATGATGGTGCTAGATACTTTTCTAGAAACAATATCCATGCTCAGTGCAAAAACACTGTCAGGAAATTAAATTATGAACTTGAATAGAATTTCCTACATGATCCAACATGATCTATTTGCATAAGTGTATTATCTATCAGGTTTGGGTATGGTGCCAGAACAGAGCTATTACCAACAGAGAGGTGATGGATTTCTGGTAGCAGGTGAGTTGTTGCGTTATATTGCCAGCACACAGTGCAACATGGTGCCACATGAATGAACAGCACTGCTCCCCTTCGTCTTTCAACTTCTGCATGTCCATCATTACACTTTCCCCCCGTCGTGCTTTCACCAGTATTCGTTGTTTCAGCAGAGGTCTGGTCAAACACAGACAGAAATTAGATTTCTTTTTGACTTTCTGTCCCTTTCATATCTCTCCCTTAGTCCCCACTGTGTTGTGTTTTTACTCACAGGCGGTGTCTTGTGTGAGGAACGTCTCTTATAGCTTGATCCAGGAGCTGCAGAGCACTTTTCCAGTCCGCTTTATCAATGTGGATTTGGAACAACAAACCGTAAATGGCTGCTCGCAGGGTTAGGTTCTCTTCATCTACTCGCAGAGGCACATACATCCAGAATAAATACACACAGATACATATTTAGATGATTGATTTTGTGATCAAATGCAAGCATGTGCGTGTTTTAGGAAATCATGTGGACTAAAATATTCAGCGATCCAAATAGACGATCCTAATGCAAACGTCACAGGCCTGTTTATCCTTGAATAATTAACACTTTCGGTGCCATGCATTATTTGTAGTCCTGAGGTGCAAAACAATCAATCAGATTCATAACAGGAAGAAAAAACAGATATAGTCAATTTCAAAGGGTATAGTCTCAAAATTCAAAAATATATTTCACAGATGATCTTTTTCAGGAACCTTTTATCACTCACCTGTTGCTTCATGTTTATAACTCCCATAAGGCATTGTTGTCAAGGTCAGCAAGCCTTCCACTTTGCCTTGTTTCTGAAATAGAATGAGAAAAGATTAATATTTAATACTACCACCCTTAACACTTGAGCCTCAAGGGTGATATGACTGTTGCTGGTAGTGGTGGATGGTCGCACATAGTTCAAGCTCACTGATGTACAATATATGAAAAACTGCTATCTGACCTTGCCCTTGTTTTGACCCTGGCCCCTTATCTGTAAATCAAGAGCCTGCAACATCACAAGGTTCAGTTATACATGTAAGGTAGTCATTTGTGATGCTCACACTGAGTAACGTGTGTTTTCTGTTCAGAAACAGCAGAGCTGCACCTCTGTTGAAAAACAGTGTCATGTTGGAAAGGAACAGCATAGATGAACATCATTCTGAATTCTCACATTGGCTGTCTTTAATTATGGATTTAAAGTTATTCTGTAGCTGAACGACTGTTTATCCCCCTGGCTGGTTTGCTGTCCACAGGCAGTGCTGAGGAGATGTTTTTTCAAGAACACCCACAGGTTCTCTCCCATAACACCCTCAAGAAAATGTTTCATCGAATCTATCATCAATTAAAGATAACCAGCAAGTTAAAGAAGTTTGCGCCCCATTTTACCTTGTTTTAATGCAAATAAAATGATAAATTAATAAAAAATCTAATAGGAAACGAGAATAAAAAAATTTGACATGAAAGGTTACTTCTGTCACTGAATTTTTGTTTTGCTTACTCGCTGTTTATTTTGTTGCTAGTACATTTTGGCTGAACTTTTGTGGAGTCAGCAGTTGGCATGACTAAAATTAGAAGTTTTGGGAAGGACTTGGTGTGGTGCTGGGGCTGGGGAGAGCCTGGAATATTTCCCATACCAGACGGGCAGTTTGTGTGGTTTCCCTTGGTGCCAGGCCTTTTCATTACTCCTGTTAGTTTGCACTATTTATAATGCTTAGTTGTCAAAAGTTAGTTGTCTGCCATCTAATAGTGCAGCCAGGTGAGGAATAACAGACTCAGCGAATGGAAAATGAATAGATCCCATGCCTCCAAATCTGAACTGAAAGATGTTGTATCCCTTTTCTTAATAAAAAAAATCAAATATTTAAATAACTTATACACACATTTTGTAATTTCTCTGATGTGGTGTGCCAGAGGGTCAAAACAAAACAACAGAGAACGGATAAGGTGGGATAATGTTTCTTGTATTTGATACGAAAAAAAAAGTGTTTTCTCAAATGTCTTTTCGTTTTACGCAATTTTTTTTTGTTATATATTTTTTTGGCCTTTTGGCTTTATTGACAGGACAGCTGACAATATGACAAGAAACAGGATGAGAGAGAGGGGGAGTGACACGCAGCACATGGGACGCCTGCTCTACCCACTGAGCTAAACGGCACCCCGCAATGTTGTGTTTTCTGAAATACTGTTGTGTTTTGACCATCAAGGTCTCTGTATACTGACAGAGTCTATATTGAGTAAAGTGAGATTTTGGATTAGTCGAGGAGGCCATACCTTTAGATGTCTGGTGTTGGTATGAATCAGAGCATTTAGGATCGTCTCCAGGGGCTCTTGGAGCTGCCATCTTCCCTCAGCAGTCTTAGTCAGGGGGAGACAGGTGTTCCAGAAATGCCTGACAGCTGCAACACACAATGCTGGATTCTCAGCCTTTTCTGCATAGCTACAGTATGGAAAAAAGTAGAAAGCAAGTACATATAAGGTAAGAAATCTAGTAATCTCTCTCATATTATTTTTATTGTTTGTAGCTGCCTGAGGCATTAATCAATACATGAACCGAGTGTAAAGAGCACCTGACACTGGAAAGAAGCACCTTCATAGCCTCCGTGTAGGTGTGTAGGTCTCCATTGGACTCGTGGACCAAACTCAAACCCCTCAAACAAGCTGCACTACTCAGCATTTCATTCACTGCAGTCAGGCCATAGCTAGGGATTTGAGGAAATGTATTAACTGTCAATCATAATCAACCAATCAATCAACCAAAATGTGTAACTGACATACCCTTGGAGAATCTGAAACTTACAACTAAATACAAACTTTGACACTTGAAAAATGCAAAGCAATGCTGGCTCATTAATATCCCCTGCAATACTCTTGAATAATCACAAGATGTCACCTGGCCCTGGGAGAGCTTTGGAAGCAAAAGCACTTTCCATAACAAGGCACACAACATTCATATCAATCACACACTCTCCTGTCCATTTTTAAGAAGAAGATGAAAAAAACTGATCTACTCAAATATTGGTTTAAATAAATTGCATTCAGCCAACTACACTCACAAAACACAGGGCATAGTGTGGAGGCCTTTAGCTGCTCTTTCCTCCAGCTGCAGAGCACTGTTGGTGCAGCACAACACCAGACTGTGGTCCTTGGCATCGTGGCAGAAGGCAGCCAGCTGGCACCACACCTGCAGCTCCAACCCAGCATCAGTCCAGCTGCATTCAGACGCCATGCTCACCAGCTTTAGGTGAGTAGAGAGATGAGTTGAGAGGAGGAAAATGGAGATGGTGAGGGAAAAGAAAAGGAGAAGGGGTGGGGAGGGGATTAAGAACAAAGATGAGAAGAGGGAGGAGGATAATTGAGGGGAGGCAAGCAGGAAGGCAATGAAAACAAGGGAGGAAAAATATGGAGGAGGGGGGGCTTGTAAGCAGGGAGTTGGAGAAAATTAGATGGTGATGGGAGTGGAAGGAGGAGAAAAAGGAAGGGATGGAAATGAAGAAAGGATATGAGAGGGACATGACAAGGTGGTAGGTAGAGTAAAAAAAGTTAAGGACGGACACAAAGGAATGAGAAGAGTGAAAGGAGGTACACAGAAAATGAAATGTGAGAAGGATTAAGCAGGAGTGGAAGAAAGGGAGAGGGGAGCGATGGAAGGAATTTAGGAGAGGGAGTAGTGAATGAAAATGGGAAGAAAGAAAGAAGGAGAAAAGACAGCCAAGGAGAGATAGAAGGATGACAGAGAGTAGAAAACGATATACAGTATATGTGAAAAAGAAGCCAAAGTACCTTAAGTGTCAAAAAAGTGATTCTCTACAGATAAAATGCACAGCACACCTCATGTCAAATAAGTTTCTGATAATCTGACCACAGCGAGATAATTGAGGCAGCTACAGTAATTAAGAAGAAAATGACACATGATGAGATGACGACAGGGTCATATTAGCATCTGTTGTTGCCATCAGGGCAACAGCTACCGTATTAAAACATGAAGAGAGGAGAGCACATACTGTGGAGAGACTGGGAACCGAGAACTCCATATGCCTCGGGTTCCTATTGCACTGGAGCATCTCCACTGCAACCAGCACACGCGTCATCGCCAACACTTCCTCGTTCTCACACTGTGAAAGAGAACAATGCACACTGAGCACTTCAGTGCAGTCCTCTGCTAAACGTACACCAATCCCTTAAGTTTAATTATAGAAAAGACAAGTACATGTATTACTATTTGTTTATAAATTATACATGGACCTGCAGTATGATTATCATATTGTATGTCCCAACTACTGCAGTGATGACCTTGTTGATAATGCATGACTTCCTATTGTGTGGAAAATGAGTTGATGAATGATTTATTGAGATTAGAGATAAACTCCCCATTTATATTAACAGTGCATTTCTTAATTTGCATGGCAAGAAACAAACCTCATTTAGCTGTGACTAAAAGCACATCAGGCTGATGGGACTAATGTAGGGCAGGAGAAATCTTGGCTGACAAATGGTCGTAGGATTACGGTGACTAATCAAAAAGCCCCTCTAAATGACAAATTGTATAAGTGCAATGCCCACATTTCTATCCCACTGTAAAGCAGCACAATTGGGAAATATGACATCCGGAGATGATCACAGAGCAGCGGATACATTGCTGAAATATGGATATGGCGGAAGCAACACGTATCACATCAAAAAGATTAATAAAAATGTCAGACATCACAAACCTACAATATTATAAGCACATTTAAGAAGGACCGCGAGGAGACCACAATACAGGATACATAATGAATGTGACATGGCTATGTTGTGACAATAAGCTATATAGTTGTCTCAGGGAGTACTCATCCTCCTTCACATTACACATTTTCATGGCGCAATAAAACAAAAATGCAAAGCAGCCTTTTTTATCTTAGATACATTACACAAGAGGATACCAGCCCTCTAAGTGAAATAGTAAAGTACAAAAGCATTATCCTTGTCATATCAAATGTCAAAATCAAAATTTCAATACTAAAGGGTTTTTGTTGTTGTATGACTGTTACCCACAACCAATTTTGTTTGTTTTCCTTCATTGTTCTGCTACTTCTTCTGCCAACTGTGTTCTCAAACTGCAAATGCAGTGTTGAGAGATTACAATTTCAAATGCATTCTCCTAAACTTTGAACTATTTTTGGTTCTTTCCACTCAGGTCTTTTTACTTTCCTTGACAAAAAAATCCTGATTTGTAGAAATAAGCCTCAGTGCACACACTGGTTTCAGATTCCACTTGTTTGTCTTCTGACAAAATTATCATTCTTCATCTCAGTGACTTGACATAGTTCAAGAGTGAACTTGTTTCCATGGTGTTGGCTCATTCACTGTGCCCATGGACATGCACAGGTACTTAACAGAAAAAGCAGCAGTGAGGTGTGGGATGCAAAAGGAATGGAACCTTAATTCATATTCATTAATTAAACCTGTGTTTACCTTCTTTTTTTAAGTAACTATGGCTGCTGTGAAAAAGGTTCATTGCTCAATAAGGTTCACCTGGCCTAGTAGAGGCAGTTAATCTTCATTTAGTGTCTTGGCTGTCTTTATGCTAATACATTTCATGGATTTAATCGCTTTTCTCTTGGTGGCTACTTTGTGTCAGTTGTGGAATGTTGGTCATCCCATGTTACCAAGGGGTAAGCAATAATCTAAGTATTCATGATTCTGCAGTATAGAATTTAAATGTTTGAGCTTGCAAGCCAAAGGCCTCTTCATCATTCAATTTGAGAGGTGTTAAGCACCTCTCTCTGAGGTCATGGGCTTACCCACCTTAGTTAAGACAAAGTTGGATGGCCTGATTGAAACCCAAGATATACTGCCTAAATGATTTTGTTATTTCCACTTCAGTTTGTTTATCACCACTAAATGGTGATGTGGTGTGTAGAAAAAAGTATGCAGTGTTTATTCTTAGACACCAATGTGTGATTTTGTGGATTGTAGGAGGATTTTTGAGAACACAACATCATGTGGAGCAAGCATTTGCCAATATCCAAATGGTAAGACAATATTCTTGTTTTTATGTTGTATAAACAGGGGTTTTGTTACTACAATGCACCAAAACAAGAGAGAAAAACTTAAAGCAAATGCTGCTGCAGTTACTTCTGGTCAGTGTCTCAAGTAAGTCAATTAGTCATTGTGCTTGACGAATAATCAGCAGGCTATTTGAGGGCGTCTGAAAGGGAACATCACCCTCCTTTTTAGCAAAATGACCAAAATGCATCCTCCTTGTTAATCTGCTATACACCCCTCTCTCAGAGTAGCAGAGAGTGCAGAGGTTTTTTTTGTTGTTGAATATATTCATCGTTATGTCCATGGTGCTGAAGTAGCAGCACCATGGACAGAACCATGGACCTTCAGCTTAGTTTCTGATCTAAAATATTCACTAAACTATTCACTGCAAAAATGTAATTCTTTACCATTTTGTAGTGTAGCGTCACCTTCATGACCAAGGTGACAAGTGGCAATGTTTGGTCGTGGAAGAGCGAGAGGATCATAATGACACACTGTTGCCTATGGTATTCCTGCAATATTTCTAGGATCATTCAGTCAAATCTGTGCTGCTGAAAATACACCCCCAGACAAAGCCATCTCTGTAAAAAACATATGTCGGGGGAGACATGACTATATAAATGACAAAAACTGCCCAGAATAAAAAGCTTCCAAGTACTGCTTCTAAAAATATACTACTTAATTAGCCAGGACAGTCGACAAACAACAAACATATAAAATACAGCTTGTTATTTCTGAAAATAAGATCTCATACTCATGTCACATCCCATTATGATTTTAACTGGATCTCTAACTTGTGCCTGTATACACCACCAAGGGTTGGCATGACATGCTCGCCAGCTTGGGCACCTAAAATACTTGTTAAATATTATATTTATGAATAAATATGATTTCACATTGTTACAATTTACTAAATTACATTAGTGATAGTAGTTTAAACAAGCATAACAATTAATCTGCATTAACAGAAAACTGTACAAAAAACAATGTGTATAAAACACAGCAAGCAAATGTAGCAGGACTTTTCAGTCCTGTTGGACAATACAATTTGAATTTGCTATTGTCTGTGGACCTCTAGGTTCATGAAGCTCAAGAAACACAAGTGCTGCTATGGACCATAGTGACATGATGGTAGAGATTAGAACACATTTTTGCCTAAATATGTGAACAGATCATTTCACATCTCAAGACTGTTGATAAAATAAACGTTAGCTTGCCAAGATATGACAGGCAACATGGTCATATACAAATGCTGTTTGTAAATCTTAAATATTTTGAATTATATGTCACGAAAATAAGACAACAAATTGAACAATTTCTGAAAGGTTTGGGTGATTCAATATGTTTCTGTAGTTACTGACATAGAAGGACTTCACGTTCAAACGTATGTCTTCATGAATACCTGGTGCAACCCAATGCTAGACTAGGATATAATTTTGTAAGAACAATGAAAAAATGTTGATTATGTCCTAAAAAGAAAAAAGTTGATTATGCCCTAAACATGGATTATCAACCTACGATAGAGGGTCAACGACAGTTTTGGCTGATGTGGAGAATGGTACCTCATCTTTTGTGTCCATCTTTGGACCAATCTGTTGTTGCTGGAGCCTCTTTATTTGCACCCATGTTGCCACCACCTGCCTCCTCGCTGCGATAGGGACGGTCTCCCCTGGGATGTTGCAGTTGGATATGTGCAGGGCATAGTCACACAGCTAGGAGGAAGTGTAGAAAAAAACACTGAGCTTGCATTCTATCAGCTAGAATTATTTTATATGATATTAAAAGCCGGAGAAGCTCTATGAGTAGACCATGACATTAACATAGTCAGGATTATACATAATCCTACACGATGTTTAAAATGTTAATGTGGATTTAAGTGTAAATCAAATACCATTCATTAAGGTGCATATCTGTAAGACTGTGCAAACCCTGGACTTTCTATAGCCCAAGGCCTGTCAGCTGCAGACACGACGGACATACACAACAAACTCAAAATTCAGTGAGACTTTGTTCAAGTTAGATACTGTATCTGACCCTTCTGTACTGTAGACTATTTATAAAAAATGCACTGAAAAGGATTATTTTGTATCTTTCCTTCAAAAAGGAAACAGACACGATGAAATTGAGTTAATAATTCACTGATAAAGTGCCTTTCATCTGGAGTTAGAGCTGATACTCATGGAGGATCCTCTAAATAGAAAGGAGAAAGGAAACAGAATTTAATTGACAAGTGCGGCACAGAGAACAGAGATATCAACCTTCAACGGCACAAAGAAAGCCAGTCATGAAATCTACATTTGAGTGTGAAGGCATGTGTGTGTGTGCATGCATGGTTGGATGAATAATGGGTTTCAAAGTAAGAACAAGATAAAAAAAAAAGTATGTCCTGAGAGAGCTTCAACTTTTCATCTGTGATGCTCTTACATCTCTCATGATATCATGTCAAAGAGGATTCGCTTTCTACAGACACAGACATGTACTGTATGAAACCAAAATAACCTTTTTTCTTTGTGTTTTTGTCTGTTCCGGTAAACTCCATACCTTTCCCTGACAAAATAATTCTCCAACTAAGCTGTGAAATACATTTAAGGGGGTATTTGTACTAGACATTTACCTGCCAGACACATTTTAAGGAGGGTGACATGATGTGTGCTCCAAAATAATGAGAAAAAGCTTCCCATCTGTTCTATAAAACAGGTCAGCATCTGTACGACAATGACCTGTTTCACCAATCATAAAGCATAGAATTAAAAGAGAACATTTGGAAGGCTGAAAGTGGGCTGTAGTTTGAAAAGTAAAATATAGAATCTGACAGTTTGAAACTTCCAAATCACTTACATTGTCTAACTGTTTCTGAAAAGGTTTTGAAAGGACTCAGTGGACTTTATTCAGGGATTGTATACAAACTCCATTGAGAGTCTCAACACAATCTCTTCAGAGATTCTCATCTGTTGTTAAGCTTTGAATGCTGAAGATTCAGTCATTGTTTTCACGGTTGAAAGATCAGCAACTGAAAAAAAGAGCAGCTCAAATCACCACAATAAGTCAAGGAGAGAATTGCTTCAACCATGTTTGCTTTAACAAAATACAACCAATAAAGAGATTTTCCAAGTAAACATGTCTTCATTACTTGTACTTGTTTTTGGGTCCCAGGAAAGCTGGGTTCTAAGTTGTCAATATTTTGTGTTACATGATACCTGGAGGTTTCTAAACTTTGGGAAAAGTATTCTAACTTATGACCTCAACAATCTTTTGCCAGCGTTGATTATTCTTTAAGCTTCTACAAAAGTTTTAGACAGAATCAGTGACTGTGCAGTTGCCAGTTGAGTGTTACCAGATGGCTGCCTTGTAATTAGTTTGTGGTTATAGGCTTTTTTATCTGTAGGCAAAAACCATTACTAAATGAATTGCTTTGCAAAATTCATGGTGATGTTGGGCATTTTTATATAAATTAATGGTGAGATAGGGCATTAAATCTAAATGAATAGCGATGTGTGCAGCTCTTACTCAAATTTGTTGTGACATAGGAAAATGCTTAGTTTGGTTATTTCATAAGTAGAATTACTGCCTCGAGGTAGGATGCCTCCATGCACCAGTCATTATGCAGTTTGCATACACGTCTGTCCCGACTCATACACAGTATGTGGCGAAGACTTTGAAATAATTTAATGAAAGGCAATAGGTGTAGTTCTTATTAAAACCGAAGTTATCACTAAGTTGGAATGTTTGACTCCTGTGAGAAACATGCTGTTTTCACATCGAGACTATTTTTACAGAGAAGTACAGAGGACTGATTGAGAGCTTTATCACATGGTACAACAACAATCACCTGAAGCTAAAATATCAGCAAAACCAATAAGCATGTGGTGGACTACTGCTGTGCTGCTTTCTATCAGTGTGTAATTTCACTGAGAGAAACACATTACAGTCATAATTCTCTGTGTTTACATGCTTGGCAACCTTTAGGCCAATGAAGCTGATTCTGACAGAAAACAAAGAAGCTACATTATACGAGAAAGACGCTTCACACACATCTTTAATCTGGTATCAATGTGAGTAACAGTATTAGTTATAGCAAAGAAAAATGTTTTTACAGAATGTTACGATGTCACAGTGAAGCTGACCTTTGACTAAAATGTCATCACGTAATCATTTTTATCTTAGCAGATATTTATTTGAAATTATGTCATAATTCTGAATCATTGAATCCAAAAATGGGTTTGTGAGGTCACAGTCATCTCTGGCCTCGTGCCCCCCACAGTAGTGCAACACCACAGTGGCGAATACAAATCCCAGGTCATTGTGACAACAATGTTATGTGTTGAAAACTTGAATTAAACATGTATGGAGGTTAACACCGTGATTCTATCCTCTCACTGAAGTTCCATAGAGCAGTAACAAATGATAAGTGGCTGAGACAGAGGGACCATTTACCTTATTACAAGATACTTGCATTAACATCATTTTGAAGCTGTTCTTTTAAGGTTGAAATTTTACATGATGTTGCGATAAAAGGACATTTTATCAGGTCAAAGACTAATTTTACTGTGATGCAATCAAGACTTAACAAAGTCAAGTCACTATTCTTCACAAATACTTCTATGATACCGATACTTAAATACATCAGATAACATGCAAATGGGCCATGTGTGAATGCGCCTTTAGTATAAGCCACACACAGACATACCTCCAGTGCCTTGCGGACTTCCTGCAGGGCAGCAGGGTCTAAGGAAATCCCATGGACACTTGTAGCTTTCTGCATCCCCTTCTCAGCTCTCTTTTTGCCCTTGTCTTCTTGAGGGGCTATCTCGAAGCTGTCTGGTCCACACAGAGGCTGGATCAACCCCCGGGCCACAGCATCGCAGAGTAGCACAAACAGAGTGCGATTCCTGGGAAATGCAATTCAAAGGATGCTCTAAACTGACATTCCCAAGAAAAACAAGGACTGAAAGTTGGGCTTGAAGGCCAAACATCTTTGTTTTTATGTTTATGTTCTTCCTGAGAGTCAGAACCCTTACAACAAATTTGGATGCTATAGTGTACATTTGTCTTCTTGGTCACATTATTACAGAAGAATGTCACTGACATTCACATAATTATCACTGTGCTCAAGGGCAGCTTGGTCTGTTTTCATAAACATTCACTGCTTCTTTCCATAGCCAGAAATAAAAGTAGAGATAAACTGCTCCTCAGTGAGTGAAACAGACATTCTTCAAAAGTCAACTTTGAGCATGCCTAAAATGCTTTTTCTAAGGACAAGCGTACATATTGCTGGTATCAGCTGAAAAGGTAATCATTTTCAAGTTTCAGCAGAATCAAAAGATGTGTTTTGCATAGTATTCCAGAGAGGGTTGAGTGAATGCCTGCTGAGCGGTAAAATGCTTAAAAAATGTTTCCTATTCTTGATATGTTGATGTTTTGTGAATAAGTGCAACATCAGCGAAACTGCACAAATTAATCTTTAATTCATTGTACTTGGAACAGCTTGGACCTTTTTGGTGCTGGACCAAAGAAACTGCAGGACAAATACCCAAACTTCTGTCCAACAAGTAATACCCTGGAATAAAACTGATACTAATTTAGGGACCTGACCTACCCTGTGTACTCTGTCTTTCGGATCATCTCCACCAGAATCTGGAAGGTAGGAGTCAGGCATGTATACTCCCCAGCTGCCAACAAGTAGCTGCTGTAGTTCCACAGGTAAGTGGCTGCATTTGATACCACCCACGTCTCTCTGATCTCTGCTCCGAGCTCTGCTGCCCGCAAGAAGTTGGAGGTGGCGTAGGCTGACAGAGCCTGGATCCAGTCCCTGGGCGATAGAGGCAGAAAGGTACAGTGGGTAGTTGAACAGAGAGGGAGAGAGTTTTGTTGTGTGTAAGAGAGAAAGATAGTAAAGTGGTCACAATTAATTAATTTTTAAAAAGTTCCTTGTTAAAACTTATAATGCATGATTTTTTTTTTTTTTTACATGAATAGTTCCATTAGCTGAATAAACTTGGAATGCTTTTCTGGCAGATTTTTCTCCATGATGCACAAAAGAGCCTGGAACGCACCCTACCAATTAGGGGTGTGCCAAAATATCGATACTACGATATATCGCGATATTTCGTCTTGAGGTACATTATCGATACACTGATGCCAAATATCGATATAAAAATAAAATAAATAATTTTTTTTTTGGCCCACCACCACCATCCCACTTCGGAGGACAGCTTTATCTTTATTCAAACATAGGTATACAACCAAATAAAATTAAAAAAATGGTTTAAGTAGCTCTGAAACCCACACATATAGATATTTAAGGATAGTTGTAGTCACTGTGTGTGTTAAGAAGAGACACTGTGCAATATACTCTTTGTTTACTTGGCTGTCATTCATTTCTTGCAATATGTTGATTATCGCAGAATCGCTGTATCGTGATATTACCGTTATCGAGGCCAAAATATTGTGATGGTATTGTATCGCGAGGTTCCTGGTGATACCCAGCCCTACAATTAATTCAATGGTTGTATTGTCGTATTCACTCACAAGATGTCACCAAAATCACACTGTCCCTTTTAAAATCTTTCAGAAAATGATGTAAGTGTATCGAATCGTATCGTTGGCTGAATATCGTGATATATATATCATATCGTGAGCTGAATATCGTGTATCGTATCGTATCGTGAGATTTGTGTATCGCTACAGCCCTACTACCAATGTCAAATAAATTATGTCCAATGAGGCATCAACATCCATTTATCAAGCACCTGGATACACACTGATAGCTCTCAGCCCTCATAATGTTATGATGTTCTGGAAGCAAGTTTCAGGCAAATTCCAGGCAAAGTGTAATAATAGTGTAATATGAATGTAATATGTTAGGTTTTGTCAATTCAATAAATTGCATTGTGTAAAGGGGCGGGGGCTGGAGAGGTTAGGTTAGAGGAGCCTGAAGTCCCGATCCCAGGGTCGTGGCTGCAGCAATCGGGTTTGAATTATGGCCCAAGAGCTTTGTTTTGACATCTTTACTGTAATGATCTGTCACTGACTAAATGATTAGCATAGAAGCTGTTGTGGGCCAAGGTGACCCCAACCTCATTTGAAATTTGAACTTTCATTACAAGTGACATGAAGTCTCTTTTAGTCTATTTTGTCCCATGAAATAAAATAAAAAAACTGTTAAAACATTTTACAATATTTTTTTTTACTTGCTGTCAACTCATTTTTATTATGATTTTGTTGACAGGTCCAGCCTTAGATTAAGAATTTTTCAAACATCAGGCTTTAAACCCCACATCCAACATTATTTGGGACCTTAGTTTTTGGGGCCTTATGACATTTTTTAAAATTTGAAATTCTCACCAAAAAGCAACCAAGGCTTTATTTGTGATTGAATATGAGTCAAACCTTAGTGTAAAAGCATAATTATGACGAAAGAGGCATTTTAAAGATTTACCGTAGTTTAATTCAATCACAAATAAAGCCTTGGCTGCTTTTTGGCAAGAATTTCACTTTAAATCACGATTTCTCAAATCTCAAGTATTTGTAATTCTGTAGCTGCAACATGGGATAGCAAAACAAAAGTGAATAAAATGTAAACACAATAAAGAAAGTATGATTCTATTGAGGTCTCTCATTGCTTATGTTGCTGCGGTAGCTGTTAATTATATAAACAAGACATAAAATTCAAATTTAAATTTAAATTGTTTAATATGTTCATACAAGATGGAAAATCATTTAATAATGCAAAATAAGACTAGACATGAATAAAACATGTATTAAATCTGGTTAATGCAACTAATAATAAAGAATAAATCACAGTGCATATATATAAGTTATGCAAAACAGACACAAATATTCTAGTTTATTGATATTGTGTTTTTACCTGTAAATTACCCAGTGTGGATCATCTTCAGACACACACACCTCTTTTCCCACAGGAACAGGGACAGCAGGGCTGTTCAGCTGCACCCCCTCTGTTCGCAGCTTTTGGATTGTAGCCTAAGCAAGACAGGATACATTTCCTCAACCTCAAGAGATAATATTAAAGTTGACTTACTGTTTTGACAACTTCATAATAAAAGGATAAGAGAAGACCTCCCACTATTGGATGACAGCTTCTCTAGAGCTGTTAAGGCTCAGCTGAAGCAGATCAAAGAAAAGGAAATGACTGGTGAGCATTTTACTCCAGTGGAGGACAACTCAAGTAAGACACAAGCAACATGTCTTCATCATCAGACTGAGACACAGGTATCTTTTAAATTAATGAATTACCGGTATTCTCAAAATATAATACCCATGTGTCATGGAACAAAGGCAGAGATACAAGCAGCGAGGCTACAGTGTGAGTCAGTTTTTGGCAGGGTCATCTAGTTTCTGTGGATAGTCGTCTCCATTTTCTTCAAAGTGTCTTCAAGTTAACATCTCTATGGACTTAATAAAAACTTGGAGCTGCAGGCTTGATGGGAATTGGGATTACACAATAAGACAAACTCATATGAGAAGCACAACAGACTCTGACTCCAACCAATCAACATCTACCTCACGGGCTTGTTAAAAATCCCAGAATGCATGTTTACTACTGCAAGCAGTCTTTGTTCCTAATCTAATATCTCAAAAGAAAAAGCTGCTAAAAAAAATCAAATATAATATTCCTATGATCTAAGAAAGCTCACGTAGTTTCTGAGAACATGAACGCCTAAGTACAAAAACTTCTGCAGCCATAAAGATACTGAAATAAAAAGCAGATATAGACAAGACAATGTGAATGTACTATTTCCACTGCTCTTGGTAAATTCTGTAGATGAGTTTCAAAGAACAGACAGATTGAATGTTTTGATGTTTGATCTGTAGAATAAAATCAAAGAATTGCAACTAAGTGTAACTTTCTATCATTATAAAAAACATTAAAAAGGTGTTCACATCCCTTGAAGAGACACCACTGAATATATGTTTGTTCGTCATAACCCTTTTAAAGTTCTAAGTCTTTAGATTTTGATAAACTCAAACCCCATTTTGAACCAACTTAGTGTTTCTTCAGATTCAGATTCAGATTCATGATTTATTGTCCCCGAGGGGAAATTCATTTTCACAGTTCTGTTCCAAAGACACCAGCACACGTCCAACACCAGCACACGTGCAACACCAGCACATGTGCAACACCATAAAAATACATACATACATATACAGATAAACAAAAAAAAAGACCACGACATCTACCGCCTGCTGTTTAGAGCTGTAATGGCAGAGGGGATGAAGCTTTTGCAGAAGCGGGTTGTTCTGCAGGACAATTGTCTGAACCTTCGACCAGAGGGGAGGAGGATAAGGTATGGATGTAATGGGTGGTGGGGGTCATGGGCTATGTGCAGCGATTTGCGGATGGTGGCAGTGTTAATGAGGGCTGGCAAACTTGGAGTTGGAAGGCCAATTATTTTTGAGCAGGTGTGAGTGACTCTGAGAAATTTGTTTTTGTTATTGAGGGGCAGCATCAACGATAGTCATTCAATATATTGACTTTCCGTAATCACCTCTCTAAAATGTAGTTTTTATTTTTAGTGGCTGACTGTGTCTTCGGAGGAAATGTGCATGTATGCATGTAATTCAGCATACTTCATTGATAACAATCAGTGTTCTCTCTTTACAATGTATCAGAGCTGTCTAGAGTTATTGTTAATGCCCATCTTACTGCCGTTGCTTCACATTAATGCGTTCCCTTGGCATAACACGAGCCGCTGTTGGTGCAAACCACAATCATTCTTTAAAAGAGTCCATAAAACACAACTGAAGGTTGTAAATGAACAAGAAGTAGCAGCCTTTAAATGAAGCGCTGCAAGCAACAAGCTGGACACCTTTCACAGTCCCATTTATTACTGACTTCTTTACAAAACTGGTAATAAACAACTTTTTGCTGGATTTTCCCGCAAAAAAAAAAGAAAGAATTATAGCAGAAAGGAAGCACATCTGCAGTTACACAACAATACAAGAGGAGGAATTGTTTTCCCTGGTCACTATCCCCAGGTAATGGTGATAGAACTGGAGTAACTGCGGAAACTCTACATTATAAAATAAAAAGAATACCACTGATGGCATAAGCAAAGATGGTGCGCAGAGAGAGTGATAGAAACCGAGGTAAAACAATAGTGAATGAAAAGTAATTCACTTATTGAAGAGCATGTTGTCTAGAAGTCTGTTCCCTTGTGAGATGCGTTTCCCCTGCAGTCCAGTCGGAATCAAGACGGTTCAAACCCAGCAATTTTTCTAAAATGTCAGTGAGAAGCAAAACCTATATACTTTAATACAATTGAGTGTTTTACTCTGCCTTCTCTTGGCGCTCGGATCGGTTTCTAGGTCAACTTGTGAGTCTTATGGTTGTTTTTTACTTTGGACAGTAGCCAAACTGTTAGGAATGGCCATACTGCTCATGCTATCTTTGCAGCAGCAGCGCAAACAGTATTATCAGAGGCAGATGCTAGGAGAGGGAAACTTGAAAAGTTGTCTATTTCTACTTAAAACAATGTCACTTTGTTTGGTTTCACTGTAAATACATACACTGGTCACTCTTCTGTTGTATTTTTAACAAAATAACTGCTCAACAAGCGTTTTGTCTCGTATTGCACAGCATTCACTTTTTCTACTGTCACACCAGGTGTTGCCAAACAAACCAATACTGTAAATTTTTAGGATGGATCAATATCAAATGTATTTTTTTTTTTGTGGATTACTATCAAATAGAAATATGAAAAGTGTGCATATGTCTGTATTAGGAGGCACTCAGTAAGCACTCACCTCAGCGCTGATGAAATGGATTTCAGCCAAAAGGCGCAGCAAGTCTCTTACACAGGTTTGACTTCCATTGCAACCGTGAAAACATTCTGCACAGCTCTCTTCCTCTGAGCATCGACACTCTGGATCAGACCATTAACAAAATTAAACTTCATAAAAATCAGATCCATAATCATAATGAATGTGATTTACACATGAACAATGAGCTGAGATAATTTTATAATAATGCAATGATAACAGTAAAGTTCTATATCAGTGGGGCTATATCTAAGTCTGTAGTCTTCAAATCATTCTAATTTTCTAATAGCCTCTCTCTCAGTTTTAGGAATTCCTCTCTTATTTTACCATCAGTCTATAGATCATTCATCATCTTACTGTCAGTGTTGGCAACTTCCCACCTCCCGTCATCGTACAGCAAACAGAATCGACAAGCAGCTCGGCACACGTCCCAAACTTCCTGTTTCCTGGCTGTCTTCACCAGTGTCGCCCACAACTTCACCCTGGAACAGCCAAGAAATAAAGACAGAGAAGATTCCTCTCTGCAAAGGTGGAGATCAGGGCAAGGGCACAGCGGCAAACTGCATACTGTATGATCTAAAGTTGTTTGTTTGCAGGGCCATGAATAACAAGTCCTTCTTTTGGGGAATCTTCAAGTCCTGATGGCTCTGCTCTCTCCTGACCATTACGCCTGCCGTTCCTGATGTGCGCATTTTATACTGTAATGATATTGCTGGAGTGGGGGAACTCAATTATGTGCTTTGAATAAGGAGCTGTAACAGAGGGCTGCAGATTCCTATAGTCACACAAGTTCAACTGCAGAGAAGCCCAATACATCACGCATTTATCTATCTAATGTTCAATAACAGCAAGGAGTAATACATTCAACAAGGCATAAAAGGCTGATTATATGGCCGATATTACAACTGGGTTACTGGAAAGCCTGTCAGCTCAAAATAATTATGAAGAAAAGTTAACACTGGCAAGAAGACAGAAAGAAGAAAATCTCTGACTTGTTTTCACATACTGTATGTGTAGTCATAAAAAATAAATGTAAATGTCCAAAAACACACACCTTTCTGTGTTGTCTGTGTCATCTCCTTGTCGGGCCAGGTGTCCATCCACCTTCCCCACAGACGTAGAGTGATGCTGAGCCTTAGCAGAGAGCTGAGCCGCTGGTCCAGATCCAGGACTGCCTACGGGAACTAGACAATTGTTGGAGCGCTGAATACGTGAGTCAAACTTTATTAATGCTGTTGGAAAAGCTTCTGCATTTTCTCTACATAATAAATCAATATAAATTCCCGGCTGGTTTGCATAACAAATTGTCTAGTCATTCTGTTGCACAACTCCTTATGCCTAAATGATCGTCTAAAACTCAAGGAACATGGAACTGTGCCCTCATATGCATAGTAAGCTTGGTATCCTTCTGAGGAAGTTACGTAATGTATCCTTATTATGCCATTTTCATGTGAGCAAGAGGGAACACAACTAAGAAACTCACAAGAGTAAATGGCCTATTTCCAACAATGCCAACTCTTTCAAACAGATATGATACTGACTGCAATCTGACTCGACATGTACGACTAAAAACGTAAAACAAAACAAAACAAAACAAAAAACAGCACAGAAGCACATTCCAGAGTTTTTCAGGCCATTCGGCAGCTACGCAGTTATTCAAGCATTTGTTTCATTGGCTGAAATGTAAATAGAGGTCTGTGACTTTCACTGGAGTGTTTCAAAGAAGCAAAATGCTTCAGTGCCTGTGTTAGAAGTCAAACACATACTTACACATTCTCTATTCATGCACAAACCTCTCATTGATAAACATCAAAGGTACTACACTAAAAAGTGGCAATGCGACCTGCTACAATTAATTAGTTCTTCGAGTCTCAAGAGCTACTTTCTGTGTAGGCTTTGAAGCTAAGAACACAATGCTTAAGTGCTGTCAACTACAGCATGATTGAGGATAATGGACAAAAACAAGAGGTGTCTCCAGGGACCGTAGCTTTTAACCCATGCCTGCAAAAGAAGCCCTTTGATTAGCTGTCAGAGGGGAGTTTTTCACTGGGTCATTAGGACCGCTGAATGTTCATTTGATGCCGTGGACCAAGGAGCCTGGAATGAGTCTGAGATCAAAGACTCTCCCTGAGCTCAGGCCCTTCTGCTCCATGATACACTGCACACAGTCGATGTGTGAGCTGCACTGAATACAGGCCGACTCTTTGAGAATACACAACCTAGACAAAGAGACAAAGTTTAATGCTGCTACTGAAAGAGCTTCTGTCCTGATTTGAACATTCTGGACAAATCTACATACAAGACAGCGCATACCTATTTTACTCCGAGACAGTACCTACTCTACTGAAAAAGTCAGTCATTACACAGTCACTGCAGAGGACTGCCTTCCAGGTGCATCCTGCGAGTGAGGGAGAGCTCAGTCCTATCAACGGTATTTCTTCAATGAAGAAGATCCCAAAACATTTACCCAAGGTGCAGTTCAACACCTGACATAAATGTTTTATTACTTAATAATCTATGAAATCTCCTGATCCGTAGGCCGATTTGTATCATTAATGCAACAGGACTCATTAAATTATCTTCAAAGAAAATAAAAACCCCCTCCCACAAAAACATGTGGTACTGAAGCCACCACAATTAGAACAGAGAAAGCTAAGAAAGTGAGAAGAGAGAGAGCTACGTATGGGAGTGAGCAGCAGGTTCATCAGACGCTCAGAACAGGTGGAGGGGGGAGAAAACACACACCATTAATGTCTCATCAATGAAACAATATTACAAAGTCTATATTGATGTTACTATTATGAGCACAAAACCACCAATCCCTACAGCCATATTGTTTGATGCTATAAAATAGTTGCTTACTTATCATATTTTCTCAATCCTTTCTTAATTAATACATGCATAATAGAAAAAAAATGCACCTTATTCCCTGCAGAATGTACCCCAGATAGTTTTCTGGTGTATATTCCTCCTGGCCAGTAAACTGTCCTTTCACAAAATTTTAATGAAATGTGTGATTCATACTGCCGATACAAGGGGCAAAAGTAATTAATAGTAATAAAGGACTTGCATTTCAACCTACTTAATCCCTATAAGAGAAGATCTTGTAAATCAGATGCATAAGGGGAATCCTTTTTTGTGTGTGAAACTGTGAGGAGTGAGAAAAGGTTCTGTACTTTCAGGGGTGTTGTCTGCATCTAGGATCATCTGGAAATCATCAGGGGCCAAAAGGAGTCCCACAGTGACCAGGATGGGACGAATGTCTGTCTTATCTTGGGGCTTCATTTCCCTGACCTGCGATAGAGAGGGAAGGGTTGGATGTCATACTGGATATTAAGATGTAGTCATGCAGTTTACTTATAGTCCTAAGACCAGCTATGTTGTCCTCTGTGACTTTAAGTACAACAAGAAAAATCAAAACATGCAGATTTCTTTTTTTTTTTTTATCTCATGGCATACAAATTACACTTACTCTTGTCTGATCAAACCAGCACACAGCATGTTAACTGCTAGACTGATTTGCAACAACTAAGTTCTGGGGGCATAAGAGGCTCTTATCCTTCACTGTAGCTGTGTATGATTGCTGTTCATGCATTAAAATCTTGCTGTGTTCAGCTTCAAAGACTTGTTACGTTTTATAATGTTTGACTGTCTGACACAGATGGGCTGAGAACCTGCTGCATAAGCATGGCGGCTTTATCCTCTGTCCGGGAGGGCGTTTGGTAGAGGGTCCCTCTGATCTGCAGTAGGCGGAGAGCTGACAAAAGCTGTTCTCGTTGTGTCCCGTTATCCAGCAGCAGGGCTTTCTGGAGGTGAGTCAAAGAAGCCTCAAGGCGTCCCTCCTCCTCTTCAATCACCGCCAGCTCTGAGTGGACTTGACAGCGCATCTCCAGCAACGTACTGTGAAAATAACACACAGATGTTTCAATATCACTAACATACTAGAAAGGAACAAAAATTAATGCATCTGATACCAAATTTTTGAATTCGGAAATACTATTGATGCGTCTGTCATCTTAAAATACCTAAATATCTAAATGTTGGTCTGACAAAAATTAATTATACCGCAAATCACAAAATTTCTTGATCCAAATGTAAAATGCGTTTTTCCATAAAGCTTTAAGGTTAATAATTGTAAAAATTGAAATGTTACTAGTTACTTTGCAGACTCAGATTATTCAGTATTTATAGGCTATCAATTTTAACATGTTACCAGTTAAATACTGTTGTAGGCGCGACTTTGTGTGAGAAGATGTTGCATTAGAGCCAAAGTAGCACATTTTTTATTCAGTTTATTTCATCGGCAATCTCACAGAAAAATCACTGCCATCAATATTCGGAAAATGCTGAATATAGGCCCAGATAAGCTACCCTTAATCTTGTTAAATGTAGACTTCTTGAATGTTAAATAAGACCGCAACCTGTTTTTCTTTAAAACATTTCTGTGTAAAACTAACAAGCTCAGCCAAAAATATGTGCAGGGAAGTGCATCTATAAAACAAACCAAGAAGCCCTAAGATATACACACATAATCATGTATCATGGTGAATTTAAAGAAGCTGGAAACCTTTGCATGTCTTCCAGAACTTGGGCCACACTGAGCAGAGGTGCCTTGATGTGTTTCCTGAGGTTGTGCTGCAAAAGGGGCAGACAGAAGCTCCACTGGGTAACACACACTGCCTGCATGGCCTGAGGGTCCCCTTCCCTAACTGCAGTCTGCAGCCACTGATCCAGCTTGCCTATCTCCTTCAGCCGGGCCTGTGGGACAACAACTACAGATTGAAAATCTCTCTGGTAGCAACGACAGCACAACACTTCTGCCACTTGGCAAGTGTACTTGGATTGAATTCGATTGAATTTGTGAATGCCAAATTTAAATGTGACAGCTTTCATAGCAAAATATGGTACAAAATGAGATTACATGAACCTACTTCCCTCAGGATTTTTTACATGTAAAATTGGAAAAATATACTACAATGAATATATGATAATTCAGATTCTCCACTGAAACTCCAACTGATGAAGTGCTTAGATGGGTTAGTGGTTACTTAAGGCACGGACACCACGTGATTGAAACCCTTAAACAAAGAATAAGAAAGGGGAAAATATTATTGAACTGATAGTCAAGCCTCTTTCAATGGGTCCAGTGCTTGCAAGAAAAAAATGCAGCAGAAACACTTGACTGATAATTCAGACATATGATTGAGTACCTCAACACTGGCTTTGGAGTAGTCATTCATCTTCGCCTCTCTCTTCAGAAGGTTGATTTCACAGCTGACACATTCCATCATTATGCGCTGGCCAGTAGTCTAAAAAGACATAAACACATGTGATTTTAAGAGTCAACAGTGCATTAGAGAGAGGATGACATGTATCCTTTATAGATATGTTATCATTTTACTTCAGTATGCAGGAATGAAGATGGAACATTTCTAAAAAAAAACACGTTGCACCAACCTCTTAGGCTTTTGGGCATGAGCTCACCTAATTAATCTCATCGTTGTCAAGTGCCCGCTTAATAAGGGATGTCAAATGCCATGCATAAATTTGCATGTGTTCCATTAATATGGACAGTTACAGTATGGAGCCACGCTACTGCCTGAGGTTCAACAGAATATCGGACACTCACAGCCTCTCCCATCGACTTCAGCTCTTTCAAGCAGTCGGCAGCTACTTTCTGTTGCTTCACTTGCAAGGCCAGCAGTGCCAACTCCAGAAGCAAGGCAACTCTGCAAATCCCAGATAAAACATAATTTATACAGTTCACAACACTCAGCACAGTAATCTGAGCCATGTAATGCCCTTGGTATATCTATATGTGGTTTTAGTGTAGCGTGAGGTCTAGGAAGAGGAAAGAGAGCAACAAAGGTAAGAGGAGGAGATTTTTTGAGGGCACTTTAGGTCACAGACCTGTCAGCTGGTTGCATGGGTGTTGGGCTCTGAAGAGGGCTGGAGTTCACAAGCGTAGTGGATTCTTTAGCACAGTCCACCAGGAGATGGAAAATATGCTCTAGCTCTTCTTTTGCTGACTCATCCTCCTTCATTTCTTCCAACCTGCTACAAACCACATTAAAACCTTCCTGCGTATATGCATACATGTACACTTATGCATTCAAGAGTATGCATGCATCTGCATTTTCATTCCTTCCCCTAATATACTCACACTAACTGATGCGTAAACCTTGGGCAAAATAACCTATATGATGCCAATGATGGCTGGGTCAGACTGCGTCATGCTGTCAACGTTTATAGCTGAGCTCAAGAACCATAAGGAGCTGTGACATGTTGAGTACAGCCTGCAGAAAGCGGGTGGGGGCTGGGGCTGGGTTTGTACCATGCCACACTAGAAACTATGGTACTATACTATTCATGTACACAGGCAGAGAGATAAAACCACCCGCTATAGGATGCTTCAGGATAAGCTGAGGGGCCGGTGGGTCAGTGTTTAAAGGGCTTCCAAGTTAGCTGAAGGTGTTAAAGCTTCAGGATCAAAAACACATCAATATCCCCCTGTAAGCTCTACAGCTTAAGAAAACACGGTGTTTAAGACAAATACACATTGCGGGTTACAAATACAGAATGCATAAATCAGACATCTGTATGACCATTAATAAGGTCATAAATTACAACGTTTACAACTGAACTTGCCCCTATCATTAGCAGGAGGCATTCTAAAAAAGGCAACATGCAATCAATCAATAAAACATATTCTTTCAAACACAATGTTTCCTCCACAATTGTTAAAGAGCAAACAATATTAAAGCAGATAAAACACTTCTCTCCTTTGACAATGACTGCTACTGTAAAACTTGTTTATCTTAGCTGCAGACAGATGGAATAGGCTTTCATCATGACACTATGAAAGCACAAAAACAATGCTTTTTGCAAAACAAATCCTCCAGCAATATCAGAGCAGAACAAATAAAGTTTTTCTTAAATATAGCACAGAAACTTTCCTTACTTTTTCAGTTCCTGTATTCTGTAAATGACTGCTAAGGTAGAGCACTGCCTGCTCATTTCAATGAGTACATCGCCCTCTGTCAGCTTGCGATGTACCTAGAAGAGAAGAGCAGATGTATTAAAAATAATGTATGCAAAATATTTATGCAGTTTTTATTTCATGTAGATTTTCCAACTTATTCACTTAAGTTCAATGTAAAGGGTCATATTTAACTCAATGTTTTTCTATCACGTTTAGACCATCTGTATAAATTAATGGTCGTGTGTAGATGAGCTGTGCTTTATTTAGGAGACAGAATTATCCTTTTGAAATGCATTACTTTCATGTGTTTATACACTGAAATATAAACATATGAAAAACACATTATTTTTATCGAGAAGTCCCCCTCAACTTTACATGCAAAAAATTAATAAACATATATACTTTATTTGTAAATCTGCATTAATTCAATTTAATCAGAGTAAGTATTTTAAATGGTTTTACATTGAATCAACCTGTTAGAAAAACCTTGCATTAGATAGAAAATGTACATTGAACTTATGTGATAAAATTAGATGGAAAATTAACATTTAATAAAAATACTTATATACAATCGAATTAAACTCAATTAACTGAATGAACAGTTAAACATTAATACTGTGCAGGACAGGGGTAAGTTTTATAAAAAAGGGTCAGGTAAGGCATGGGTTAACATCGGATCATGGTTAACATAAATACAGAGTTAAGACTGCAGTTAGATAATCTATGAAACCATCAAAGAGACAGATAAGACAATTTAATAAACACTGACATTTAGTCAACAACCAGGTGACTATACCATGTATTACCCATAATACTGTAGCATTAACAATGTCCAATTAACTTGATTGTTAAGTTTATTGATATATATCTTTAATATGTATTGTATTGACATTGTATCTGGTGTATTGTATCAGTTTATAACAAAAGATTGTCAATTGTCTAATGTTTGAGCCTAAAAAACACTCCACGTGAGCCCCCAAGTATCAAAGAAATACTGTTTACCATTAAAGTGAAGAGTTTTGGATAAAGATGTGGCGTATGTGACTTGATGAATTCTTCTGCAGTTCTGGCAAAACTTGTAGCTTCCTCCATTTTCTCAGAGTCCACCAGACATTTGATCAGGTGCCTGGATGAAAACAGAGAGCAAATGAGGCTTTCTGGATGTCTGTTTGGAAAGGGTTACTGGGATATTTCCACAACATATCGACATTGGCCATGATGTGACTTTTACTACAGCAATTTCCAAAGCCCTACAACAAGGTGTGCATGTATACCTCATGTGTACATCCAATGTAATACAATCCAATAAAATATCGCTTACTTTATAAAGCTTGTAATATTCTATTGTGGGTGACACTGTGGTGTTATAGAATCACACTGTATTCTACTAAAAGGTGGTGGTCAGTGGGAACACAACATTTCAAAGGCCATGCAGTGAATTTTAATAGCCACACAGTGAGTTTTGAACAGAAGCCATGTGTGATTGCCAATCCTATTTTATATGGATAAACTAAGCTATGGATTTCAGACATACTTTACCAAATCCTATTAATACCCTGGTATTTACATTAGACTCTACATGAATGGTACATTATGTCCTCTGAACAAAGATAACTTACATCTGCGCCTGTGGTGTCAGAAGAGAACATGATAAAACAGCTTACATTAGAACTGATTCTCCATTACATAGAGAAGAATAATGCAACATATTAACTAGGGAACGGGGAATCTGTGGACAAAAGTTAATTAGCTCTGTGCATCATCCCCATGACTCCAGCGTGAGACTGGACATAATCAGGACTGGACTTATTCATGAAAGACAACTGAGAGAGTATTGCAGGGTCACTTGCATCATGAGTTCAGCCCTCCAGCTGTGGTCCTGGTCTGCCACCTCCTCCAGGCTCTGGATCACCTGCCTGAGGGAAGGGACCAAGTAGAGGCACTGCCCTGGTCGCAGGAGAGGACGCGTTGTCTGGAAGTACAGCACCGAAGCATTGAAGACTATGAAGTAGTATCTGAAAGAAACAAACGACATGCAAAAGGAGCAAACAGAGAACGCTGAATTATCTATATGATGCAAGCATTTCATCTCCTTGTACAACTCAATACAGACCAAGTGTCAACACGGTTTGCAATTCACAGAAGTCCTGTGAATTGCAAATGTGTGGACTAACCATCGTCCAATGAGCCTCAAGAGAGCACCCTGCAGGAGCCTTTCTATGTGGAATAAGTGAAATTTATGAATTCAAGGCGCTGCTTTAGAGGAAATCGTGTGAACAGACTGTTTGAGCACTGCTAATTTATTCACCAGAGAGTACGTTGTGCATTAGTCTGGGTTGGATGTATTAGATATGTATTCCCTTTGGTTTTAATTGGGATTGCTCATTCAGCTTCTTTATTGACAGGTTATGAGTTAATTTGCAGACAGAAACAGTGCTCATTTCTCACAAAGTCTAAGCTGCTATCTCCAAATACATCTGTCAGAGCAGGGAACAAGGGAACTTTCACAGTTTCCATTAAAACATCTATATTTATCATCCTTTTTAACCTGCTCACAGATACTTCCAGTCAGCTGTTACATTTTAGAAGAATACATGCTGCGTATCATATACTTGTGAATAAGAGTTCAGGGTGAAGCATGAATGATCATGTTATATTTCAACAATGCTCTTTGCGATTCAAACCTTCATCTCCCAGAATAATTCTGTGCTGCAAACTGAACTCTCATAACCTGTCAGAGCTAAAAAAAAAAAAAAAAAAAACATTCCCTATTGTGAATATCTCACTTTTATTACATATTTTACCAGCTGCACGACAGTACTATAGTGGCATTTTCCGAACAATATCAGAGATGATAAATAATACACGACATAAAAATGGTTCAACTCTCTTGATAGAGAAGAAAGCCAAGCACACTTCAGAGAGGTAACATACCTTGGTTCACGTTTTGAGATTTCAATTGCTTTCAGAAAATACTGCACGGCCTCTTCAAAGTCTTCCTAGAATAGAAAAAAATGCAAAAAGGGGAAGTAAGAACTTGTCAGATCATACAAACATACAAAGATCAGACAAACAAACCATTCAATAAAGACCACAGTTTGAGAAAACACCAAGAACAAACTTGAAACTGCACTTGACTGTGAAGAAACAAAGGGAAACATGCCTTAAAGAATCACACCATACAGTATAGCTCTACAGTAGCTGAGTGTGTGTTTGTACCTCACTGGCACAGACACACAGACATAAACACAACCCCCTGAGGAGATGTGTCTAATTTACTGTCCTCACCACAGTGCATGTGGCCGGCAGAGGCTTCAGCTGGCCCTGGCAGAGGTAGGCTCGACACAGAAATTGATTAGCCGGAGGATTTCCTTCAAAGTACATCTTTAGACATGCTGCGCTTATCTCCAAACAACCCAGCTGAAAACACAGAGAAAGAGGGCAAACAAAATAAAGATTTAAAATGTATCTGCAGTTTTATTGTGCCAACAGCTTTTTCCTACATGTGATAAATTATTGAAACTATTCAGAAATGGCTTCCTGTTTGTGTGATTAATAATTTTTCACATGACAAACAATCATTTTAATTGCAGGCTGTTGCCCTTGAGACAGGGGAGATAATCCAGTGACAGAAGTTTCAACTGTATACTGTAAGCTTTTAATTGTGTTATGATTAAGTATTTATTTTCTCCCATGTTGGAAGATCATAAAATGAAGCTCGGCAGTAATGAACATTGGATCAGTGCATTAGAAATGTCTTTATGCTTCAGGAATATTCATGCTTGTCTAGAAAACTAAAGAAAATTGTGATCTAAATCTGCTGTGGAGTCACTTAAGCCTGAGACTTCAAGGCAAGCTGCACTTTCCCTTGTGATACTTGCAAATCACATCATGGAATATCACTGTTTCATTATTCAAATATGTTTCCTTTGCCCTAGGACAATTCACTCTACATTAGTGAATACTCTTTCTTCTATATGTATTTGTTATCCCTTTCTGGGAGAATAGCTAGATTTAGCAAACTAAAGTAACTGTATGAAAACAGTGGCGTAATGAAATATGTGATTAGACTCTTCTAGCAGAGGGGGGCTGCAGAGGTTTCTATTTACATGACTTTACATAGCGGTACCTGTAGACTCCAAAAGGATATTCTTTATTTAGTCCAAGTGAACCAAGTGAATCTTCTCTATATGCCAATAATGCCAGTTATAATCCAAGAGCTTTCATAAAAGAAGATGCTTACATATCATTACAGTAGCAGCCATTTACTAATATAAATGTGGTCTACATTTTCCCACAGTCAGATGCAAATCTTTCATTCTTGGAGGCTGCTTGAAGCATCATGTCTTATGCGACATCTCGGCAGTCGTGAACTCCTCACAACATGAAACCCTCCTCACAGCTCTTGGAAGGCAGAGTTGCAGGCACATTCAGAGCATGTGTTTTCTCACATCAATCTTTCATACAGCGAGTTTCAGCATAAGAATCTAATGCTGACTGTTCGCAAATGTATACACATACACTGGCCGTCATCAGTGTGGGTTTAAGCATGATTCTGTACGCATGTTTAACTTATATTGCATGATATGTAGTCATTTAATTTCCTCTTTAATGTAATCTTTAATCTAGTGAGCACTAGTTGGTTGTTTCTTTAACAGACCAAACAAAATCTTCCCCTCTCCATAAAAGCTGTGTGTGCATTTTATGCCTCAAGAGTACTACTGTGATTATTTTTTTATCTGGGATAATAGGATTCACATTAGTTCCCAGGAAATTGCTGTATCAGACAATACAGTATGTCCTCTAGCATCCATCCTCAGCAGGCACACGCTCAACAGAATTCAGAGCCTTTTATCTTACGTCTAAAAATCTATGCTTTGGCCCTGCTGACCACATCTACAGTGATTTATCCATGCCTCAGTCTCACCTGTAGAGCTGTTTCTGCACAGACGACGTACAACTCTGGGGCAATGCGTCCGCCTGTTCTAGCGGCTGCCTTGTCCTTAATTAAGCGGTAGGCTGACTGCAGAGATTCACGGTCTACACACATTACACGACATTAAACACAGTAGGTCATATTTAAACGTCGTCACAAGTGTAATTGTTCCTCAGTTGATACATTACAAACCTCGTTGCCCATCTGCCTTGGATAGATACTGACGAATATCCAGGTCCATGTCGGGCGAAAGTTAACAAGCGTAAGCTATTACGTTTAAGCTAGCGCCGTTTAAGCTAACGTTAATCATAAATTGTTGGCTAACGTTAGCTAGCTACGGTAAAACTTCAGCCACTACAACCCAAGTAAAACTATCATTGCAGGTGTGTGAAACTAGCCAGTAAATAATAATGCGATATTGTGTTAACGTAAATATGCCACTTATTAGTTACTGTAAAAAGAAACTAGCCCAGTGTCAACGGAAAAGCTAACGTTAACTTTACTATACCACCACCTGTGTTTGATGTTAGGGTGCGTTACTGGGCAACCAGAGACTGGGCTTGAACTACGGTAAGCGAAAGGGACCAAAAGGCTTGAGGCTTTTGGTTGAATTGTGCTCGAGCCAAGACCATGAATAAAAACATCTCGAGGCTAGTTATTGGCCATCTCAATTTCTCTACACTGTCAACAAGCTGGAGTTTAACAAAAATCCCTAAAATTAAATCAAATTAGCTTTACTGGCATTAGTATTGATGTTGCAGGCACATTTCATAATGCATTTTCATGAGAAAATACACAGCCTATGAGTAAAAGAACATTTTTTTTTAAAGACTACACATCACAAAAAAGAAAGATGAGTTCTCTCTCTTTCACTCTCACCCACTCTCTCTCTCTCTCTCTCTGCCTTCTCTCTACTCCTACACACACAGACACACACACAGATGTGGGTACAAAAAAAAAAAAAAGCACCTCTTCATGCTTGCGGTCCCAATGCTTCCTCACTTCAAAGTGCATCATTAGAAATCAGACCACTCAGTGTGCAAATATAATTTACTTGGTCAAACCACATAGCACTATTGATGTGACAGGGGGACAAAAAAGCGAGTCAAGGCAAACTGCTGTGGCTCTCCCTATAATGGAGTTCCTAGTTTGAGGTTTAATTGACAGAATCATGTATACCTGCCAGTATTTCAAAGCAGCGTAAATACAGAAGGCTAGCACTTCAGTGGCCCTAAAGCAAATTTGTTAAGCGGTTCATCGTGGGATCTGTCTAAATATACACTCAAAGAGAATATTCACCCTTTGGAATGGCTTCAAATGTAAAATATATAATTATTTTCTGGAAGAGATTTTTCTTCTGTCACTTGACCTACTTATTGGTTGGAGTTGAGTGGTGCTTTTTTTCTGTCACTGCAACAACAGTGCTTTTGCTGATAAATGTGAGTTAATTTGACTCTTACTATATACTCACTGCAGAGAAATTCTCCTCTTTGCATGCTTCACTTAACATTTCAGAGAGGTGATCAACAAATCATTATGAGTGGGCCTTATAACAGATATATTCTAAATTATGTCTCATAAGTGTAAAGTAAGAGTCCAGATATCAGTGAGACAAATATGGGCATTGTATTGTAACACCTAAGTGTTTAATGCTCTGTGACAGAGATGTAATCCCAATCATTTTATGTTAGTGATATAATCAATGTGTATTGGAAGATGGTGTAGATGGCTTCACAAAGCCAGTTGCCAGGCAATATAGCCAACCCAGATGCTGCTATATGATGATGAATGGCCTTGTACAATGCTTAATGTGTTTGCTCAGGCTGGCAACAACAATGCACTTGCCTGCTGTGTAGCTTACAATATTTTTAACTGCAGCGTCTTTGTATAAAATTTAATTTCCACAATATATCATATGGCTATAATCACATATAATCCTGGCATTATCTGTATATGAGATACATGATGAAAATCTACATTCGAGGATAAAGGCTTGTAATGTCAAAGCAAAGCTTTATTGACAGCAGAAATGTTTATCAAAATCATCTTTTTCAAATGGAAGTAATAACAGTTATGAGGCGGAGTGTGTGCCAATATCCTGTGGAAAAACAACCACTGCAACTTTAGTCTTTCCACAATATTTGACTTTAATTCACTGTCAGTGGAACAGCTCCAGGAATGGCTCATATTCACAAAGAAAGACTTAACTGTCGCGGATTACATTAATAACAAGTCTGGACTCTTTTCAGAATTTAATTTAAGGCACTGAAGAATGAGTTGAAGTTCAATCCAATGGAAAAAAAGATAAGCTTCAGATGGGCCTCAATAGCATAATTTTACTTCCATTTAGCCTCAGTGTACACACCATCATAAATACTTTTTTGCTGAGATGTGGCGTGTTTGGTCATGCTCTCTTATAAAATGAGAGGGGAAATTGAAATGCCATTAGGAGATAATCCATGAGCTGTGTCTGTGAGTTATCTTTGGGCCAGTGCACAGACGCTAGCCACATTTAATGAGGATATAACAACATGTCACAGTCTTGTCAGCAGTACTGACACACACAAAGGTGGAAAACAAAGATAAACAATGCCCCACCAGTAGTGAAATTACATTAATCATCCCCAGCCGTTTTCCTGAGATGAATAGAAACAAATACCCGCAAGGCTGTTTCTCCCTTGTTCCACACCAGGAAGCTCATGTTTCAGATAAACAGGATGAGGTGGAGCAGATTTGTTAGCTGTTTTTAATTTCCTTGTAGGTTTTTAGAAGTTATGACGAGACTGTTGTCTCAAAAAGAAGAATTAAAAGGAGCATGCTGATAGCGCTAACAAAAAAAATCAAGTTTTATGGCAGCTAGCCGGTATCTCACACTGTGGTGAATGTGTTGAATTCCATAACCAGGACTAATCTGCCCAGTGTTTTTGATCAACGAGAAACTCTTAAAGAGCTACAAGCTGTGAAATGACGACATATTGCACTGTCATTAATCAAGATCTACAGCCACCGAGAGTGGGTGGGTGTGTTTTTTATATCAAGCAATTATGAAACCTTCCATAAATGTATTTGTTTGCGTGAAGTTCTACTCACGCAGAGTTCACCTCTCATTCATAATGAATCAAAGCCAGTGTGTGCAGTAAAGTCTTTTGCATTCTCTGGCACCCTGATGGGATACATTTCTACATCTCTATCCCCACAATGCCGGCATATCCTTAAGATGTTAAATCAGCAGGATCAAGTAAATTATTGATCAGCTCTCAAATTGTTATCAATTATTGAGCATTTTGCGCATGTGAAGCTCACATACACAAGAATGGCAGCAGCCAACCTGTGGTTACATCAGTACGAAAGTGGTTCTTCATATACACACATGCAAGTCCCTTTACTATTTTTTACTATTCAGATGCACATAGTTTCTGATTGTGTTGCCTTTGGCCTCAGAGACAAAACACTTCATCTTTATCTGCATGCTTACAAACCCTGCCAGTCTTTGATGGCAGAACGTACTGCAATAGTGAGAAATACATAGAAATAGCCTTTCATTGAAACAAAGTTTTTTTTTTAAAGTTTTGTTTGACAGGGTCAGTTGTATCACCTGTATTTAATGCAAAGGTTAATACTGATCTGAATTAAAACACATTCCTTAGTCAGTTTCATTGCCCAATTGCACATCACCTTACTACAACCCTGATTCCATAAAAGTTGGAACATTCTGTAAAAGTAGTAAAACTTGATGAGATAATGTGTGAATCCCTTTTTCAATTGAAAACAGTACAACGACAATATTTTACCTCATAAACTTGATTTATTTTATGGAAACATCTGCCCGTTGTGAATTTGATGGCAGCAACGAGTTTCAAAAAGTTAGGACAGGTGCAACAAAAGACTGTGAAAGTTGTTGAATGCTTCAAAAACACCTGAACATTCTGCAGGTAGACAGGTTCATTGGTAACAGGTGATAGTATTATGATTGGGTATGAAAGGGGCGATCTTAGGGAAAGGATGTGGTGAGGTTCACCACTTTGGGGAAGACATCAGTGTAGGATATGAAGGGCTCAGGAACACTTCGTAAACGTTTTCTGTAAACACAGTTCGTTTGCAAATTATTGCATTCTGTTTTAATTTTTGTTTACACAGTTGGGAATCAGGGTTTGTGTCATCTCTGAGAAATTTAAAGAACACTAAGCATCTACACCCATACTTCAGGCTCTGTTAGGCTGTAATGAATTTAGTTGTGAAGACCTTTTTCTAAAAGCTCAGAATTTCAACCTTCTGGTGGCGCAACAATCATGATTTAAGGGTTATGGGCATGGGCAGCAGAATGTAACAAATAGCACAACAAGGAAACACAAGTACAAACATGACACATCAGTTACAGAACAACTTTACAAAAGCAGACATAAGCAAGGACAGGCTAGAGCCAAGACAGCCGTGAGCAGAGACAATTATGAGAAACAAGACAACAGTAACAACAGTAATCACCATAATGCTAATTTAGGTCAAGCAGCAGGGCAGTTTAGCAGCATACGAGTCGGACATTGAAAGACATTTGCCGAATAATGAAGACATCGAATCTCTGACACATTTGATGACTTATTAGCCATCACGTCAGTTGCTGGGATATTGGAACTTAAAAATGTACGATTGACCACGATTGAAACATATGCACATACAGAAAGAGTTTAACTACAAGACCTGTTTTTCTGCACAATCGAGTTCCTGCAGCTAATCATCAGGACCACCCACATTTAAGATACAACTCAATCTGCATAGAATTTCAAACAGACGTAGGTGTTAGCGATTTAAAATGCATGCATTCAAATGCACAGCGCATTTGATGAGAAAGCCCACGTTGAGCTGGGTATAATTAGTTTCTCATGAACCAAAGCTCTCAGTTTTTAAAAGAGACGTACAGTAACAGCCACCATTGATTGGATAAGGAACCTCGGGCTAAATTCTAAGCTCTTCCCTGGTGCCCATTTCAAATCCTTTCAGGCAATGAATCAAGTGGTTATTAATGTGAAATCAGAAATCACAGAAATGTGGCAAAATACAATACCTCTATTCATTCATATATCAGTAAACATTAACATTCAGTTCTCCTTAGGAATGAGGTTTTCTTTTAGACAGGGGTAATTAGTGATGTGAATCATGCTGTGGAGCATTGCATGTATTTTTATTTTTTTTACCCCTAAAGGCAGATTTGGCGCAGAATTCCCAAGAAATGTTGAGTCACCAGTGAGCATAAATAATTTAAAGTTTCTCTGCTTGGACATTTGATTCCCTCAAAGCTCTTGGCATCTGATCTTGTTCCACCAAATGTGTCAAAGTTGCATTTCCTCCGTCCTGCTCTCCTCAAACGTCCTACTTTATGCACAATAGGCATACGCACTTTTAGGATGATGCAGTTTCCCAATCATCTAACTCGAACAATTCAGCATTAGAAGATAATCTGGCCTGTCAGAGCTGGACCATCAGACACGCAGTTTCTTATCTAGGCAAGCATGTGTTCAAACAACTAATGAGGGTATTGACTCACTGCTCACGCTCTCATTGGAGCTGACGGATGTTACTGATTTGTTTAAACATCATCAGCGTGGGGATTGGATTTGATGGCACCCTGGATGCGTACTTAGCAAAACCTGACACCATGCCCAATCCTTCACAGCATGTATTTGCTGATTTGGTTGCACTCCACAGAGATTAGTCAGTAATATCAAGTTGAAAGCATCTCTCTTGAGCTGTATGGCTGGATATATTCTACATGTATGCTGTAGGTCATATTCACGTCAGATTTAATGTATGTAAGCTGATTGCATATTCTATGGACAGACTTAGTGTTGTAAAAGAAGGATAAAATAATTCAAAAAGCATATTATGTTCTAAAAATTCTATACAAAATTCCATAAGCACTGCAGATGAATGCAAACTACACTTTGCTCACTGGTTATCTTATTGTTTATGGTGTTATTATCTTGTACCCAATCAAAAATAATCTGCTCTCTGGCAAGGTCTTCTCCGATACACTTAAATCATCACTCGACAGTTTGAGCATTTCATTTTACTGTGATTGCTCAACAGACTGATTAAAAAGCCCTAATGTATCTGAGCGAGGTTCACGATCCATTGAGGAGTCATTAATCAGTTGTACCCTCAAGTGCATGGAAGATAAATCACATCTTTCATTCACCAGATATATTTTTAGCCACAGAAGAGGTATACGTTTCAGGAGGACTGCCATCTTTGTTGGCCTGTCAGTCATCTCAGTGAAATCTCAAAAGGATTGGACCAGAGTCAACCCATTTGCATAACTATTGGATGGATTGCCATCAAATTTGGTCTATTTACGGATGAATTCCAGTAGGAGTATCCAGGTAGGTCATCACCTTACCACTAGAGGTGGATTTCATCGTTCGATGTCGAGATTCAGTTCCCGTCAGTCAGTTTGGCTGGAAGAATTGTTCATGTCGTTCGTCCGTTTGTTCGTTCATTCGCACTTCTGGTACAACGTCGTTCAGCGGTAAATCAAGTAATGCACAGTTCTCAGCTCCTCGTTCTCAAACGATTGTGCTAACAGTCAACATAACACTGTAGTTCAAGGCAAATACATAGCTGCAACTTCATGATTATGGTTGCGTCCAAAATTCCATACTATACACTACATCCTCAATATGTGTACTATCGTTCAACATACTTTTGAGTGAATAACAGTAGTATGCATCTTTTCAGATGCACTGCTTAGCGCGGAAGTGACGCACTTCCTGAGAGCCTCTTGCCGGTTGGATTGGAGACGCGTAACTGTGGTAACTCGTGTCAACCTCACCTCTACCGGCAATCTGCAATAATACTCTAGTTTTATTTGGCTTTTACTTAAGTGTAAGGTTTCACTTATGATTACACACTGTTGTGGTTGTAATTAACTGAGTTAACTGAGGAGCTAACGTTAATTAAACGGCTACTGTTAGAAACTTAAATTGAAGTGTTATAACGTTAGACGTTACACCAGAGCTGCATTGGTCGCTGTCAGCCATTGTCTGTTGTGTTGTTGTTGTCGTTACTGCTGCATTGCGTTGTGGGATATTTATGCCGGTGTAGTGTCCAGTGCTTGCATATTGTAATTTTACCAGAAATAGTATGCACCTTACATACTAAGGTTTCGGACATACTAAAAAATCTGACATACTGTTTTAGCCTACTCAATAGCATGTTAGTATTGAATTTCGGACGCAGCGTATGTGTAAATTTAGACAACACAACAGTTAACAGCAAGCCTGCTAGCCAAGAACGAGTGAGTGACTGAATGAGAATCTTTATTTTTCATGTAAACGGTTGCTATGCTTTCCTGTTTCTCATTGGCTAAAATTCGACAACAGTGTCCTAGACTCAGCATACGATTGGCTGGCTCTCAGTCCTCCACACCACTCTAACTAAACAGTGAACAACACAGCGACAAGTCTGTGAGAATGAATGAACAAAGGAGAGAGAAGTGAAACAGGCATCAGGTCAGTTCGTTCGCGTTACAGAGTCATTCCTTCGAACTGATTTGTTCGCGACCAAGACCGAGACTACTTACCACACAGTGGTCAAGCTTTTACTTGCCAAACACTTCAGCTGACCTCTACGGAATATCTTTTAGGTGCTTTCATTAGCATGTTAGCATGGTGAAGATCAGTAGCTAAAGATAATAATACTATTACACTTAATGAAAGTTAACGAGCCCAGTCTGGCGATATAGAGCTAAACTCATCCTCGAATCCATACTTGAAGATGTGGTGAGGTTTGATATAGCACACCCTAGTCTAACAATTTCACTTTGTGTCCTCTAATCAACACAAGCTTGATGATCCTGTAAATTGCTTTCCGCATCCAATTTTTTTTAGTATTTCTGTTGGTGGCAGCAGGTGTCCAGTTCACAGAGACAGTTCCAGAAGATGGTGGCACTGGCCACCCCTGATTGGGGTCTGATCTGATTGGCCACACCATGTGCAAGCCCATTATTGTAAGGTATAATTGGCATCTGCAAAGTGAGAGGTGGGAACTTAACTTGAACCGACTGTTTGATAAGTATTTTCAAAAGGTCCACTTTTACAAAAGTTGTTTTTTGAGCTTTATTCCCAACTCGTCAAATACTGATGCTTTGGGATTGTTGGCTGGGTCGGCCACCCAGACTCACTGTACCTCCAAAAGTAGGCTAAGAAACTCAGTTTCGCAGAGTTGGGAAATTTAGATGTGTATGTTTTATTTTGTACGTAGCCTACTTTTGGAGGTACAGTGAGTCTGAGGACTGCTTAACTGTTCAAAACCACTCGAAAAAGTCTCACTCAGTAAGCATGTTTCCATCCAGCTGTTTTATGGAGCTAAAAAAAAAGAGTGTCAAAATGCTGTGGAAACAGAGCGGGCAAAGAAATCATAATGTGCATGAAGCGTGTGATTTAAACATGATTGAAGCTGCACTGGAGAGACAGCAGCAGATATGTGTGGACCAATGAGGAGATAAATACACGACAAAAACATAAATGGCTTTTCACTGTCTGATGTTTTACTGGTGCACTTCTAATTATGTCATCTCATTACATCCTGTTGCTCCGCAGGGGTTTATTAACACCTGCTTGTAGAGTTAGCTGACCCTGCCCCCTAAGAAAACATGTCCTTATTTTGCATTTATTTTGACAGATGTTCTTGAAATGTGGTTAAATCTGGATGAAAACTTGGATATTGAATAGATGTGAGTAACATTTCGAAGCTAATGGTAACCGTGGCAACAAAATGAACTCCTTTGTCTTTAAACTTTTAACCCGCTATTGGTGGCAATCTAAGAATAGCAAAGCCATCTCTACACTTTTCATCCAACAACTTTTCGTATGTGTTATGATCATTACAGCCCCAAAGCGCTGCAGCATGCCTGTAGACTTGAAGTCATGTTTCCATCACGATTGCTGGAAGGATAAGCCAGGGCTGATTGATCTTGTTAAGAGGTTCCAACACCTCCATCTCTCAGTCATCCCCTCAGCAGAGAGACAGTATGTCAGTTGTGATTATCCACACTCTGGTTCCCCGTTGACCGGCTTCAATAAACCACTTAAAGACACATGCTGGTTGCACTTTTTAGCTCCCATCTTGTGTCGCCTGACAGTGCGTCAGTGCAGCTTGACCTGCACATAAACCATAACTCATATTCATAAGCATAACTGCACCTTGAGTCACTTCACCGAGGGGATTATCATTCATGCTCATTGACCTAAATATATCAAAGCTTGTGCATTTACTGCCCATAGGAAATAGCATCTCCTCATCATGATTTAACACTTGTATCTCTCCACAGCCTATTGGTTTCCTGATTTCCTCTCAGCTCAAGTACAATAATGTAACCCCATCACCAGAATAAATGTTTGGCAACCGTGCAACGTTTCTTTGTGTTCTTTGTCCAGTTTTATGTTGTGACAATGCTGTGCTAATGGTCTGGTTAAGTTTAGGCACAAAAAACACTTTGTCAAGGTTAGGTAATGATCCCGTTTTGGCGTTCAAATTCATTGTATCTGTAATGTGCAGAAAAGTATAATGCCAACATTTTACAAGTGTTCACACAGCATTTTCATCTGACATAATGCTGGGATGGGAATCCCATGGATGGTGAAAATCCAGAGGTACATCGGGCCATTTTTCAAGGTAGAACAACATATTTGATGACGCATGAGCTTCTGTTAGACATCAGCTAACGTGAGCATTCAACCACTTCCTTGCTAACATTACTGTTTGATAGTGTTACAGGTAAACCGTTTATTAGTATGTTTGGTGGTAGTTTGACCTTTTAGCATGCTGACAGGATGGGTTGTTTGCCCTTGAAATGAAAAGGGAATTAGAATATCTAATACTGTTCATGCTGATTTATGTTTTATGAGTTGAAATGCTCTTTAAATAGGCTTGTGAAGGATCCTTAAATTAATTTTTTTCCACAATCTGAGCACAGCAGGCGACAATTTGTGTAGGAAGTCAGTCAATTATGGAAACTTGGAGTCCTAGTGCTACGGAAGCCCTGCGAGGCATGTGAAAAAAAGGAACTTCAAAAGATTATCCTTGCAGAACATTCTGTTCCTGAGTCATAAACACAGGAGAGAAAACAGTTCAGATCAGACTTATAAAATGGATCACCATCATCATTTCTTTTTTTCCAACTTGCCATCAGGGCCTCCATACAGTACCATTTTGGAGCCAATACAAAACAATCAGTGGTTGTTTTTGGGCCGTGGTCCAAGTTTAATTTTTGGCCCTCCAAGAGAAAAAAGGCTGAGCATTGCAAGCATGGTAATTTATCTGTGACGTGTTCGCTGATACATTAATGGGTTTGTTGCTGTTGTCACCTCCATCAAGGAGGTTGTGTTTTCACCTTAGTCTTGTCGGTTGGTTTGTCAACATGTTCGTACAAAAACTACAGAACAGATTTTCACAAAACTTGAATTAAGGATAGGTCAAAAACACAAATAGACCCTAGTAACTTTTGGAGTAGAAAAACGATTTTCTTTCTTTAACTTTGCGTGATAGGGTGTTTTCAAACATTCTTTTTTGCGGGGAAGAATGCATGGATCTTGATAAAATGATCTGATCTGCCAGATTTAGGTAGCTGGTTTCTGTGAGTAAGTATAAAAGGGGACTGTGTGAGGTATGCGCTTGTCTAGTTTAGAATTAGCTCATATATATATTTTGCCTGAGTGTCTAAACAAGACAACGGCAGCTGACTTATACGTCAATTATGTTTCATGTGGTTTCATGTCAGAATTTCCAGACATGTGCGATGTGTGTTTCCAAATGTGGAAATATGTTTGATGTGGACAGGAGTGATGCACGATGATACAGGTGTTGCTTTTGAAATGATCTGTTCTCTGCTTTCAGTACATAGGTTTTTGTATGATTTGATGCACCAGGCTTTAACCTGCCTGGACAACCAGATGTCACCTTTTATGTCACCTCTACATATTCATTCCTCCTATTTATTTTGGTGGGCTAAGAACTGTGAGTCTATCTTGCATGCACATTTCTCAGAGTTTGACATGTCAGACATATTCCTTGGTCCTGTTATGGCCAGGCCAGTAATGTTATATACATTGTAAGCAATTGTGAAAGGCAAGAAATGTGGACTCATACAAAGTGTCAAGGAAATCCCATTTCCAAATTCCAGAGATAGCCTATCTGACTTGACTTTATCAGCTGTTACAAAGTCTGACACCATCTTTTCAAAAAGAGATGAAAGCTATACATTCTGTGAATATTTCAGGAGGAACCTGTCATTCACAGAAAGACGTACTTTGCTAATGAAAAGCTGTATTTCATCATGCTGTTATAGGCTAAGCGCTGTGTCAGCTTGTGTGTATGCACTAATTTGTGTGAATATTATATCTCTCTTCTCAGGCGGCTGATGTGTTTCTCCAGCCAGGTGTTGGTCTTGCCAGGATGTGGAGGGGGGAGCAGGCTGCGTCTGGAAGAGTTGGATCTAAAGCAAAAAGGACCCTCAGTGATATTTAATACGTCTGCAACATCGCTGAGCTCAGGTACCATGGTAACAGCCCAAAACTCCCTCCGCCCTCTCACACATTCCAATTTTATCTTCCTGTCCTCTATTCTCCTATTCCCATACTTTAAAGCAAACTGTGTTCTAACATCCATCCAAAAATGTGTAAACATGCGGCAGCAAGCAACTGGTTATCAAATCATATCAGACTGATGATTTTACAGTACACATATTTGCCGGAGTGTGGTTGTCACCCTATGCTGATGACAAAGTTCACGTCCCGGTCGCATTATGAAATCAATTTCTGAGGGAGCAGCTCCCTGCCGCCCTCCTGCTCCTGCTCCTGATCTCACTTGTCACTCTTTCTCCATTCATTCTCTTTGATGACATGTGCTTGAAAAAAATGTAATAATACAATACTGTCACAATGTAATTGAAAAAAAGAAAAATTTTAGATGCATCAAAGAAAAAAGTTAAGGCGAAACTAATTTGGGTCAGTCATAAATTATATTTACACATTTGCCTGGTGCTCTGTGTTTTCTCTGTTACTCTTTGGCTGTTTGCCCAACAGATTGGCTCTTGCCTCAGGACACATGCCAAAATAAGGCATCTTAATGCCCCTTATGACACGGATTATTGAAGCAAGAGCAACTCACAATAGAATAGCAAGAATGTTGAAAGTAGGCCTGAATAAATCAGCCTTCTCCATTCCTTTGTATTTTAAATCATGTTTTCCTCATATAAAAATGTTACACTGTCTTTATGGTACACTTCATTTTAAAATAAATTTTTCTAATAAAAGAGTGGGATGGTGGAATTATAAGTCAAATGTAGTCTTCCTAAACACTACATTTAGCTAAAACAACAAAGTCTACCATAGAGCTGATATCCCAAAGCATTTCTTTCTCACACAGGTGATATAACAGTGGCATCATGGTTACTATGTTTTTTTTATTTCAGGTGGAGGGAAAGAAAACTGTCGGAATGGCAACTGCTGCTCGACTATTTTATCAGTTTCTGCTAGCTAGCTAGCTAATTTTGCCAATGCAGGCTTCTTCAGTGTTATAAAAATTTCCAGTTGTCTTTTAAATGTTACCGGCTGAGTCGTTTGAGAACAAGAACCCTGTCAGACCATAAAGACAGCTGTAAAATACAAAGTGTTGCCTAGTATCTCTTGTGCAAGATCTTGTCGATGGGCGGCTGACAATATAAGATACATATAGACATACTGCTGTAATAGATGCCCTTTGCCAACAAGTCAGAAACACAAGCTACTAGTTGGCAGTTATGCACACAAACAGTTCACTATTCTCTGCTCATGCGTGTTCAATGATTTTGGTTAATTCACCAATCCCACCACTGCTGCGATATTTCCAAAGTTAAGACGGCCATTTTAAGTGTTTATGAAACACTGACTGCTTTTGGTGCTCCACGGCTCTGAGGCTGTGGTTGTTCTTTCCAGCATCGCTTCGAATTTATGGCCAAACTGTTTTTGCTAGAATACTCCCTCTCCCTCAGAGTGACTATTTCTAATTGCACCCATTATACAAGCTTAATGCTAACAGGCTGTGCAGATATATGTAAAAGTCATAGTAAACTTACCTTTACTAGGTGTGACACTAAAGTAATGTACACATTAATGCATCAGTAATTATATCCATGTATCATACCTGCTCATCCTTCAGAGGGTCATATCGGGGTGCTGCCAATCCCAGAAGACATTAAGCAGAGTTGGGGTGCACCCAGTCAATCCCAGAGCTTAATGCAATAATACGATACACATTATAGTGAATTGTACAAAGTAACACGTTAGAGTACTCTAATTACTTTTTTCGTGTAATGTGCAACGTTTGTGCATCAAGCAATCAGTAACTTTGTTATTTTTTTCAAAAAGTAATCCGTTATTTTAAGAATTTCTCCGGATAAGGAAAGGAGGAAAATCCCGACTGCAGCCTGCTTTTTGTCAGACAGTACTGTGCCACCTGCGGATGTGTCAGCGGAGGCGCAGCGCTGTGATGCGTCTGTGCCCTGCTGCTGACCTACGTTACCTGTGTGTGTGTGTGTGTGAGTGTTTTCGAACCCCCGGCAAGATGGCAGAGAGGACAGCTTTTGCATCGTGGAAGTACGCACATTATTTTCAATTCGCCAGCGAAAAGGACAAGAACAACATAACGGTAAAATGCACACTCTGCGTTGGTGAAAAGTAGAGTTCTCAACGGGCCTGAAAATTACAACCCAACCCGACCCGGCCCGCGGGTTTTTTAAGCCCGAACCCGACGCCGCCCGACACACCAGCATGAATTGTCTGCCCGAACCCGGCCTGGACCCGGTCGGAACCCGACTCCCCGCGCGCCTGCATTGTTTTCCTCATACACTTGTTCGTAACTTTATGCAGCGGCGTCAGGTCTGCGTCTGCCCCTCCCCATGAAGCAGGCAGCCAGACTTACTCGTACTTTTTCGGCCCAAAACCGGCCTGAACCTGCGGGTCCGGTTGGGTTTGTCGGGCCGGGCCGACCCGTTGAAAACTCTAGTGAAAATCCTCTGTCGACCGCAAAAAATTCCACTTTAAATTAAAAAAAACATCTTGTATCCAAGCACCACTCTATCACCCTGGTAGCAAAGCCTGCTGAGGAGAAGGCGACAACAGTGGTGCATTTAAAGGAGGCTGTGTGTGTTTCAGTTAAGTTGCGGCTTTTAATTTTTGGTAACGCATGAGTACTCTAACGCGTTACTTTTATTCATAGTAACGTAACTGATTACTTTTAATTGATGGTAACGTTGTTACCTAATAAACTACTTTCCAAAGTAACTATACCCAACACTGCTGTTTCTTTAAGTAAAATCTTAGACGACTTCCACCAGTGTGGAGAAAAAAACCACACTGGATGTGCTTTTCATGAATGGAGCTTTTAATGGTCATCGAACAGTCAGTTGTACTCTGTGTTTACAGTAGGGTCACGACTATAGCCTTGTAAAGGATGAGAGCGAGGGAATAGAAAAAGGAGAACAGCAGAGCTTGGAGTGTGTGATACCTCCCTGTCATCACATGCCCTTTAGGATGGTCCCAGCTTTTTTACGGTTCACATGGCTTTTCTTTCAGCAGACTGAGTGGCTCAGATTAGGGCATTTCCCTCTCAATTCACAATGCAACTTGAGGGAACCACTTTATGTAAGGGCACAGATGGGCTGTTTTGCTCCTGAAAATGTATCCCTGTGAGCCAAGACATTAAATTCAGCCTTATGCAGGCAATCCGCACCCCCTCTCTCCAACCCTCTTGTCTCTTTCTGTCCTTTTCTGTCTCTCTCTGTCTCTCTCTGTTTCTCTCTCTCTCTCTCTCTCTCTCTCTTTCATGTCCACATCAGACCGTAACTCTGTCGGTCATCTGACTCTTCTGAGGAGCCTGCAGGGAGTGAGTGTTCTGAGACACACACGGCCATACAAAGAGACTTCCCTCATATTCCACTATCCTCCTTCTCTTTCTACGACACACTGACCTTGCTAGCCGAGCGCTGACTGCCTGTTTCATCCAGTGACCCCTGCCAAATTGATGTCTGAGGGTCATGCTGTCAGTCCATTACTTCTTCATTCAGTGTTTCTTTGGATCAGGGTTACTCTGGCCAAACTTTCATGGTCCTCTCACGTTGCCAGAGAAGTTCAGTCATGAACCAGGCATCCAACAGTTTCTTGACAGGCTTTGGTCAGAGCATCCAAAGGCTTGACAGCAACAAAAAAAAAAATCAACAACTGGTAGTTAGCCAGACTCGTATCATGGATTATAGAATATTTATTCTTGCAATTCATATTGTGATACTGTTCAAAAAAAGACCTTGAAAAACATTCCAAGCATTTGTCTTTTTGCAGAGGACCAGTTCCGACTGATTCAGGTTTCGTTTTTTAAAGAGTCTGCTGTTTTCAAGAGTGTGAAACTTGCAGAGAAACTTGCACCCAAACCCCACAGATCCCAGGGGCTCAGATCCCAGCTTGATGTGTATGATGTTGTGAAAGGATGTTGCAGACACCTCCTGTGAACAGACAGCCTCTCTGCTGCTTACAGCAGATGCAGAGACATCAAACTGAAAACACTGCTGGCTATAGCCTATTAAACTTACATTGTGTACTTTTGTTTTTATGTTGCGCTAGGTGCCATCGCAGATGTTCTCCATTTCAACTACTGAGAGAGGGATGTTTTGTTCTCAAATGCTGGGCTGACAAAGATTATAGGAATGCAACCAAAATCAGAAAAGTTTTAGTTGTGTCTCCTGGACTCTTTGACCTTTGATTTTTCTGATGTATTCTTCAGTGAAAAAAATATTTTGTGTCAGTGAAGCAATGATCTTCCTGTCACCTTAGGCCCTTTTTAAATTAAATTAAATTAACACATGGTCTGAGGTGCATGGTGCAAGTGTATTTAGTTAAATGGCAGACAATCAGGACAAACGATGAAGAGCATGGAGCAAAGGGGTTATATTTATTAAGTGACTTTAAACAAGTCATGCATTCATAACATAAATTAAACCAAACCGAGTGTCATCTCCCGTTCCCTTTAAAAGCCATGGAAGCTAGGACCTGGCACATTGATATTTAAAAAGCAGCACTTGTCTTCTATAAGGATCAGTTATGTCCTCTGTGACTGCCGGTCACTCTGCTTCTACCATTTCATCATCTGTTCTATCAATAACTACATTTGATAACAAATGAGCAAATACGTTGACATTTTACTCAGCAGGAGCATGCTGTGCATGTATGTGTAGTGATGCGTGGATCAGGCAGCAGGGGTCATGAAAGTTAGCAATCTGATCAATAGCAGATGGGATGCTGGTGGGTAAAATACATCTTTAATGAGGGAAATATTAATTGTATTACCTGCAGTGATCCTCCTGCCGCAGAAACGATAACTGTCTTTCCATTCAAGAGAGCCAGCATTCAGTTGGGAGGATTTGTCAGAAATTCATGTTAATTAATGTTCTATTTCATTCAACACATCAAATGGTCACACACATGGTTCAACAACAATTCAAAATGAGCAACCTTCCTATAAATCCCAAGCTCCACCAGAGCTGTCTAAAATATTTATTTCAGAGGTTAATTCTGTCTTTAATTCTGTCGCCTGAGTTTTCTCTTTCCTGTCACATCAACTACAGCTTTCAGTTTTTTTGCTTAAACATGTAACATATTTGTTAAAGTGACTTTGCTGAATGCATGGAAACATTTAAAATGATTAAAAGCAACCTCTCTAATCATTAAATCAGAATACTTGAGTGTTGTGAACCTGCAAATCTATTATCTGAATAATGCTTCTTTAAATAGCTGGAAAAATACTGTGCTATTGACTTTAGAGCAGCTTTTTGCTGGTCGATGGCATAGTCGTTATCCTTTGCCTAAATATAGCAATGCAGCATCAATGGGACTGATCACACCTCACTTTAAGACAAACATGTGCACAGGTGGGCGCATGTAAATTAGCTATTTATGCAACATGGGACCTGCGTTGGTCTGGCAATGACACTTGCATCACGCTGTGCTCGACTTTGAAGCAGGCCTAAGTTAGAGCCCCTTGTGTTTACATTAGGGTTGGATTTCGACATTTGAACAATTATTGGTACCGGTACATAACAGTGGCTTTTTTCTTTATATTTACTCTTTCTGTAATAACAGAGATGTCATTTCTGTTGTTAAAAATTTGTCAACAAATGCAACTGGCATTGCCTCAAAGGAAGCTGCATGTAATCTGATAAATTACCTCCAGTCTGATAAATTGCCAGTGGCTGAGTTGCATTATGTGTAAAGTGGGCACCAGGTTTTGAACAGAAAGAAAAATTAGTTTTTATACTGTCCATAACGAATCCAACATTAGGACTGCAATGCAGACCAGTGGACTGCTTTTCAAAACCTGGTGCCTACCTTACCCATAGTGCAACTGAACCACAAAACTACTGAGTGACATCACTGGAGGCAGTTTATCAGATTACATACAGCTTTCTCTAGAATCACTGAATATTTTGTACTACTTTATTCAGGTATGCAGTAGTGCTCCACAAGACACACTGTAAACACACTTTTGGTGAAAGTGGTGGAATTACCCTCTGAAATAATTGCACTTTGACAGATGCATGTTGTAGATTGAACAGTTCTGTAAAATAACATTTCAGTTTTGTATTTTAAAAGATAGAAACCTTCAAATTATAGACTTTATTTTTTATGTGACGCAAATTTGAAACTGTATAAAAATTTAAATGTAAAAACAAAAAATAATGTTTACAGGTATACACTGTAATTTTACTGAAATGCATTATGATTTATTTTAGCGTATTTTACTGTAGTCTTACTGTTTGGCAACTTTGACTGTTATTATAAATTTTTTTTTTCTCTTAATTTTTTCACAGTGTTTCTAGACCAGATACTATCATATATGACATGAATCATCCTTGGACAACGCTCTGTAAAAATGCCCTTCCCCCACCATCGCTTTTCATGGCAGCTGCCATCACACAGCAGCAAACTGACATTAGTGTTTTTCTTGAAGTGCTACACTTGTTTGAGTCGTCCATGGTACAGTGGAGCACGATGTGTGACACAAACCTCCAGACAGTAGTGGTGCATCAGCTATCATGTCAAAGTTAGCCACAAAGGGACGACCTCCAAGTCCTTCAGTATCTTTTGTGAAGAAAATGCTTCAAATTACAATTGCTCAAAAGCTGACATTTCTGTACGGTAAGAAAAAAATGCCTCAGCCACAGTTAGAGTGGCAGCATTATGCATTGTGACACATTCTCCTGGTGACACAATACACTGGTGAATGCTGCATAAACAGCAGCAAGTCTTTTGCCAGCCTGTTTTTATGTAAACATATCAGCACAAAATATTTGCCATGCAACCCTGAGCAAATTAAAATTTCTCGCTCTCTTCCTCTCCACTCTCTCCACCCACCCTCTCTGTCCTCCTACCATATGCATCCCAAAATGATCAGTGAATCTCAGCCTCCTGCTGGAGCCTGTTACACTCACATTTGTTCTCTCACACACACACATCATCACCCTCCCGCCTTCTCAATCACACACAAAATAGTTAAGATAAATGTAATATTAATATATGCCCATATTGGATAGCTGCAAGGCAAGATTATTTTCTAACCTGTATTTTCAGGACATGCATTGTAGGTACATTTTTACATAGAATCTAATCATAAAGCTGCTCTCAGCACAGTTTATCTAAAAAAATAAAGCCCCATGGCTGTCTTCATTTAGACAGGATGTGATCTTTCTAAACGAAACCACTGTGCTTGATCATATGTGAGATCATCAGATATCAGGACTTAATTTCGTCCTAGAATGGCTTGTCATTCATTCTCCCGCAGTCTGACAACAACTTCAAGCAGAGCAAGACTTCAACAGTAAGCATCTACTTTTACTTTGATTTTGTCAAAGTTTCTATTTAATCTCATTTCAACATCTCTCAGTTGAGTGTTTTCATATCATGTTCATTTTCATCACATTTCTTGTGTGCAGTGCTGCAATACTCTGCACTCTGTTTGCTGTCAATCACTCAATGCACACAGGAATGGGATGGAGAGAAACAATCCCTCAAAAACATATTGCATTTCGAACCCTGTCAGTGTTTTAATTGAAACATCCCTCCATAGGTGGGGTAGCGTGTAACTTCGAAGTAGATCTGACAGTAAAGTTTTTCCCGTCTAGTTCTGTTGTCACTACTTCAAAGCATCAGAGATCAACTGGGCTGGAAAACACGGACATTCCATATAAAGCAACAGTTACCACTTAGCCATAGCCATGATGTTTTCCATATTAAAGGCCTTGAAAGCTTATTTTTCCTTAAGCTTCTTAAGCTGAGCGAACAAACAAGGGTCCCACTTGAACTGAATATTACATGTGGAAGTTAGAATATTACTAGAGTTCCTGTAAATATGTTTATTTCACCCAGCATGGTATTTCTAGGAACCACATCCACATGTGTTAATGCCAGACTATTTCCTCTGCTGTTCTCCTATCATCACTGTGAGGCTGATGTGAGGTCAGTATTTCCTTATCTTTAATGAAGTGTTTATTTCCAAATCATTATAAATTTAATATTGTTTCCTCTACTGTATATTTTCTAAATAAGCAAACAAGACCATCAGTGAGAAGAGTGGCTATATATATTCTCTATTCCCAAAATAATAAAAGAAAATGTTATGGAGGAGTGCTGAGGATGTATTGAGGAGTCTCATAGCCTGAGAAAAGAAGCTGCTCTGTAGTATAGCAGTGGATACTTCTGTACTGCCAGATAGCATCAGAACAACAACTGACAACAACAACAACAACAACAACACATCCTTATCCCTAAATGACTGAAAAGGTCGATTGCCAGTTTCTCCCAAAATGACATATATCACCCCAAACTCAACACGACACAGTGACACACAAATCAGACCTTAATCATACGGACGCAGGGTGGTTAGGTTTTTGAAATAAATCACTCCGTTACTTGTGTAGCTTCTGTTACAAATGTACCTACATTAAGTAACTTATAATACATTATGGGTTAGTTAGTAAGTTAAAATAACTCACTGATCTCTCTGACACAAACAGTGCTCTCCTGGATGATCGTCCTTAACCCAGCTGTCCATCCCCGAATGTTGATAAGTTAAGTTTAGCTCAACAAAATTAAAATTTTTGAGCAACCACATCTGATCATGCACTGATATTCTGTTATATCAGTGCATGGCAACTACAAAATAGTCCACTATATAACATTATTATTCTTGTCTGACATTAAGGTTTGAAGTGAGCCTTTGGAAAACGTAGATGACAACAAGCAATGTTGCAATCCGAGAATCGCAGTCAGAATTTGAAGACAGTCGTTGGGTGTTTACTTTTTTGGCAGAGGGATGCCACCGTCAGTCAAACCTGATCAAACTGCACGCGCAGTCTTGAAGAAGCAAATTTAATTATTAAACAAATACTTTCTTTCCAACTTTAATTTCTTTTTTTTATTTTACTCATTCACTCACAAATATTTATTTTAAAAGGAAACTCTTGATTTTGAAAGCAGGGTTTCTTGTGCTTGAAGTCTAGTCATAATAAATCAGTTGTCACATTTAAAGGCACGACATCAACATTAATAACTAAAGTCACAGCATCAACCTTCAAGCCAGCATTTCTCCCCAAGCTGTAACTCAGGCATTCTCATTAAACATTTGAGAGCAACTGTTGTTTACTTTCTCGACATTGTGTGACCTGCTCGGCCTATGCAGAGGAGTCCGCCGTTGTCTGGATCCCGCTGTGATTACCAGGCATATGTGTTTTCCAAAAACCTGCTGAACTGTGTCGGTTTGGCTCCGCAGTGCTTGGAGGACTTCGGACAGAGCGAGTGGGTGGCTGCATTTGTGCTGACAGAACTCAGTGTGTGGGTGATGGGGGACGGAGTGATTATTTCAGGGTGTCCGCTGGCGTTTTGCCTTCATCCACTTCTTTCCTCTCCTCGGGTTCTGCTGTGCATTCCTCCCAATTTGCCTTGAGTGCTTGCCTATTACTGGAGACCATCTTTGCTCATGGGCATGCTTTTGTGTTACACAACACACAAAGACACGCAGTTACTGGAGCTAGACTGATACTCTGGACCATTTGCATTTGCTGACAGATTGTTTTGCATTTTTATTAAAGCCTGGACCTGTAATACTGTGGCTGTGATTAATTTGTTTCATCATATGTTGATTTCATTTTACAGAGCCTCAAACTTAATGTGAACAAAACTTGTGGGCAAATAAGCAAAAACTGTTATTTTTAGGAAGGATTTTGCCTGAAAATGTTACGTTTTTCCTTGTACTTAGTGCTGGTCCAAACCTTCAGCACCTTTAGTCCACAAAGTGCTGGTGCAAGCCTCTAAACAAATATTCACCCATCCATCAGCCTGTCTCAGTCGAATGAGATAACGTTGGAAATCCAGTCAGAGAGAGGCGAGACAACAGAGCGGAAGGTAAGATATCAGCTGGAACAGAGACTTCATGCCTTGTTAACTCATGGACTAGAGAAGACAGATGCTTTGCTGTGGAGGAGGTGTAAGCGGTTTGCTTTTTCAGCAAGATAGAAACTGGTACGAGCTGTTAAGTGGATTTATCCCGTGGTTCACGCCTCGCATCGGTATTTGAAATTCTACTAAGACCTCTGTTTGTCTTCTGTCTTGTCGGGCCTTTGGACAGCAAAAAAGTTGCGAAACTTGCGAACTTGACTGCTTCGCCGCCAAGTTTTCAGTCTCAGCGAGTCTCGTGTGCTCACCAGTGCTTTACTTGTTGAGTTTGAGAGAGGCAGCGAGAGAGGAAGGTGTTGTCAGTATTCTGTGTGCATGTGCTGCAAAGTGAGACACTCATGCCACTTATGCAATACACACACGCATCTCCATTTGGCTGATGGGCAAACAATATTCTTGATAGTAACAAAGAAAAGACAACACTCTTCTGGGGATTGATAGCCCGTGTCTAATGCCATTTGGATAGATAATGCCCGTACCTGCACAGCACACATATTGAGGTGTGAAAAGAATCAGTCTCAGTGAGAGTCCACTTGTGAAGGTTTACGATCACTGCTGCTTTTTTTTTTTTTTTTAACTTACTGCATTACGGGTGTGTAAAACTAATGTTATTGTGAATTCCTGATGCCTTACATACTCTAAGCATAAACCACTTAAATTTGTTGACGATATGAAAACGGCGGCATCTGTATGAGAATGTTTCATACACTGTGCACATGGACAAACAAAGTGATCTATTAACTGGTGGACATTGTTGAGCAATTAAAATCCTAAGGATGCATTTCATCGCTGGAAAAATGGCCCCTGCATAAACCAGGCTGCCTATGCAGTGAAAAGACACATATATTTTTCTAAATTGATGCCAGATGGCCAGAGAAAACAGAGAAGAGGCGCTGTTATCAGTCATTTTGCTTAAAGGGTGGAAAACCGAACAACAGCCAGAATGCACTGCGTGGCACTAGAGAAATAAACGCTCCTGCTGATTGGTAACGTTGGGTGGTGCTTGGTTTTAGCTCAGAGTACGTTTAGTCGGAGATAGTAAAGCAGCCAGCTGCTTTAAGAGGGTGTTAGTACAGATCCCAGTGCTTATCTTGCCAAGAACCGCCCTACTCTGTCCAGATTGGTGTACCCTGGCATTCTTACTTTAACACTAACCAGTCTCACTCCTCATGTTTAAAAGCAACAGCCTAAATCTACAATGGCAATCAAACAGAGGCACAGTAGGAAAAAACAGCATGTTCACTGAATCAACTTTATTGCACATGGTGATAAAAGGCCTGTGTTTTGTTTACAGCTTGTTTCACTGCCCCGGAGGGTCAGAAACAAGAAACAATAAAGTCAATTAACACGGCTTTAACATTTCAACAAATGTCATTGTATGTCATCTTGCCCTGAGAACATTAATTTGCAACAAATAATAAAGGTTTTAACAGTGAACCTCTGAAACTTTGTGACGAATGCCATACATCTACAGATCTTAAAAACTTCAATTTAAGATTCTGGTTCTTCTTGGGGTCCTTCATTTATTCGCCAGTTGTTTACCATTTCACACACTTTACATGCATCAGATGATGGTGTTCTGGGTGCAAAAGAAGAACTGTGCTAATTATAATCTGGTAATTTTACCTGGTTTGAAGCATACCATGTAGCTGGAGTGCTCTGAGTCCAGAGACTGTTACATCTCCCTGTTTTCTTTCTACATATTCACTGCTGCTCTTCACTGCTAGCTATAGATATAACAGGCAACAATATGTATTATGCAATATGGAATCCAGACAAACACCACATCTATTGTACTGTAACACTAACATTGGGATTTAATCAACAGAAAGCTAAATCTGCTGTTTTTCTTACGATGTGACTCATACAGGTACATAGAAAGTACGCTGGGTGGTGACTGCCGGCTGTTCGACTTCCATTAATCATTTCCGGACAACTGTTTAGTAGCAGATTGTTCTGGGGGTTGCCAGTTTTTCTGCTATCGTGGATGCTCATGTACCGAGAAGTAATCCGTCTTTGTCATTCAGTCTGAAGTGCTCACAATGCTAATAGTTCTTTCTGTAGTTACTCAGAGAGGAACTGTCTTATTTTACAGACTCCTTAACGTTTAGAAATTCTAACAACTGATAGACCTTTATGGAAACACAAAACTAATCCTGTGAGCTGAAGGTAACTATGCAAGGACCCATAGCATGCCAGAAGCTCCCATCATCCTTTCATAACATTGTTCTTTTATGTTATTTCTTAGTATGTCTTCTTCCTAAACATTTCCACTTATGCCAACAGCTTTCTGTTTGTCTAACTTATTCATGTTTAATTGATCCTGACAACCCAAGACATTTATTAATCATCAGTCAGAAAGAGAAGAACACAAATCCACACCTTCTGTGTACACAGCGCGCAGACTTTGTTTTCAGATTTCTCGTGTTTCTTGACCCACTTAAGAAAGATGCGAGAGGGAGACATAATATAATTGGCTGCACAAAAGTAGGTCACCCATTGAGCTTTGAAGAGTCAATTTATGGTGTTTTGGAGCCGTGAAAACTAGCTCCTCTTCATCGTGAACTTTCTAGATGTTCTCCCGCTCCGTCTTTGGCTTTGATTAGGGCCATGTTTTTGAAAGGAGAGTCTGTGCAATGGTGTTCGTGGTGTGGAAGAAACATCAAGTGCACAAATCTCTATGGAGAATGGACTCCCAGCAACATGGATGGATATTACTTGAAAGATGTTGTGAGGAAATAGCTTACTGTCTTCGGTGTGGGATAGCCCACAGCGTCAATAATTTGCCGACATGTTTAGCTGGAAAAAAAGAAAAGAAAAAGAAATTATGCAATGCTGCAGTAGTCGACACCAGATCTGTACTCCCCTCCCACAGGAGGGATTTGTCTATTAGCAGCAGCACCAGCTCGATGAGGCTGAGACACATTTGAATCTGTCGTCTCCTCATGATATTTCCCTCTCCTTCTTATGCCTAGTCATCTGCAATCACTCCGGTCACATCCTCACATATGTAACACTTTATCCGTTAAAAATCAAAAACCCACAGCGGCCAAACTTGATCTGGGAGTAAAGAGTAGTCCCTCTCCCTTATTCTCCTTTTTTGTGGCACTGCAGGAGGGGAAAAAAAAAAAAAACAGCCGCTGTGTCCTGCGGCAGAGTTTGTACTGAGAGATTATACAGTGAGCCTCTCTGGCACTTGACAGGGTTTTGTAGTCTCCCACACATTTCTGGATAATATGGCAGACTTGCTAATCTGACATGGTGTACAACCCTGTCACCTGATCACTGGCGGGATCCTGATATTAAAAAGACGGCTTCTCAATGTGAGGGGGACAGACGGTGAAAGAGGCACAATACAAATGAGGCGAGAGGGAAGGAATGGAATGAATCCCCAGACAGATGGCGCATGTATGATAGATGAGCGATGCGAGGCAATACATTTTATATTGTGTGCTGGCTTAGACACAAAACTTGCCCATTGCACTGAATTGATAAGCCATATGTTTAACTCCAGTTACAAGCACTCATAAACTTTATATACAGCATGTATTGCAAGGCAGAGTCTGCCAAGCACAGAGGGAAGTTTTTCTATTTTTAAATTCTGGGCTCGAGGAGATGATTGATAATGACAACCATAGATAGGTGCAGCGTATAGAGAATTTCTATTCATTGTGCTCGTTCCTGGAAACACTGAAACCCAGTTTCCGCCAACAGAAAACATATATCTGATCATTTACTGCTTACTGTAAGGGTACAATGGAGTCATTGAAAGGTTGCTGTATGACATATTTTCCTGAGCTATGTTTTTGTGTTAACTTTATTATTCATTAGCCCGACCACAGACTATAGCTATAGCTACACCTGTAGCCGGCTAGGGTTGTTTCTATGGTGGGGCTATACAGTGACCATGCCAATAGCTGTGCTATGCTATAGCTAGTGAATGTGAATGTGTCTACTGTCTCTATATAAAATAACAGCTGTGGTTGTGTCGGTAGCTGAAGTCGCAGTTGTGGCACTTTCCTGTGGCATGCCCTAGGCTAAAGCTGTAGCTTAGGCTGTTTCTGTGGCTATGGTTGTGGTTATAGATGTGGTTGTAGGAGTAGGCAGTTTGAGGGGGAATGAGTGGGGGTACAGCCCCTCTTGTTAGCAAAATGACCAGAATGCTTTCACCCCTGTTGACCTTCAATTCCTGCTAGTTGTAGTTGTGGCAATGTCTAGTGCTTTGGCTGAGGCTAAAGCCGTAGCTAAGGTTGTTTCTATGGATATGGCTATAGTTATACGTGTGGTTGTGGGAAATTTAAAGGGTGAATGGGGAAGGAAACCATCCCCCCTTGTGAGCAAAATGACCAAAATGCATCCCCCTTGTTTACCTGGCATCCTCGTTAGTATTTAGTTGTGGCAGTGTATAGTGCCATGGCTAAGGATAAAGTTGTAGCAAAGTTGTATGGCTAAGGATAAAGTTGTAGCAATGTCTGCTTCTATGGCTATGGTAAGATAAGATACGATAAGACAAGGTGTATCTTTATTGATGCCCCATAGGAGAAATTCAATTTGACACAGCAGCAAACGGGAACAAACTGTGTGCAAACAGTACTAAAAGCAACAGGACCTGTATTCTATAAATGATACACTATAGATATTCATTTCTTGTAGCCTGTAGTCCATAGTGTAGTGTCACCTTCATGATCAAAGAGACAACGTGCTGTCGAAGATGGGTGAGAGGAATATAGAGACACACTGCTGCCTGAAGTATTCCTCCAGTACCACCAGTCTCCTTTGTCTACTCGTAGAGGTGTATTCTTATTTACAAGGCCATACATGGCATGCTTCCATTCTGCCTGCAGAACAACATCCTTCAAAATCATACGGGAAGTTTTCAATTTCAACAAACTGCCCATAAAGTCCATATTGAACTTTGAAAAAGGGCAATTGAGTATGCTGCCTCCTTCTGTTTGGAATCAGCTACAAAATTTCCTCAATCTTCAGAAGATAGTCTCACTGGACACATTTAAAGTGACTCTAAACAACTTGAGTGAAAGGCCATCTGGCTGCAGATGTTTTGAATGTTGATGGCTGTTCTAATATTTTATGATTCAACTAATGATTCAAATTTGTTGTCAGCAACCTTGGGACTACGCTGCTGCCGGTCTTGGCCTTGACTCTCTTGAAAAGGATTGTTATTCTCAGTGAGACTTCATTACCGGTTGAATAAAGGTTAAATAAAAATGAAATATTCCAGTTATATTTTTATTAACATTCAGCAGCAGTGACTGTGTGGCGAAAAAATACACCCCCTAAGACAGGCTAAGACAGGTCTTGAACATGATATTTTAGAGCAGACATAAGGCATCAGGACTACAGATACTAAGGCATCCTGCAACAATGCAGTCTGGGAGGTGTATGTGTGTGTGTGTGAGAGAGAGTGTGTGTGTATTAATAAGGGAGCAGGGGAATTCTTCCATTGAACATCCCTCTTGTTCAAAATAAACAAATCCCTAACTGGCTGCAGGTATAGCCCTATGGTTATGGCTCGGTTGAGGCTAAAGCTAAACCTTAGGGTGTTTCTTTTGCTATGCTAAGGCTTAATAAGGCTGTGCCTGAAGCTATTTATAGCACAGCTAACTCCACTGTGCCAATTCACTACACCTGCACACCTCCTACATGTTATTTACACCCATTAAAAGCTTATGTTCCACAGCCTTGGCAATCTGAACAGCAGCAATCACAGCTACAACGAGTGTCTCCAGAACGATATACGATCAGAGGTAATGTATAGAGTAATGTCAGTATAAGAGATTATCATGGTGGCCTTTCAGTATATTATACAGATTTGGTGTTTAATTGGTTAATCCTTTTGTTCTTAATCCATTTAACTAAGACCCTGACATAGTGTTATAATGACCAATTAAGATATGAAAATCTAATATACTTTTATTATGCCGGAAAAACTGTACTTTTACATTGGAACCCAGCTGCTACAGTAAGCTGTTTTGTAACCCAGTTTGCATAGTTGCTACTCTGTTCTGCTTTCACAGATAAAGACATCATGTGCTGAGGACGGGTCTTATTTAAATGTGTTTGAAGTGCATAACATAAGATAGGTCAGACTGAGGGCACTTACTGCCTCACCCCCCTCTGTGAATACATTTGCTTACAGATCTTTTTTTGCCTATCGCATCCTCTTTGGTTCATTAAGACTGAATCTAAAGCAATGTGTGTAGAATATAGAATTGTTATCCCAGTAGACCCTCAGAGCTGACATTGGAATATATGCCATGTACATATAGTAATGCAGTGAGAAAGCTGTATCAGGCCTTTAATACTTCATACTGCGAGATATAAAATCTCAAATGTTCTGTGACCTTTTTTCCAAAGCAATCAGGTTGGAAAGTTTTAAAGGTCTTATATAACTATGTTTTTGCCCTGTGCCGAGGTTACACTCCATACGAAAAACAGTCTAAAGGAAATAGATCTTATATTTATACCCTTCACTTGTCACACCGTGGCATTTGTTTCAACATTACAGTGAGACAAAGGGAATAATTGTCCCACTCAGGAGAAAATATCTGGCTTATAACTCAAAATAACCACAAAAAGATCACGGACACCAAACGATGTGAGACTCCACACTAGCAGTGTGTCTCTAGGGATAGCATTGTTGGCCCATGGTGGAAATATCAATAACTATTGGATGGAGACTGGCAATCCCCTGATGATTGAGTTAAACGTATCAAAAACAATTGTATGGTTTGCCATAAAATGTAGACAGATTTTCATGTCCTCACAGGATAGACAGTAACAGCTTTGTTGGCTTTATGACTTTTAGTCACATCGGAGCCAAACTTTAATTCGTATAAAACTTTCGTTAGGTACCAAATACCTTTAAAAATAAAGGCGTCAGTCTCATACTTTGTGTTTTGGGCAGGCAAGCTAACATGGTAAACTAACAAAGCACATTCTAAACATCAGCACACAGAATTAGCTTCATCATTTTGAGTAGGTTAGCATGCTGACAGATCCTTTATCCTGACTAAAAGTTTAATATGCAGTTTATCTTTAACCTGGAAGGTATTTAAAGAGCTTGTCAATATCTTAAAACTTTCTGCTAGAAATGGAAACCATTCAGCTACTTGTAGATGTGACATGATTATGCAGTTGTTAAACTCAGTCTTAAAACTTACTGCAAAATGTTCTTATGTGTTTCTAAAGCCCTTTTAATTGCATTGTAACATGATTTGGCTCTACAAACAAGCTCAAATCTGAGATGAGCTGCACCGTCATGAAGCAGAGGAGACATGACGCAGTCCGTTATTCAGTCATTCATTTAATGAGAAGATGAAGTTCTCAATCCATCTCCAGTGTATTGCAGCAAGAAATGTGCAGCAAAGACAATGTCTGGATCATTTACGAAACTTACAAAAAGCAAAATAGGATTTTAAGAAGAATTCATTCCTCTGTTTCTCTCAAAGCCCCCTCAGGATAGAGGAGACGAGACAAAATGATACAAAATTTAGTTTTTTAAAAGTTTTCTCAGATGGCACGACACTTCTTTCTTTCTTTCTTTCTTTCTTTCTTTCTTTCTTTCTTTCCGCCTCTGAAGTGAAATTCCATCAGCGTCAGCGGCGATTGTGTTTGTATTGCAGCAAATCTCACGACTTTACACTTAATTGTAGCCTTAATTAAATGTCATTTAACATGATAACCTAAATTACCACTGAGTTGAATTGATCATCTGTTTAATTGGAGCTGTCATATGTAAAGGAGAGGAGAGGTGGGGGATTCACGGGGGAGGCTGCAAGATAAAACTGTCACAGGCTCATTCATCTTCAAGTGCTGCTTGTACTGTGTGAGAGTCTTTGTTCAATGTACCCGAGAAGGTCAACATGGATTCATTCAAAGCAGTGTGTGTCCAAGTCACGCATCCACAGTCTCTACATATAAACACGTACTGAATTGCTAGAGTTTGCAACTAGCTAAGGTTTATTGATTTCTGTGTTCATTAATCAATACCAGTTCTTTGTTGCTGCGTGGAAATCCCATTTACTGATAACATCTACTCCCTTTACAGTACAAGGAGCTGCTGAAGAGTGTATTGATGCTTGTTGTGTAATTACTTCCAATGATACCCTCAATAAAGACTCTCTCCCGCTCATTCCGTGAACATTTGGGTTATTAATCACCCGCACAGACATATAGGCTATTGCCTTCCTCTAAATGCGTCCTTGCAACCGGACCACTCTCTCTTGGGTTCCTGTACTGGGAGAGACTCTCGCAGGCCGTTCTACCTTATTAAAGTCAAAAGGCTTTTGACGACGAGACTTTAATTGTTCACATTTGCTTTGAGCATATTTATATCCTTTCACACCCTATTTTAGGTAACTTTGAACATTTTTAGCCACTTTGAAAAGCAACTTCAAAAACACGGCACTCTAAGACTTCTTGTACTCTGGAGAAGTAATTCATGCTGTGAGTCTTGAGGTTATCGTCTATTTATTTTCAGTGCTTTAGTCAAACCTCACTGAGTTATTATTCACGTGTGCGAATGTCTGTGTTACTCATAGATGCAAATGTACACACTGGACTGTATTTGCTAAATTTGGCATGTGTTTGTGACACATACAATTAATTCATTTGCTCACGAATGCTTGCCCACAGTAGTGTAAATACATGCTATGTTCTTTCTGCCTTTCCCTCTGTCTCATGATGCATTTGTGTTGACAGCATGCTGACAGAGATGGTATGGGTTTTTGATGGATTCTCCCTCATGGTGGCACTATGCAAAAACTGTGTCCTAATTACAAATGTGGAGCGGGAAGTCCCCCAACGCTAGACGTAGCAGACTGCGGAAGGCATGTAAAAAATTCCAGTGTAACCTCAACCGTCATCCATCATCATCTATCATCCATCAGTCAATGCGAAACTACTCCTTCATTATGCCCAGATCCTTTGTGGTTTATTGGTAATTTCATTCAGATTGCATTCTGTCATTTCCTCAGGTCACAAGCCCAGAGAGCAGAGCTAATCCCAGCACATTTGTTACTGAAGGCCAGGAGGCCCTGTGTCCCCCTGGAGGCTGATGTGACACAATCACTCAGTTTAACTCATGATTAATTAGTTTTATCAACATTTCACTCCCATGTGAAAACATAGGATCTTGTTATAAAATAAAATTGAATAATGGAGGGAGAGAAAAACATAATCAGATGTGTCTTTTCATCAACACATTTGCAAAAATCATCTGCCTTCTCCTGAAAGCCATGAAGTTTAACACAGTAATGCAGTCGAGTGTGCCAGTGTAAAGGCTCTCCAGCCTGGGCAGTCCTGTGCTCAATTTGATGTTTTTGTAATATGAATCAAGGCTCTTCTCTCTTAAATTTAAATGGGGCACTATGTAGTTTTGGAGAAGAAATTCCAAGCACATAAACACACTAGCATGAGTCCACTTTCACAAATATTTACATAAAATTAGTGTCCAAGCCCTCATCTGGCCAAAGTCAGCCATCCTGGTACAGATCCTGGCCTACTGAGTGTAAATTCTCCAGTACATTACTTTATTAAATATTACTTTGTGCCAGAGTCCTGCACGAGTTCGGGTACCGGCACCCGATGGGTGACCCGCACAATTTGGATGAAACTGGTGACAAATAATTGTGCTGTGTTAGACACGGGTGCGGATTGGGTGGGACACCTGAAGAGCGCGGGTCAGATTTTGCGATTGCCATTTTCAAGGTCTCATGTGCAAAAAAAAAATAAAAATCATTATTAGTGACGCTGCATCAATTTATAGTGGGTCGGCTCAGGTGCAGAATGTAATTTGTGCTACTGTTGGAAAACAGGTTGGATGTGTTTTAAGTATGGTGGGTACGGGTGGGTGCGGGTTCGCAAAATAAGACCAGTGCAGGACTCTGCTTTGTGCTATAGTTCTACTTTACATTTCAAAATGACAATTCAAAATTACATACCAACACCAAGTAACATTTTGAGGCGATATTTTAGCTAAAAGCTTAAATATAGTAATTTCTTGTAGAATTTGATCACAAAACCAGGGTAATATTTTCAGGGATAATTTTTAAAGAATCATTTTTATCAGTGTACGGCCTTGTTCAGACCCGGTATCAGCATGCGTTCCTTGTGATCACAAGTAGAAAGCTTTAAGTACAGGTGCGAACGCCCCCAAGTTGCATTGAGGATGCATTCAAGATCTGATCACTCAGGCGAAGTAAGTAGGTGGCGTTAAGCAACATAGACGTCCCCACTGGAATCTGCCGGTCAACCTGTCAGCAGCAGATGTTTGTGAACACGCCGTCTGCTTCAACTTACCCTTGAATAATCACAACATCTTCAGACTCCCTTAACTAATAGCAGGTTTTTATTGTGATCAATAACAGGTCAGTTGCAGATGGTTTATTCAAAATAAACCACAGCAACAGGATAACTGAACAGCAGGATCAGGCAAACACAATAGGTGACTGGAGAAATAAAGACTGGACTTAATTACATGATTAAACTAATAAGGCGATGGGGTGCAAGTGGAGAGTGATGAGGATGGGGGTTATACTGTAAGTAGGGGTTGTAATGCCTCTGGCTTCTGGATGGCTTCAGGCTGAAATACACACTCACTTGTTGGACAGAGGCAAGACATTTTTTTCACACTGTAGTATGATGCAACCCAAAACAATTGGTATGCCACTGAAACATGACACATGTATGATTTTCGTTGAGACTGGTGTTTCTCGACTTGGTTGTAAAACATTGCATTACGTTTTTTTTTTGTTTTTTTTTATCTCCATGACAGGCACATCAGTATACACACACAAATACTTTGTCTGCCATAACAAGTCCCGCAGCAGCTTCTTGTTATTCTGACACGACCTGACCTTTCCATGTTGCTGTCCAAAAAACTGTAACAATGTCTGGCGAATGTGTGATACAGCCCTCGTGTGTGTGTGTGTATGTGTGTGTGTCTGACCCTTAGCTGACTGCTGTTTACTTTACACATTTCTCTCGGTGCCCTCTTGCTGTTTATTTCAGCATCCGGGAATCTCATGAAAAACTGAAGCAACTGGCAGCAGGACACAAAGTTATTTCTCTCCCGGGAGATTATTATTAATGCGGCAAACTTTTTCTGTGACGGAAATATGAATATTTACAGAGGCCGTTTGAACCTGCGGGTTCAAGTCGGCTGTTACCAAGAATAGAGTTATTTACAGTAAGGCCCCCGATCAGGCCGAGCGTCATTCCTTTCTTCTCTGAGCTGGGGGTTTGAAATATTTAGCATCTTTACAGTTACAGTATGAGAGAATAACTTTTATATTTAAGTTTTTGTTGGGAGCTTGTTATTTACTTACAGCCGAGTGGCCCCGGAGTGTGTGATTGATTTGCAGCCTCTAAATAATACATGCGGTGGTCCTACATATCTTTGTTTTTCAGACTATATTTGAACTTCTTTTGGCGAACATGAGAGTACTCAGAGGGAGGGAGTGGGAATGACGAAGAAAAAGTAAAAAGAAGAGAGAGAGACAGATGGGGAGGAAGTGGATCTACATACGAAGAGGAGCCAAACAGTTCCACTCTGCAACGCAAACGCTACCGAGGTGCCAAAATCAGCTCGAAAAAAGCAAACAACGGTCCAGGCAGAGCGGAATGAAGCTGGCATCGGCTCATCCTGCACACTGGGTTGGAGCTCCAGCGTGTTCAGGGGTCAGAGCTGGGATATGTTGCTTTTAAAGCCTTTCTTCATATTCTATTCATCGATCTCCCTGCAGACATGAAAACACAGCAGCATATTCAAGATGTTACCATGGAAACAAAACATACCCTACATGGACCAACAGCAAAATTGTACATTTGCCTCGGTACATTACGGTGTTTAATTAGTCTATTTGTCAAACAAAAGCAAACACATCGCGAGAGTGCTCGCTAATATTGTGCAGCTAAACTATTTGTTTTTCCCTCTGAGCTAGCTGAGGACATTGTATCGGATATTTGTGTGCTTACTGTGGTGAAAAGGGAGCTAATGTGAAAGTCAACATGCTCGGTGTCGTGTTGAGAAAGTTTCCAAACTGAGAATAAACCAAGCCACTTTCTGAAATGTAATCTATGGGGGTCATATATCAAATTTACTCCATTACAGGTCAGTAATTCTATCGCACATTATGTATCCAATTGTTTTTCTCATACTGCACATGCAAACATTGGCATATATTGCTCAAAGACGCCTCAACAGGATGCAAGCCTAGACTTCAAAGTAGTTTTTTTTCTTCAAGGTTATCTCTTTAGCTTCCGCACCATTCTCCCATCCATCTGGCTGCAGCAAACACTGAAGATTTCAGCACAAATACAGTTTGCTTTTCTTCAGATCCAGCTGTGCTGAATCCTGAACTAGTTTTGCAGAATATAATGTGAATATTTGGATTTCAAATATAATGACACGCACAAAAGCATCTATTTTACAGTGTAGGGCGTTATTTGACATGGATGGTGCTTATAGTGTACATGTAGACATTGCTACATTTAAATAAAACCTGACTATACAACACAATGTATGCAAATGCTGCAAAAAACACCACAAAAAGTAAATGAAACAACATTGACTGATAATGACAATTAAGAACTCAAGTGAAAAAAGTATGTATGTTAAAAAAAAACAAACAAACATGCATCTCAGTGTTTATAGATTTGATTTTGATAAAGCCATTATTTTGTTTTGGTATAGAATGCTTTGGAATTAAAGAAATAATACAATAAAAAGTTAATGTTTTTATTTCTGATGGTCATGAAAGACTGAATGTTATTGATATTGTGTCTTGAGTTTAATCAATTGACTTGCTCTTGGGGAACCCTATCCACGTACTTTAAAATAGACATTTATAGACAGACTATAAATGCGAAATGTATTGATAATACTCAAAGCTAAATAAATTCTTATTTTTTCACAAAAAATGAATACAATGGCGCCAGTCTGTCGGCTGCTGCTCCATCATTTTCAGAGCTTTTTTGTAAAATGTAGTAAAAAGGTTTACTTTCTTGCGAAGAGTTAATGAGAAGATTAAAGCCAGTTTTTTTTGTTGTTGTTTTTTGGCCCTTTGGAGGCAGTGAAACCAAGTTATGAACACAACATTCAGATAATAATTCTCAGTGAGTTCATCATTAGAATGATCACATTGTTTTACTGTTCATACATTCTTGTCACAATAGTGATTACATCCTCTTTAGGTATAGAACTGAAGCCAGGAGTTGGTTATGCTTGTGAATGTAAGTGAAGGGGGAAGATGTAGCTGACATAAAAAAATGACTATAAACACTGACAAGCACAATGAACCTTCATCTGCACACATCCAGAATTGTAAGAACAAAAAATTTGCAGAGCATTTGTGCGGCATTGCTTTAAGTCGTCTGACAACCTTTCAGTGAAAACAAGGATCCAATAAGGTATGCCAAGCTATGCTAATCGCCCCCTGGCTCTGCACTTAATGCACAGACATCTTCAAAGATCTTCTGATCTAACTCTTCGAAAGAGAGGAGAGAAATGTTGAAGAATATCTTCAAGGGAACTCGAAGAAGTTCCCATGAAAAATGTGAAGGAGTTGGTCTTGACGTCTTAAAACGTACAACTCTTGAGCCTGAGCTGACATTCATGTTCGACCGCTTTTCAATGCATTCTTAACCAGTGGGAACGCCAGAGAAGAAGAGCCCGGAAAAGACCGTAATCCCCAGGTGGAATTGCATCAACTGCGATGCATTCGCCCCGGCATGCTCTCACTGACAAAATCTAACCTGAGGGGGACAACAAGTCACTGCTCCTCACACTACTTGTGAGTACCTGTTTTTTTTGCAAGCCATCTGTAACAGAGCAGCTTTCGGCAGACCAAATGTTTCTATAATCACTTGGAGCAGAGAGAAACAAACAAAACGTACAAGTGCTTACAGTGGGATTGTCTCCAGATGAGTCACTGAAAACATTTAATACAATCACAAATCCATTGTAGGTGTTATGCTTGTTCTCATCTCATCTTTTTATAGTGTTTTGTTTACCTCCGTCTCGGAGAGGTCATGTCTTGTGGGTTTGTCAAACTACAGTAGCGTGTTGTCATGTCTTGATGGATTTTTAGATTTGTGTCAATTTTGATTTGAGGACAAAAACATCCAGTCGATCAAATGAAAAAGCGGAAAGACTGACAGGTGATGTAACCTCTTGGCTATTTTGACAGGAAATAAATTAATTATACAAAAAAGATGATGCTTTTGAAAGACAAAAGAAAGTTATTCTTTTCTCCGTGTAGATGTGTCTATTAGTAGCAAATTCTTACTTGACTCATGCTAGTCTAAAAAAAAAGAAAGAAACATTCCTGGCTTCTCTTTCTGCTCGATAAGCAATGGCAAGCTTTTCCTGGGTACGTGTGGGCTTATATGTGTGAGCTGAACCAGAGAACAACAGAGAGAAAGACAAAGACAGAAGAGCGTGGTTGAATGAACCAAGGATCAAATGGGGGAATTATTTACAGAGACGAGTGAGACATAAAGATTGTGACACGAAGGGAGAAAGCAGGAAAATGTGTTTTGGGAACCAATTAAACTTGGCGTGCTTCTACCTGCACCACAACTCGTGAATTGGTAGTGTCTTTTACAAAAAAATGGTCCCCCCCACTTATTATACTGTTTAAAACGACTTTCTTTAAAAAGAATTTGCAAGTAAAACACTTGCGCACACTTTTAATGACCCGAGAATCCCTTCCAGCTATGCAAAGTAAATGACGTTATTCTGCCGGAGAGTGACATGATTTTTTAGCTTCATAATTACTTTTCCTGGCTAATGACACACCATTGCAACATGCGTGTTTTGATTTATTCATCACCCTGGCAAGGCGGCTGTTGTGACACATCATTCTGCCTTGTGCAGAGGGGGTTATTCCGGTTATCACGGCTCCAATGTCAGGAGGTACTAGACGCAAAAAAACAAACAACAACAATCTAATATGAATAGACCAGAAAAATGAAAGGATGGAAACCTCAGGTGGAATGACAAGGCAGTCTTGCTCAAACTGACATCTGTTCCCGTGAAAGGAAAGCAAGGACGCCACTAACAGTTTACCCCAGATACCGCAGTCCCCTCTGGCAGCAGCATCTGTCTAATGAGGGTGCACAGTCGCTCCTGTGAAGCCAGACATAACGTGGCTTTGATATCATGAGGTTTCCAAGTCATTCTCAGAAGGCGCTGCGTAATGAGGATGAAAAAACCTCAAATGCTAAAATGGATGCAACGTTTAACGGAGGCGATGTCTAAAGATCTAATTCCGCCAATCTGTACCCAGATGCTTCATCTCTTTTTGGATTTGTAAAAAGAGTGGTGGCCCGGAGAACATCTTGACTGCACGCCACTAGTCGATATTTCTGTGTCTGGTTTCCATGGCACGAGCCAAACAATGTGCACGTAGCGAATTGGACATAATTAAAGTTTAATGTTGTGGTTTCTCTGGCTGTCAGTCAGAGGCTTCAGCCTATCAATAACTCTGGCGGGTGTGACTAACAGCTAAATGATCTTGCTGGATTAAAGATCATCAATATGGCAGCCATCTTTGGATGACTGGGGGGCAGTTTTAAAGAACGGTTAGGGTTAGGGTTAGGGTTAGACTTTAAAATCTTGGTTCTGAGCAGAATTAAACTAATCATTAAAATAATGTACATAAATAGCTGCTATTTGTAGCTCCAAATAGCCTACAGCCATGAAGAGAAAACAACTGACTCCTTCACACGTACGTGTAAGCTGAAATATCTTCTTTTTTTTTTTTACTTCTCTTTATGTTTATTTTACATTTCTCTATAGCACAACACTCTTTGTGTTTGTTTTGCCGCTCTTTATGTTAGTTTTGCATTTCTTTGTGGTAATTTCGCATCTCTTTGTAGTTGTTTAGTGTCCCTTTTTGTTTTACTTCTCTTAAGGTTAATTTTGCATCCATTTTGTTTGTTTTGCCTCCCTTTCTCTTTGTTTGGCCTCTTTGTGTTTGTTTTTCTTTCTTTGTTGCTATTTTGCGTCTTTTTGCAGTTGTTTTGTATCTCTTTATGGCTGTTTTGCATCTCTTTGTGGTTCTTTTGTGTCTCTTTGTAGTTGTTTTGCTTCTCTTTGTGGTTGCTTTGCGTCTCTTTATGGTAATCTACTGTCCCTTTGATTGAGACCTAACCAAATAACAGACATGTTACATACAAAAAAGTGCTGACTCACATTTGTCACTCATTACATAATTACCACAAATAAACCTTGAATCCCCAACAACAGGTTGCAGTTTGTATCACCATTGTCTTTGAAGAATTATTTATTTATTTAGCATAAACCAAGAATTCATGACAACAACACCAACAACAAGAATACAACAACAATAAGAAAGGCAAAATGCAACAATTATAAAAACAGCAATTATTGTTGGTTTGACACTTTTGCACAGAATTCCACGTGCATTAAATAAAACTAAAGCAATAACAGTTGTGTGATACAAAACTACACATATTCACTATACACACATGTATAGGAAAGCTACAGATATAGAAATAAATCTGTATTTGGATTTGGCTACAAGTTCTCATTACCATCACACCTTTTGTCCTGTCTTGCAATAAGAATCCTTTTCTGGAAATCATCTTCAGATTTAAGCAGACATCTAACTTTCACTGTGTCCAGGAAAGACAAATGATCACGTGGCTGGTGATTATAGACCATCCCCCCTCAATGAAGAGAAGATTTCCTGTATTGGGTTGTCGAATGAACGGTAAGGTTGAAGGAGACAACCCAAACACCAGAATAAATGTAAAACTACAGAAAAATTTTAACTTTCTCTGCTTGCTGTAGTTGCTTTTGTAAGGTTTAGGCACAAAACACTTGGTCAGGGTCAGGGAATCATCATGGTTTGGCTTTAAATACCTGTTTTTGCACCAGAAACACTACTGAAGATGTCCAAAATTTTCCTGAAAAATATCCTGCCGTGTCAGGTTTACGAACTGTGATTTCTGGCTGACAAACGTTCTCACCTGTAAGTAAACCGCCATCCCCTCCACCTCCTGACACCCCGCTCAGTATGATATGTTGCCTGTGATACGCAGAAATGTGAACGTATAAGTGGTTCGCACAAAGGTTGACGCCTAACATTGAATCCTGTTGAATGGGCTGGGGGAAAAGTGGCAATTGAATGCAATTTGTGTGAAAGCAACGAAAAGTGATCCACGGTTTAATCAACATTGACTTCTGTTGTGCTGAGCCTACAAAGAAATCGGTATGCAAGATCGCAGTTTTGCAATACTGGAGCAGTCACTTCATACATTTTAATAGCAGTCTACTGAGTCGGCCCTCGCTTTCAATTTCTCATCTCAGTACGACTTTCTTTCTGTTAAAAAAACAAATCAAAGCTTTCTCAGATCATCAGGCATGCAAGTGAAATAACAATCACCACACAGGCCTCACTGCCTGTCCTCCACTAAATATCGGAATGAAAGAACCCGAGAGGGAAAATTACTCTTTGGCTAAACGTTGTTTTAACAGGCAACAAGCCAGAAAGTTAGGAACATCAGAACAAACGCCTGAGGATAATCACCACCTAATTTAACTGTAGGGAACTAAAAAAGCAGGCGAGAAAAAAAAGAAAAAAAAAAGACTTTAACAAGCATACTGTGTGTCGTTAAATAGCACAAATTTAAATATGTGCTCTGTCCTCTCATCGAAAAAACTATCTATTCACCAATCCCACTGTCAGCAAACAGATACATTTTTTGTCCGCCTATGCCGTATTTCTTCACACCATGCAGAAATGATTACCACCTGCCATGTCGTGCTGTCCTTGTCATATGTTACAGGCTTAATATCTCCTGCCTATCCTTGACGTTCCAACAGGGAACCCTCCCCTTGTAATTTCTTATGCATGAGAGCAAAGGGACGGGGTGAGCAGATGAGGCCTTTACCTCGAAGGCCATCCGGCTCTCAACCTCTCCCTTCAACGACAGGCTCCTCTCATGATGAATCTCCCCCTCATATCTTTCCTTGTGACATTTGAATCCTGTTGGGGTATTTCACCACGTCCACCTGAGCCCTCATTCATCTCCCGCTGCTGCTTTCCCAGAACCGCTTCACTCAGGGTTATACGGCAATGTGCATGTTTTATGTATGGTTTAAGTGGGCTGTGTTCTACAAGTTCCATCACTGAGATCGGGTGAAAGGGGCACCCTGACACCGAAGCTTTCATGCACCTGTCCGGTGATCTGTTGAACTCTCAAGGGGTCAAGCATGAGATACATTATTTACATGTGATGAGTTACACGCTTCTGTATATGTAGATTCTAAAAAAAATATTCACATTTTCCCAACCATGGCAGTGAAGCGAGTCTTTGGCAGCGCATCTCTATCTTGTCCAACCATTAAACATTTGACCACAGTGACAGTAGAGCTCACTGGCATACCAGCATGGCCATGCATTATGCAACATTTCCACAACTACAATCTTCACGTTTAAACAATTCATCTATTCAAAAAAAACGAGTTTTCAATTAGTTGCAGGGTGACCTTCCCCTCCCTGCTCGGTTGATGGATTTGGATGCAAAGCCCCAGAAATCGCTCTTTCACAATTTATTGCACAGGATTGTGGGCTTTTTGCAGAGTGAGCTCCACGTCGTCAACCACCAGATCCGCTGCCCTTGACCTGGAGGGGTGAAGATCTATATATCCATAGTGAAACAATTTCTATAACATTAGAGCATCATAATTCCTAAAATGACATTAGGTTGCTGGCTAAAGATATATCTTGACCCTTTATTTGGAATCATTCAGAACCATGGACAGCGAATGCTTCTCTGCTCCAGTCTGAGGTGCTGAACTGTAGACTATACATGACTAGTCTAATAGATATGAATTTTTGGTCACACCTGTGCACTAATCATATTGTTTAGTCAGCATCTTGATATGCCACACTTTTCATGGGGATGGATTATTCGGGCAAAGGAGAAGTTATCACTTACAAGGATTTTAACAGATTTGTACTTAAATCTGAGAGAAATTATGATTTTTCTGTGCATAAATAAGGCTTTATTCAATATTAAGTAACCATTTCACCATAAAATCACTCTGATGCTACAGCGTCTTGTAATAAGGTGAATGGTATCTCTGTCTCAGCCACTCCCCACCATCACTTGTTTCTACAGTAACTTCAGCAAGAGGATAGGATCACAGTGTTACATACATGTTAACCTCAGCATACAAGTTCTCAACACATAACATTGTTAAGATGTAATAAGTTTTGTTTGTAGTTAACAACTACATTACATCTGACCAGTTGTTACAGACCTGTGATTTGTATTTAAAACAGTGGAGTTGTGGAGGGTTGCCAAATTGCTCAAATTTCCAATTTCTACACAATTTTACTTTAAAACTTGTATTTCAACTTGTGAATAATGGGAGCAAAAACAGTGTTGTTGGACAAGTGTAAAAAAGTGATATCATGGAGTAAAAAGTGACATAAAATGTTTGGGTAGTAAATAAAACAGTCTTTAAAAAAGTCTGAGAGTGTCACACAGCGGTGAAGTTGTCTCGTCTTAGGTATTTTGTCTCGTGTACTTCCTGTTTTATTTTGAAAATTCTAACTACCCTCTCGTTTCAGGTCACTTGCCCTTCCTCATGTGTCCCTGGTCTGACGTCACTCTGATCCCTGATTGTTTCCACCTGTTCCCCATTACCCTTCTGTGTATTTAAGTCTGCGTCTCCCCTTGTCTTGTGCCTAAGTGTTTCGTTCTGCTGTGCACCCAAGCCCTTCGTCCTTGCCACAGTCTAAGTATTTGAATTCATGTTGTTTTTTTTTCTGTTTATTCATAGCCTCAAGAAGAGTGAATTTTGTTTGTTAACTTTTTCAAGCGTAGTTTAGTCTCGCAGTTTTTGTAGCCTTTTGTTTCCTCTGGTAAGAGTGAATTTGATTTGTTTAAATTGTATAGCTTAGTATGCTAGAGTAGTTTTGTTTCATAGCCTTGTGCCATCCTCATTTTTGAGTGATTTTCTGTTGTACTTTTTTTACCTAGTATTTATCAGTGTAGTTTATTGCAGTCTTTTATTTTGCCTCGTAGAGAGTGATTTTGTTTTCTCCAGTCTTGGAGTTCCCGCCGTTGGTGTGGTTTTCTTTTGTGTGGTTTGTTCCTTCCTTAGATAGAAAATTATCAGGTTATCTTGTTTCACAGCCTATTTCTTTGTCACCCCTTTTTGACGCTGGGATTTCCAGAATAAAAACCTGTGAATCTATACTTGCTCTGCATCTGAGTCCTCTTTCTAGCCCAGGTCTGACAGAGAGTGTAGTTCATGAGAGAAACAATAAATAAATACATGAATAATAACACAAATGATGATTTCTTATATGTATTTGTTTATTCAGTACTGAACATTTGGAGCTACATGCAACTGTAATCCCTTTCAGGGGCAGGGCGGCCCTCCCACTCTTACTCCCCAGAGGGCGATTGGTCTTGTGTCTTATTATAGCCTCAGCACCATGGATGAATTATTGAATGGACCAACGGGGCACAGGCTTGTGGACCCCTGTAACTAAACCTGTGTTTTTGTTTTTATTGCTGATACTCTAAGAAATGAAATCTCGTCTGACACTAGGATCTGGCTTTTGGGAGACATACAAGGTTTTGATATGAGCTTTGATGAAAATAGTTATTACGTGTTTGCACAGCTGGGAAGAAGACATGTACTGTATTCTACAAAAGGCAATGGTTAGATGTCATTGGGTATTTGTTTATTGAAAAATGGCTGTTTTGCTTCAGTGAAAACAAAAAGAATGTTTTTATTGCCTGTTGTGAAGTGATTGAAATGTGTCACTTGTGTGGCTCACGCAGGTACACACAGAATAAAAAACATATGTGAAGCAGGAATATGTACTTAGTGTAAATAACTGCATATGCATTTATACATAGAGTCATGAAGAGTGCCAGTGTTTGAGTACTGACTCCTGTAAAGCTTGTTTATCAAGGGTAATTTCTGAATATATTTGTCTGGGCCAGAAGGATTTTATAACAATGACCCGATGGGAGTAGCTTGAATGAGTAGTGGAGGGTTCTGGGTAATGAGGTAGCTTTACCTCTCACTGCCTGGGTGCAGAGAGCAGAGGGGTAAAATCGTTTTTAGTTATTCACAAGACAAACAGACAAAAAAACAAAACTGCAATATCTACAAGAAAATGACATTATTTTGTTGGGATTTGTCTTGTGACCCTATGAGGGGCCACAACCTCCAGGTTGGAAGCCACTTTCTTGAGAGATAGTTGGCTAATACTTGTAATTGATAAAGGTGCACATTCAAATGCAATGTTAACTAATAATTTCCCATTATTATAATGTTATATCTTCATATACTCAATTTAATCATGGCGACCAAAATAGATTTTCTTATCTTTTACAAAAGTTTCATTCTTTCTCTGGTGCTTGTGGAAAAGTACTTGATACATTCTGACGCCTTTTTTTTTTTTTTTTTTTTCATTTATGAGAACTCAAACTAGAGACAAATAATCCTGGCTGACTGACAGGTTGGCGTGTAACAAAAGTTCTGGGACAAATTCCAGCTGAAGATGTCACATTTACACAGTGTGAGCTGCCAGGTCACACCAATATGACCTTTGGAGTTTTGAACACCCGCTGGCAAACTGTGAGTGTACATTAGGAAGAAATGTACGTGTGAATGAGGTTGCTAAAATGTCATTTCTACTGATTAAATTCATATTTTATTTCAAAAAACACAAGATAGGCACATTAGATGTTTTTTTCTGGTTTTCAATCACTGAACTTAACCATTGAATGCCCTCAGAGAGGGTCAGCCTCTGTGAATACAGAATATACATCTCTATATAGTATATTGTGTATAAAGCGCCATTGTGCTAATGTGCTTTAAAGATCCCCATAGGGCAATCCTGCTTTATCTTCCCCACTCTACCCTGGGGTCAGAGGTCAGGGTCAGCAGGGGAGCAGCCTCCCTGGAGGTTGAGGCTAATACAACCATGTGCAGAAGGCAATCACTGCGTAAGCAAGCATCAGCTGAATGGCCAACAGAAGGGCTTTAACCCTCTCCTGCTTGAGTGGTACTCCCTCCATAACCACTCCACCACTCTCCTGCCCTACCATGCAGCGACTGAGCTCCAACAGTTATGGCGCACATGTGAGCTAAGATCGGATCAGCTGCTGCCTGACTGACCGCCCCTCACTCCCCTTGGGGCGTTTTTTGGACGGGAAGTGTTCCTGGTACACCCACGCAGAGGCAACGAGGTAAGGCCTTCATACATCAGGGGCGAACACCTTGGCACAAGGTCCTCCATCCTGACTCGGAGCGCATGAGTTTCCTTGCCTGAATTTTCAGAGCAACCGATTTTTCTCTCCGTGAATTAGAAAGTATAATAGCTGTAAGTGCTGCCGCGAAGCGTTAAACGTGCACTGACAGGATTATTGTCACTTGATTTCTTCAAAGCTTCAAAATACAGATGGAATGATAACGCGGTGCATGTGTTGTGCGTCATTGTTCCACTGTGATCTCTTTGATTTGAAAGATGTGAGACAAATATTCACTAAATGCCTCCTGAGACAAACATCTCATGTGAATGAAAAAAGGCAAAAACCCCTCTATGGTTTTACTTGTGCTACCAATTCTCATGTGTTCCTCCTCATACTGTAATGTAAGGGTAACGCAAAGCAGCCATCATCATGACAGATATTTTTGGGCAATCATCTCGGGCAGCTTTGGAGACTCCAAATCAGCTGCGAGTCCATGGCGTGCGTCATTGCGCAGCGGCGCGTCCAGCCCATAGTGGTTAATGGGAATCCGCTGACAGAGCACTACCAGTTGTTGTGCGGGCGTATGTATGCATGCACGGATCAGCAGGTGCTCTCTTTAAGTGGATGGAAGTCACGCTTGCAGCCGCGCCGATCTGATCTGAGTGGGGGGAACTCTAACGTTACGGACTCTTATTTCCAGGATGCGCTGACATAAAGGACATGCTCGCGGCGATCGGCTCTTACAGGTAAAAGTTCGGGTTTTTTACTTCACTACCCTGGGTGTTTATTTGTTGAAATGGTGGTAGCACCTGTTTGTGTTTGCTGAGCATCTTTTTTTTTTTTTGGAGACGCTTGTTGTATTTTCGTGCGTCTTTTCTCCCCAGCGCGCCTCAGATTGAAAGCGCGTCGCCTGATGCACACTGGATGCAAAAGTCCGCCGATGATTTCAACTCTGAAGCGTGGTGTGATCTTATTCTGAGCCTGAAATCGTCCAAAAATTTGTAAAAATTCTCATGCATAGTCAAAATGTGCAGGCTTAGATTGCGCGCGCGCGCGCGCGCGTATGTGTGCATGCTTGCGCGTGTGCGGGTCTCACTCCTCAACTGAGCTTCTTTAATGATTTCTGCCAGTGCAAGATGCACCGGTGCGTTCGATGCTCTTCGCTGATGTGGGTGAGGGTTAGGAGGTTAACAAGTTTCTGCTTGACCATGCAAGCCACATCTTCCCCCAGGGCCGATTTCTTTCTTTTTTTGTATAGATTGTGCTCAGTTTATAACAGGAGGAATATTCAAGGATAACATTCATTGTCAACCTTTAATTGGGCAGGTGGGTGATCTTCAGGATGACAGTTATTAAAGTGACATGAAGGTAAAGGTTGGGGATTCATCTAATAGAGACCATGAGGGTGATGTCTGATGGAAGTGGGTGTTACTGGGAGATTTGAACAACCACATCTTGGAGACATGATCACTGGCTAACACATATCTCTACCCAGCAGCTCTGCATCAGATAAAAACAGTTAAGCTGTCAAGTCAACAGATAAACACTCGCAGCTATGCCGTGATTCCACCGTGATAAAAACTAATTAAAATCACGCTAATGCCCCATGAAGCCTTAAGATGAGTTTCTTCCTTATGTTTCTCAAACTATATTTACCACGATGGTAATGCCCCCTAATTAGCAGAATAAGCACAGATTGTGAGGAGCACTTAATTCGTGCAGATTTTTCTTTTCTGTTTTTTTTTTTGTTTTTTGTTGTTGTGTTCACTGGTTGGGTCGAAGTTGCCAGCTGCCTCGCAGATTGAGCCCTGGCAGTGCAGGCCGGCAGTCACAAGAAGGCACAGGAAGGGAGAGGAATGAGATTTGCATAAATAGAGTTGGTGGAGAGATAATGGAAAGGATCCCTGTTATCATCAAATCCCCAGAGCTGGGAGTGTGTTTTCTGCCCCACTCGCAGACGGACAACATTAAGGAATTAAAAAACCTGCAGTCTGAAAATACAGATTGCAGTGTTGCAGTGGTTTTGCTTTTATTGGACATGTGAGAGTTTTGTCTTGTGGTGTCTTCATCTTTCTCCCTGTATTGATTTTGTTCCCCTCTCTATTTGATTCTTTTTACCTGTGTATTGACTCCTTTCTGTGGCCTCTCAAGCTAAATGGGAGCACTGCCCGGTATCATTGAAAAGCGGGCAGCTGGTGATTCATTATGTCAGGTGCAGACCTTCTGACTCCACTTCAAAGAAGCATTTAATACTCCTTGTGTCTGGAGTGCAGGTGCATCACGGCAGTGGTTGTGTCACTCTCTGGTCATTGTCTTCTGGGACCAAGCCTTGACTCACAGTGTCATGTGTCATCGGTAATATAATCTGATGGCATTAATCCTCCTGGTGTTGTCCATTCTCAACCTGTCAGTGTCCAGATGTGTCTTCACATCAGCCATGCACCCTCGGGCTTTTTTCTTTTCAAGGATTACATGTGATTACTTGTGAAGTGTGACCAAAGCCCGGAGGTTTGGTCGAGATGGGCCAGAAGCTCTCAAGAAGGTACATACATATGTATGTTTCAATGGAGTGAGAAGGATTCCAGTGCGTTTTCATCATTTTTTCTTGGGGTAACAGTTTGATATTTTGGTAATGAAGCTCACCACTGTTCTTGCTGTATATTGGATTAGGGGGATGGATACCACTCATATGTCATCATGTTAAATATGAAGCAACAGTGTGTCTGATATTGCTGTGTTGGTGTTCCAGGAGCATCATTAAAACTAACCAGTCATGTTATTCTGATGCCAAACCCTTGCAATCCATGTTGCTTTTGTTCCTGGAACAATATAATGAATGCTGCTCCAGGATCATAATTTTGCCTCATGAAACAGCATCAAAATCTGAACCTGGAGCAAGCTGTCATAGTTGAGTAGGTTAGACTGTATCATATCCTGTCTGCAACATGTTATTATTGTAACTCAACATTCACTCATTATTTTGTGTGTCTTTACAGTTCACTGTTTGGTCAGTTCACTGTTTGGTCAGGTTTAGGTAACTTTAAGGAAAGCACAGGTTTGGTTAAAATACACCGTTTCACACCGTTTAACACATGTTTGAAAAGATAATTTCACTCATGTGCAGATTTTTTTCCAGACCTCTGAGTTGCTAAGCTGATTAAAACACGATTAGTCAATTTCGGCGGACCTGACAGACAATCCCAAAGCGGCAGTATTACTATCTTACTAACAGGAGCTTTAACAACACCAGCACTGCGATATCAGATTATGCATGAAGCCACAGCCGGGAGCTGGTTAGCTGAGCTTAGAACAAAGACTGGAAACAGGGGGAAACTGGCATCACCAAAGGATTACTTGTTCCATCAAACATCATCAAAGGTTTCCAGGCTGCCAATGGAGATTCCATGATGTTACTGCACATGCTCAGGAAAAGAGTCTCGCACAAAGCCGTCTGTAAACTTCAAAGTGTCATTTCTACATTTCAGTTTTGTGCGGATTAAACAAACAAGATTTAGAGTTTGGAGAGGAGCTTGGCTGGTTATGATAAGTCTCTATATTCTGGCCTTGAAATGCACATGTTAACTTACATAGAAACATGGGATTCTCCTTGCAAATGTAACGACTGTAGGGATTCATTTTATTCAAGATTGAATAACAAAATTATAGTTAGACATATAGTCAGTGTATGCCACTCACAAAAGAGAATGGAAATACATAATTGATTGAATAAATGATCAGTCATGAGAAAAAGATCTGTTGAGTCTTTTAGCCTGAGGAAAGAAGCTGCTCTGTGGTCTGGTGATACGGCAGCAGATACTTCTGTATCGCTTGTCAGATGGCAGCCGGGTGAACACACTACTACAGTATGGCTGAGGTGGGTGTGGGCTCTGGGTAGGCACCTCACTTTACTGATATGACTGTAGATTTGTTACCAGAGATGTTCTGGGTGGTTTCCTGATGTTTCCGGTCAGAATACTGTCGAACACTCCTCTGTAAATGTTAACAAGAACCTGGCAAGTCAGCGCTCTTGACCTGGCTTAGGAAATACAGTCATTTTGAAGCATCTTTACCAGGGTGGTTATGATGCAATGACCATGACAGGTTCTTTGTAATGTGCATTCCCAGGAAACCAAAACCAGCTTTACCTGCTCCACCTCAACTCTGTTGATGTTGACAGGAGATTGCATATTTCAGCCTTCCTTCTATGAAAACATTGTTTGTCTGTGAATTTGGCATGGTGGACAGCTCTAAATACTCTAATACTCATGAGCCATGGTCGCTGCTGCTACAAATAAACAGGCCAGAAATACAGTGGAGGCACGAATCAGAGCATTAACAAATTCAGAGTTGTTTGTCTCATTTTGGAACAAATACTAGGCTTTGACTTCATCCAAAGTTCCAAAAGGGAACGGACCTCAGCCTCAAATTGTTACAGTTGTCTTTGGTTGTGTAATCTTTAGCTCCAGTTTATTGCTGGCAGCGCACACAACAGAATTTTAAAGTTGGTCATTGAATTTTTGGACATACGCAGGCGTTTTTTCTTTGCCTTTTTAGAAAGAATTTGGATATTTTCTATTGTAGCAGATAATCTTTTGTCCTGATGATTTAACCAGGGGAGTTTTACTGCCTCTCCAAGCTTTGAAAAAGTGCTTCAACTGTGAGTCATGCAACACTCACAATGGGAGAAAATGAATGGGACTTTCAATTTTTTAGAGCTAAGGGCGCTTGAAATAGCTACTCTGAATTCACAACTCTATAGGGTGTAAATTTGTGAGCTTTTTACTTGTGGGTAGGTAGAATTTCTTACCTTGGCACAGAGCCAAGCCATCCGTTTCCCCTTTTGCAGTCTTTGTACTAAGACTACTTGATGCTTCCTTTGACTGCAACCCTTACTTTACCCCTTACTCATCATTATAACTTCCATTTTTATACTTTTCCCATCTCCTCATCACCATCCTCACCATCATCATCAGTGCTGTAATTGCAAGACAGCAGATTTCCTCCCCATACAGTATGTTAGAGCAACACTCATCCCAATAATAATGCCGACTGACAGACACTATAGGCTTGTCTAGGATGATGAGAGGAAGCAGTCACTTAGGGCCTCGGCTGAAGCGTCTATTCCCGCTGATGAAAAAGGGGAGGAGAGACCTCTGCCTAGATGGAGTCCGTAGGGTCTCGACTGTTTCTGAGAGACACTGCCTTGGTGTGTTTGAAAGGGAGGAAGAGACACGGCAGAGGGTCTCTGATGGGAGGTAGGCCGAGGAGTACATCAAGTCAGGTCACTTTTAGTTAATAAGAAATAATGGTTAGACAGTGGCAAGAATGTTAAGACTCTAGATTGACACCATCCCTAAGATCCTTTGATAACAGTAATTCTGTAATTCTTTGAGAGTTATTTTTGCTCCAATTAACTTGTGGAGTCTTTAAAGCAACCTAAAAAGCGTGAAGAGGACTGAAGTTTAAATTGAGGAAGACTGCCTTCATAGTGTGTGTGAACAAAGGCTGAAAAGTCTGACTCATTCACATGCCTTATATATTTCTTAGATTATTGGCAGATCAGATCCAAGGCTTTATCAAGTCTTTTTCTTGTTGGGACACTCTTTCACCATAGTTTTTCTCGCTGACACGACAGGTCTGTCATTTGGTAGGGGTTTCACGACGTGTCATAAAGTCCGGTGAAAAACCGTGGCATAAAATCAAACTAGAGGAGCTGAAGCTGTTGGGGCAGAGATGGTCTGATGTTGTTAGGGGTCATTGATTAAATCACTGATGCTGGGAGACAAGACGAGTTAATAATGTGCTCAAAATATATCCAAAGCAATCTCTGGTCAGAGCTGGGCCCTAAGGACTAAACAGACCACAAACTGGGGAAGCTTGTATCTTAAAATGAGGAGTTAAAATGGTGTTAACTTGTTAAAAAGCTAAATTGGGGTGCCCTTTGAGTATTGGAACATCCATGAAAGACCACTTAAAACCAACTGCTTCAGAGTTTTTAAATTGAGAGATAAGGTTTATCAAGTGATGGTCCATTGATTGAACGTAATTATAAATAAAATGGTTTCTTTTTAAATTTGATATCGCTAACATTCATTCCGACATGACAGACTACTGATCTTTAGTCTGACTGCAATCTCTCTGTACATAAAAACTGCAGTGAGATAAACAGATTAAAATTTTGGAAAAAGAGACCATCGCTATCAGATTAGTGCTCAGTGTTGGAGGATACCCTCAGATGAGGTATCAAAATCAATATTGGAAGAGAAAAGGGAGGATTTGCTCTTCCCTTGCCATTTGTGAAACCCTAAACTGATGTCTGTGACAGAGAAGAGCAATAAAAGCATGTAGCCAGGAACTTGGCCCAGCATTTTTTCCTCATTAGAGTCTGTAGTACTTGATATTTATCTTCTGCCATTTTATTGGATGCCTGAGTTCTGAGTGAGAAAATATGCACTATATAGTTTCCATGTAAAGAAGAGAGGGTCCGCTCAGTAATGTATCTTTAAATGAGATTAGTTGATTATCTGTCTGGCAGTACATTGAACTGCTTTCCTCAATATGGTGACCCTCTCTTCTTTATATGGACACAGGCATCTAGGATAAAGCAGCAGTACGGTATAAATAACATTGTGTCTATATCATGCTCAGCACCTTCACAAGACAATGGCTAGGCCACCTGAAAGTGTCGTAGCTAATTACGAATACATTATTCAATAAATTACACCTGGGTCTCCCTACAACATGTTAAAACATCTGCTGTGAAAAAGGCCTGTAAGGGCCATGCAGGATTACACCTAAACTCACTTAAGAATAAACTACTTTATTATGTAGTAATAGTAAATGATGTAGCAAGGTAGACATTTTGGACAGGGTTTTGTTGTTGGCCTGATTAGCTAGCTAACTAGCTGGTAAGCCTATTTAACTTTGAAAAGACATGTCAGCTAAAAGATGTAGTTTCACTGTTATATGTGGCATGCTGAAATGTCATTACTAGCTGTTAAAAAACACATTTTAACCAGATCATTAGTTTATTTTTTTCCATTGTAGTGACTTCTTGTGCCCGCTGGTTACATTCAAGGGACAGTTCACCCCCAATGAAAAAATACATATTTCTTCTCTATCCTAATACAGGTTAAATACAGCAGCCTGCACTGCATGAAAAGTGGGATTTTCGGCCCCGTAAACGCCCGAAAATCTCCCTAATTTTCGGCAGTTAACGACAATTTACAGGCTGTGAACGTGGCGTTTGTCTGTGACCAGCTGGTCAGTGGCCCCGACACCAAGTTTGACACCATGAGGGTCACTTCTACATCTTCACTATACATTTGAGAAACTCAGCAGCAATGACTTTTTTACTGAAGAAAATCCACAAACCTTGGATAGAAAAGATATGTATTTTTGATTTTAGAGGTAACTGTCCCTTTAATGACACCTGTCAAGAACTTATCCATGCAGAAAAAGCTTTTTTGGTGTCTCTTTCTCAGCTTTGGTGAAACACAAGACAATAAAAATAACTGCCATCGTAAAGTAAGTCACAGCTGTGACAGACTGAAATAAGAATACTGGGAGTTGGTAGTGAATTTGGGTATGGACTAGCAGCTTGGAGGCCAGAAAGGTTGACATACTATTGATGTGACTCACCCGGAGTGCCTCGAATAAGTACCTTGAAGAGCAAGAAAGGAGAGAAAAGCCAGCGAATTAGATGAAGTGACTCAGTTCTGCCTGACATATCTTTTTATATTTCCTGCTGCCCTTTTCAAGTCGGCTTAAAATCAAATTGCCAGCAGTTAGAGTCAAAGCTGAAAGACAGGCTTCACTTTGGAGAGCTGTTACCCATCCTCCCACGTTAGAGTGCCCTTCATCAGGATGGTCACTGAGCTCGGGCGACTGCCAGGACAGATTTAACAGACAAACATGGGCAGAAGAGTTGAGATATCTGTGTGTTAGATGGAGCGCTGCATCACCTGGTGCGCTGAAAAATCACGGCCTCAGCTACTAATATAACAAGCAAATATTTGGTACTTTGAAGATCAGGGACAAAATATTAAATAGTGAACAGCCAGGTATCTATGTCAATCTGAACAGTTTTGCATCTGTATATGTTCACAAGTGCGTTGTCGTCTGAGGTTGTGTACTGTAAATATGAAAAATGAGACCACAAAGGCTTGTCAGAAAGCTCTGTCATTTATTCTGCCAAAAGATCAAAACGCTATCCACAGACGCTGACAGATGAATCCAATTACACCCGATAGTGAGAAAACAAAAATATATATTATCATGTAGTTTTTGTCATTTACTGTCTGCCCCATCAGATCATTCGCTGAGTAATGAGGGCACACAGAGACAAGACACAGACAACCTTTTGTCCTATCATTCAAATAACGGAAGCACAAACTTCCGGAGCTTTTTTTCATTTTCTCACATTCTCTCGTTTGCACATTAAATACAATCTTATATGTATCATTCTGAAAGCACCGGTCTGACCAAACTATTGCATGGATTCTGTCAGATTCAGTGTTTTCTTACACGGGAGTACAACCGAATTTGGATCAATATTTGATGGGTGATGCACTGGAGCACGCAAATTATCATTTTGCTGGATGTTTTTAATGATCATGTATTGCCTGACAGGGCAGAATCACTCTTGATAACTGGGCCTAAGTCATATGTTACGTTTCTCTATAGATAAACCCTGAATCTTGCATTTTTAAATCAGTTGGTTTGTATTTTGAGCCATTGTTTTAGACTATGAATCTTTTACCCTGGCTATACTCTCGACATAGTGTGAGGGTTAAAATACAGAGATGGCAGATTCAGTCAAACTTCTGAATCAAATGTTCAGTTTAATACTAACAGATCCCCCTGAATTGTTCAACAGGTGACTCTAATATACTGAATGAACGGCTTCAAGTGAGTGGGTGTCATTCAGCCCTTTTAATGCATTACTAGGCTGCATGTATAGATAATCACTTATAATGGCATTCCCCTGTAGGGGTCCAAGCATGAAGCGCTGTGACAGATTGCTAATACATCTAACTGAAGCATTTAACATACAAAATGGTACCTTGTAATTGGTATTTGCAGGAGCAGGGATCTTAATGTATTTTGCATCAAAATATGCTGGAGCTCAGTGTTTTTACTCTTTTGAAATGCTGAAAATACATTCCCTCTAATTCCCCGAACTCTTCTTCTCAGTGAGTGAGTTTGACTAGGAGCCCAGTTTCATACTGTACAGTGCATCGGTCCAAAAAGTAAGACTCTATTTGGTGTTAAACATTCTTCATTGAGCTTTAATCACTCAAGTGGTGCGCTCCGGGGTCCAAAGGGAGCACGCTCTGGGATGACGGTGCAACGGCTCAACCTGCAAAAAAAAGACAAAAGAAACTGAGTGAAGCACCTGCAAAGGGTGGAAGGCTCCCCTAACTGTGCTGCTAAGCAAATAGTGTCTTGGTGCTCTGGTGCTGTTGCATGCACTTAAATGAGGTATTATGCATACATTTGGTGCAGAATCGGTCCCTTACATGAATATGAGCCTCACTGGAAAAAAAATCTAATTCACAAAGACTGCTTTAACAAGCAGTTACCGTGAAAATCTTCAACGTCTTCAGAGAGTTGGTTGTAATTGAAGCGCATTTACTGTAAACGGGGTGTCGCGATGAATTGGCATAAACAAAGACACATTTATCATTGTTAAGGTGAACGTGTCGATGAAATGATTGTTCACTCCTTTGAAGTCTCTCCTGACTGAAACCGAGCTCAAGATAATCTTTCTTTTCTTTCCCTTCTCCTGCTTCCTCCAGTCAGCTGATTAGGGGTATTTATTCTTTTGCCACAATCTCTATCAACCAATCTCATCTTTGCTGTACTCCTCACTGTTGCTGTCAGCTCTCATTTCGGTGTGTTGGTGCGTGATAGCCGACACTTTGCCGCATGGCTAATTACAATCAGACGCAAAACAAGAGCAAAATAGCAATTAGCTTGAAAAATGCATGGGCGTGTTTGCAGTGCATCATCATTCATCTTTTGTTGGACGCAAGTGCATAATGCTCAATTCATAATTTCCTGTCAGCTCTCTAATGTCTCATATCATCATCTTATAGAGTAAAAATATAGAAAGTACTTGACAAAAATGGCCTCATGGATGGAGGACAGCCAAGTGATTGTAGATTAGGACTCAGGATAATTCAAAGAATATAGATAGAGGATATATAGCAAAGATATTATATAGATATATAGATATTACGATAGAGATATATATATATATATATATATATATATAGATATATAAGATATAGATATTAGATATATATATATATATATATATATATATATATATATATATATATAATATAATAATATATAATATATATATATATATATATATATATATATATATATATATATATATATATATATATATATATATATATATATATATATAAATATATATATATATATATCTAATAAATATATATATATATATATATATAAATATATAAATAAAAAAGGGGGGAAAAAATCTAAATGAATAATGTATGATGAAATTAGACTGTATGCATTATTTACATTGACTGACTTCCTCGAGGCGCTTGAACGAGCTCATCAGCAGCGAGTGAAACATTCCTGCCCTTCTGTCAGGAACGCTCGTGTCATTTATCGGACATTTTGACTGTGACAAAGATGGCACTGAAGGCACAAACAGAAAGTGGCCGCACTGTGCTCTCTCAGCTATGATCAAATCGACTCGCTGTGTAGATAATTCCTAATTGTAGCTGAGTGCGATGTGTTTTGGTTAATGTGTGCTTGCTCGGTTGCAAAAATTGGAACTCAAGCAGAGTTGTATCCCTCAACGTGAATGTCAGGAAATCGGTCCAAAGCGGCTTAGACTTCTTAGACGACCACGAGGACATAAAGACATTATATGCTGGTGAATTCCATTGTCAGCCGCACCTTTAACACCATGTCTCACCTGCTCAACAGCCACAATCTGTGTATCATGTAACCGAGGCTGTAGCCACATTGGTAACGTTACCACCAACAGTTCTCGCTGCATTCCAAGCCAACACCACTGTGAAGTCACTCTTAACACCAGAGACACAGAGGTTCGCTTTCAACTTTACATTATATATTTTCTCAGCTCAGCTTGCCGTCCACATTAGGCGGGTCTCTGTGGCTAAGTCATTGTGGTCTCTGAAGGTTTTCTGTCTGCTTTCATCTTAAAAGATGCATGAGGGAGGGAGAGAGGGAGAGAGGGTGTGCTGGGAGATATAGGAAGCAAGAGGACTCGCTTTGAAGGAAACTTCTATCTGCTTTATTACTTTTTTCACCCAACAGTGCCAGACTTGGAGTCAGTAACAAGAGGTCATTGTTGATAAGAGAGCGTCCCTCAGGCTTGTCAGTGCTGCGGCTCACTGTTGTGTGATTTAGAAATAACGCCTAGAAAAATTGTGTCTGTGAGAAGGATCTTTGAGAGATAACCACAGAGAAACGACAGTTACCTGGGAGATGGATATGAAGATAACATACAAAGAAAATAAAAAATAAATAAATAGTCGCCTGTAGCGATTACAGTTTTTCTCGATTGTTTACACACATTTTCTGAAAGCATGCCTCATGCTCTCAGAACTCTACACACAAATCAAAAATCACACACAATGGGCAAAACCCTTCAATTCTCCTGCAAAATTAAACTTTACATTCAAAACAATGTTATTTCTTCTCAAAATGGTATTTTGTTTTCAAATGACACACACAAACCATCAAATGAATAGACATTTATAAGAACCAGTTGAACACTGATGTGCTCAGTGTAAAACACTATGATGAATGGAAAACACTTCTTCATCATTCATCATAATGACTTAGGCCTTTTTTGTTCAGTTACACTTACTACAGTCAGTACATACATAAATGTGATGTAAAATATTTGAGAATATTGTTTTTATACTCAGAACACACAAATGCACGGTAACAGATTTATTTTATTTTTCCCACAAAAACAATGTACACAGTGTACATCCCAACCAACACAAAGTGCATATACAACAATATACGGTCTACCTACAAAACAACAGAAGAATTTACTGTACACAGTTACAGTAAAAAAATAAAATAAAAAAATAAAAAACTGTGCAGCATGATCTCCTCTGTTTCGGTCTGGCCACAGCACCTCATCCACATCACAAGCAATGTTTACCCTGGCCAAGCAGCAAGAGAAACATCACCTAGCATGGCGAATCCAGCCATAAAAAGCACCAACTGCTATATATCCACATGCGTCTTCCATAGCTTGGAGAAGGGGTATATGCATTTGTGGATTTGTGGATTTCGGTCATACACTTTACAAAAAATTCTCAGTAGGATTGAGGAATGGAGAATATGGAGGGAGATAAAGCGTGGTTGGGCAGTGAACCAGTTACGAACCAGAGCAGCCCAGTGGAAACTTACGTTGTCCCAAATGACAACGTACCTGAGCTGCTCCGGTGGAATGGGTGTGTTGTGTAGGGTGTCTAGGTGTTTGCCCATTTGATGAGTCAGTGTGCATAGTAGGGCAATTCACTTTAAAATTTTGAATGACAGAGTGTTCTTTGTGAAAGCAAGAGATTTTCTTCATGAAAATTGTGCCAAATGCAGAGAATTGTGTGTAGTGTTTTGAAAAAAGTGTGTTTTAGAACTGCAATTTGAGTGTAAAGCAGGAATTGTGCTTCTAGTTTAGCAGAATTGGTTCAGGGGGTTGGTGCATGAGTTACATATTGTGGTCATTGTGTCTAAAGTGCCAGTTTTTGTGTGTAAACTGTTGAGAAAAACTGCAAAAATAGGAAAAGGGGCACAGATCACCTGAGATGTGTGCCAGCTGGTTCAGTACGAAAACTGCTCCTGAAAAACAATAGATGTAGGAATCACTGGATCAGCGCATGTGGTATTTTTGCTGATATTGATAGACATTCTTGGTTTCAAAGGGAACAAAATCCATATTTTTTTAACCTATGAACAACCCTCCCATCCACCTAAATTGCACCTTTAACGTCCTCTGTTTGCTTTTATTCCAGATAAACTCCACCTGGCATCTCCACTCCTTCGGCAGCCATGGCTTTCTCTGTATCTGGAGGGACTGTGTTCACCATCCTCCTCATTAGCAGGTAAGACTGCTTACAGGAGAAGAAATACACCCGCTGGGATCTGCAGCCACGAGGCTATCTTAACAGGCAGGAAGCATAATCAAGTCACGTCAGATTCTAATTTGTTCCAACCATAGAGAGGAACTCAGCTGTATCATTTTCTCGTCGACCATCAATACTCAATAACAACTCCCCATGCCGCAGCCGAGAAGCGCTGGGATTCCATTGCTGCGTTCATGTCGCTGCTGAGCAGAACCGATGAGGCGGGACCGAGCATCACATGTATCAGTCATCGCACTCAATTGGTGTTATAATCCCTGCAGAGGTCATACAGAGCGAATGATGGGATGTTTTGGTGCACATTTTGTCTGTCACCATGAAGAGAAGCCTCGTCTCTTCCTGCAGTTTATTTTCAAAGCGGCGAATGCACTTTGCACATTTTAGATAAGGCAAACCCTTTGGGTCTCACTGAATCCTGCTATAAGATATTCTCTGTATAGTGCAGCGCTTCTCTTTGCACAATCAGCTCTGGGATTAATGTGCTGTAGCAGGTTGCCTGCTTCTTTAGTATGTTGTCGAATATGAATCTGCTTTTAGTGTTAATTCCATATGCACAGCTGGTTCCAAAACTAAAAACATTCCTCAGACTCTGATGTACTTGCTTAATTAAAATGGTGAAGGTGGTTGCTATTACACCTGCTTAACAACAACATGTACAGGTAATTGTGAGTGCATTAGCATGCTGATGTTAGCATTCAGCACAAAGTACCGCTGTGCCCACAGCTTCACAAAGCTCTCTTGTTGATAATGAACTCATGCAGAGAGGGCTCGGATAGATTTTCTTTTTTACATCCCATGCTCAGAAGTACTTTATAATATACAGTAATACTGTATTATAATGTTAATAAGACATGCTGGCAGAAGGCAGCCTCTGCAGACAAACCTTTAGGAATATTTGACATCCCATTTGAAATGAGAAGAACGAGCTTTGTGTGCATCTAATATTTACATGCAGGACAGACTTGGACTCAAACCAACCTTTGTGTATGAAGGAGAATTTAAATTTAAATGTAAATGTACCACGATAAACTTTTAACTAGTTTAAAACAATCTCAGTTTAGTACTTCTGCCTCAATATGACCTACATAAGCAAATTAGACCATCAGAGAGATTTCCATATAGTAGAGCTGGGCAGTATATTGATATTATAGCTAGAGATGCACCAATATGAAAATTCAGGGCTGATACTGATGTTCAGGCATGCTTAAATACTGAAAAATAACACAACAGGTATGATAGTTGAAAAAGCATATACATTACAATTACAACATGAGTGAGCAATAAGTCCCTTATCAGATGATACAGGTACAGTATGAGTAAAGTCATGTTACAGGTGGATAAAGATAGCATCTAAGTTGCTTCTATTTCTTGGCATTATAGTTACATGAATAATATGATGGGGTCCCTCTTATTGATTGTGGTCCTGAATTTCACTGAAGCAATGCTCTGAGTGGAAAAGGCAGCCTAGCTAAATGCAATTTTTCTGAGACGGATTGTGCAGTCCCTCCGAGCTGCACCCCTAGTATCTCTGTTTGTGGTAGATTTGAATTTAATGAAACCAGACAGAGGAGGAGCAGACGTTTTTGTATTTGATGAGGTTTTCCCAGCTAAGCGGTTTGTTCTTCTTTAGAATATGGCGATGATGAAAACGGAATGGTTTCTTGCCTAAAGTTTTAAGTGCTTGCTTGCATAATGATTCCACTGGTTTAAAGTGTGTGTGTGGGTGGGTGTGTGTGTGTGTGTGTGTGTGTGTGTCGCAGACCAACTTATCAGGCAATAGGTGCTGTGGAAGAGAACCATTGAGTGGAGGTTTATCTCAGCTGCTGCAGCAGTTAATAGGAAGTGTGGGACTGAGTGTAGGTTATGTGGGTTTTAAAACTGAGATTTGAATTCACGTTTAATCCTAAATATTTGTAGTCTGGAAATGAAGTTGGTACTTCTAAGAGTTCGATTCATGTTAAACCAACTGGTTTCGAACTTCGTTGTCACCCCTGGAGCAGGACACAGTGAGTCCAGGCAACACTCCAACTGAGGAATCATCTAGTCAAATGTAAAATATATTTAAAAGCCAAAAAGTGTACTGTGTTTGTTAGCCTGATGGCACCGGTAACTGAAGACTTGAACTCACCTACAAGAAAGACGACAAGGTATCAACGTCTTAGACAACTGGACGTTTTTCACTGTCTTGGATGTTCTGGGCATTTTTACTAACGTTAAAAACTTGACCACTGGCTGCGCCCAAAGTTCCTTTCAAACGTGCTGTTTGCTACTCTTAAACAGTATGTGAGGTTTTTAATATGTCTGTGGCCTTAGAATTAAGTCAATAGTATGTGAATTGCATACTGTTTACAAGGAAATATTACAATATGCGTGCACTGATGTGCTGTTAATAAAACACAACAGACAATACTGGTGTTCCTTCTTCATCTTTGGATCAGGCACATTCAATGCTGCAATGGCATCTTGCTGCCCTCTACTGCTCCTTATTAATGTTCCTTTTAACAGTTTTTAATATTTTTTATATGGTCCAATACTGTGCTGATAGTCCGTCAGGTTCATGTTATGCAGGTTGACTAAAGTGCACAGAGTTAAAACCCAAAGTGTTATTGTTACGACCTCCATGACGTCCATGACACTGTTTGTATGAAGACCCTGGGAAGTCGATTTTCCAATGCCAGCAGTCCATCAGCAAACCCTGTTAGCACGAAGTGCTCAGCTCAGAAACCTTGATAGCTTTAGTGATTAGCAAAGAGCGCTTGCCCTCTGCCACTGGAATACAAATGCACTACATCCAGTTTCACCTGAAAATATGTTCACATTATTGACCCAACAACTTTATGAAGGAGACTTATGACCCTGACCATGCTGAAACTGCCAGGACCCTCGCCTCACCATACAGAAATGGAGCATCTCGATTCGGGTCACAAGCAACCTAAGCTCATAAAGGGCTTTGAAAGTCCACATTCATCTAGCAGACAAGGGTCACAGGGACGTGAATGGCCTGCCTGAACTCTGTGGAAAGATTGATGTCTCATACACCATCAGTGAAGCTGAATTCCATACAGGCATGTCAGCAAATGCTTGACTGTCAATTGAGCCTTTCGGCTCTCGTGTTCCTGTGGCTCTCAGTGAAAAACCCTGGCGGTGTTTGAAAGTTGTTTTTCTCCCCGAGTCAAAAGAACAAAGTAAGAAATTCAAGGGGAGACGCTGAGGATCACAGCTGAGCTTGTTAGAAAAAAAAGCAGTTGGTTTCAAAAAAAGAACAGAATTTGTCATCCGAGGCAGTCATCCATGGCTATGGCTGGTATTTAAAGTATTTACTGATTGTTGACTAAACATGGCAATGATGAGGACAACTCATACCCTTTAGAGTCTCTTTATTTTTCATGTATTGATTATTTATCTCTGATCATTATCACTTTGCGTTGTGGCTGGTGTCTTTTGAAAAAAGAGCTAAAAGACACAAGGTGAGGAGAAGATGCAGGAGGGGAACCGAAAACAATTGGTGAGGGAGATATTACATGTCTGTAATATGACTGTAGGCTTGCTAAGCCTTGCCACATCCATTATAGTTTTTGATAATTGAAGGCAAAGACTGGAATATAGGTGCTAAGCTATAATAACAAGGTACCTGTTTTGGAGAGGGGTTTGGCTGGTTGGCCACCTGTTGCATTACCCACTTCGATTTTAGGGTCCTACCACCCCCCTCGTCAGCCTGCTGTTCCCCTTCTCCACCCTTTAGTAGCTAAGAGAATGCAGGGGGTTATTTCTTTGTACGTCATTGATCCTTTATCTGACTGAGTTAGAATCTATCCCCCTGTTTATCCCCTGCCTACTGTGCTGCATATTGACAAATCCATGGTGCTGTATGTGGTGCTGAAGAAGAAAACATATTCGTGGTTGTACACTTTCTTTTGGCCTCAGATCTATAATAATCACTAAACTATACTATGAATACTCTATTTTCTACTATGCAGTTGCCTATAAACTCCAGAAAGTGCAGTTTTCTCACACATATATTTTACTTGGGTGGCTGTCCAATTTGGTGCCCAATTTTAGCATTACATTGTTTTTTTGCATCTGTTGGAGACAATGCCAGTGATTGATTAACTAGTAGTAGACAGATGTTCTCTGGCATTACATCCCTCATTTAACCATACTGATTGTGATTGTGACATCTCCTACTTAGTGTTGGCCTTCCTATATCATTTTTTCATTAAAGCTTGTAATGTCTTTCAGGCCCATGTTGATTTTGATGGTTCAGAAAGGCTCCATCATTAATGAAAAGCTTCGTCTACGTACAACTCCCCAGCTGTTGTGAAAATGGAATCCGGGGTGAGAAAAAAATCCAAAACACGAGGTGTGCTCTTTGTGCACCTTCTTAAAACATACTTCTGAAACAAGAAAAAACACAGTTAATATTCAGGTCATCAAATGTGTATAACATGGGAAAAGAAAGAAAGATGAAAGAAGAAAAAAAATGACACAAGTTTCTTATAGGCTAAAATGATGAAATGGAGGCATCTTACGTCCAAAGGGTCAAAGGTCAACTTCATTGTGACATCATAACAGATCAAAAATCCTGGCTACTATTCAACACCACCTCTCAGGAACAGCAATGCGACTGCTGCGTGGATTCATGCAACATCCATGCAGTGGTTCTCGTCACTACAGTACAGTAACATGTTTGGATGAAAGATTATAAATTAACACATCAAGTAGTGGTTTAGGATAATTAGTGTAATCCATGATAAAGTCAACCAAATATCTAAAGACAGTATTCTATAGCCCTCCTTTAATTTATAATCATCTGATTATCTGTGAATTTCTTTGTTAATACAGCCTCAGGGTGGAGAGGGTATATTTATGATCCAACCGGCGTTACTGTGTTCAACTTGGAGTTATTTAACAAGCCAACCCACATTTTCAAAAACCCAAGCTGCAGCATCAAAGCACTGCTGCTTGTTGTCTCATTTAATCTCTCTCAATAGAGGCTAAATAATATAAAGTAACACCATAATTCTGCATATAGGAACCAATGCTTTCATGACACTGGCGACCGAATAAAATGTTACTGAAGCGTATTACAGGCAGATTAAAGGCTTACACAGTGCTTTCCATGTGTTTACTGGAGAGACGTGACTTACTCCTGTATAGAAACCCATTGCATGTCAGCTTTTTTAATTGATTGTCACCGGAGAGATTAGTGTACCCCTATGCTCTGATAATTACATGACTGGATCGTCTTAGACCTCTCTGACAGAACAAAAGAAGCACGTCAGGAGAACATGAGGAGGAATCGCTGGTTTGGACGAATATTTTACCAGGTGCTTTGTTGTACGTTACAGCAGATGTAAACACCACTTTAGTGTCACCTATCAAAACGACTTTATCAGGAGTTGTTAAGGTTGTGGACTAAAAGGAAATGTCAATATAAGAGAAATGTATTATTTGTATTGATAATTGATAATGTCTCTGCATGCAGTTCAATGGTGTGCTGGACTGGAGATGAAATGAGACACTGACATTGGACTCCAACAAGTGCTCTGGCACATTGATTTGGAAGAGTGATCCTCAATTTTACTGCTCCTGACAAGTCGATGCTGGGGGCTGCTCACTGATGTCACTAGTCAAGGGTTACCAAAACAAAACACCACAGATGTCTCAGAGCTGATGTGACGGGCGGGCTCAGCTGAAGAACTTTTATTTATATATGAAGTATTACAGCAGTTTTTCAGTGTTAACTGCATTGAATTCCTTTTTAGGGAAATTGTAAAGGGATTCATACAGGAAGTCTTCTCCTTCTTCTAAATCTTTAGGTGCAAATGGTTCAGCATTAAGCAAAGATGAAGTGATGTAAAACTTGGCTCGAGTAAACTATCTTGTGTCTGCAGGAGACTGATCAACAGTCACTCTTTTTTTCTTAAAAAAGAGAATGCTTTTTACTTGAAAAACGATGGTGCCTTGTTTCCTCCGAGTTAAATAATGAGACAGATGAGATTATTTTAAAATTCACAAACTCTCCTTTTCTCTTTACTGCAGCGCCTGTTGGTAATTGCCTTGCCTCGCCTATTTGGACCTCATCATTTATCCCTTTCTGCAGCAAAGCGAAGTGAAAACCAGTTTTTCATGTTCATTAGGTTTAATTGTAGGTCCCCTATCTGGAACAATATCTTCCCTCTGTTGGGCTTCTCCACCATTTCCATTTTCATAGCAGTTAGTCATGGTGCTATTGTCACTTATATTTTCCCTCAGCAAGGAATTGTCTCACTCTGGACCTGATTATACTATGGAGTTAAAGTTTCTGAACCACAGGGCTTCATGTACTTATTGGCTTCTTTATTTCAGTTAGAGCGGCATGTTGTCAACTTGTAGCAGATTGCTGAGGAACAATTCAAACACTTGCACTATGCACTATGATTTGTGAGAGTAAGTGATGCCTGTTTTTTTCCACCGCAGGATCCCCTCCACAGCAACAAGAAGCGTTTGACAAATTAGCACCATATTGTTCTTTAAGATTACTTTTTGTACATTTTATGGCTTTAATGGGTAGGGACGGTGACGGGGCAGACAGGAAATGAGGGTGTGAGAAGAGGTATGACTTGCAATAAAGGTTGCTGGCGGGAGACGAACTGGCGACGGTTGAGAGTGTGAAATAAATGTTGCATGCGCTGTCACCATTTGGCTATTTCATCTACATGACAGGGTTAAACATATTCTTTTATGCTGAGTCTTTAACAAATGACACATGAAATTTATATGAGGGGTTCATTTTGCCTCTTGCCGCAGATGACCAATGTGACACATGTTCCCATTTAGTGTAGGAGTGCAGGACGCATAAAGTTTTAACATTCTAGTCGTTTGGATTTTGTGAATTTAAATAGCAAATTAGATCATTCATGCATTTGTTAAGCTTATCCACTTACTGACATTACCTCTCAGCCACTGGTGCCTGGTATGACAAGGAATTATATTCATAATGGACATTTCAGCACCCAATGATTTACTTTTAATGTCAATGCGGAGCCCATGATGCAGCAGAACTCATCAAGCTCAAACAGGAAAACTTATAAATGGCTCGATTCAGTTTGATTAAAGGATAACTCCACCAATTTTACACACTAAGTAGTGTTCATCGGGCAAACAGTAGCACAAAGCCTTTTGTGACTGCAGTAGAAGCTGCATGTAATCTGATATATTGCCTCCAGTGATGTCACTCGGTGGCTAAATTGCATTATGGGTAATGTAGGTACCAGGTTTTGAAAAGCAGTCCACTCCGATAACACTGTTGTTACAGTGTTGTTACATATTCTCTCAAATCACTCTCTCACATGCCACATAAGAAAGATTCGGGTCGTCCACGTGGTTCTTGGATGAATCCCTTAAAACATAATCTGGATTTGTCTGCAAATGGTCTGCAGATTGTCTGTTGATGGGATTGCCGTGCCTCTCCACTTAATCGCAACCAAGCATGATGATAAATTGTAGTCCTTTTTTCAACATTTTAATACAACAGACTATCCCCTTGTTGTGCCATAATGTATGCATATACGTTTGCTAGCTAGAAATAAATATGAATACAGAATTTTCTTTGTAATATCCTCTATTTAGTTTATATGGTAGAAAATGATCATTTGACATCCAATGGTGCGATGACTACATGTTCAAACATACTAGCACATTGTAAGTCATAGCATCAGAGGGTATAATTTGCTTGTTCATCTTATTTCTTGCTTTCTTACTTTATACTGTCCACAGAAATCCAAAGTAAAACAGGGGGTTAGGAGTTGACATATCACTTGGCATAATCAGGCTGCACAAACGTGACTGGATAGGGTACAAATGGCCCAAAAATTAGAGCATTTTCCTGGCTGGCTCTGTCTTCTCTGACATATAAACCAGAAAGGTCAGCACTCAATCTCTTGGACAGCATTACATCCAAAACCTGAGGTGCCCCTTACAGCCTGCAACCGACCATTCCAGTGTCTGGATCTGAATTCAGATAAAGTGATTTGGTAACCTATGGGAAAACTTAAAGAACTAAGCCTGTATGTACAGTATTCGTGCACAGGTTCCTCCAAAGCTCCAAGGTCCATTTCATGTAACAAGAGTACAAAGCTGGAGCCAGGGATAAAGCTCTTATTACCATGATAACGCTTTGTAGTGTCATTTTAATTAATACCAGCTGAGATCTTATTTTGGCCTTCCTTTGAGCTCCTAAAATCTCAGAGCTTGTGAAAGAAGATTAAAAAAAAGGAGCACGCGCTAGCCTTAAGAGGGATGTTACTGTAGCTGATAGCTTATCCCAGAGGACAGGGACTCTAAACTGGAGATCTTAGAGGTTTACTTTTTTATCTCCCTCACCAATGGAACCTCTTTCTCAAGGTTGAGATCCAATCGCAAACTGATTGTCATGCGTTCAGTTGTGTTCTCAATGATCCCAGGGTTAAATTCAAGAGTAACAGTTTAATTGAATCATTAACTGAGGGCACAACAAGTTCACGCTGAGAAACTTCTAAAGATTCATTACAGCCTGTACACGTTCCCTCTATTGTCAGTCAGTCCCCTGATTCATGGAGGGCTATCATATGGGCAAATTGAATAACTTTAATCAATTACTCGCTACATGTTACTCATGCAATGCATTGAATGCTGAATAGAGAAAAGGCATGGTATCGAAATCATTCTGGTTTATATCTGTAGTCCAGGTGGTATTGACCAATCATGCTTGAGTGGCTGAGGCAGCATACATTAAACATCAACGCTCTTGTTGAGACAGTTCTACAACAAAACTGTGGGCCCAACAGTCTCTGTTTTTATATTGTTTTGCCAGCCTGAGTCCCATTTGTCCATTTCCTGTTCCTGCAACAAGACATTAGCCAGCCTTAAAACCATTCTTCGTTAGCATGGCTTTTACTCCGACTCCCTTCCTCTCTGGGGGAGGTCCAGCCCGTCAGGTTGGACGGTCAAAAGATGCCGCGGGCCTTGATGGTCTAAAAGTCGGCTGCTCTTAATCCAAAAGCTTTCTTCCCCACTGTTGATGTCAATATTTCTGCCACAGGCAGTAAGTGTTTCAGCAAGAAAGCTGAAAAGAATGACATGATGGGCATAATTTGGAGGAGCTATCCGCCGCTGGATCTTCATGCAATACAGTTGCCATAGCAAGGATAGAAGGATGGATAATAAGAATAATGGACAATAGAAGGAACAATGAAGGGTAAACAAGTTCAGATATCCTCAAGAGGTTTATTCAATCTTTTTCATTTCAGTAATTTTAGCTTTTAACCCTTAGATGCATAAGTGGGTCAAAAATGACCCGGTGACGTTGTTTTCTTGCAATATCTTCGTAATGAAAATTTGTTATCATTTCATATTCCAGGTATTCCTCAAAAAATATGTTTTTGATATGATGTCATTGAAAATCTTAATTTACCTTTTAAACATTTAAAAAAAAAACAAGTTTTTGTATTACTACCCCAAGCTTCCATAAGTGGGTCAAAAATGACCCGTATGCATTTCTTATGGAATTTCATGAGAACCTTTAAATTCTTATCAACTGTGGCTGTGAGGAATCATTTATTTTTTACCACACACTTTACAATCTAGTATAATCTTCATCTTTCAACAATAATTCAATTTCAACAACATACTTGCACATTCATGTCTGTGTGTTTGTGTGTGTGTGTGGAAGAGTATGTGCTATTATCACTTATCACTATGTATCAGCCTAATTTATAGTTAGCTAACATTAGCCAGCGAACTATGCTAGCTAACATTACTGTATGTACTGTACTATAGGTGTGTGTGTCTGTGTGTGTGTGTGTGTGTGGGGGGGGGGGGGGGGGGGGGTCCTTTATGAGTATTATGTCAAAGAGTATGTGTTATTACCATGTAATAATGTATTAGCCTAATTTATAGTTGGCTAACATTAGCTAGCGAACTATGCAACAATAATTCAATTTCAACAACATACTTGCACATTCATGTCTGTGTGTTTGTGGAAGAGTATGTGCTATTATCACTTATCACTATGTATCAGCCTTATTTATAGTTAGCTAACATTAGCTAGCGAACTACGCTAGCTAACATTACTGTATGTAATGTACTATAGGTGTGTGTTTGTGTGGGGGGGGGGTGTCATTCACGAGTATTATGTGAAAGAGTATGTGTTATTAGCCTAATTTATAGATAACGTTAGCTAACATTAGCTAGCGAACTATGCTAGCTAACATCACTGTATGTGTCTGTGTGTCATTCATGAATATTATGTGAAAGAGTATGTGTTATCATCATGTATTGACTTTTAATTATTTTTTTATTGTTTTAGTCTAACACAAATTAGCTAACTAACCTAGCTCACATAGAAAGAAAGAGAAGAGGTGTCAGATCTGCCCAAGTCATAAAGATCGAAAAGTCAGCAATAGGTGTGGCAAATGCAGTGTATGTGTGCAATGATCACAGCGAGAAACAAATAGTTTGTGACAACTGCATGCAGTGAGGGACTATGACTGAAAACAAAAGCTCTACAAATAGAGATGACACACACAAGCACACACAAGCACACACACACAAATGCGAATGTAAATAAGTTGTCTTTGTTTCAATTATTATTGTTCAAAATGTTTGAAAATTAAAAATTAAAATAAGTTAAACCTGAAATCATTCTTGTGTGTACAATACAAAACATAAAATGAATGATTATTCTTAATAAAAATGACAAAAATTGCATAAAAATGCATTGATTCTATTACGGGTCATTTTTGACCCACTTATGGAAGAGTGTAGGGTCCAATCACTCATGCATCTAAGGGTTAACAACAAAGCCCACTATTGTTTCATGTTTCCCTCTCAGTCACATGTATCCTGCATTACAAAATCTCTGCGGAGGTTTATGAACTTTTTACCTGATGGCATCACCACATTCTAGTGTCTGCAGTCTGAAGGTTTGTTTTCCTACTAAACTGTAAATTGATTGATTAGACTGATTGGTTACTCTGGTTGAACTCGTGATTTTCTGTCAAATGAGCCGGCAAGCCACCATGTGCCTCAATGATGATAATATTTTTTTCATAGATTGTACTGTAACTCTTGGTTTGTCGGTAAAGGTTTTAACATGGAAAACCAAAAAATTCAGATCTGATGAAAGTGATACTAATGATCTACACTTTACAGCTCATTTAGTAGATTGAACTTGTTAGAGCCAGGTGTTTACTTGTGTGTTTTTGGAGTGAGGAATTATTCTTTCAACATCTTTATTGTCACTGAACACATTTTTCAGCCTTTAAGCCAATGTCATTGCCCCAAAGTCTGCCCTTCAGACTATAAATGCTCTACAGGTAGCTGAGTGTGTGCTTTTTGTGAAGAGTGGACCTTAATGCAGAATGTCACTGTGATGATCTTCCTCCATAATAAGTGCACAGTCCCAGCAAAGCTGTGGGGATCACCGATTGTTCGGTTTGATATTTATAGGTATGAATCTGCACCGTGTTAGCAGGCTGGTGGCTTTTTTAGAATATAATTAGACTCTTATTATACTTGCCCTGCAGATGTTTTCATTCTTTGTACCTACCTTAATGTTGTGTCTCGTCAAAATTCCCTGAACTCTTTTATGTGCTGCCTGACGAACCCTGGTGTACCCCGGGGATCTGATTTAATGTCTGTTAAATACCGTCTCATGAATGCGATAAAGCGGCTGCCAACTGCTCCCCACTGCTATGCTCTTTGTCAGCAGCAGCTCACTTTTGACAGCCTTTAATTTGAGGGCCGGGGGCGGTGGAGGAGGAGGTGTTTTTAACCTGGACAGCTGTGAGGATTTTTAAACTTTTTCTTTGTGGTTGATCTTCGAATGTGTCTGGCTTGACAACAGTAATTTCAGCCCCTCGTGAGCTTGGAAGTGCAGCATTGTTATTCCGTGGCTCAGTCTGCAGTGCAGTGCAGTGCGGCTGTCTCGTGCATCCAAATATTGCTCCCATTCGCTGTCTGTTTTTAATATTCATCCATCTCCGAATACGTATCCCAGTGGTGGCATTTAACATTCAAATTTCACTTTTTTTAGAAGTTTGGCTAAAAACGCCTGAAGAAAACTCACTTTTCCGAGCACACACACTGTTGTCAGTTCAGTAACGTTGTTGTCTGCTGCAGACGGTTCTACATTTCACTAATTTGCATGACGCTTCCTTCAATTATGATATGTTTGGACATATTTGGTGGAGGCATCCATCCATTAACATTCTTGTTGCTCTGTTTTATCTGGCGGTGAAAAGAAAACACAGTTAATTATCTTGCTGATAGGATTTTTCTGGATGGTTAAAGCTTTCCTCGTTACTAATGAGATTTTTTTTCCTCAGTGGGGGCTTAAGTCTGTAATGGACAGGAAAAAGAATGCTAAGAGTAGTTATAGATTGCCCACAGAGGCATAAAATGTATCTTTGATGATTTCCCTTAATGAAAATCCAACAGCTTCTGTCAACACAATATTAAGCTTCAATTTTAACATTTCAGTGCCTTTCATTTTAACGTGATTTATATATACTCGGCAAATTGGATCCCACGTTCTGCAAAACTGGTGAGAGAGTGGCGTTTGTTTGTTTTCAAGGCCTTTGGTTTTTAATAAAGGCAAACATTTTTAAATTGAGTCAGTGGGCTCAAAATTCAAATTTGATATATCAGTGTTTTCTCTGTTGCTACAGTGACAATGCATTTGGATGGCATGTGTTGTGCACTCATAATTGCTACTCTGTGTCCTGCACTTTTTCTCCGAGCCACAGTACAGCCTTTCGAAGTTCTGGAGTTTCTTTTGTGTGACTTCAACAAGTTTAGGCACAGAAACTGATTGATTAGTTTAGGAAAAGAAAAAAAGAACTTGGTTAAGTTTAGGCTTCCGAACTACTTCACTAGGTTTAGGAAAAGGTCGTATTTTGGGTTAAAATAACTACAGTCACTCTTGTGACTCAAGTTATATGACTTTTCTATATATTATACTTCTGCACTAGAAGGGCGCTTCAACAAATGCCCTACAACGTACCTGCAGCACCAACCTTAAGACGCTGAACAGACTGCTGTATCTGACACATTTTGAGAACAGTCCTGACCAAACAGACTGAGCTAAGAATACAGATTAACTTGGCATTTAGAAGGGCAATTTCCTTTCTGTGAGCACTTCCATATCCGTGCTGCTTTATCTTTTTCTATTAGCTTTTTGATTTGCTTTGATTAGCCTCCACATTTAACTTTTTCTGGGACACTTTGCAAATCATGCCAATTAGCTTTATTGTGGTGGAAAAGCTCCATCTTGCCTCACACCTTTAAATATTTTCCATCGCAGTTCCGGCACCTAGCCCTAACCCCAACCCAACTCTCTCCCTAAGCAATGGTTTAATGACATCCAACTGGAGTGTAACAGCTGCTAGCTCAGCAATGAAAAAAAAAATGTCTTTGCACAGAGCAGTGTTCTCCTGTTGATGCACAGACACCCACATAAGCATTTCTTCAGACTTTCCCTCATATTTGCACTTGAAGAGAAATTGGAGCTTGGGAGAAAAAAAATGCTTTGCAACACAGGAACCAATTCTGGGTCTTCTCGAATGTAGACATCCAGTGAATGTGACAGTGCCTACAATTATATCTTCAAAACCAGTCAGTAATGGATAAGCTCTGTCAGTTTGTCAACAGACTCAAAACTATATATTTTAATATAGCTCTTGGAGTGTGCGGACAGTCTGAGCCACTACATGTCAGTTAAACCCTCTTCTGCTCAGATTTGCCTCAGGGCTGCAGTCAAGGGAATTTCCACTATCTTGCAGCGCTGGGCTCAATTTTCTTTAGCATTATGGGAAAATGAGTAAGGAACCTGTTTGCCTGCATAATATAGAAGGTTGAGCCCACTCAGGAGAATGCACAAACATTCAGTCAATTACTCAAAGCAGTTCTCAGACTGCTACCTTCCTGTAACTGCAGAAAAGGGGGTGAGCGCGAGTGTGGATCTATAATCATCAGACTGTCGGTGCTCCCCACAGCCCGCTGGTTCTGCCTCACAGCGGGCTCATAAAAAGCTCTGTTTAATTACTTTGAAAACCTCTCCGAAGAATGATTATGGTTTGTTGAACACTTGTCAGACCATGCGCCGCTTATTGTTTAGACTGTGTGTCTTATGTCATTTTTTTCTTAATGCGTTTCCTCTTTTAGTCAAGATGCTGTCTGCCAGTTCAATAACTCACTGTTTGCACAAATAATACACTTCCACGCGCATGAACTCTGCGGCGATACCTCAGCGGCTCCTTGAGTGACAAATTGCCTCTGGACAGCAGTCTTGTATAGAAGCAGCAGCTGATCTACGCTAACAACACAATTAACGCGCGAGTGGGCTGCGAAGCTCACATGAATCATCCAGTTAATTTACTGTATGATTCGGGACGCTGGTTAATTTCTGATTGTGCCGCTGCTGTAATTGATTGAACGCTGCGTGGATGTAAGGGGGCATGACAAGTCGGTGGTGCAAAGTGAGCAATGCTTAAGTTTAATTGGCCCGGGGTGAAAGGGAGTAGAGCACTTCATTGACGGATATCGCTCGGCCCCTTCAATACTTGTCAGCGAGAAGGAAGTTTCCTGGCCTGCGTGTGTGACTAATGAAAACGAGGTCACGTAGCAAAAAGGCTTTACATTCATATCTGTAATGATTATGACATGGTATTCAGGATTGTAAAGCACATGAAGCCTTGTCATCCTGGCAAAATGGCAGTAATCATAGTGGTTGTTTCTTCTGCTGGTTCATTAAAACCAATTTGCCAAGATGACTCTACAGCAGGTTTCTTTTTCAAGGTTTCAGGGCAAAAAAAACTTAAACTAAAGTAGCCGAAACCAAAAAAAAAAAAAAAGATCATACAACATCTGTACTCGCTGTCACATGTTTTTTATGTCACCTCTGAAGATTCTGACTTCAGTGAGCTTATGAAGACAGTAAATGTTCTATTCTCCTATGTGGAGGGGCTTAGGGAGCTGCCTAGGATAGCATGAAAGGGAGAAACAGCTGCTTTTATCCACAGAAGCCTGCAACATGAACTCAGGAGGACTGCTTTTTTTTTTTTCTTTTTTCCATGGTTGCCTGCTTCTGCATCTCCGAGCATGGCGTGGCTGAGGGGTCTGAGGGAGCCTCCAAAGTCCCTGATGAGCGAGGGAGTAATCTCTGTGTATGAGAGCAGCAGCGACTTCCCTCAAATCCCATTTCACAGCGACGAGAAATGAATATTCTCCGCGAAAAAGAGGAAAAGGAGACGTTTAATGCATCGTGACAGGCGAAACATCCGGTGTGGAGCGAACGTTCGGAGCACACCTTGAGCAATTGAGCTAATGCCGTGTGTCTTACCTGCTCTCTCCGGCAGCCTGTCACTACACAATGGCGCGTTGTGACTGGAGGCCTACTGTACCAAAGAAGTCGCGAGGGCGCTCTGTATTTGAAACCTTCAGTGCAGTAAAGCAGTGTAATTTCAGCTCTGTGTTGAGGGAAAATGGACCAATTTCTAGGGTTTACCATTTGATTAGGGGCGGCGAATTAAGATGCAAATGTCATTAGTTGTCATTTGAATATGAATGAGCTTGAATCTCTGACTTTGAAGGTCGACCGAGGGCCTGTCTGATCTTTTATGGCATGTTAAATAACTAATGTTCATACATCCGTGACCTCATTCGAATCAAGATGACATAACCCACATTATTGGACGCAATCCCTCAAGGAGGAATTCTACCATTTAGCCCATCAAGTGTGATTAAATGCTTTTATATTATTAATGTGATCATATGGTAAGGCGACATAGAGGCTATATTATATTGACTTCAGCAATTGCTCTGGAAACTCATGAAAATGTATTGGGAAGCCTGTGCCCTGCTTGGGGGAACGTGTAACAAAAAAAAACCTGCAGTGGAGCTTATCAAATCTCTCTGTGCTCAGATGGCTTGTACATGCTCCTGATTGGGGAATATTCAATCAAATTGCTCCCCACGCAAATACAGAACACATGTGTTGTACTCCTCTGCGAGCCTCGAACATCGCGGCACGCCGACGGCTGCAGGGACTTCTCTGCAGTGAGGACGCGGCCAGCTGAGGGAGAGCGCAGAACGAGGAATGACATGAATCAATGAGCGAAAGAGTGAGAAGCTGGTTGTAGCTGAATGTGCTGCTGAGTGGGAGGAAGACTGGGAGATGGGGAGGGAGATGGGGGTCCGCAGAGAGCGTTACTCAGCTCTCTGCAGGGGTTATGTTCAACTGAATTAATCTGTTGTGAAATGTGCAAGCACTGCCTGGACTGATGCCTTGTGTGCACTGGAGATTGGAAAGAAGAGTAGGGGGATGGGGAAGTGGTGGAGGGGATCCGTGGGGAGGCTGTGTCTTGAAACAGGATCTGAAAAGGCGAAATCCCCCAAAGGGTTTGACTCCTTCCTTCCAAGCCACCCTGTCACCCCTGTATTGCTCTGTCTGAACCTATTTCTCCACCCACGCATCCACCATCAAAACACAAGACAAAGCGCCAGTGGGCCAAAGTGTGTATAGTATATAGGCATACATCTTCTTTAGCTACACTGTTATACTTGCTTTCTTATAGTAGTAAGTTCTCAGTAGTACTTGCTGTGTTGTAGTTGACTCGGACAACATGTAATGAAGTGTTTGGTACAATGGAAAAGAGTTAAAACTGACCTTGTGTATGTTATGATATGATATGGTGACTTCTAATGCTTTCTTTGTTAGAATGAACAAAAATAACCATTTGATGCTGTTACCAAACAATGTGCGTAGTAATCCACTGCGCTCTGCAGCCTTCAGGCAGCAGCAGGCTGCTTGTTGTTCTCATCAAAAGTGTAATTAACTGCAGTTATGACAGATTTTTCTGTCCCCTGCTACTGTGTTAAATTATTGAATAGAGATTTAGTGCATTGTTTAAAGTTAGCTCTAAATCAGTTAGAATTTGGCACATTAACAACGTGCCATTTCTTCTTTATTATTGCCCATATAGGTGTGTTAGTACAATACTTCACATCCATATGTCCTATTCTTAGCTATCACAGCTACCCTAGACATTAACCAGCGTAACAAGTATGACTGTTCTACATCGACTCCTTTATGATGACTTAGAGGCTGATCACACCGGCTGTCAATAGTGCTGTATATCATGCAGGGCTCCAGGGTGGGACTGTTTTAGTCACAACTTCATTGGTCGAATTGGTGCTCCTGAAATTTAGCAGGTCTGATTAAAAGTAAACAAAAAACACATACAAATAATTTTGAACGAACACCAACTGTTCATGGAGTTCAACAGTTCGGAAAAAATAAGCCTGGCTTCTTTTCTTTCAAAAGTTAAATAAGAAGATTAATATCAGCCTCGTGTCAGTACATTAACTTTTGAGTCGGAGCTGGGAGGCAATTAGCCCCAGCTTGGAGGCAGAGACTGGAGGAGACTGGAGGCAGAGGGAAACAGCAAGCATGGCCCTCAAAAAAGTTCACTTATTAAGATGTTATTCAGGATATGTATCTTGTTTTTTAAAAATGACGTTAGATGCATAGTTTTTGACGTGCTGGACCATTTATATTTCCAATCCAATCCACTTTATTTGTATAGCACATTTTAAAAACAATAAAGTTACCAAAGTGCTGCACAACAGATACAAAACAGTAAAAGAAAGAAAGTTAAATTTAAAATACAATAAATTAAAAGCATATAAAAGGCAACCATAAGATCAGATAAAACACTGAGAAAAATTAAATACAATAAAAGACAGACAGAGACCACACAACTCTCACGCTGTATTAAAAGCCAAGGAGTAAAAATGAGTTTTTAGGCGAGATTTAAAAGTATCCAGGGTGGGGGCCATTTTGACATGGGTGGGTAGCTCATTCCATAGCGTAGGAGCTACCAATGAAAAAGCACGGTACCCCCTGGTCTTTTGCCTGCTTTTTGGCACAACAAGACGCAGCTGATCAGCAGATATCAATGCTCTCGGGGGGGTATAGACATGTATAAGATCAGTGATATACTGGGGTGCCAAATCATTTAGTGACTTAAAAACAAACAATAACATTTTAAAATGTATTCTAAAATGGACAGGGAGCCAATGGAGGGAGGCGACAATGGGGGTAATGTGGTCATGCTTACGAGTTCCTGTTAAAAGACGAGCCGCCGCGTTTTGGGCTAACTGCAAGCGAGCGAGGGAGGCCTGGCTAATGCCAGTGTAAAGTGCATTACAGTAGTCCAAACGGGTCGAGATAAAAGCATGAATGAAGCACTCAAAATCATTAAAAGATACAACAGATTTAATTTTAGATAAAAGCCTCAAATGATAAAAACTGGTTTTAACTATTGAGTTTATCTGTTTATTAAGTTTAAAATCACTGTCCATTTTTACACCAAGGTTTGTGACTATGGGTTTTACATATGGCTGCAGAGAGCCCAGGTCTATAGAAGAGACACCACAGGCTCGACTGGGACCAAACACCATGACCTCAGTTTTTTCTTCATTTAAGTTTAAAAAATTAAAAGCCATCCATGTCTTCACGACTTTTAGGCACTCGAGTAAGGATATCAGGGAGCTCTTATCGTTTCTCTTAAGCGACAGGTAGATTTGGGAGTCGTCCACATAAAAATGGTAGGAGATGCCATGTTTTTTAAAAATTAAACCAAGGGGGAGCATGTATAAGGAGAAGAGGATGGGCCCAAGAATAGAGATATTTGAATAAAACGGATAATAAGACGTTTTAATTTTGTGTGTTGATCTTTAAAATAGACAGCTGTGAGAATGGTATTTATCTTCCTATATAAATTTGTTCTAACAAAAGTTATCCCCAAAACTATTCTTTCAAGCTACATACTTGTTTTATTTTTATCCTGAAACTACCAGTTAATTGACTGCCAGTTACAGCAGCTTCCTCTTTAACCGACTGGTTACTAGTGAGTGTTTTGACTCAGGTATCACCCTTGTTTTTATTCTCATTTTTCACTGTGGAAAATTTTTTAGCTAGCAGACATATGATAGTAGTAAAATTTTGTCTTATTAACTTCATCATGAAGCAGTGAAGACATTTTCAGACAGGAGAGAAGGCAAGCAGCAATCCTGATCAAGACATAAAGAGACAGAGTGATCGCATCCTGCCGGCACTTCCTTCCCACCAAGTTCAGAGTGCTGATAAGCCGTCACTGGGGACCGGCCAATTAGCACATTAAAAGGTGTTGTTTAGATCCACTGTGTCATGTGTCTGTACAGATAATGTAGCTGCTTCGAATGCCATGACAGATCAAGACCTCAGAATTCAGCTGGTGTCACGCAACTCCGCTGCACATGTCGACATCAACTGTTCAGCTCCTAGTTTAAGTGTAAATCTGCACTTTTTTTGGGAATGTATTTTGCATCTCTTTTAGGCATCTTCGGTCTTTTTTGCTCAGCTCTTCCCAGACATCAGTCAGTCAGTGTTCACGTAAGTGTCTTCTGAGCTCCATTATGATCCTACTGTAACAACATATAATTTATTTTGACTTATATAGAACTTCTATAAACTACTTAGACCCTGACTTTCTACAACCGCAAATGTTTAATGCATTTGCTTTAAAGGAGACATATAATGTTCATTTTCTAGTTCATAATTTTCTTTTGGGTTTCTACTGGAATAGGTATACATGATTTACAGCAAATATAACCTGACTTACTCCCTCTGTCTGAAATGCTCTGTTTTAGCCCTAGTCCACACTTGCACAGGTGCATTTTTTTCCTGGTCTGGTTTTAAAAAAAAATTCTTGTCCACACCAATGGTATGAAAGCGCAAATGCGCACCACAGAAGTGCATCACAGAAGCAACAGGTGGCAAAATAAACTCTAAAGTAAGGCCATGTTTGTCAATCAAAACCCTGCCAAACAAAGGAGACGAGCCAAAAAACCCTGGTTTTCCTGTCTACACATAAACACTTAAAACTGCATTTCTGAATATCTTCGCCCTGGCAGGAGTTCTTCAAAAGCTCTGTACTCAGTGACCTGAAATGCCGCTTATATCTGTCAGAAGGACAAAACACACAGAAAAAGCTTTGTTTTAATAAATACCCATGTATGTGTGTACAGGGCCTTAGCGCCTATCTCTTTAAAGGTCCCATATTATGGTAATTTCTGCCTCTTAACATGGTTCCTTTAAGTCTAAATGGAATGTTAGTAACATGCTTTGGTCGAAATAAGCTAAAGGATTGAGCACAGCAGGGTTCTTGAAACACCAGTTTCACAGCCCTGCTCCAGGTGGCCTGTTTCAGTGCCTTTCCCTTTAAATGCTAATGAGCTACTGCGCGCCGCCCACGGTACCGCCCACCTCTTCCTGCCTGCGGGAGACGTGAGGACCATAGATATATGTCTATGGTGAGGACGGCATCATGTGACCATGGCAACGGCGGAGTTTCAGGAAGTAATGGCCGCTGGACAACAGACTGCGGTCGGACCCAGAACAAAAGGCTCCAGAAGAAAGTAAGCAGCCAAGAATGAACATTGATGTTTCTCAGTGGTTAGTAGTTAAGTTTTTTTTACCTCGACATTACTTTTATGTAACTGCAGACTAACGAAAGTCTTACGAGCTTACTGGCCGTCTGCCCCGCATAGTTACAGATAACAGCCCCCTTCTCCTGCCTCCAGTGTTTACATCATAAAGCTAGCCAAACCTCGGCTGGTGTTTACTGCTGTCCAGTTGTTGTAACGCGGATGCAATTTAGCAATAGCCGTTACAAGACAAAGCGTAACCCCATATTATTATTTACCTTTATGTAGCCAGGTAAGTTGATTGAGAACCTGTTCTTATTTGCAGTGACGACCTGTAATTAGCTACTGCCAGCAATTTTCAACAACTGTAGTTTTCAGTAAGCCACAGTTGCCTCCCATCACCTCTCTAACAGTAGAATTGTTTTTTAACCAGTTACAACGGTTTATAAACTTTATTTATGTTACCAAAGAAACAATGCGACGTTATTAGCGATTATAGTTTACAATGAATAATAAAAATTCTGCATAAAAGCAGGTGTTCCTGTGGCAACTGTGTACAAATGTCTACAGAACCTGAGAATATCTGCTGCATGGAAATACCACAATTAAGTGTGAACACTGGGCAAACATGGTTGTCATTTTGCAGTCTATCTTTTCTCTAATCTATTGTCACTCACTTACCTTTCATAATTTCTAGGTTACACGAAGACTACAGCAGCATCCTGAGCCACCATCATGCATGGTGGACCCTCCTGGCCTGTAACCTGTCTGCCTGAATGTATCTGTACTGCAGAATGCACTTTACATTTATCGGACAGACTATGGACCTTTACGTTTGAGGGGAATAGTGCAGTAAGCTTTTGGTCCCATAAATACTATTCATTTATCGCAAAAGTGTTATGATGAAAAGTACATAACTGATTCCTCTATCTTACATTGCTTATAATTTATCTTTTACTTATTACCATGAAAATTACTTATCAAACAATGAAAACACAGAACAGTTAGGAAAGATGTTTTATTGTAAGAAACATCTGTAAACATGTGTTGACATGAATGAAATAATAACAAGAAGAAAATAAATATCTGAAGTGAAACAGTTTGACTTTATATATTAACTTAAATATCAATATGAAAATAATAACAAAGAAAGTATCTAGTTGCCATAGGTGTAAACATTCAGTGCTGACTTTATATTGAATTGTGTTCAGCCAATATAGCCTACAGAAGCTTTGTAAGATGGTGCTGGGGCTCTCTGGCGTGGAGAGTGAGAGTTGTGCTGCCTGTCTGCGTGGTCTGAGAGATCTTCAGGGATTATAAGTTTCAGCAACTCGTTTACATGGGGCAGGGTCCTGGAAAACCTTCTTGAAGATCAGGTCCAACAGTGCATCACCGCAGTCTGCAGTGCAATAAACAAAAATGTATGTTTACAGGAAAATTGCAGTAGAACCAAAAAGCCTTGTGCTGCAGTGTTGTAAAGTGTATCTTATTACTTAATTACTTCTTATTTATACATTCTTATTATTATTTATTTTGAAAACATCTTAAAAGAATTCAGATTTTAAGTGCTTGTGTTTGTTTTCAACCTTTTGTGTGATGCCTGTGTGTCCATGTTCATTTTAATTTGAGAAGTTCAAATAAAAGATTGTAAAACTTACAGAATGTCATGCATGTCTTCACGGGTTTGGCTCTGCACTCTCCCTTCCTGGACTTTGGAAAGCTCAGTTTGAAAAGAGGATCTCCTGATGATGTGGTGGCTTGTCCTCTATCAGCATTCTCATTGTAATGCAGTGCAGCCAGGTAGTGTCTTGAACAGTAAAAAGACAATAAAACATAAAACAATTGCAAGAAATGGGCAAATGTTCTCAACAAGTAATCACAGGAGTAACACATGACAGCACTGTTACAGTATAATTCAAACACTAAAGGCTGCATCGCGTTACGTTACTCTAACCTGACCTCTTTATTTCTGTAACGAGTGATCTAACATTTCCAAACCAGTGATCAGATTAAAGTTATTTATTCAAGTCACTGTGCATTACAATTATTTTTTATCATTTTCCTTAGTAAAAATATATATTCTTGCTTTCTTCTTGCGTCTCGGGGAGTGATGTCACGTACGTCTCAAGTCACGTTTTTACCATGAGGATAACTCATGTGTAACACCACGCAGCAACACAAAAATGGAGGGAGGAGAGAGATGCGCGTTTTCTAGCTGGAAATATGGTCATTATTTTGAGTTATTAAAATAAAAAAAATCAGGATTACTTGGTCAAGGGCCCAGCCCAGCCCAGCCTGTCCCGGCCGGGGATAGCGGCGGGGTCGGGCTGGGGCAGATAATCTAACGTTAAACTCTGTGTAGCATTCAGCAGTACACTCGTTTTGCCCCGGCCTATGACAACATATTCCAACTTAGAAAACGTTTTCAAATGCATTATTTCACAAAATCCTGAAAACTTAGACCCGGTGGAGGGTGTGTGTATACCGCTTTACCGACCGGGTCTCTGGGTTTGCATGTGGAGACTGTTGATCGAGAACTAGAAGCTCGCGGTTAGCATTAGCTGGTACTATGTGACGCTGCTTGGTTAGTTCGTGTAAAATTGCTAAATAACACAGCTAAATACTTGCACATGCAGACATTTACCTAGGACGCGCATTACATAATGTGCAAGATCAGAAATGTAATACACAGAATGATTCTGCTGTAGCACTAACTTGTGTGGTCAGAGAAGCTAACGTTAGCGGTTAGCCGCTAACCATACCTTGTTCTCAATGGTAAAACACACAGTGCATCACACACGAGTTCAGCCTTATCTACAGGAACACACAGCACATTATTTGTATACTTACATGTCTTTGGTCTGCAAGTATTCCTTTGAGTAGACGTTAGCCGACTACTCCTGCCTTGTACTGGCTCAAGATGGTGAAACAGTCAGCGTCAAAGTGGTTCGCACACACGAACAGTTTTTTGCCAACTTCAGCTGGGACATTGGCCTCAAAAATAAATTCAATCCATGCTGCTCTTTTGTCCTCTGTAGCTGGGAGACGATGGAGTGTTTTGTGCTGGTCCTTGCAAACAACAACAGCGCACTTCTCCTTGAGCTTGGACATGGTGATTTCAATAGCGTAATGGCGGATCTCCCAGACGGTAGCTGTACCCGGTGGGTGGAGACACCGTGAGGTGAAGGGAGGGGCAGTGGGGTAGCCATATGCAAATGAGCTGCCGTCGACGTCGACAGCAGCAGGACATTTGGCTGGTGTATCTGGAAACTGCAGGCAGGACCCCTTTAGATATCTGTATCTCACTCAAAAAAGCAAGGAATGTCTTTTTTCAAAGTTTCTAGGTGTGTGGCAGCACCACAGACCCACAATAACAACCCAAATCCCAGAAAAAGTCAGTTTTTCATAATATGGGATCTTTAAGGCCCCCCTCTGATTGGTCAGCTCACACATGCCTGAGCCAGAATCACTAACAACAAATTTAGCTGTGCTAAATGACTTCTTACGAACCAAACTAGCTGATAGGCATACACTAGCGGAATAAAAGGCGGGACTACTGATGAGGCATTTCAGGAGCAGTGTTTTCTGTGGGAGAGAGGAGCATAAGAAGCTATAAAAACACTGAAGGGAAGGAAAACATGAAAGAGCAACTTATCAGACTGGGAGCTCAGAGCATCGTGGGAGTATTGGTGTTGTTTACTGTCAGACTATCACATTTTAATGTACAAGGTAGCTAAGGGCTAGCTGGTTAGCATGCTAATTCAATGAATATCTATGCAACACAATCTACAATCACAGCATACATCTTTGATCACCATCAAACCTTTACATTCTCTGTTTAATTTTTGAATGCTTCAACAAAAAAGAATCTTACATGTTGCACCTGTATGTCCAAAATACCAAACTGCTTTCATTTATTCATTTAATCATGTAGCTGATAAGCTTGTCGCAAATGCAGAATGCAATTTAAGCATTTTCAAACTATGCACCTGTCCATGCATTTTGAATATAGCTTGTCCTGCCCAAGGTTGTGAGGGGGCTGGTCGCCCATCCCAGTACTCAGCGGCCCTGTCAGTCCCAGTTTGAGCCCTGTCAGTCGATAACAGGCGTAACACTCATGGACAGAAAAGCACATACACCTACAGGCAATTCAAGTATAACCTGCATGTGTTTAGTCTGTGGGTGGGACCCCAGCTGGTGCGCAACACATGATGAGGTGTGAGATGACAGCCAGCGCTACTGAGCCACCGTACCACCTCTACATTATCTAGCAGTGGACACAATGTAGTCGTTAAAATCCACATTATCAGTTATTATCATTATCATTTTATTTTTTGACATTTTATTCTGCGTAGGTTTACTACTAGATGTTTTGCTTGGATATAATATGCTAACCTTCCTCAGCTGGTATAGAAGCACACAGAGAAACAGTAATAAAACATGAATTTTTAATGCATATTTATATATTTTTTTGCAATTGTTTTGACACCCAGCAGTAGCTCATGACTTGGTATGGTCGGGCCCCTCTTCGGCTGAGTTGTGGGCATTGAACGTGTCATCTTGTTATTCCTGATAGGCAGCCACTTGGGCAGGTGTGTCGGGTCTGTCAGTGTACATTCTGGGAAAATGCACACTCCGCAGACTGTGCTTTCATCTGGGGAGAGAGGGACCCTACAGCACATAAATATGAGTGATGCTTGTTTGTGTGTGTGTGTGTGTGTGTGTGTGCATGCATGCATTGCATCTGTGTTAAGGTTATGAGCTTCAGCGTGGTTGCCACTGCGGCACACGGTGTAAATATCCTCTTGGCTTCATGATAACACCACCTCGCGCATAAATAACAAAGATGAGTTCATATTAACAGCCTGTGTGATTCTGGGAGGATTCTGAGGATCTATCTATTGTTTTCTTTTTATTTTTTTTCCTCCACTGTCAGGGCTGAGTGGATAGCGACTGCTTGGCAGGCTGGAGTACTGAGGTCTCATCCCCGTCTGCAGGTGAAGGTTTAGACAGCCAGAAGTCAGAGAGTCTGGGGATTTACAAAGATGGATAGAATGAGAGGAGCTAGAGGCTCTTAACACACATTCTGGTCAAAGGACGCATTGTTTCCACGTCCGACTGCAAAACACTGACAAACACCGAAGATGAATAGCTCTGTCGCTATCAGTGAGAACCTCAAAATCAATTCAGTGATATATGGCATGTGTAGTTGCATGTTTTTCTTATTTGCCTTGAATTCTTATATTCTTTTTTAACCAAAATATTGTCTTTATCTTCTATTTTTTCACATTCTCCCCTCTGACGTGTTTTTCATGTCTAGCTGCTTTCCTCTCCTCCTCTCCTCATCGCTGCAAATCCATTAGTGAATGTAACAAGGGTCACACAGGGCGACCCGGATTGATAATGCAGTATGCCAGAGGCAGAGTGCTGTCACAGCCGTCACTAACTTGGCTCTCCCATCCAAGGCTGTTGCCTGCTGAAACAACAGGCTGGGAGCCATGTGAGTGAGACTTTACGCAGCATAGCAATAGTGTGCTGGGAGCGAGTTACTCCTCTGTCTAAGCTGATTTGACACAGTCAGGTGAAACAAGTTCTGAGTTTCATGGGGAAGACTTTCTACGTGCTTTCCCTTTTTTCTTTTTCTCTCCTGCCGTGTGGCGGGTTCACCAGTGGACCTGCCTGTTCTGGGGATTCTTTCACTGGTGGACACTCGCTGTGAAGTGATTTCAGAAATTCTTCCAGTGTATGTTTTATTCATGCGCCACCTTTCCCCACTTCTGTCTTTCAATCATGAGCTGTGACTCAGTCACATTTTGAACACAGCAAAAAAGTGGTGATCTTACGAAGGAAAGGGTGTCTGTCACGGTTAAAACAAAACGGGTCCCGCCAACGATTTGATGTTGAATGTAAATGATAATTCCATTCCGTTCCGTTTTCTTTCCGCTTTTTCCGTCAGTGTCGCGGGGATGTTACCGCTTTATCACCCCTTTTTCAAGAGGGTTGCGGGGTTACTGGGGCCAAATCCAGTTACTTGATGGGCGAAGGCCAGTGATGGGCGAAGGCCAGTAAATGATAATGTTGAATGATAATTGCTGTTTTTCCTATATTTGGTCTAATAACCACACTAGCAGTGTTGGTCATCTGGCCCACCAGTTTGGTCCAGACTAAAATATATCCACAGATATTGGATACAATTGAGTGAATTTTGATACAGACATCCATGGTCCCACAAGGATGTAAGCCAAGGTGTGGTTTTTGTGGGAATTGTGAATTCAATGGATTTCCATTAAATCTTAAATCATAATCACTTTGAGAGGCAGCTGGATTTGTGAGATCATGTGATCTGGCAAATACATCTTCCTAGGCTTCGAGCTATGCAGACACACAGTGGTTGAACCAGTCAGCATCCTACGAGGAACTACTGCCAGCCACGATGGGTTTGGGTCTGAATAATGCATTGCATGGTTTAGGTTGTGACATCCAATGAGAGAAGCAACCATTTAGTTTTAAACAATAACGGTGGCTCCACAAAACATTACTTTAGATGCTGCTAAATCTTGTCAAGCGATTGATGCACCAACTGTCTCCACTAGTATTGACGCTGTCCTACTGTTGAATTGACCAGCTGAAGTTATACCGGCTCTTGAAAGACAGTGATAGACATAACCTGCAAAGTATTTTTTGAATGTGCTTGCTCGTTTTGAGCAGCACCTTTCTAGATGGTTCTGTTTAACATGCTGGCTTATCTTGTGGCTTTAGGTTAAGTCTTCTGTAAGTGTGCCATGGTTTGCGCTAACTTCCTCTACACATTGCTGTAATCAATCTTCTCCCTCCTCTCTATGATGAAAGTGGAGCAGTAATTGCAAGACATAGCAGCAAACAGGAGGATCCTGCTCTCTGCAGGTGTCAGAGCAGACAGGAACACTATCTCTGCTGACTGGATAAAGTGGGCAGCGATACTAAAACATTCTCTTTTACTCCATGAGGAGCGGAAGGAGAGACATGGGTTACACTCTTTAACAGTGATTACTGTTGGAATGTTGAGCTATTCCCCACTGATTTAAAAAAAAAAAATCATCACTTATAGCAGTTTAAGTCAAATTTGCTATAAATAATTAAGGTCCGAGTGGTCTCCTTTCTTGATCTTTTTATCCAGTACTACAAGCAAGTTGACATTTTTCTTTCAGAGTCAGTGCACTTGAAAACAACAAGATGGATTCCCATAAGGCTGCAAAATATACCATTTCAGCATTGACAGTGCAAATATGTGCGTGTGCAAAAGACACATTGGTAATCCACGAGAGAAGTCTGTCTGTTATTACATAATGTAGTCTGATTTATGGTTTCTTGGATATAATCGAGTTTGTTGGTTGTGAGCGACGTGCAGGCTCTTGCATGCGTAGCGAACCACCCATCACAATCATTCCTGATCAAGTTATCAAACATAGCAGGGCTGGCTTTGGTTGTTTGATAAAATGAACTCCTCTACAAAATCACCATTTTAGAATGATTAATTCTTTTTACATCGAGCTATTCAAGCTATCTGCTGAAAATCCCTGTATTCAATTACATATATTGCAGAAAACCCACATATCAAAATGACAGTTTTTTCCCAATACCATCAAGCCCTAAATTGCCATGCGATTTGATACACGGAAATCATAGACAAAATATAATGTGGTCCACTACGATTTGGTTTATGATTTAGTTAAAACCTCCAAAACTAATGATATTCCAATCAGCCTTGCCTGTACGTTGTGTTCAGTGCTAATGTTAGCATGCAAAAGCACTGAAACAAGAAAGATGAACACAGCAGACATTGCTACACCTGCTGAACATCAGTATGTTAGCATTCTGACCTAGTTGTCATGCTAACATTAGCATTCAGATCAAAGCGCTGCTGTTTTCAGCCTCACAGAGCCGCTAGCATGGCTGTAGACTGTTTTTAGACTTTGTTCCATTAAGTGCAATGACTGTGCTCTCCCTGCAGCAAACAACGGCACAGCAATTCACAATGGGTTATGTAATGTAGCATTTTATCATCAATAAATCATCGCATTCATCTTGCGACGCTTCTATAATTAACACATACAAACAAGGTAATCCCCAGGAAGAAACTGGGTCCCACAGGGTCAGCTATAGGGGAGGAAGCCACTGGAGCGCTTCATGACAAAATGAGGTTGCGTTATTGCGCACAAAAAGAGAAAAAGATCGCTTGCTTTTTCAAGTGCCTCAGGACAAGAAGCAACAGGGTCTATAGTGAGATAAAAAACTACCAATTATCTTGACCCCGGGGCGATTAACTCAATGCTGGTACAGCAATTAAGATAGCACAATTAATCTTCACTAACATTCTGACACTTTCAAACATGTAGCATCCTCGCGATGAACGACCCCGGACCGTCTGGATATTAGATGATGCTGCGATAAGAAAAGCAGACCATCAAGCTGTGTATTCTTTTTCTCTCCTGTCACACATTTGACTACAGCGTCGCACAAGTGACAGAGGGGACTCTGCCAGCATGTAGAGATGAATGTTTTCTGCCTCTGCACATGGCCTGATCTGTCTTGCTTCAGCCCCTCTTACATCATGGCACGTGCCCCCGGGCTCTCTCTCTGCAGAGCAGGCGTTCTGTATTTAGAGCCTGATTTATACACAAACACACATACCACTGGGAAAGGAGCAATGAGTGTTCTCTTCTCCTGCCGCAATTGCCAGCAATATGATCATCTTCCCACTCTTCAATGTGCCTTTAAGGATAGCATTCAGAGACAACGGGGCTAAAAAAAAAAAGATCTCACGAAAGCAAGCAGTAATTTGAAAGGCGTGAGTGAATGGGAAAAAACGGCGAGATGGATGGTTTGAAATATTCCGGATCCATTCAAATTCGAGCTAATCGAATGACTAAAAGAAGCGCTATCTGTTCTGTTGTTCTTTCTCCAAGTCCGTGTTGCCATTGTAATTTCCCGTATTTTCTTCCTCTCTGCATGGCGTGTAAGATTTGCCGCTCAGCTCAATGGGCACCCTGCAGGTTGTGTGAATAGCGAGCTGGCCCCGAATAGGGATCCACCTGGCACAATGAAAAGAGGAGACACAAAAAAAACAAATTCTCACTTGTGTTTTTTCTCTCTCCGTCTTTGTTCTCAGGTTGTTAGAGAGCTCCATGCTCAACGCAGAAGTGAAAGAGGGAGAGATTCTGCCTCCCACCATTCAGAGGCTGATGAAAGGATACAACAAGTACCTCAGGCCCTTCTTTGACAGTAAGGAAACTGCCGACACATGCAGCCATGGAAATGACAGAGAACTCAGGGGAAATGTGTTTGACAGGGAATGAGAGGGGTTCATATTCCAATTTTGTGCTCACATTTCCCTTCTGAGTAATATACACCAACATAAAGGCATTTCACTTTACTGCACACGTATGTCATCATTTGAGATGAAGTCAAATTTATCTTTGAAATGGGTTTATTCCATAATTACCTTGGGTGTTAGGGAAACACATACAAATGATATGCGGCCTGTAGAAGGGTGCGTCATATATTTAAGTACTTATATCTATATAATTCTAAATATACATTGTTGTCAGTAGATTAACCAAGATTGCAGCTGCTAATAAATGTTGCAAGTTATATTCTGATTTTCAGCAGGCGCCTAGAGAAACAGTCTACCTCAGCGTACGCTTTCAAAGGAAGCATGTTATGTCATTCCTCATAAATCCCTCTCTAGCGTTATTGTCCTGGGATCCGGGAATCCGTCACAATGGGATTACGGTTTGTTCACTCGCTGTTTGATCTGTAATAACACGTCGGACTTTACCAAGGCTTCATCAAAAGTCCTCCCCCTGGGAACACATGTTTGGCGCGCGCTGATGGTAAAAGCACTGGTAAAGAAAAAGAAAGCATATTCACACACCCCCACATGTTTCAGCATTACTAGCACTGTGGTCTGAATCACAGGAAGTAAGCTGTTGATGTAAGCCTGCCATTGGCCGATTATGTCAGCAGGCATTCTCTTGCCTTTCTGTTTTCTCTGTGGTAACCCTCCAAAGTCCCCATCGCTGTTTAAAAGAATAAAAACAAACAACCTACGAACAAACCGACGACCACACAGCAAAATTTACATATCAATATCCCAGCCTCAACCACTTGACTACAGCTCGCCCTACTTTGGCCCAAAACAAAGGCCTAAGGGCGCCAGCGGTCAGGTTACCAGATCTGGACCACCTGTGGACCATGAAGATTATTGTTGTATTTGAGAAAAAGTGGGCCAAACCAATTTTTGCAATGTGGGATGCTGAAAATTGCAAAATTGATGAAGGTTTGGAGAGAGAGAGAAAGAGAGAGAGAGAGAGAGAGGGAGCTCATGTGAACCAGTAAGAGGTAAGAGGTAAACTGAAGAGTCCATTGATATAAAAACTTTGCTCGACCCTGAGGTCTTAAGTTACGCTTACAGTTCTTTAGTTTGTCAATCACGTGTATGAACTTGACTGCAGACTGGAGGCTCTGTAATGCGTCAAATTATATATACACATATAGCTGTATGCCACATATAGCTGTATGCCACTTTTATGAAAAGTCTGTATCCTCACTGTGCTGAATTATTATAAATTATGAGGCGGTTTATACCTGGCATTAGCATATGTCTTCAATGATCCGACCACAGGGCGACAGCTCATCACTACACACCTAGCATTAGGCGCCTGGACACGCATCTGGAGCGACCGCTTGTGATCGCATGCCACTTTCCTGCCCTATATCAAATAAACACAAACTGACACAATGCTTTGTACAGAAAGGGAGAACGACCTTTAATGTATGACACCTGCAGAATATTCAGCAGGCCCAGATAATTAAGAATTTTTCACAGGAAGTTTATAAAGCCTCCCCTCACTCAAGAACTCACACAACTGAGTGATTTTAGAAGGAAGTTTGGAGAATTTCTTTCCCTCTTCATTTCCTTACTGTTGTTGACTGTAGTTGACTGGATGTTGGTGTTATATTATCCCTGCCATTCAGATTAATACAAAAAACATCAATGTGGTGCATCTTTACAATGACATCATTATATAGATTAACTCGTCAGCACCCCCAACTGTGACTGACTTCTCGCGTCCCCGCCTGTTTAATTCTTTTACTGGGATATAGCGATTTCAGTGCCAGAACTCACCTCCCATGTGCAAATGTTCCACCGAGACAAATGTCTTCTCTGACACTATTTTGCAAGGGTGCCGTCTCTGTACCCCGAGCTAAGACGATTGTCATCGGTTTAAAGGAACACCAACCAGCCGCAGTGTTTTCCTCCTGCAGAAGAATGATAGTCGGTTCAGCCAGGCCTTACTCGTACTACCCTCTCAAATGATGTGCTCTGTATTTTCATGCCATTTCTGAGCCACACACACACAGTATGAGCTAAAATATTTTGGTTCGAGACGCAGGGTGTCACTGCTCCTACATATCATCCTCTGGCCAGACAGCCCCAGGCACAGCCAGTAGTTCGGCTCAGTGCAGTCTGACTGGGCATTTTTTTGAAGCAGCTTGCCCCCTCACTCCAAAACGTAATCATTATTTTTAATGCTCAAGTAATATTAAAGGATTAGTTTGACCCTTTGGGTATTATACTTATTTGCTTTCTTGTTAAGAATTACTGGAGAGGCTTATTACCACTCTATATGTTTGTGGGCTACTTGCTACGGTCAGAAGATGGTTAGTGTAGCATACAAGCTGCCTGACTCTGTCTAACAAAATCAAGCTATAGACAGACCGTAGCGTTTTGTTTCCACAGTACAGGTTTTGTATGGATTAAACAAATGAAATACAAGTAATTTAGTGAACTTTGGAGCTGGCAGGGGGAGCTTATGTTTACCTTACATCTAACTCTCTGCCAAAACGGGAATAAGCATATTCTCTTAAAAGCTCACCTATCCCTTTCAAGCGAAACTGCAGTGAAACTATCAGCCCCATGTCGTCATATTTCTAGTTTTATGAATTTTTCATCATTTTTTTCACAGGACTTTGCCCACGCAGCAACAGTAGGCACACACAAAGACTCAGACAGTGTCTGCAATTGACAACAGGCTCATTAATCTCTCTCAAAGAAATGAAGATTGATATGTGCGAGAGAGGGAGAATGAGAAGATGAAACGCAGGAGAGCAGCAGAATCACCCCCTCTTTGATGGTGAATCAGGGAGAACTAATTCCCTCAAGGAGGTTCACACTCAACAGACTGCAGCTGTTGATGTGCCGGCAATGTGGGGTCTTTTTAAATATGCTGTCCTTCAGTAACCTTTAATTACACAACACTGTGCTTTATTATACAACCATCTATCCATATGCTTCCTCAAAACACGCTGTTACGTCACATAACTAGGTCACACGTGTGCATTAACACCCAGAGATAAACATTAAAGTGTAAGTGTGGTGAAATGACGGGGATTATACAGTGTTGAACAAACAACAGATGACAGGTCCAGCTAATGGTGTCTTTTTTGTTTCTAGATGGTCCTGTAACAGTGGGTATGAGTCTGGACATCGCCAGCATTGACACCATCTCAGAGATCAACATGGTAAGACGATATGTTCACGCTCCCCTGACAGTGTCGGGAAGGTGACTGTTTCAGCTGAGCAGTAGAGATGAAACATCAGACTGGCAGGCAAAAGGCAGTGCAAATCCAAAAACAACATTCAGGCAACTCCCACGGCTTTGTTGACATTTTTTTCTGCCTGGCAAAAACATGCAATGCAACAGAATGAATGTTGTATTCTACATATGAGCTTTTTTCAACATTTATGATTCAACAGCGGCGTAAGATGGTAGCGATGTTCAGACTATTATGCCCTATTGCTCATTATTTATAATGCACACACACCCATGCACACACACACACACACGCACACACACACACACACACACACACACAATTTAGGGGAGCGTTGTTTTCTTCTCCTGTTCTTTTCTCTCCTGTCTTTTCCTACAATCACTTTTATGTTTGAACTGCCTGCTTGCCTTGCAGGTGCGCTCAGCTTGTCATTTCAGACAGATATTGCACTTCGAGTCTCGTTGTCTTGTCACATGATGATATTGACTTAACATTCACAACAAGCTACAATACCCAGCAATCATTATTCCATCTGTATATGGCAAAAATACCAGAGAAAATAAGAATTGAATTGTTTTTAATAGCTTATTTGTAACATATTTTATTGTGAGAGTTTGCAACTGACTTTGACAGAGATGGGTTTGTTGTTTTGAGAGAAAATACAACAAAAGGCATAATGTACTATTTAGACTTCTTGGACCACAGACATGTTTCTGAGTCAGTAATAAAACATGCCCACAGAAAGCTGGCTTGTCACCAAACAGGGCTTCACTCGTGCCACGGGGCCTAGTTGCTCTGCCTGCACTGTCTATAATTATGCCCCTATAATTTAATTACATAATGCCTTGTAACTAGTTACTCCCCAACACTGCCTACTACTTAATGCAATTTGACAACAAACCCCAAACTGCTCAAGTAATTAAGTGCAGCATCTTTAGTTGTTCAGTTTATGGCTGGCCGAGTTGACTAATGTCCTGTTAACCTTACTTATCCCTTTCGACCTGAGGCCAACTATTGTGTTTTAGCCCTAAAACTCTCGTGCTAGTTACAAATATAGATGCATAACACTCTTTTCACAATAGAGAGGCTGTTTGAAAAAGTGGAATCTAAGAAAGAAAAGAAAATTAATTTACAAGGTCCATATATTAGAATTTTGATGCAGTCAGATACAAACGTTCATGACAGAACAGTAAACCAACTACAGTTTTTTTTGATTGCTAAGACGCATTGGTCGAAATTGTTCAAAACTCTTAACACAGTCTGCATTTCCATCATGCAGCTCAGTTCAACAGTTAATCTCATGCCCAAAAGTGTGTCTCACCAACAAAACACTTCATACTTGTCTCAAAAGAAGCTCATTCAACAAAACACTAGCACATTGTCTCACTTTGGAAACACACACAATCACTCTTAACAAACGGAACGACAAAATACTAACAACAAAGAACATTACATCAAATACATCTTATATTTCAAGTTAGAATGATTTTTGTCAGGTAAATCAGTATTTTATATAGGATCTTTTGCACTTTAATGGTTCTAAATTATTGTATATGCTGTAATGCAACAACACTGAATCGGGAATGCAGAGATTTATTCAAGAACATTTGTGATTTTGCATAAGTACCTCAGGACCATACAAAAAATAAAGATTACGTAAACAGAATAATGCAGAATCTCAGAATTCCAGGGGTAGAATACAAATTACAGTAAGAGATAAAACTAAAAAACAACACATGTATACTGTAATATTCAGACCCTGTCATCTGCATTCGGCCACATGTTTTCCTCGACGTCACATCTTATATCTTCTCTGGCAAGGCACCTAGGGTAGAATCTTCTTGAATGTCTGATCCATCCCTGGCAGGCTTCGGGAGAAATATCTCCACAACCAGCATTCATTGCATCCAGCAAGGAGAGCTGGTTGTGTGGAGCATGATCATAAACCTTCCACCTACATGCTGAAAAAAATTCTTCAATGGAGTTCAAGAAGGGCGAGTATGGAGGCAAAAACAGCACAGACATCCTTGGATGCTTTCTAATGAGGCCAAACGCAGATCACCTGAATCAGTTTTCAGCTGAAAACTACCATCAGCTGTTTGGAATTGAATCTTCGTTTTATTTATTTTTATTGTCAGTATTTTGATATAATTTTATATTAGATTTCAATGTGGCTGCAGCAGAAATTCCCAGTGTTTTTCCCCTATCATTCTGTTTTGAGTGTGTTTTTAACTGTTTTGGACAAAGTGTGTTAGCATTTGAAAAATGTGCTGTTAAAGCATAGTGTTTTGCAGGTGTGAACTAGTGAATGAGAAAAGACTTCATCCATTTCGGATGTGAATTATTTAAGAGATAATAATCAGTCAGAACTGAAATGATTAGTCAGTTAATCGATTGGTTGATATACTGAAAATCTGCAACGATTTTAATAATCATTCTATCGTTTAAATACATGGTTTGTAGTCAAAACAAAATATATTATGCAAGTAGTGTGGGATCATGGGAATTGTTGGCTTCATCGATAAAACACCCACCATTCCTGATGAAACTCAATCAATGTAACTTTAGACCCAAACTTTAACAAAGGTCCGGTAATTTTTAGACATTTTAACCTACATTTTCCAGTTTCTGAAAGGTGAAAATTTCCGAGTTTCTTCCCCCAGTTTGAGACAGTGAGACACAACCAAAGCCGATCTCCATAACAACAGACAAGAACAGATTACAGCAAAGCATGGTAGTTAACTGTGCTTATTTGTAATTGGACTATTGACATGATGATTGACAGCGAGATGCACCTGTCAATTCATAGATAAGCCTCACTTAACAGTGGACTGATGGAGTTAATCCGTCTGGGACTCAACGTGTCTGGCGAGGACACTGCACTCACAGCATGATGCCACGCGACAGAGAAAAATTGATTATGTGGCTCCACGTGATGTTACATCAGGAGATTTCAGAACAGATGTCCTGCGAAATATGTTCAATGCACCTAAAAGATCCGATTGGATTTGCTGACTTGAAGCAATGTTGTGGATTACTGTTGCTTCAGGGACCTGACACCATCAATACCCAACAATGAAAAAAAAGCCACACGTTGACTAATGATATACAATCACGCAGAAGGAGCTTGGTTTGCAAAAAAAAAAAACCTCACTTGTACGTCAGCACATAATTGACATGCTTATTAAAGTACTCCATTAGCCGTGTTTTGACCTTTGACCCCCAATCCTGCAGGACTACACCGCCACAATATTCCTCCGTCAGCGCTGGACGGACGAGCGCCTGGTGTTCGAAGGCAACAAGAGCCTGAGCCTCGATGGGCGGCTAGTGGAGCTGCTGTGGGTCCCCGACACCTTCATCGTCGACTCCAAGAAGTCCTTCCTGCATGACATCACCGTGGAGAACAGGCTGATCCGCATCTTCCCCAATGGGACTGTCCTTTACGCGCTGAGGTTGAATAACAAACAAGCCTGTTGGTTTATTGGTTGTGTTTGTGCTTTTTTTTTTTTTTTTTTTTTTCATCATTTGCCCCGACAGACAATGAAAAGTAGGCCAGGGAAACGGGGAAGAAATTGGCTGAGGGAGGAAGCGTGGGTTGAATTTGAGATAATGTGATTGCAAAGAAGGGAGTTGTGTCAATTCTATTACTTCTCTTTTGGATTGTATGAGTACAAGAGCACACAGTCTGTCAATGGGAAGAGCTGTGGGCTATCTGGGCCACACAAGACCCGCTGGCACCTTTTGCCAGCGTTTATTGCTCTGTGTGCAAGGGCTTAACATCCGACGAGCTCTTGGCAAGCTCCCGGTACGTGCCTTGGCTTTTTGATTAGACACTGGGCCAAGCAGACAGGTTATAGATAGAAAGGTTATGGATGATCTAGTCAGCGAATTTGTTCAGCTCTTTTAAGCCTGTCATGATGGGATTTACACATCCTACAGTTTTTGTGTCAAACGCTTTAACCCTCAGCCTGTCTATAGATTTTATAAGAGCTGTCCGGGCCCTTATTTGACTCCACTGACTCAATGCCTTGTCGCAATGAACTTCTTCTTCACGTGTACATGTTGGTCGTGGCTACTACACGTGTTTTGGTTACAATGAGAGAGAAAAAAAAACATCACATGGGAGACATTTCTCACTCTTCTAATGGCAGACTTGTAACTATCATCTGGGGGGAAACATGTTGTAGTAAATTGGTTTGGGTGTTCAGGCTCAGGCCGCACAGTTGATTATGTCCCCGAGAGTATGACATTGTTATATACAGTACGAGTGCATTTGTTGATTCGTGCTGCTTTGAATGTCTTCACGGCCCTTTGCCTCTGCACAGAGAGCAGCATAGTGTAGTTTCTTGGCTCTTGGAGGAGGGGAGCGCATCACAGTCGGAGAGCAGGACTAGTGAGGGTAAAACAAGCCACAGAAGATGGCCGGGAGAGGGACAGCCACCTCAGGGATTTGGGGCCGTGAAGAGGTACAGAGTCGTGTGAGAAATGTGAGGTGTGGAAGGAAACGGACAGTTGTGGTAAATGTTTCAATGCTGCGCCGCGGGGAATACACTGCACTGAGAAAGCACTGAGGTCACTGGAGCTAAAGGTTGTTCCCGAGGAGGGAAGATTCAATTAGGATTACTGTACGCTAGTTTTACAGCTCAGGAGGGTGCAGTTCATATTTTGTGATGAAAATATAATGAAGTCCAAAATCAGAAATCCAAGTTTGAGTACAGCAAAGACTAGAGATGCCTGTCAGAGAAAGACTCATATAATTTGGCTTCACAGTTAAGGTGCATGGTAGACTGCACAGGTGGTTTATCTGAGGTCCCCCTCCTTTTTCCATTTTTTAGTCGATGTGCTTCAGCTTACTGGTGTATAGAAATTGAGATAACACTTTGTTTTACAGGTCTGCACATTTCATGGTACGTGGGTGCTAATTACTAGGAAACATATTAAAAGAGTATTTGAAATACCAAAATAATAACTTTATTTTACTGACCTGCAGAAGATAGACAGAAACTAGTCGGAAATGAAGCTGCAGCAACTCATTTCAACTGCGTGGCCTGCTGAGGGCAAGTGTATAGAGATGTTACAGCTGTATTAAATGCTTTTTGGAAAACATTCTTTTAAAATAATATCTGGGTTATTTTTAACAGTTTATTAAGTTGTTATTGTGGTAATTTGGGGATAATCTCAAAGAAATATAAAATTACCACCTACATACTATGACATTTCCAGATCTGTAACATGCCAGCTTGACTGATTTTTTGGGGGGCCAATGGCAACACTGATAGTAGAGAGTAAATAAGTCACATTTTTATATATCGGCCAACATACACACATTTTTTGCACTGCTAGTATTAAACACTTGTGATAAGATATGTAGGAGAGGCAGGATATGTTACAATTTAACACATTAAACTTTATTGTTTAAAATGACTTCAGTGAACTGAACCAGTAAACTTCTCGTGTTCTTTAAAACCAGAACGCTTTCATGTCGACTGATATCAGCAACGCATGTGCCAATACTGATATATCTGTGATAGACCATTATTGGGCACTTGATGTATCAGACGGGCTCTGTTATGAAGTGTTGACAAATTTTCACTTATAAGTCAAATAGTTCAGGGTTTTGACACAGATCACACAACAAAGTGTTGGGCAGTGGTTTTAAAAAATGGCATAACATGCCAATTATAATTAATTATGTCCCGCTTTTATGGCAGATTATCTGCTCTCTGCTTGAAAATGTAGAGATGAGACTGTTCCCCATTCTGCTTTTGTACCTTACAAAACGGAATAACAGTCAGAAAAAATGCTTAACACTGCCACCTGGAACATGCTGTTTGAAAGGAGCTAAAGGGTTCCTGTTGAATATAGGATTTTGTAGGAAAACAAAAAAGGCATCAAGTAACTTTTAGCAAAGCAAGTGAGATTCTAAAGTGCTGACTGCAGCAACTCCTTACTGTCAGGAGATACAATTATGTCGATAGCCAATAGAGGCCTCCAGAGATGATGTGTCATGGCTGCATCACATCAATCATCAGAACAACACACTGTCACGATTCAGACTATCCATTATTCGCTGTATCGAACATTTACGCTGCCCAACATATTGATGCTTGCAAGAGGGAAGACGTACAGAGGAGACTTCATGTCCTCCACAGCTATGCCGACGATAGACATGTATGCAATGTTTCAGAAAATTCTTGAGTGAGTTAAAGCACCATCATGTAGAAATTGGCCTTTTGAGCATGTTTTATTATTATTGGCAAGTGTATATGTTCGGAATCATTTTCATGCGCCATGTCTTTCATGCATTCATCGCCTTCAAACAACTTTTACAACAACATGTGAGCAACATCAAGGAGCATTCATGCATGCTACTTATTCTTAATTGAAAGACCAAAGTTGCATCATTCTTTTGCCCTTAAGACAAATTAACGATGTGAGAGGCTCTCATACAGGCTGGTCCAGATTAACGGCATGACAGCAATGAAATAAAAAATATATCATTATCCTTCACCAGTGCTTTTTATGTGCCATGTAGGATTTAATGAATGGATTTCATATGCATCAAAATACAAGCTAGCAGCGAGAACAGGGAAAGAACTCACAAATCTTCTCTATTGTTTGTTTGGTATGAGCTTCAACCTCTGCGCTACTATTAAAACTACTACATTTACTGCAGGTGTCCTCTTTCCCTTTCAGTAACAATACTTCTGTTTTTTCAGGATTACCACCACCGTGGCGTGCAACATGGATCTGACCAAATATCCAATGGACAAGCAGACCTGCACGTTACAACTGGAGAGCTGTAAGGACACATCATTTTCAGTAAAGAAAACGTAAATTGTGCAGCTCTGAACTGTGGCACAGTGATCAAGCCCAAGGATCAAACAGATCGCACACTCTCATCTTCTAAACTGCTGGGGTGTGTACGTGCAGTGTTGGGGAGTAACGAATTACATGTAACGACGTTACGTAATTTAATTACAAAATGTACGTAATTGTAATCCGTTACATTACTGGGAGAAAATATGTAATTAAATTACAGTTGCTTTTGGAAATTTCAATGATTACAACTTAAGTTACATTTGAAAAATCACTGCAAAAGCTCGGATTTATGAAATAGTTTTTCGCCCCTCCTGGATTAATGTTTGTTTTTAGTTTTTTTCATATCAATATCCTCCTTCCAAAACTGACGCTTGTGATTGGCTCTCTCTGGTCATGTGCCATTCGACTCCACCGACAAACCGTACGGCGGCAGTCAGACTCAGCAGCACAGTGTCGGCGGCGCACAAGATGTTCCTGTGCTGGAAACACAGAAAACACTTCATACAGACAGAAGCCAGGCTTCCCTGTATACAAAGGTGGCTCTCTGTTAACCCGGCTAGATCACCATGGTAACTTATGCTTAGCTCATAACCTGGTCCCGACCAGGTTCTGTTCAGAGTTTAATCATAAAATCGGCTATAAAAGCGCCGCTGTTTCACTGTTTAACTCATTTACAGCTGGCGTCACCTTTACTTTGAAAGTCCAGTGGAGCTGGATCAGAACATTTGTACGGAGGGAGAGATCGCGCTGATCCGCTGCTGGTTACTTTCTCTCTGAGCGTCTCTACAGCTGTTCAGCTGAGGGGAAACGCTGCTCAGCTGTGGATCCGACTCGCGTCAGGAGGTCATTTATTAGACTATAGCCTGTTTACTTTATATACAGTCAGTCACCACTGAAAGAAGTTGTGCCCTCGCAGCAGGACAGATAATTTAACTTAATGTGGCCATGAATAAATTAATAGTTTCGCCTGTTATGTGTTGCCCAAACGCAGTAAATCTTGAGTATGTCTACTCTGTTTTCTCACATTTAAAAAGGTCTTTGTACAGAGACAACATGAGATTTGCTTGTAGCTTCAGCACCTAAAAAACGCACTGTAACCTATTTTCATACGCACACCAGCCTCGCTTTCAATAAAACACACACTGGCATTTTATAATTGTGATCAGTGAAATATATGAAAACAATCTAAAACACAGTTTAAAACAACAGTTGTTGTTGCTCTAAAGCTTCATATTTAAAAGCAGCTCAATGTAGAGCTGTCAGAAATTAAAATCATCCTCCTCTTGTCATATTTGCAGCAACACTGTTGCTTCAGGCTGTGATCAGGCTTTTTGTATCGCTCATACTCTCTCCATTAAAACAATCTGCTCCTCTTGGCCGAAATCAGCCTGTTGTCGCTCCATTTAGTGAGGAAGTGAGCCTCCTTCAGTACAGGCCGAAGGTCAGACTCATAATATATGGTTAAGCCTTTGAACTGAAAGGTTTATCACACTATAGGTCTTAAAATGTGAAAATTCAAAATTAAGAAAAGTAATCAAAATGTAATCAAATGTAATTAGTTACATTACTTTGAGAAAGTAATTGGAATAGTTACACTACTATTACATTTTCAACAGGGTAACTTGTAATTGTAACCAATTACATTTCCACAGTAATCTTCCCAACACTGTGTACGTGCCTGTGCGTGAGTGTGTGTAAGAATACATGCTTAAGTCACACAGCAGTCTGAAATTGCAGGGGCAATTCAGATCACAATGGAGTATTCTCCTGTGCGTCCCTTGTTAATGACTGTTATGAAAGCAGAGATGAAGCTGGAAGATGACTTGTGAAAATCTCTTAAAGGGATAGTTTGTCAACTTACTCTCTTGTTCTGATTTAGATGAGGGGATGGATGCCACTCTGCTTGTCTGAAGCTGACGCTGGAGACCATTAGCTTAGCGTGTTAACTCAGCTTTGTTAGCTTACCTCCTTATTCAGATTAAAATCAGGTCACTCCACAGCTCAAAAATCCCCCTATTAACACCTTGAAAACTTACAAATTAAAACGTTACATCTAGTTTGTTTAGTCCATATAAAAGACTAATTGTAAAAAGGAAAAGCTGTGGATTCATGACGACATCAAGAGTCAAGATTTTGAGTTCTGTTCACATAAAACAAAGAGGATACAACATGTTAGTCAGTGAACTTTAGAGATGTAGGTACAGAGCTGAGGGCACTGACCCACACACACACGTATCTGAATAGCATTCTTATACCATTTCTCATCCAAAACGACATATGATAAGTGCATTTTAAAGATAGGCTGTCCTTGGGGTGGCCAGTCCGATTTCAGGGGTGGCCACTGGCAGGGTGGCACATGTTCACTAGCTGTTGGCAATAGTAAGACAAATAAAAACAGAAATGTGCCAGCAAAGTGCAGGGAAAAGCAATGCATAGATGTAAACACTGTATGAGATAATATTTGGAAATTCACAAAAACTGGCTTTGTTTGTTATGCGGGCAGGAAATGCACCTGAACACTGTTGTTAGACATTTAGAGTACACAGTTTGTTTTGTTGTGAAACCAAACACACAGCCCAACATTTGTTTGTTTACAACAAAAGTCCACATGGCACCTTTACTGCTCAGATGTGAGGGTGCATTTAAAACCCTTTTCCAAGCTCTTTTCCAAAAATGGACTTGCATTCCCTCTAGTGCTTTTCTCTACCAACCACTCAAAGCGCTACTCTAGTCTTAACCTTTCACACACACTCACACACCGACGGAACAGACATAAGGAGCCGTTTGGGGTTCAGTATCTGGCCTCAGGACACTTCAGTGTGGGATCCACATAGGAAACCAACAACCTTTTGGATTGGACGACCCCACTCTACCTCCTGATCCAGAACTGCCTACTTGAACTACTCCTTTACTGACTCAAATATGCTTTTTATAGCAGCCATTCACCACAAGCCTTAAGGCATCCTATATCTTTCTTTTTTTTTTTTTTTTTGGTCAGTCCTGTCCCTGACAGAAGCCCACCTAATTTACAAATCCTCTAAACTCATATTAATGTACTCTGCCAGGAGGCTTAAAACATTTTTCAATTGTAAGGAGTTCTGAAACATATTCCTGAAATATAAGGGGAAAGATTTGGAACATGTTGACACATTTTTAATGGTTTAAAGTCGAAATGAGTTGGCAGTCTGTGTATAATCGAAGCAAATTGTTATTAAGATCATATAACACGAAAAGACAGATTTTTCGGGCTCTGAATGAGATGGAACTAAGAAAAAAGCCCTTCACGCGTCTCTCAGCCTCCCTCGCTCTTCTGCCTCCTTTGCTTTCCACCTCGCTCTTTTCCTCTGTGCTATTTAATGACAGCCAGCCAGGCTAAGCTAAGTCTGATCCCTGCCAGAAGCCCACCAGGACCTCTGTGCCAAATAAAACATTTAACGGCAGCTCCAGTCCCCACTTAGCAGACAGAAAGACATCTGGAGGTTAAAGTTAGGTAACCGAGAAGATGATGGATCCTTATTCCTCTGCTTCAATAATTCCAGCCTTAATATCTGCCTCTCTCTCTCTCTTTCTCTCTCTCTCTCTCTCGCTCTCTGTCTGCCTCTCTTTCCCACAGTCGCTCTCTCTCATCCTTGCCACTCTATCTCTGCTGTTTTCCTCTCTGTCACTCGTTCCTTCAGTCTCCATCTCCCTCTTGCTCCGTCTCTCTGCCTCTTTATGAAGTTGTATATTCAAGGATTCATTCCTTTTAATGCGGTGCCAAAAGTGGATCATCTGCACAGGAGGGAGGTTTAAAGAGTGCGGCGTTGTGGGAGGGTGCGGGGTGTTAAGATCGGGAATGCGGTAAAATATTAAGTGCGTTCCGATGGCGGAAAGAGTCAGTGACAGTCTTTTGTGATCCTTGCCTTAATTTCACTTCAGTGGTGGCTCTTTAAGGAAAAAGAAAAAACTCTTTGGTTGTGAATGTGGCTACTTGTGTTCAAGGGGGCACAGGGCGCGGAAGGTTGAATGTACCCCCATGTTGCTCATTTCCACGCTATTGCACAGCATGTCACTACCCATTTGTCTCTCTAACTTGTACAGTAATGTCAGGGCTTCGGGTCAGGAAAATAATGAGTACTTCTAGTCAGATAATTACAATGAGAGCGGAAACAGTGAATTTACAGGACCTTTAAGTCACCACTGCCCTTCATTAGGGGACTCTGCTCCCAGCGTCATGGCTCACGTTGGTCAATAAATCATGACGCTGTGTTGGTTTGAATTGGAAGAGCAACAGCAAATTAATGAGCGTTTCATGTGCAACAGTGTGCAGAGATGTACTCCCCTGACTTTTCTTATTCTCTTGCTCCCTCTGCAGACAAATTGGAAGAATGCACCCGAAGATATTTTCCTTTCCAATAAGCGCTTCCTCCGTGAATGTTACCATAGGAGCCACATCAGTTCTTATTAATTGATATCGTCATTGTTACACGGTGCTTTCAAAAGAGCTCCCACACATAGCTGTGGGACTTTCGGCCATATTAATATAGCATGCTTTCTTATTCCGTGTTTTATCTGGTTTATCCAGGCTCTCCAGGGCTGAGTGCGAAATGCATGATGAGTCTGTTAGGGAGGGAGTAAAGCTCTACATCAGCGCTTTTCTGCACCCCCTATGAAGACGTGAATAAACACCACAAATGCATTTCCATTAGCCTGTCGGATGTCGGTGTGTCAAACTGTGTTAGGGTGAATAATGGGACAATGCTGTGTTGCCGCTGTGACAGAAATAACATACATGAAACATTAACATTTTGTTTTAAAGCCAGGTTGTTGTAGGTACACACCAACGTTGAAATCATGTGTTGATTGAAAGGCAGGCAAACTCGAGTGTTGCACTTCATCACCATTTGCCTCTCAGGGGGTAACGTGATATCTTAAAGTAGCTTTTCTAAGGTGTTTTTCAAATTCCCTTTAGCGCTTGCCAAATGTTTCTCTTGTGCTGGTGTTTAGCATCAGAGGGTATTTACCACCCACGATGGGTTGCAATCCCAAACAACTCAGCCATAAGAGGATCAGGCGTTAGCGTAGCTTGAGCAATTAACATTCCCAGCTGTTCCCACCACAGCTACTTTGAAGTTCAGTGGAAACTATTAATGCACTGTTTGTGTGTCTTCTTCATCATCATCACCATTATCACCACCATCATCATCACAGCTAGGCTAATGTGTAATGCACGCGTCATATCTCCACCTCGACAAGCACTGAAAGTTCCAGAAGGAAATGTAAAGGGCTGTGTTTTATCCACTCTAGAGCACTGACATCAGTGGGTTTAATCAGCTGGTTAAAGGAACAGTGCATGCAAGAATGATAATACAGTCATGATGTACTCACCCCCATGCCAATCGAAAGTCAGCTGAAGTTTCATAGACTGCAAAAGGTTTCTGGAGCGTCACAGCTAAACAATGTTCTCCTGAACACCAGAAGTAGATGGGAAACAACCAAACAAAATTATAGAATGGCCCCGTACAGCTCATCTGCTGTAATCCAAATCCCCACGAGCCTGGAGATCCCACAAGGATTTGAAAAAGACGTTATTCACATCCTTTTTTTCTAAACTGAAATCTTCACTCTAGCTGCTGAGCTAAAAGCGTTTGCCTGCACACCGTCTGAAGTGGGTGCACGAGCTCGGCCATTGTAATTAAATTAATGTCTTTACAAATTAATTGTGGCTTGTGGGGATTTGGATTACACGAGAAGATGTGTATGGGGCCTTTTATGTTTTGTTTTTTTTAAGTTGTTTTGTTTCACATTTGAAAACAGTACCCATCTACATCAGTTGTTTAAGAGAATGCTGCCGCACTGTTCTGTTTTGAAGCTCCGTAAATGTTTTATGTATCATTAATGGCTGAGTTAAAATGTTTTGGTGAACTATTCCTTTAAAGAGAAACAAATCAGTCGAGTTGGACGCCACAACATCAAAACAACGACTTTAAAGCAAAGACAATCCAGCCATTAACAGGTTTTGCGCAGACTTAAGGGTAACTTATTTGATCCTTTGAGAGTGAAGCTTTAACTTTAATGTAACCTTCGTGAGAAAGTCATTTCTCCCTTTCTCCTACAGGGGGTTACAACATCAATGATGTAATGTTCTACTGGACCAGAGGAAATGAGTCTGTCAGCGGTTTGGACACTCTACAGTTGGCTCAGTACACAGTAGAGGACCACTACACGTCTGTCTCAGAGGCTGTTTATGAGACTGGTAAGTCCTCATTGGTAGGATTTTCTGATTCTCACACATTACTTGCTTTCAAGTAAATTGAAAGACGTTTTGTCCCTCTTCTTGAAGGCAATTACCCAAAGCTGGTGTTCCACTTTGAGCTGAAGAGGAGCATTCTGTACTTCATCCTAGAGACCTACGTCCCCTCCAGCCTGCTTGTTGTCCTCTCATGGGTTTCATTCTGGATCTCCCTGTCCTCTGTCCCAGCACGTATCTGTATAGGTATGGGTTATGCGAGTACACGTTTACATTGCACCTGATCTTACGTAGGTAGTGTGTATCTCTTTATGTGCTGTGTACTGTTTTTATGAGATCAAGAATTTTCCATCAGGCATCAGCAGTAGTTTTACTACTACACAGATATAAGAAACTTTTACTCTAGTTTAGTAAACAGTTTAGTTGGTTTGGCTTTGATTTTCCGAGGGGCTGAGAGCTGAAGAGAGCATCTTTGACACTGGTGTTACCAAGTGGGAACATTCAAAAATAGATGTTGTATTGAATTAGATCCTACCCCCCGCACTACTGCAGGGGGCTCTGGGAACACTAAGTTCTTAAAAACTGACAATGCTACAACATGTCCTACTCCGTGACACACCGGATGTGTCAGTACAGATTATCTCAGTTGCCTTTGCTTGTCTCTTTGTTGTTCCTCAAAGGATACAGAAGTATTTACCTCATTGTTATTACCAAACAAAAGACCAAAACACAGGAATGAATTGAAACTCTTTAACAATTATTGCAAGTGTGCCCTAATCTTGTACTGTAGCTGTACAAACTGTGAGGTATTTATTGGCCACACAGTTGCATTTGGTGATATGTTTCTTAATTTTACCGAACATGAGCACTGTTGAAGGTTTCTGTCCTCCAAAATGTGGTTTCATCAATTAAGTATTCCAAGTTTGGAACAAAAATCATTTGGATTTAGAACAATCTAATCTCAGCTCATCTTCGCACCCATCTTTACATGGGAGGAAACACCAAGGTGAATGTGGAGATGAACACCAGCTGCAACCGTATGAATCTTCTTGTCAAACATCTTGTACCTGTGCTGGATAATGAACTGGACAGCCTCTGTGCCCACATTAGTCTCCAACAGGATATAACGAAATATAACAACCTTTCTTAAGCAAAATCCTAGAGTATCTGACAGTGCCATTCAACCAAAGAACCGGTTTTATAAACCAAACTGACAGAACAGAGGAATCTGGAAAGGAAAAGAGTAGACATTTGCTTTAAGGTTACTCAGAAAACATTTGGTGTGACAGTAGGATAGGCAAGGGAATTTACATCGGTCATTATCACAGAAGTCTACATCCCACCCCAGGAAAGTACAGAGAGAGTCCTTATGAGACCTTGTAAGGACCTGAACTGCTCACTGATCATGTTCTCATTGTTGCTGGAGACTTCAATCAGTCTAACCTTTAACTGGCAGTAATGAAGTTACAAGAGCAACTAAGCTATCAGCTTTACACTACGAAAACAGACCTAAGAATGCCGCCCACCCCGACCCCATCATATATTATTACTAGAATTATTTGTAATGCAGGAACTGGAACTAGAGCTTGGCTGATTGACAGTCTTACAGAAACACAAGCCAACAACCAGATACATTTCCCGCTGAGGAAATATGTGTTATTGAATGGTTGATCAAAGAATCTGTAGTTTACTAGCGTGTTCTTGTGTGCCAGGAGTGACCACAGTGCTGACCATGACCACTCTGATGATGGGAGCCCGGACGTCACTGCCCAATGCCAACTGCTTCATTAAGGCCATTGATGTTTACTTGGGAATCTGCTTCAGTTTTATCTTCGGAGCGCTTATTGAGTATGCCGTGGCTCACTTCTGCACCCTCACTCATCCCGACGCACACATATACATGGTGAGACCTTCCTGGACATATGAGTTATCGTTATTTGCTGTGGTCATTGCGTTGTTGTGGTCACAGTCATTGTATTCGCGATGCTGGTCATTGTCATTGTCATCATCACCATCATCGTCATCTTCATCATGTCATCATGAGCAGTTTGGGGTGAGTTGGCCAAGTGCCACAAGCTCTTAAATAAAGATGTGTCATGTGTTTGTTTCCATTTAAAACTCATTCTTTCTTTGGCTCTCACTCTCCTGCAGTACGGCCACCACATGCACGACTTCGACGACGAAAAGAATGGCATGGTCCACACCATCTCGAGTCACTCCAACAGGGCCAAGAGACGCAAAGAGGCCGACACAACTCCTAACGCAGCTTCAGCCTCCCTAGAACTCACTGTCAGCACGTCCAGCCCCTCAGGCATTGAGCCTAACCCCGAGGCATCGCCTCCAGAGCCCACTCACTGGTGCATCACTGTTCTGACCACCATCCGCAAAGTGCTCCGTGCCATATATTGCTGTCACGTGGAGAACCCCCACCACATAGACAACTACTCTAGAGTCACCTTCCCCCTCTCTTTTGTCATGGTCAACCTGCTGTACTGGACATATTATCTGTACTTTTAGCATTTGCTTGTGTGCAGCAGAAGTTCCAGAGAGTGTAAGACAGAGAGCGTATGCAGACAAGAGGTTTATTTTACTGTATGTATGTACAGTAAGTGTAATTTAGGTGTGTTTTGAGTTGAGTGTGTAAACTTTCTACATTTGGATTCATAAGCAGAGTAGCAAACTCACATAGGGTTGATTTTTGGGGAAAAAGTAAATGCTTATGATTACAGCTCCATTTCTAAATATAAATGTATAATTGAGTCTGGTGTTGTTCAAAAAATAGGCCCACCTGATACTGACCGTGTGAGATTTGATCAATTCTGATCATCACCTTGAGATGAAGCGAACGTTGCTTGCAGGGGAAAAAAATTGGCCAGTCTGCATATTTTTTTGCCGTAGTACTTTCGTTTTATGTGTGTCACCGGGCAGGTTGTTACCATCTGACACGGAGAAGATGGAGCTGTAATTTAAGGCTTTATGACAGAATTTGCTAGCATTGCTGAGGGAGAGCAAATGCCTGTTTCCACTTTGATTCTCTGTGATGGATTGATCATTAATACTTTACAATTTCATTTTCCATTTCTGCCTGCAGGTATTACATTTAAGGGGAAATAGGAAAAAATAATGGATGGGAGAAGAGGGGATGGAAAAGAGAGACAAAGGATCTTGAAAAATAACTCAGCACGGAGGTTGTGTTTAAAAACTATAAACCAGTCTTCAAGTACAATCATTTACTTTGCAGTTGAAATCTCCCTCTTTCTTCTGTGTCCTTCCATGAGTTATTTTTAATTCACAGAGCAGTGCTGTCTCTCTTCGCCTGCATTCACTTCTTTTATTGACACTATAAATGTAGTGGCCTTTAATCCTTTCAGTTGCATTCCGGAAATCTGGTCACTATGAACAGTTTTATGGAACTTGTCATCAGACAAATCTGTCTTGCAGTTTCACAAGGAAGGTGGCGTATGAAACACCATGAAAATTCGAAATGTTGAATAATAAATATATATTATATGGCATAAAGATGACATCATGCAATTATGAAATTATTCATCAGATTTAATATACTGTTATTATATATAAAGTTTTAGGATTTTTGTTTTGTTAAGGCATATTTTTTTCATGGATTTTTCTTTATTTGAGAATTTTCCAACCTATGTCTTTATTTCATAAAGGCATTTTCCTAATGTCATGTCACTTTTTATATCATAACGCTATGCCTCAGCTAGCGAGGCGCAACAGCTGCTAACAGTTTTTGACCAGCTAGCTTCCGTTAGCTTGAAGCACAACAATGCTAATTAAGTCTTAATCAAATAACTACCTTCTGCTGCAATTGCTTTGTTTCCAAAATAATAAAATTATGTCACAATTTAAAAAAAAAACTATCTTGCACTGTAAATAAATGGTGCAAAGAAAGGCATTGGGACTTCCTTTGTATTTAGCTAATCAGGTAGGTAGGGTAGGCTGGTAGCTTAGATTACTGACTTGGCACCAAACCGAGGAGCCAGTGTTAGCAGTGTTAGCATGTTGGCTAAATCAGTTTTACCTTGGTAGTGCTGTGATTCTAACAATGTTCCTCATTGTGGGAAAAAAAAACAGTCTTTCTCTTTGGTTCCTTTAGCCCAGAAGTTGCCCAGAAGAAGAACAGTGGGTGAGCCAGACAATGTGTCAGCATCTGAAGGGTAGAAAGGTAAAAAGTGACATTATGAAATCAAACTGGCGCTCAGATTAGTGTTGTTCAGAAATGAAAGAAGATTTTTGAAAAATAACATATTTCAATAACAATTTCTGTAATACATTGAAAATAAAGCTGTTATCATAAAAATAAGATTGATGAAAAATATTTCACAATAATGGGAACAATTGCTTAATTTCTTAATCTCACTTTATATTCATCAGGTTATTATTTAGCTAATATAAAACACAGTGGGTCTCCATACGAACTGGACAGGTGTAATATAATATAACAGAGCAGATAAACACAACAGCAACACCTGATATACAGGTACCATGTAACAGTGACATATGCGCGCTCTTGGTGTTGTTGCTGTCGGTGTTTCTCACTGTGCTTCTTGTGACACATAAAGCAGTATTCAGAACTAGATGTGTTAGACATTGTGGAGTGATTTGAATATGAATGAAGTGGCCAAAATATTTCAATGGGATGTCATCATCTGAGCATTATCCGAAATGAAAAAATTCCTGGATATGCTACGCTTGAGATATCACGTCTCTTCGGTTTCTTAAGGCTGTTGTCATCTTCCACTGTGTTACTGTTGAGTGTTTCTGTTCAGGTGATTCAGTATGTTTGCTACCAGTGATGTGAACCAAAGAACCAAAGATTCCAATTTGATTTTACTGTTTTCCTTGGCTTCCCTTTAGTTCCTCCACTAGTAGACTTTAAGTTCATTTTCAGATGTTAATATTATGTTTATTATACATTAGATATTTCTGAACTGGCATGCAATCAACGAGCAGATGAACATGACACTTGAACATGACACTACATTTCAGATAGAGAACTGGATTCAGTTTAACAACAGAAATGCATGTTTATTTATTACTGTACTCAATATTGCTGTGACATACTCTCGCTCATGACATCCCATCATTAAGAACTACCATTCGGTGTGTGCTGAACGTAACGGCAAGCGAAATTATCAATATCTATTTCTATTCAATTGCCTTTTTAAACTGTTTATGTTCATATTTTTGCTGCATTGCCTCATGTTTTAATCCGGTTTTGAATATGTCATAAACTACAAAACGTTTTGATTGTTCTTCTTGCCTGATGATAATAGAAAAGTAGGATTAAATTTTTCCGTTTTCTGTTCTTCCTGCATGGTTATCAAGTGTAACTTCTGTTGCTACTGCTTTACTTCATTTTGATTTGGCTTATTGTGATGCTCAGATCAGCTGAGGCTGTTGAAAGGAGTAGATCTGTATCCATGATTGTTAATGATGAAACTCTGAATTGGGGTCTCGTCAGGTTCAGATGTTCAGGAAGTTCAACCTTCTCTTCTCATTTTTAGTTATTTGAACCTTTTCTTTGAAAGAATGAGTGCTCAGTGACAGTGTTTGTTTGCCTCCGACTGATGAAGTCGGCCAGCACTGACCCATTGAAATAGTTAACGTGATAAAACACAGACTGTCAGCTTTTATACAATATAGCACCATGGCTGTAGTTTTGATAGCTACCTTCTCAGTGTATAGTACAAGAAATTAATGCCAATATGGAGCCAAAGAACCACAAGAGCAACCACTCAAGCTTCCCCATCAGGGTGGATGCAAAAAGAACATTTTGCCACCCAATGATGAAATTTATCCCTTGAAAAGGCTCAAGAGCATCAATTGTCCTATGGCTCCATGGTCCCAACTACATTATCAGTGCTGGGTTGCTGTCGATGGACAGCACTATAGATGGTTACACATATTCAAGGAAGTTAATGAATCGTAGATACAAAGATGTGGAACAGGACATTATGGGCAGCGTTGCCTGGGCAACATTTGGAGCAACTTTTCAGCAAAAACGGGCAACAGAAAAATGGAAAACGGCGACCTTGGACTACCCTTTCTTTCCTGTTGTGGGACGTGTCAAATAATGCCTCAAGGTGATGTTGGCTACCAACCTCACAGTCCCTAGGACCTCTTCATGTGAAATGTATTTATATACTGTAGTACCACGATGATATAAGCACCAGTTTGCTTAACCTGTTGTAAATAAATAGTAACACTATGCATGTTTATTTGGTGTATGAATATGAATGATAGCAATAAAAGGTTTAATGTGTGCTTTGTTGACAGTTGTTGTACATTCTACTTATTACATTATGGGAGCTGTGATATTTGTTTGTAAAGATGGCATCATTATTTAACAAAACGGTTAGGGTTAGGGTTACTTTTCTCAAAATGTAAAGGAAGCATAAAAAATGAACATTTTATTAGTTATTTGGGGTTACGACTAGAATAGGTTAGGGTTAGGGTTACATGCTGTAATGTTGCTGCAGTGCTATATTTACCCAAAGGCTAAGTTTTAGCTCCTGTCTCTTTAAGGCCCTCCTCCCTGAATACCGTGTCTCCTCTGATTGGTCACCTCACACGGGCCTGACTCGGCACCTCTAACAACAACAGCAGCTGTGCTAAATAAATAACTATGCACCAAACTAGCTGCTAGGCATGCAGTATGCAAATGTGTGACATAGTGACATAGTGTGATGCCACAAAGTCACATGATTAAAGGTGTGTCCACTGATAAGTCTTTGTTTTCTTTGGAAGAGAGAAGTTTCTGTTGGTGACTTTGAGCTTATTTTACATTCACAAGAACCTCTATAAAACACCAAAGGGAATGATAAATAAATAATAACAAATAAGGGGAAAAAAACAAACGAAGAAGCATAATAGTCCTCTTTTAAATTACAAGTGCAGAGGGCGAGACTAGCTAACCTGCAGACATGCAAATGTGTGTGTTTGTGCTTTGCAAGCGTTCGGGCAGCAGTGTCCCCGTGGGACTGGCGGAAAATGTGACTCTTAATTCCCTGCAGCTTCTTTAGCACTGAGTCAGCAGATTACAGAGTGAGAGGGGAATCTGAGATCATCACACAGTTCATAACCACACACAGAATTACTTTTTTTTGTAAGATGAGTTGCTTTAAAGATGTACCAAGCCACTTTGCTCTTTGGCGTATCCGAGTGGAAGCAGAGATAACTCGTTTCCTTAATGACTTCATTACCTAGAAGTATGTAATTTGAGTCAGCTAAAGATTTTTATTACTAAGAGAAAAACTTTTTGATGATGCTTCCAGCTCGGCAAGGATTGATTGTATGTAGCTGCTTGTATTTCTGGTCAGCCTGATTGCCAATGTACTGTACAGGCATGCACAAAAGTGTGGACCCAAATGCAAACAACAGAAGGCAGGCAAAGGAAATATCAAGCAAAACATACTTAAGAGAAATACAAAACTGAAGGCAAACCAGAAGCCAAAGAGAACAAAGCAGAAACACAGAGGACAGAAGAGGACCAGGGAACAGGGACTTAAACACAGGAGACCAAGAAAAACAGAGTGTTGGAAAAACAGGCTTAAATACACATGAATGTTAAACTGATGGAACTCGGGAACGCACATGAAAAAAACAAAGGCAGTGGAAAGTAAAACATGACATGCAAGGATGTAATTACAAAAGTAAACACAAATCGATTAACCCAAACCCAATCCATGGTATGCAGGTCCCTGCATCCATCAAGCTCAGCTGACACCACAAAGCAGTGAGAGTGTAAGTCAACAGTTTACAGTGAGTGTAAAACAAGTGTATTTTACTTTCATGTATAACAAAGTAAACAATATATTCTGAACATGACTACCTTGACTAAAAACATAGATAAAACCGGAGATATCTCCAAACAGATATATGAGACAAAAGTGCACGTACAGTATTATAGAACCAGAGTAAACACTGGTTACATAACCTACATGCTTTTGAATATGTTAACACCAAGGCTAAACGAAGGTCAGCCTCACAAACGGTGCCGTCAAATTAGATTTCTGTGTCTGGGCGAACGGGAGTCTTGATTATGAAGATCAGACAAGCCTGGCAATATAACCTCAAGTCAATACCTTTGTAGCCTCGGAGTTGAAATAGGGGGAGAGAAATAATGTTGCACTCCATGCATCTCCAGTCTTTATAATCCCCACTCTCTAATCCTGATCCTCAACTCACTCAATCAGAAATCCCTTTATAAAGAAATCACCAGTGGGTCGTGGAAGAGGTGCTCGTTTTGACCTTCTCAAGTGCTGTCCGAGGCAAATATTTGATGATCAGCTTTGATCACATGTGGACTGTCCGATTGATCAGTGAGACTTTAAGTTTTTAATCCCGCCCTCTCAGTATGTGCAGCACTGTGTTCCTGTACTGTTATGGAAATAAGCATCCTAACTTTCTTGTGTTATTCTTGGAAATCTCTGAAAGAGAAATTGTAGACGGTGCCCATCCCTGCATTTATATCATCAATCTCACATTCTTCTATAAATGTGCAGCTGACATATGGCTCTGCTGCATCTGAATATCGAGGTTTACTGAGGTAACGACATTTGACATTTCATCATACAACAATATCAACACATGCAACCACGATGCGGCCAAAGCTCCTTGCAGCTACAGCTCCACCAGCTTGGCAAGAAACATCAGTTATCTATGTTTTCGCCCACATAGCCACCAGTTCTAAAATATTACTATACTTTGCATCCTTTGAGGACTTGTGTGAGGTTTGGATGTCGTGCGTGTGTCAAACATTTAACTGGATCACATTTAGCTCCTTTTCACTGCTGTTGCACACCCACCCAAGGCAGAATATGCAGGGCAGATATGTGAACTCGTGTGCTGTGCTCTCGGCAAGACTCGTGCAAAGCAACATGTGGCTCTAAAAGGAGGCTGGGTCATAACTTAACATTCAACATTTTGGTGTCAGCCTGGGTTTTGAAACAAAACACAACAATGTATTAACAATCTCGTATTTATCAGAATTACATGCAGGTTTGCAGTTCAGGTTCAGTTTTATTTTTGATGATGCAATGAACCCAATGATGAGGACATTCATCTATGAGAATCAAACAAAAAATGTTTGATTCCGAGAGCAGAGGCTTCAGAACTAATGGAAAAAATGCGATTGTAATTTCAAATCTTTTCTGTATTTTCCCCGCATGAGTTCCTTTAATTGTTAAATTGAATGTGATAATGTGAAATCTCACGACCAATTAGCCAACCACCTTCATGCCCTGCTCTGATGCATGCAAAAATAGCGGGGTTACAGTTTGTTCCATTTGCAAAACTTTTCACCAAAATGACTTTAATCACTGCTGCATTTTCAAATAAAATGGTCATTATCAAATAATGCTGTGAAGTACTGTAGTGGCTCTGTCTCATGAAAACTGAGGCGGCAGCAGCCATTTCTTCTGTCAAAATGAAGTCGAAATGTGGAAGAAAATGTGCCGAATGAGTATTCAAAATGATGCAGAGTAAAAGTTTTCTCTCTTTGTAAAGCATTATTGCATTTATTGCTTATGTGTGAATATGGATAATTGAGTGTGGAGCCACACCACAATAAACCTGACCATCCTATATGGCAAAATTATTGATGTGATGGTACAGAGATGATTTTTTAAGATATAGGGTGTTCTCAGAAAGTGTATCTGTACACCGTTGTGGCTGTTTGCTAGTCTCAAGTGTTCGCTACGTCAGTGTGAGAACTGATCAGAGGAGTCACACTGAGCAACCTGTTACCATCTCCACAGGACGGAGAGACTGTTTCTGGTTTGAAGGACAATAGCACAGAGCGTTATCACAGCATCGAAACGAATTCAAGGGTGAGACCAACGCGGCATTCGTCTCAGCAGAAAAGTCACACAGGAATGTGAAATAACGCGTGCAATCATTTCTCCTCACAGTCCACGGAGTATCAATAGTGGTCTAATCAAACAGACAGCAGCGGGGGGGTGTAGAGGCCACCAGTAATTACAATCTCAGCTAGCGGATAAATGTCGAAAGTCATTGAGATTATTGAGACAGAATTGATGAGACCTTTGGAAAGCATGCAGCAAATTGATCGCAGTGTAAGTGTGTGTGTGTGTGCTTTTGGATGATGGATTCAGAAAAGATTTCCGTATCACCAGTCACGAGTGTGCCTGTGTGCAATGGTGGAATCTAATCAAGTATGTTTACTCAGTTACAATTTTACAGTAAATCCACTTTACTAGAGTATTTGCTACTTTATACTGTCACTCCATTTTATTTTTGAAGCAAATATTATTCTTTAATTCTTTCTTTTACTGAAACAGTATATTACCCCAAGTGTCTTTTTCTGCATTAGGGGCACATAATGGGCAACATATACACCAATATTGATGTATATGTGATAGTGTCGGCTGGTACTATCGGCCAAAGAATTGTATCGTCCAGGCTCTACTTTTTACTTCACCACATTTATTTGAAATCTCTAGTAACCAGTTATTTTGCTACTCTGTTAATACAGAATATTAGTCAACTAATAAATTATGGTATATCAGTAACAGACTTATACTTATTCCCTAGATAGCAGCTGCAACAGAGTGATTAATCTGTAATGCATCAGTAGTTATAATCCAGTAATATGCTATAAAATATAATAATATATGTCTTGTCTAAAATGAGTACTTTTACTTTTGATATTTTAAGTATACTTTTGTATTTTTACTTGAGTAACATTTTGAATGCCGGACTCTTACTTATATGAGTATAAATAGTATTAAATGTTCCATTACTTTCCACTGCATTACATTTTCAAGGCAGACACTGTACTTTGTACTCCAGTTCATTTATTTGATAACTGTAGTTACTTTGCAGATTACAGTACATGCTGCGCTACAGTAAAAGCAGCACGTTTTTAAATGAATATATTTGATCGGCAATCAGATTAAAAAACGCTGATTGGGATTATTGCTGAATATCAGATCTGATAATCAGCATGTTTGATAATCATTCATAGTATACAGTATATACAGTACATTTACTTCTACTTTTAACCCTTAGTTTATTACTTTTAATACTTCAAAACATTTGATAACAGATACTTTAAGGCTTTTACTAAAGTGCTATTCAGCTGGGTGACTGTGTGTTTTTTCTTGCTGCCATATTGCCTGCTTGTTCTGTGTGTGTATGTGTTTGTGTGTGTCAACAGCTTTATAAGCCATAATTAAGATCCACACGGCTGCTCTTAGTATTAATGAATAAAAGGTGTGACGTGTCCATAGTAGGCTAATTCTGTAAACAGTCACACCGCAAATTTAAATCAGTAAACCGTTTAACCTTGCAGCACCGTAACATGTTCTCCTGACACAGCCAGCACAGTGTGCCGCTCCGTGTCACCACCAGATGGCAGTATGTAATCACATTTCACCACCACGTCCACTGCAGTGCACAAGGAGCTGCACGGTGCAACCAAACACAGGAGAGCAATGAGCTTCACTCACATGTTGATGCACTGAGAGCCTCAGCTGTTATCAGAATGTATTGACGGTCCCCCTTTAGTGTTAAGCTGATTACGTGTGTGAAACTTGTTTGTGTTTCTTGTCGAGCTGTTGTTTAATTTCGGCGTTCCGTGTCCTGAGGGAGCTGCAGGTTACAGTCACATGAAGATACAAGTGGGGGGAAAAAAAACAAACCACGCTCATTAAAAAAGGAGGTTCGGCTTGGGTGATGGAACTGTTTAAGTGGATTACGGAGCTGCAGTGTTAACAAGCAACCTAATGAAGCGATGAGACTGAAAGATTGATAGACTGGTTGATTTTTCTAATACTTATCTGATATTTATTCTAATATTCATGTTATACCAAATAAATCACTGTTTAATGCAAGGGGAAGTAAATGTAAATGTGTACCACTGCTGACTTAGGAGAAATATTTAATATCCTGCACATTTGTCAACAATATGTCACAGTCTCAACTGACCACATGTAAAATCTTTAACTTCAGCGTTCTAACTGGTGTGATTGCACTGATTCTTCCTCTGTGCATTTCCCCGATTACCTTTAACTTGAACCTTTATGCTATAAAGTATTAACCACTTATATGTTGATAGGGACAAGGGAAAACAGGAGAATGAGAAAAAGAGAAAGAGGGCACAATGGCAGTAGAATGGATAGCCATGGATTTGGTAAGGGACCCACAGAGAAAGCTTTGCACAGGGCCCAGAATTTTATCCTACGCCCCTGATGACAGGTTAGTAACTTTATGCTGTTTTCAAGATTATATATCTGTAGACTTTAAGTCATATATTTTCCTAAAGGTTTCATGGAATAGTAAAATAAACAATTCATGCATCAACTCATGTCTATTTCTTTAAAGACTGGCGTCACCGTTCTTCTAATGAATGTTTCACTGATTATGTCTTCAATTCAATGTATTTATAACTCAGCTATACAGCATAAGCTCCAAAACTGAAACCAACCAAACAACAAAATGCTCATTATTCCCCCAATTAATTTGCCAAAAAAAGTCAAATTCGATATATTAATGTCTTCATGCCCATTCACTTGTTTTTGTGTTTGTAACTTGGCACCTGTACACTGTGCGGATTTCATTCACATCTGAAAAAACGTCACTGTTGCACACCAATCAACTGTATATAAGCTTTTTTTATGATGTCGTTTATAGTACAGTTTATGAAAAGAGTTACTGCGGTATGAGTGATGCGATGTGCTTAAATCTACAGACGCCCATTAACTCCCGCCGTCGAGACGATTTGATTTATACAGCACCAAATCACAACAAAACTTGTTTCTTCACACTTGTCTTTATGTAGAGCAGGTCTGGACCATATTCTTTAATATACAGAGAGCCAACAGTCCCCCATGAGCAAGCGTTTGGCAACAGTGGTGTTTGCCTTGTATTCATCACTAAGGACCTGCATACAGTTAGTCTTTTCGAGCTTGGTATTGCACAGTGATTGATGGTGAATAAACTCATTATAATGTCATGTAGTTACAGCAAGGGTTTCCATTTGTGTTGAGAAGCATTGAGGACATTATGGCTTTTTTTTTAACAGTCTCAACACTTGATTTTACGCAGTGTAATGGTGCTATTGTATGAGGTCAGACCACATATGACGGTGGGGAAAAAAAGCACAATCTCCAATGAAAAGGGCAAGGCCAAGGCTGCTTTGGGGCGACAATACTAATACGTTCATGATGAAACGCACAACGCTGACCGCACAAGTAACACTCATCTATATGCATCAGATCCGAAAAATTATGGCCAACCATGGGCTGCTGATGATGATGTATTGCATTCTGATTTCACACCATCTGTTACGGTATGGACAGTGACAGTTTTCCTGCACATGCTCGGTTTATAGTGTACTGTACATATCAGGCCCTATAATGTGTCACACTCCTCACCACAATCAGCTGCCTGTTTGAACCGCCGGCTGCTGCTGGAGAGCAAAACCTCCTCATTTGTCAGTTAATGTTCATTGGTGCGAGGTAGTTTTCACATTCTTAACAAATTATGCTTTCAGTTTCGGCTGACACATATGGTTTACAGTTTGACTTATTACGAGCAGAACTGCTTTCAGTTTTCAAAATGCCAAGAATTGCTTTCTGAACAACTGTACATATGCTCAGTACAGTGATTAGTTCATGAGTCATCATGAGTAATGCAAAGGAATCCCTCTCTGATTCGCATATACATGGTATAAATGTTCAAAATGGTAACAGTTGACTGCTAATCAGCTGTGAATAAGCTCATTAACTAGAGAATCCAAAAACAAAATGTTGGGACAAAGCTGAACAAGAAGTAAAACATATAAATGGGAAATTTTAGAAAACGAGTAAAGCGAGCAAAGAAAGCTGACATGTGGCACAACGGCGTATGGTATGCACATATGAATTCAAAAATAAAAGGCTAAAACTGCTCAGTAGTAAAGACTGAAGTGCCTGCTAACTGCTTTAAGCTACAGCACTTTAGCCACAAGTAGTGCCACCCACTTGTTATGAGTCATTCCATGCCAATCAGATTTCCTTGTAATTTGCAAATGTGGACCATTGGGACCATTACCCTCCAAATTGAATTTCCATCAAACCTTTTTAATCTCTAGCCATTCAGCTCACTATGCTTAAAACACATAACAGAGTTACCTTCACCAAGCCAGGGTTGTGTTCGAGGATGTCCAGGGGATGCTGGTGGGACTTTCAAAGGCTCCCAGCGGGGTCAGGTGTGGACATTATACATATATATGACTTGATTTTAGGTTGGTGCATATAAAAGTTGCAGTTGGCCAAAAGGAATTCCTCACAATGAAAGGGCCCTGATAAGAACAAGAAGTTGGAGCCATGGCGCCGTGGCACACCACAGAGGCTGTCAGCGTAGACCTTTTCTGAGCACATATAGTATTTTGAGTTGTCGTAGCAGGAAAGCACAGGTGTTACTAATCACATTAACGATGGCTCAGCTCCATTCAAGTGTGCCAGTAAGCCATGACAGCATGACAGTCAGCCAGCATCCACAAAATCAGGACCCTGAAACGGGAGAAGCTAAACACCGCGAGGCAGCCATCGTTCCCTATATTATTAGTAATCAGGAGGTATTACACTGTGCTCTCCCTTCTGTGAATTGTCCAAATGTCTTCTGTGGGAAAAAAAGCCCCTTAAGGTAACATGGCGTTAATGAAACTGGTTCTATTGCTCGGCGCCAACATTTGCTGCCACTCACAGCAACCGTTTTATCATCGCAGCACATGGTAGGCAAACATGGGTGCCACTAATCACATTAATTAAAGCAGAAGAGAAGCTTCATTAAATGTCATTCAAAACACCTGCATTACAGACGACTTCATGTCAAAATGGCTGCTGTGAAAATGAAGGCTGTTTCCATTAGTTGAAGGGTAAAATTGAAAACGATGTCATCACACCAGAGGATCTAACTGTGGACCTCTCATCAGACCCCAGGTCCACTGCTTTTACATTTATTTTTGGTCCTTTCCACCATAATTGGAGGCTTACGACAGTATCTTCTGTGTAAAATCAACTGCTTTGAGTGAAATGGAAATTCAATAACGCGCCACAAAGAGTGAAATGTTCAGGTATTGCCGGGCATATGAATGTAAAATATAAAAAGAGAATATATAAAAGAATGGCATTGAACTCTACACCGACATCAGAGTTTTTCTATCACAGCTTAAACACAACAAGAAGGAATATTTAGCTAGTTTTGTGCCTTAAAAAAACCCCATTAGGTTTAGCAAAGAAGCTCAGCCAGAGGAGTTGTATCTCACTGCTGCAGACCCTTAAGAAAGTGTCACATCTCATGCCTGAGGACACTGCCCACTTCCCACTGGAGAGATGTGCGGTTGGAACGTTCTCAAATACAGGGTCAGCCATCTTAGTCTCCGGAAGATAAGTGACTTCTTAACATTTGCTAGTGAAAGTTTATCGTAAATGCAGCTTGCAGTAGGTCTTTTACAATTTGACTTGGCATAACAGGACGTCTACATAACTTATAAAAGATCACCCTGTTACATTCAGGTGTGCATGACCAAATGACTGGTATTTGTAACACTGGTGCTTTCCCTGCAGTGATGTAAAAATGGCTGTTTTGAAAAAGGCTTCGGTCCCATATTGACATGACTGTGTTCAATGCGCATTTGTTTTAGCACCTTATTTTTTTGTAGAAGTATTTATGATCAGGGTCTTTCCTTCTTTACAATAATTTAAATTCCCTGCACACTAACAGGTGTTTCCAGGTGTTCTGTTTGGTTTACCGTTAGCTATCAGGTCTCCAAACAGTATGTCACACAAGGACTGATCAAAGTGTGCCGGAAACTAGTGCTATTAAAACAGGACAGTAAAAGGGAAATTGCAATATGTACACAGTCTGTACAAACCTACAGTGCTGAGAGGAGGTCTGATAAGTTAAACTAAAACACCTGTGTGCTGCAGGTGACACAAAAGTTTGTTTTTAAACACGATTTATTCCATTCAAAAGCACACTGTGTCTTCAAATGAGCTTAAGTGTGTCTGCTCAAATTTGATTTCCTCTGGATCATCTCAATCTCTCACCTCTCTCAATTGGGAAATAGGAACACTAGCCAATAGTTGCCAGTGTGTGCCCCTATAGTGTTCGTTTGTCTTCAAATGCATAGGCCGAAAGACATCATATAGTAAGGTAAACACATGGGGCCCTTTGATAATTGTGCTATATGTTAAAGAGCTTAACAGAAAAATAACATAAACGGCACGGCTAAGGCTCTGTACTGGCGCTCCCCCGCAGACACACACACGGCAGGAGAGCCTCTCGTAGTAGAGCTGATTGCCCAGAGCAATGCAGGTGCCCACGCAGTGATTCTCAAAAAGGGACTTAAATGTGCTTATAGTGACTGCCAGAGCTCCACCAGGTGACCTGTCTTTACAGCAGAGCTTCTTGTGGCTGGTCAGCTCTGACTACCAGATCCTCATTGATCTACGTGCTGCACCGAGCTGCGGTCAACGTTAAACTGAATGTATAGTTGACAAAAGGGTTACATGGAGACCTAGCACAATCGAGGGTGCTTTTAACCAGGTTATTTGGTTCATGAGTATGCCATGAGCTCCACAGGGTATTTATCTTGTGCACATGAGACACCACTCGCACGCCTGCTGTGTTCAGGCCGACCGAAACTGATAGAGGCTGTTGCTTCCATGACTCAGTTTCCTTCCTCCAACCCTTTCCCAACTCATGAGTATCATCCCAACCCTCCTCCTCCCCCCTCCTGATCCGCCTAAGGTCCAGGCCTCTGGTAATACTTATCTTACTTTATCTTGCCAACGTTCCTTACCCCCCCCCTTGAGCTAACATGCCTGAGGCTGTTCAGTTCAGTGACCTGCTGCAGATATGGGCACAGCCCTGGTGCAAGATTTACACTTTCTCCTCTGGATTTCTAAGGGCCAGTAAGAGGTCACTGGATGCTGCTAGAACCACAGCACTTTTTCTGGACGTTAGGACATAAGCACCTCCTTTCCAAAGGGCTACTGTGATACAGAAGTGTCCGCGCATTTATTTCTTAAAACAACAATAAACACATCACTTCGTTTGGTAACATATATTTATGAAGCGTGACATGACATAACTGTAGTTATATCACTGATCTATTATTAGTAACGCGATATGTTACTCCGTTTCTTCTCAAAAGAATCATATTACTGTGGAACGCTACTTTTGTAACGCGTAACCCCACTAACACTGGTGAGGAGGGAGCCGTATTTAAATGGACTGACCTGTGGTGAAAATAGCCATTTTTGGTGTGAACCTGATTGGTTGGGATGATTCAACTGGCCGGGGGCAACTGCTGCAGCCTGGTGAGGTAAGTTTGTGATGGCTATTTTTTACATTTTTCTTTTTTTTTTTTTACTCACTTTTTATCATATTCAGTCAGCAAAACATACAACAACTATCATATAACAAGGTGGAAATGTATAAACACGCGCCCCTGGTCCAATCCATAGTCTCTTCTTGAAGAGACTACAGATTATGACTGTTAATATAAATTACGATCAGTATTTTACATTCTTATACGATTGTGGCATTTAACAGAGCTATTTATTAATGTAATTATTGCTCTGAAAAAGCTAAAAGAGCTTGTTTAACATAGTGAACTAGCTGTCAACTTGCTCACTCCCGGCTGGCCAGCAAGAGCTACAGGGCAGCTGGCGGAGTCAGTGTGTCGGCCAGTGTGTTTAGGAGCTGCGGAAAAGGAAAATTAATTGTTAAGCTTTGCCATCGTTGGTTTCTCTGATCTCACCAACCTCAGCTCTAAACTCAGCTCATGAAAGTCAACAGCCGCGTAACCTGAGAAATGCACGGCGAATCCGAAATATGGCCACTAACCAGGTCGCTGCTTGCAATCTGAGGAAGCGGTTTCGCTCTCTCTGCTGCGGTTATCGCGCCACCTTCAGTCATTCAGTTCCACTTAAATCAACCACAACAGTCTTATCAGATGTGGTTGTTTAGCCCGGTATCTTATCACATGTGGCTCCCCCCGCTCATCGTCATGTGCAGCCGCAGAGCACACTCACTCCCTCTTTCACCTGCAGACACACACACACACACACACACACACATACATACCTGCTTCCATTTGCCCCCCCACTTTGCCCATCTGCGAGATCACAGCAGAATGGCGGCATTTAGCCTCTATTGAGAGCCCCTGGTGCTGGGCGTGCTGGAGTGATCCCTAATCTGCCCTGAGATCTGTGTTTCTCCCTATGGCCTGTGAGCACCATGTAATTGGGCTCAAATTGGAAGCAGGATCTGAGCTTGTTTATGTAACAAGCATTCTGTGTGATAACGACACTGTGCTTGTCTGGGTTCGTCTACCCCTCCTTTTTTTCTCTGCTGACTCGCTCCCGTGAGACTGGGAGATGGCAGGAGTGTCCACAGTTTTTTGGTGGTGGCTAAATCATTTTTTTTTTTTTTTCTGAGGGGGTGTAGAGTATCTAACAGACTCAGGGACGGTATGGTTTGTTAGCTTTGACCCTTGATGTTGCAGTTGGTATATTTCATGTCCTTATTAAACCCATTCCTCTGCGTGTTCGGAGAAAATTGGGGAATATTTCCCTCCGAGGTTATTTAACTGGAATGGCTTTGACCTGGCTACGGGTTTTCGAGCCCGTGTTCGCGCGCTTGTTAAGCCCATTCCTTTTGGTGCGTCTCTCTCTTGCCGCTCTGTCTGCCTGAATCCTTTTGTGTCTGACCTCGGAGATCTCGCTGAGAGCCCATGATGAGTCATAGCTCAGTCTGGAGCCTCTGCATCACAGTGGGGAGTCGGGAATACAGAGCAGCTCCGGCATGTTTCTTTCTTTCTTTTTTTTTTTTTTTTTTTTTAAGCAACACACACGGACGGACACACACGCCCTCGCAAGCGTTCGCACTTGCACGGAGACAGACAAACAGACAGAGAGGAGCACGCAAACTCACTGGAGGACAAATTCACAATGTACATAGAGATGAGAGAGAGAGAGAGAGAGAGAGAGTGTGTATGTGTGTGTTTGCATTTCTAAGCGAGGCAGAGCGTCGGCTGCAGCAGTGTGTTTTCAAAGGTGAACATATTTGACAAGGTGTAAGCTCATGAGCCATACCTTCCAATTAACAAAAAAACAAAAAAACGGATATTCACGGACACACACACACACACACACGCGCTCACATTGTTATTCATAATAATGGCTCATTCCCGGCAGCAGATTATCTTATTGTCTAACCCTGATCCTGTAATATGCCGTACTGTGACGTTCCTGTGATCTTATTCACTTTTTTTTTTTTTTTTTTTTTGCTGGAATCGTCAAGAGCCCTCCACGTCCCTGATTAATTTTCGCTTGGCGCCCGTGATTGAAATTCACGCTACTACCTAACGCGCCGCTACATTAAGGCAGTTTCCGCCCGTTGTATTCCTGCCATCTCTCGCCGTGCAGTGTTTGAGTTTCATCTCTCTGTGACTAAAGAGCGTGTTTTCCATTCTCCCACCCCTGCACCTCCCGAGACTGCAGCGGGGATCTCACAAGAGCAGCAAGCTGTGATGTATATTTCAGCTACTTCCTTCAGCAAACCCTATCTTTAAACCGCCCAGTTTTTTTTTTCTCCCACTCTTTCTCTTCTCTTTCTTCTCTCATGTGCTGCAGTAGCGGCTATGTAAGTCGTGACATGGGCCCCGGAAAAATGTTTTGCTCGGAAGCTCCTGCGTCGGCAAGGCTCTTTTTTCCCCTCCATCTTAAACAAGTTTCCACCGCTCCCCTGATCAATGACTTGGGGTTTGAGCTATGTGATACCGTGCATCAGAAGTGAATAAAGGGCTGCAGAGAGGGAAGCTGTCTCCAATTTACCCAGGTGAGCCTCGCCGGGAGTTTGAATGCTTTTGGCCTCCAGTGAGCGAAAATATAGAGATGAGTCACGGTTTAGAAACCATTCTGGCTCAAGAAAATAAGCCACATATCCTGCCGCAGACACAATACAGTCCGTGAATAATGCCAGGGAGTCTACTCACAGTGGCATTTACAAAACAAATCAGGTGTATTTGGACATGCAGGACCTGGTTCTTTTTTATGAAACGCACAATACCCTGTGAACTCACCATAGTGCTGCAATGTGAATGCACGGTGGGGAGAAAAGCAATAGGCTGAGCTTATCGCTCCATTTGGGTTTCAGTGTCTAAGCACATAAACACACCTGCACACCAAGTCCCAAACCTGGACAAAAATGTGGCTTTAAGAACAGCTGTTTCAAAAGACAAATTTTGAAAAAATGTGGCAGCAGGGACATCCTGATATCCAGTATCCGTATAAGGCAGTGTTTCTCAAACTTTTTGGACCAATGACCACTGAACCAATAAAAACTTATCCACCTAGCATTAACCCCAGCATGAGAAAGGTTGCTATAACGGATGGGTCAAAACTGTTGGATCCCACACTTCCCACGATGCAACTTGATGGCCTGTTTTATTACTCCATCCGTGACTCACGAAGCCCACGTCTTTTAAACTCCAAGCTACAAGCTCATGTAGACTGTGCTTGATTTGAAGCAGAGATAACTCTGATGACATCATTAGGGTTTATCTTCGCAGAAGGCTCCTCGAATGTAAATCTAATTTTTCATAATTTTAAGTTATTTAAATGTTCTTCTTGGTCTGTGAGTGCGATAGGGTGACCGAGAAGAATGGAATTGTTCCTATTGGTTTTCATTTACATTTACACAAAATGAGTAGTAGGGTCATCAAATTAATGGAGGGGTCCCGTCAGCAGAAGGTGGTCAACTGCACGGAGAGGAGAGAAAATTAGACTGGCACCAGAGCGAGTCCCAGATCACTGACCGACTCCCCAGTACCAGGTGCATCCATCTCAACCGGGCCAGATTAAGCTCCCAAGGGAGCCCTACTGCCCCAACCAGCTTTGTGCCTAAAAGCACAATATCCACTGAAATATATTAAAGGTAATGCAACTAAGTTATCTTCTCTCACTGTGTTCACTGTATCATACTTTAGTGCTCCATATCACCAAACAAATTTGTAATAACTGAACAACAACGCACTAATTGCCACTCAATTAATGGGGGTACTTTGGAGTCCCATGGGGCTGCTCTTGGCTCACAGTTATAGTAAGTGTTGCTTTAAGCCCATTCATATGTATGTGCGACACACAGTGGCTGTTAATATTTTTGGCTTGAAGGAACGATTGCAACACAAACTTCTCCATAGGAGCATGAAGGTATCATCTTAAAACAAGCACAGAGATAAAGTTAACCAACTGAAACGTAAGGAATGTTATGTCCATTGTATGATAATTAAAGTGAATAATGGTGATAATGCTAATACAGTGCCAGATTAAAGCACTAGTCCAAATGGATATGTTTTGCAGTCGGTACACACACATTCCCACCACACATATACCCACACACACAGATCTGCACTTCCCATAATACATACACTCATTGGCTTCTATTTTCTGCCTCTAAGTGGTGTTCCCATGAATCATAAGATCCAAACTGAGGGATAAAAAAACAGCCCACAGAGTCGAGCTCCTCCAGAGCGTTTGGTCAGAGGAGCTCTGTGGTAACTTCTCCTCTCGGTGTTTACCCTGCAGATCCTCGTTCGTTTGATCCCCTGCATCATCAAACTCTCATACTTTGATTATGTTTAACTTAGAAGATCCTTTAAAAAGACTTGAGGGAAAAAGGCACTCAGCTCAAACGATGGTCGAATGGGTTTTGGTCAGCCTTTACACACCGGGGAACTTGAATGACCATTTCCTGCGTTTATGTAAAAGAAAATCACAACATGAATGGAAACTGTTAATGTGAGATATCATGCTAAGTTGAACATGTGTTCCACGTTTCAATAGAGGGGAGTTTTCACGGTACATCGAATCCTCTTGCTGTTGTATTCATACATTTTAAACACATATAGAAGTTCCTCCATGACACAGAAAGGTGCGATCTGCCAGAAGAACAGGACAGAAAGCAATTCCACACCTGCGACTTCATATGCTATCTTTGTTGCTCCGCACGCATCTAAAAAACTGTCTGCGAATGCAACCCACAACGGGGCGAGAGTGACGAGTAGCAAGCAGAAGCAGGAGAGGGGGAAAAAAGAAAAAAAAGAAAAAAATCCATGCTCTTGAAATCCCTCATATCACATTTCATCGGCAGTCTGCTCCATGTGTTGAGCTGGAGAAAATGGAGAAAGTGGGTTTTTATGGCATGCCCCTGTAGAGTAATCAGAAGCAGTGGCTAAGCAGAAGTGACAGCAGCGGTTTGGGATTAGGGTCAGTAGCTGCACACAGCTCGCCGCTGAGAAAAGAGAAAGGAGAAAAGGGGAGGAAGGGGAGAGGCGGGAGGGAGGGAGGGAGGGTGTGCCAGCGGGCAGGGGCCAGCTGGCGGAGGGACGGCCTCGAGGCCTGGGTTAAATCACAAAGTTTTATTCCCGTATCAGAAATAACACATCTGCAGCTAGGGCTGATTAACCGCCCACTCGCCTGAAAATAAGGGAGGTGGCGTGGCGTCTGACTCGTGCGCAGGGGCCACGTTAATTAGCAGGTGTCAGAGGACTTTTTATAAAGTGAGAGATTATGACTGGACCCTATTTCACTCTGCACTCTGGGTGACCTCGGGCTCATTAATGGGGTGCCGCAATCAAATGTTAATGCTCCTCTTGAGGTTTGGGGATAATGTTCGGCCCATAATCAGGGCGCTCATGTAACGCGGCCATAAAACGCTAATATTTGGCTTTCAGTGACACTCATGATGGGTCTAATTCCTTTTTGCAATCAGTTTTTTTTTTATCATTTCGGGACGGAAAGGCTCGAGTTCGAGCAAACAGAGGAGAGTCGACCACTCTCAGCATTGGTGTGTTTGGTATTAGATACTTTCTCCTCCATCCCACTTAGGCCACTATGTCTATTAGTCTTTATTGTTGTTATCTTATTTTTTCTGTTAAATCAGGTTAGTCCCACTGTGGGCAAACTGAGCTCCTGAAGAAGAGGAATAAACTCTCTTCCTGCAGTGTAATTGACAAGATAGGACAAAGTGAGTGAGACAAAGAGAGAGACGCCCTTTACACTCACAGGAGCAACTGTGACTGCCTCTAAAGAGTGAAGATAATGACACTCATCCGCTAGAAGTACTTTAAATTCAGTGAGACTACTGTAAAAAAAAAAGACCAGGCGAACAAAAAATAGAGGTGTTAAAAAACACGACCACTGAAAACGTGGCGCAGGGGGAAGCTTATCCTCATGTCCTCAATAAATGAAGCAGTGATCATTACACCTAGCAAAATTCGTCAGTGATTATCCTCGTGGTGACTTTAGTTGGAGAGCATGAAGTGTGTGTGTGTTAGACAGACCTGTCAATAGAGGAGAGTGGTGGAAGATGTATTGAAGGTTTTTAATGGAAAAATCATATCAGACGCAAGTTATCGTTCCGAGCGGATCATTTGTTGGAACGCTCCTGTAGGGGATCTGTATGCTGGTTACCATGGCCAGCAAATCCTTCACGAGGATGTACTCAGTTTTATTTAGTTGTTTAAATTGATTGTATCCTGACATTGTTTTTCTTGAATTTTCAGCTCCAGTTTGATGAGTTTGCCTTGAGGACACGTCTTTGTAGTGTTAATATATTTATCTTGTCATTTGTTTAATGAAATTTATTGAATTTTATTTCATTAATCTAATTAATAATATTACTTTTAAAACCTAAAATAACAGCTTCAAAATCATATTGATGGTAGAGTGTCTTATAATAGTGCAAATGGTGTCTTTGTCTCAGCCACTCCGTCCCCCCATCACTTGTGGATCACAGTGTTACATACATGTTTACTTCAAGATGGAGGTTTTCAACACGTAACAGTGCTGCGACGTAATGAGTTTTGTTTGCAGTTGGCACCTACATTACGGCTGACAAATTGTTACCGACCTGCGATTTGGTATTTACCACAGTGCTGTTGCACTCAGAAACAGTGGGGGAAGCCAAATCACACAAAACGCCAATTTATACATAATCTTGCTTAGTTGAAGAAACCCATATTTTTCAATATTAAATGAATACATAATAAGATACTGTAAAATAGATTAGTACTGAATATGCATGACTTAAGAAGAAGTTATGCTACATAAGTAAGTTAAAGTACATTAATGATGTAACTTGTTTTATGTGAGCGACATTCTTAGAGCACATCAGTTATGTAACATACGCGTCACACAGAGTCGTAGTGTATGATATTTTCCTTAAACTTACCTTGAGTTTACAACGGTTCACATTTCATTGTTGAGTATCATTAAGTTGTCAAGTCTTGAAAAATATCAGCTCTCCTTTATGGACAGGGTAACGTACCTTGAGCCTCCATGCTGGCTTTGTGTAGCCCTCATTCAGGCTGAAGTAGGGTGTCAGTGCCATCACTTAAGATCTCGTCCTCCAACAATTCCACAGTCTCCAGCCATAGTTTTCATCTAGAGATACTATTTATTGCATTTGTATTTATTGAAGCAAATTAATTACTACGGTACAGAATGCCCTAACTCCGAGCGTGCTGACTAATCCTTTATAAGTCAGAGTTCACTGTTCATAAGCCTGGTGCGCAAAGAAAAACAAACAATTGCCAATTAATTTTCTGTCAACAGGCTAGTCAATTAATCAGTTGTTCCAGCTCTGAGTTCATTTGCTGCCTACAGATATTCAGCTTCTTTATTTTTAAACTTATTATACAGTTTTTTTTCTTATAACTGTGAGATGTGTCAAAGTGGGTTCTTGGATCACACAGATCAGAGCCGAGCAGGAACATATGAGTGTCGCACAAACACATGAAGTGTCTCTGGAGCTAAAACACAACAATTTAATGATGCGAAGGTGCAGCGTGGGCTGTGTGGAGACTATTGCAGCTGTGATTGGTCTTCTGTGGCAGCTACACACTTCTCTTACACACTTCCAGTAGTTTTGGTTGTTTATCATATTCATTTCACAAACTTCCTCCTGTTGTTTCTCTAAGATTACAGCAAACACATAACAATTTCCCCCTGGAGGAGCAGTTGGAAAAAATAAGTAATCTCCACTTTTTCTGAAGTGTAAGACATTTGCATTTTGGCGATATAGCTGAGCAATCCCCAGTGCGAACCGTCTGCTTGCCATGATTGTCGTTTTCTATGACACGATGAATATGAGCATGTAAAACTTCGGATGAATAACAAATGCACAACGCTGCCTGATAATGCACAACGCATCCATCATGCAACGCAACGCCAGCCAGCAGGTTAAACATCTCTCTGCCTGCAGCGAAACAAACAGCCTAGTGGATATTGTGGGATCGGCGGAAACAAATGGGAGCTTTACTGTACACTGTGAACTGAATTGATTTTTTGGCGTCTATAAATACAGGTAGCATCAAAGCTTGTTACAACATCCGCGATAAAAGAAGTGGAGCTTTTTGTGCCCCGGTGCCAGATTTAGTGAAACATCTGTTGGATGAGCCTGACATAAACTAAACTAAAGCTTTCAGTGTCTGCGGCTTCGTGGCGGATAGTGAAAGGACTGAGGTGCTGATGGAAAAACATACAGTATTTATTCCCCTCTGCCAAGATAACAAAACAAAGTGATGATGGGTAAAATAAAGGCTACACGGTCCTCTCTTTGTTTGCAGTTATTTAATAAAGCTGTCATAACGACCAGAGAGACGACTATTTGGAATGATACTGAATTAGCAATAAATGACACTTCACCCTAAGAACAAATAATTATCGAATGAACCTTAAAGGGTTCTAAAGGCTTTGAATATCTATCTACATATAGTGACGTCATACCCGAGTTGACTGCGCTTCAGCATAAGACGTAGGAAAACCAGTTTTAGTCAGGTTAGCCATCGTTAGCCATCTTCAGCATTATCAGTTGATGGCAACACATTTGGCAGTATTTTGCACATACAAACACAAAAGCAATATCTCTATGGATACAAGTTGGATAGTGCCGTATGTTAAACTGATTTTATGAAACACAAATAAGACCGTGCTATAAACAGTATATTCTACAGCCTTCAGACTTTGAGGTTGGGGTTTGTGATGTGCGTCAGACTTTCCAAGTTGGAGGTCCAACCTCCCTGCTCAAAATCAAACGCAAACTTTGAGTTCTTGTTAAACAAAAGTTGTTCTACACAAAACCATAAAAGGTTAAGCCATACATGTAAAGCATCAACGGATTTGTTGCAATTTGCTTTGTGAATGTAAGCTTTTCTTCTTCTTCTTCTTTTTCTTCTTCTTCCTCTTGATCGCATTGATCCCTAACTCTATGGTGGAGTATCCTGATGAGCAGGTTGGCACCTGACACAAGTGTTGTAAAGTGCTTTGAGTGGTCAGTAAACTGGAAAGGTGCTATATAAATGATATAAATGAAATGATAACTGTTTATCAGTTATCATTTCTTATCATCTGGTTATTATTATTATCAGAGTAGTAGTAATAATAGAAGTATTAGTAGTCACTGCTCCTGATTAGAATAAAGCAATCAATAATCTATAGGATCTGAGCCCTTTTGCCACTACCTATTGTATGTTTAGGAGTGAAGCAGTCTCAATTCAACTGCACTTCACAGAGTACTTTCATACTGTTGCTTTTAGATATAACCATATCGATGAAAAATGTGACTCAGTCATTTGCTTTCATTTTAAGTATACTTGAAGTAAAACAGCGCAAGCCAAAATACATGTTTACATTCAAATCTTATCCACCCCCATGTGTTCTGACCCGAAGAAACAAATCAGTCATCACATACACGCAGGCTGCGTCACCTTCTAGACAGCGATCTAAGTGAGATCTGGCAGCCGCCGGGGCCGAGCTCGCCTCACCTCGCTGAATCATGATGTATGATGTTTACGTAGCCGTAAAATCCCCTCCAGAACTGCAATGCTCGCTGTTTCCCCTAATTAAGAGCAAGTGGATATAAACATAGACACAAGCTCAAACAGCACAGGAGTGCGCGCACACACACACACACACACATACAGGCAATCAGATACACAATTACACGTGCGTGACTTAACGCTCACGTAGACACTCAGGAGGATCAGTTGTACGTCAAAATACACAGATGCACACTCACACATATTATATTAGGTAGATATCCGACTCAGTGAGCGTCAGGTTCCTGCTCAGTAAACAGCAACGGGAATGTATTCAGATCAGTCAGAGGCCTCTCCTTGTACTCAAACACATAATATGAGGTTATTGATCTCCATAAATCTTTTAATATTCCTACTCAAATAATACTACCTGCCTGTCTCTTCAATTCATTATATTGGAATTCAGGCTCCGGGGACTGGTAAAAGCAGGGTCAGTGTAATATTTATAAGTGGGGATGGGAAGGTGTTCAGAGAGCTATGATTTTATTGTCAAAGCTCACAGTGAAGTGCGGGTGCAGCACAGACACCTGGCGCAGACATGTCTTCACACACACTCAAAAGAGTAAGATCAGTTGAAGAGCAGCCCTCTCTAGATTAACTTGTCACCAAGGCCCACAGTCCTCAGGGCTTGTCTTCTCCCTGGGCAGATTGGCCCGCTGGCTGCTCCTTGTTATTTAGTGAGCTCTTATCTGCCACTCTGGCCACACTGGCAAGTCGAAACGAGGACTGGGCACACGACATGCAGAAAAAATGTACTTGGAGCACCATTCAGTCTCAGCGTCTTAATTGGAAAGGATCTACACAAGAAGATTATTTATTATTTTTCTCAATGAAGAGCAAAGCAGTCTTTTCAAAATGAAAATCTGGGTAAATGTTTTTCATGTTCCATACGTGAGCATAATGTTACATAAGACCACTGTGAATGATTGGAATGGTTTAACCCACTACTGCATTTAGCGGCAGAATTGGGAGATTTCAAAATGTTCATAGTTTTAGTTGCTTAAACCATTTATCTATTGCCTTCATCTATTATTCATCCATTATTTGTACTTTTTCAATAACTTTTTCCAACTGCTTTAATTTTTATCATAGCCTCCCACAAAACCCTGTAATCAACCAGATAAGAGGAGAGAGCATGCTGGCGTTTGCCTTGCCTAGGCCACAAAGTACATGCGTTTATGAAGGAGCCCCGCCAGCAGAGAGCGGTAATGACTGCCGCAAATAACAAATGTTGTATAAACTATGATTTATTTATTTATTTAAGTAGTTTTGGTGCCCTTTATTTTCAAAGTGTAATTGGATGTTGCATATGCTGTTGATATCACATAGGCATGCTGAATGCAACAGTGAAAGGGCTGGTGGGCTCATTACACAGCTTTGAATGATTGGCATGCAATGATTGGTTGCATTTATCCACACTTTTATCCAAGTATTTCATCTTTTTGTCCATTACCATTGGCTTTCTTAACCAAATCAACGTAACTTAAGCTCTGGCTACATTGCATAGGTATCATATTTCTACTGTACGTGTAACTGATGTGCAGTGGAACACATTTTTTACTGACCACACCTGCAGAGCACGTATGGCATAGGGTCGTGTTAATCACAGGCAAAACAGGACAGTTAGCTTTTGTTTTGGGAATCACTCTTCAGTTTTTGGACCCTGCACAGTCCTGTGAAACTCCAGCTTTTCACAGTTTGTGTGACACAGGTTTGTTAGCATCTACTGACTACAATAAGCCAGAAAAAAATAACTAAGCATCCAGCAGCTGTTAGTTAAATGCCGACAGGGTGATCAAGACCCCAAAGTGGAAGGAGCTACAGTAATTTCCTGTGAACACCTAGCTTCTCCACTACCTCTGTATACAGTCCCTGTCAGCTGCTGAGGTACCCTATTTGGGTACAAGTACCCTTGGTCAGAAATCACTGTTGTAAGGCACCATGGAATGACACAGTCAGAGGTGAAGTACCTCTCCTCCCAGCCCAGAGAGACTAGAGAGCTCATGGGTGATAAAATACCCCCAACAACCACTGAGTTGTAAAACTGTCATACACAGCCTCGCTTGAAGACAGGTGTCTGAAAGTGCGTGACTGGGGCATAGTAGTAAGAAACGTAACATAAGTAGCTTGAGTAAAGGCCAAGCTGAGTTTTTACATCCCATCAGCATAGAGGAGTTGTTATACAGGTGAAGAATGCATAAAATAAAACTGGGAAAATGAGAGACCCTTTATTATTTATTAAGACAGAGTAGCACAGGAGGATTTTTTTGTCCCTTGATGGATTGGCGAGGAAGTGTGTGTGGATGAACTGGAGGTATCCAGTAGTTGAAGAGTTCAACATACATCTTTAGAAATGTAAGTGACTCCAGCTGAGGGAAGGAGCCTGAGATATAGATCACATTCAAACTGTACTGAGAAAGATTATAAATGACTGGACATCTCATTTATTCACAAACTTTGGATCAGTGATGGCTCAGATGTGCAGTAGGACTTACATTTTTTTCCGACAAATTTGAATCGGCAACCTGGCTACGGTGCAAACTTGCTTACCCATATGAGTCAAAGCCAAGGAGCAGCGAGTTGAGGGGCTGCTGGAGAGTTTGAATACGCCTGAACAGAATGAGGAAATTGCACACGCATTATGCATGGCCATGCCAAGTTGTGACCCCTTGTCACCGGCTGCATGCAAATTAGTTCTGAGCAAAGCTGAAGGAAGAGTATAATTTTTTTGTTTTAATAATCTGAATAGTTTGTGTTGGCCACCGTTATGTAGGTTCATGAGTAGACACACGCACACAAACACACATACACACACATACATATAAACAGTAGGACACTGTTTTTTTTAATTATGTAAATATCTTTGGCGGGGACACTTTATTCAGTACATCGGTGCATAGATTTAAATGATACCAGTTACCAGTTCAAATCAAGAGTCTTTTAATGGAGATTACGTGATGTAAATCACTGTGACTTCAGAAGTAATAAAGCTTTAAAAATATAACTCTTATAATTTCAGAGAAATTCAGCTCAGTAACTCAGCTCAACAGTGTATTTTAGAAACACACACTGGAAGGACATTCTTATGAAGACCAAAAAGGTGCGGTAAATGTAAGTACGTTTTCAAGTGACAATGGAATAAAACACCTTTGAGAAACAACAAGGCTCTGCGTGTTTTTTACAAAAACAAATGAATACGTTTTATCAGCAGATACATTAAGAATATCACAAAAAAGTGGGAAAGCAGTCACAACAGTACATCTACATTCACACTGTTTTCAGTACTCTGCAGAGAGATAACACTGTTTCATCTTTCGAGGCCACTCCAGGATAAATGTGGTTTGCCTTAGTAACGACACTTTAAGTCGCATATAGTCAAAATACATTTCTTCTCAGTGTTTACCAGCCAATGACAGAAGCAACTGGCTGTTGAGCTATTATCTCTCATGACTCATGCGTCTGGACTAAAGTCTGTTGTTCTTATACTTTTTCCTCTAATTGTATGTCCTGTTTTTCTTGGTTGACTGAAGGCAGTCAGAGACTGGATTGGGATGTTACTGGCCCACTCTTCGTCTGTTCAGCTGTGCATTCTCGACACAATGGCAGGATGTGATGTCATGCAGTTCTCGTCTGGCATTTGGGGTGCATTGGTGATCATTTACCCAGAAGAATCTATAAAGAGCTCGGTCTCATACAAAACCAGTGAAGAGAAATCAAAGGGTGAGATGGTTTATTTAATCCATATTTAGAGCGTTTCTGTGAATATTCAGTGGAGTGTTTATTTTGTGAATTTTCTGACGTGAATTTTGTTGAATAAAAGGAGGTCAAGTGGGCTCATTTGGCGTCCTCCATGCCACATTAGTTTTTTTTCCACTGGAGGTTCTGAGAATAGCTTGACCCCTTGCTGACTGACCAGCAGGCACATTAGACATGTCAGTCCTCTTTGAAGATAAATCCTGTCGGACCGTCTCCTTGGAGATGAGGGGAGAGGCAGCGTGGAAGTTATCTCAAAAAGTTAAATCAGAAAAAGCTTCTCTCAAGGACTTCTGTCCATTTTTCATTGTTGTTTTATTTCGTTTGTCGCTGACCTAGTGCATTAGCAAATTCTCAGAGGTAAGCTACCTGTTTGCTCTCTGCAGCCAATCATAGTTCAGCGCTGCTTACGGCCAGAGCCGGGGCCCTGCAGAACCAGCCTCACGACCAACGCCAGGGAATCAGGGTCAACATTTTGCTTGGCACGCTTCCAGTGTCATGAACTGGAGGGAGTGAAAGGGAAGGGAATGGAATGGAATGAGGAGAAAAAAGAGAACAGGAAAAAGAGCTAATACTGTTTAATTCCTGCAGTGCGTCACAGAGATGTATGGGCCCGTCTGCTGGGGATGAGGGCAGCCAGAAAGAGGAGTATCCTCAACCAGGATCTTTCATCAGCTTCTGATGTCATTCACTGCACACAGTTTGCCTCAGGTTATGTCTCAGTGATGTCCATATGAGGTAGTAAATATCTCCTTGTCTATTTTTCATAGCCATATTTTCTTGCAGCTTTCCTCCTCTATGTATATAAACAAGAGGGAATGAGATGCTGTGCATGTGTGTCTGCCCAAGCGAGCTGCTTTCTGTGCACAGACTGTTGATTCAGCTGGAGCCTCCTGAATGCCTGACAGCCGACTGACATCCTCTGTCACTGGGCGCTGGTGTGCAATCATGACTCAATAAGCCCAGGAAATCAGGGGAGAGCGAGAGAGTAAAAAACACACATCAAGGCCGAGCGGAGTGGAGAGCAGCGGAGCAGAGGTTAGCCGGCCTCGGGGGTTCGAGGGCCCCGGCACTGAGCTTCAAGTTACATCCATCTTGTTCCAAGACCTCCCTGGAGAGTACAGTATGTGTGAACATGAGAAACCCTTTGGGGTGGGTTGACTTTAACCAGGGTTAATATGCTCTCTATAGGCGCATACCGCTAAAAATGCATCAAGTACTGGATGTATATTGGGTCAAAGTCAAGTTTAGACTCATACACTACTGTATACTGTCAGGGTTATCATGATATGACATGACCTTTTAGGCCATAAGAATTTAATTTGAAATCTGAAAACAGCACTTTTGATTTGCATTCACCACAATGCAGCTAGGAAACAAAACAAACCACATGTTACACCACCGCTCTAGCTTTGTATTACTGAGCAGTACGCATCAAAACTGCACTTTGTATCACAGAGACAGAAAACTAGACAGTTAAAGCACGGAAGTTAACATTACGTCAGGAAATAGCTAGCTGGTGAGGTAGCGATTAGCCACGATTAGCCTTTCCTAGGGCTAAGATAAAATTTTCCTCATTACTCTTTCCATAGCTATCATCCATGAATGAAAAATGATGACCACGATTTTGGTAATTCAATTTGTTATTTAGAATAACTGATAGAGGCTTAAAGTAACAAAGTTTAATAAGAAAAGTAACGATGAACTATCAAAATTAGCTAGACTCCTGCAAAAGCTGGAATTCACATGGCTTGCTGAGCAGAGAAACATGTTAAGAAATGAATTTATCACATTGAATTAGATAGACATATTATAAGTACATTGATAAGATTCTAAGTTACTTTCTAAATTACAAAGAGGTAGTATTCCATGTTGAATGAAAGTTTCTACCTGACAGAATGATAATAAATATATGAGTAGACATCCATACTCATTGATGACCTATTCTTCACCTCATATATGGACGTGTTGATGTCATGGTTTTGTTTTTTGGTTAGTTATTTCCTGTTTAATTATGTAGTCACGTCCTGTTGTGTCTTGTTGTTACGTTCGGCTTCCTACTCACCTGTGTTCCCACTGTTCTGTTACCCTTCCTGTGTTCCCCAACACACCCGTCTCACATCAGCCTTGTTAGCACTGCCCTGTTCCCAGTGTCTCTCCGCCTGCACCCCTTGTTGGTGTGGTTTGAAATTAAGCCCATGTTTGTCCCTCACTCTTTGCTGGTTCTGTTTCCTGCCACACGTCTCCTGTGCTGTGCCTGTTTCCAGGTGGTTGCGTGTTCCCTGTGTTCCTGATCTGTGCAGTTCATGTTTTGTCTGGCTGGTCCTCAGTTTTGTATTGAAGTTTTTCCCTTTTTTTCCTTTGACCTTCCCCTGCCTGTCTTTAGTTACTTGGTTTTTGGATTCTGGTTTTCATACTTTGGATTTCACCTGGGACATCAGCTCATTAAAGCTTGTTTTTTGGTTTCAACCTACCTGTCTCTGTGTGTCTGCCAATTTTAAACTGTTACATTTGATGGATATTTTTCAACCTGACAGAACAACCTCACCTATTATTCATTACGTGATAGGTAGCAGTCCATTGTGATGTTTTCTGCCCTATTCTCAAAGAAGACCGGATATGAAAGCTGAAAAAAAAAAACATACTGGTACTGCATTTATCTCTTGTCTTTTGTGATAAGTGAACTAAAGAGTGCAGTAGTCATGTCTGTATTTAAGGTGTTATAAATGATTTTAGATTTTTGGGGGCCATATATTCATGTCACACAGTTTGAAGCCTGATTTTTTTTTTTACATTTTCACTTCTTGCTGCTCCTCTGCCTTTGTGGGGCAGCGTAGATGGCACTGCAGGACACCATCAGGTGCTAGCAAACAGTGAAGAGGCTGCTTCTCCAAATATTTTGGACGCCATCTGTCGAAGCAGCTCTTGCATACCCTCCCCCATTAGCGCCCAAAGTTTTCTTGCTCACCAAATACAGGACTAAATCAGGACTCATTTTCCCCTTCGGAGATAAGGACAAGCGTTGTATGAGCTTGTCTGTGAGAAAATAGTTTTCAAACCATCACCATTAATACTGGAATTAAAGTGAGGGCAGGCCATGCTTGATATTTCCCGCAAGAAATAAAAAATAACAGTCGTAAAGATCCTGCAGTCGCTGAGAAGCTTTCCTCTGCTTGCCCGTCCAAGAACTTGGGACTGAGATCTTAATTGCCTCATGACAGTTATGAAATGAAGGTAATAAATCGCCTGCGTATTTGTGTGTTAAATGTATGTGGCTGTATAAACAGTACACTTGTCTATGAAGCCCTACGTTGTTGAGAGATATATTTAACTGAAAGCTCTGCCCTGTTTTCATATCTAAATTTTGCAGGGCGAACGGACTTAATTGACACAGACAATAAAACAAAAAAGAACTTGGATAAAGTGCCTGTTGTAATTCAGTCAATAAAACATGCCAATGATCCCGTAAGTGAAGATTGAAGCACTGTGGCTCGGAAAAAAAAACGGTCAATAGCAGCTGCAAATTACTAAATGGAGACAGATGGGTGGAGATTACCTGCGAACAAGACTGAGAAGAGACCATAGACCATAAAAAGGAAGTACCCGAGAAGGTTTTTCGGAAATTTTCTTCACAACATTTGGATTTTCCCAGTTTGGTGATTCTCACCCATCTGGTTCTCAAGTAGTCGAAACCTATTATTCAAAACTGCACACGAATCTGATTTAACTGCGTTCTCAGTTGCCAAATCCTCAACACATCACGATAGCAGTTTTGGGATTGCTTGAGTGAACTTACTCTGCTCTGCCAATTTGGATGATTCTGATTATTATGTTATGTTGGTCTTTGCGTGCAGCCTTGCCAAGAGATACTCGGGTAGTAAATAAAAGGGAGGTATGTATAATGGCTTTCCAGCTGCAGCTCAGTCAAAGATTCTCTTGTTTAGTCAGAAAAACGCTTCTTGATTTTCTCACAGAAGCCGCCGGATTTAACGAGCTCAGCTGCTCAAGGCTATCTGCCGTTTTAGCTCATGTGGGAATGCTCTTTATGTGACCCTGGTTTTGGAGCCCATGATTTTTCTCTCTACACCCGATGCCAGCCACGCCCCTCCTCGTTGTGCCCACAGCCCGCTGCATCCTCCCAGTCTTTGCTGTGGCAGAGCGGCGGAACATTCTGCGGGCAGGCCGAGCCGCACCAGCCAAATAAGCGGTTTTGACCAATTAGAGAGAGTTTGGAGATCAGGGCTCAAAAAAAAGTGTGAAAGCTTTGGAGCAGTCGGGCACAGGCGCGGGGAAAAATGCACACCCTGACCATGAAACATCCATGAGAATGTGTCGCCGAAAAAGCCCAAAAGTTGCTCCACTCTCTTGGCAAACTGTCTCTCGGTGAGGCAGCGGGGCTTAGCTGGAGGTTTCCGTGGTGAGCGACATATGCTTTCCTGATTTCCTCCCATCCATCCTCTTTGATGCGGGCGGGAAACAGAAAAGCGCTGTTTCTGTATGAAGGCCATGTCGGGGATGAGTGGATTTGCAATGAATTAAGGATGGTTAAAAAAAGAAGCACTCACTGGGCGCGCGCTGCAGTGCGAGCGGGAGATGAACTCGGGCGTCGATACGCTCGCGCCGAAGTGTCCAGCTGTAAGCCTCTCTGGGCAGCTATGAAGAAGACGTCTCCAGAAAACGAGCCAAAGCGTGTCTTTTTAATAGAGAGGGAGGAAGAGAGATAAAGAGAGATCCACCGACAGGCGTGAAATATCTGCCGTGGGAGAGCTTCGACTCTGACTCTGTGATGACCTATCTCACCACTGAGAACAAGTAGCAATTATTCTACAGAAACGGGCATGATGGGGCAGCCTATGGGAGCCCTGCCTGTTACACCCCTGGCTATTCTAAAGTTTACAGCTATGGGGGGTCAGAGTTCACATGCGAGCCACCCCTCAGGGCTGTTTTTAGATTCAACCTATCAGACAATACATCTTTGTTTGAGTAAATCCAAGATAGATTCTGATAATACATGCTCACTTTAAACACGGTTTTGCTCCCCTGTTTCCTGTTCACTGTGTGTACTATAGACAGAGAAAAGCCAGTCAGCAAGTGTATGGTTTATGTACACCATCTTCTAAAGAAGAGTGCCGTATAGTGTAGTTCCCCCCCTTTCCCCAACAGGGCCCAGTATTGTCACGGAATTCCCATATCCATGATTGGATCACACTGGTGGGACTGTTTGGTGCATGCTTCCTCCTCTCTCTCTCTCTCTCTCTCTCTGTCTGTGTATGCATGTATGTATCCTGCCCTTTCCCAGCTCTGTGCAATAGACAGAACTGCACACAATCCAAGAATAACTCAGATGACAAGCAAAGGGCAGCGTGGAAACATTTTTTATACCCCTATGAAAAATATCAGTCGAAATAAATCTGTTATTCTTAAACCCTCGTGAAGAGAAAAAGCCACAGGAAGACACGTTTTCACCTCAGTATCGGCATGATGTGTTTTGAAATATTGTTCATTGTTTTAAATGAGAGCCAGGGTGATCTCAAAGGTGCGAGGCCCCGGGAGCAGATTGTTTTCTGTGTTTTGTTTTGTAAAAAACTCTTATATTTAGACTGGAAACATATAAAAATGACTTGTTGAAACAGGATTTCTTTCGCAGTGCCCTTCCCCTCCTTCTGTTCTGCCAGGAAAACTTCCCATGGTACTTCATCTCCTCATTGGGCCCCTGCTCACGCAGGCCGGATTATGGATGGAGACTGGAATACTTATAAGGCCGAATACACTGCTGCACCATGGACAGAGCTGCCTTACGTATACCCTGTCTCTCCACCAGTACTCTGTGTCAAAACAACAAAAATAAAAGCTACAGCAAACAGCCTCAGAGCACTCTGGGCCCAAATGGATTTTATTTGCGTACTGCAAACTTCTTGCTGAAGATCTGCAGACAGGATCAGAGTGACCTCCATCAGCGCTAATGATGACAAACGAGTAGGTTGATGAAATTTCACGACGGTCTTATTGAGACACGAAAACACAAGAGGAGTTTATTTGCAGTGCCTTTTACCAGACTGGAGGGGAAACGGTGATTACAAATGAATATACTCGACTTACTGTGGGCAGGCTCGCCTGAAAACAAGTCCGTGAAAAGGCCGTCATGTGCCCGGTTTGTAAATGAGGTGAAAACGACCAGAGCTCAAACTCATTGTTGGCATCTTGTCCGTGATGCGGCGCTTGTATTCTCAGGCGAGGGAAGGTGGAGGGAGCCTCTGGAGGCAATAACAAATCCACATTCTCATAAAGGGGCCTTGGAAGATTAATTTCAGTAGTCTCTGTTAAGATCATTATACATGTTCCAAACCTTCACTGAAGTCCTTGTGCTGTACCCTGGTGGTTGGTGGTCAGTGGGTCCGCCCTGCCGCTGTAGGAACACTAACACGCCAGCTCACACCACACCGTCCTCCATTCTCAGGTTTAAAAGTAGCACTGGTTTCCCAAATCCTCATGGCACCTTATTATAGTGAGCCTTAGTTTATTGATGGTAAATCCATCCCAGGACCCCCTTTAACCAGGAAAAGAAGCCAGATTGTCCAGAGCATAACATGTAATTAGTTTTTTTAAACTGTGTTGCTGTTGTGCTTGTTGCTCTCTGGTTACAATGAGCATTATCACTTCTTGGATTCTGGCAGCACTGGATCAGATACTAATGTTGGTTAAAGGGGCAATTTAAGGATAAGTTGTAAGTCTGGTAGCTTATCATTACTAATAAATTACACCTTTTTAGTGACACAGTGTATCATCCTTAGCTTTATTCTCTATAGAGCGCTGTAGGGATGACATGTTTTTGCAGGCTGAAAAATGTGGACCGTGGCAAGCACAAGTTTATGATACTTACACGTTGTGTGAACAGCAAGATAATCTTCACAAATGAACACCGCCAGACGTAAAAAGCTAACACTGGGCTAAAAATGAACTGCACTGTGGCTACATGACTTCAACATCTCCAACACTAAGCATTGCTACACGATAGTACACTTTGACTCATCAGACTATAAGTTAATGTTAGAAAAGTCCACCTGTAATGACGAACTGATAAATGGTCGAGTGTCTGTGTTTGGCGTCATGTAATTACACAATTAGCCACTCATTAGCGTTTACCTTTTTTGACACTCATAAATGTTCTAATTCAATCACGGGGTATTAACTGGCATATGTTATATTGTAGAACACAACTTTAAAATGTCTTAAGCTTATGTTGACTACGGAGTGTATTTCAGTACTTTAACCAGAAACCCATCGAAGAACCCCATCGCCTACAAGAAGAGGAAACCGGAAGTGCAAAAATGCAAACTTATTACCATGTTTAAGGACTCATTCCTTTGGCACTCTATTGGAAGTGATGACGCACTTTTTCAAAAGTGCTTTATAAATAAATCTGACTTGATTTGACTTGACTTTTCTTGACCAAAATACTCTGGGCTTTGAGACGGTTAAAAAGCCATGGGGCCATGTTGGTGTCCACTGTGTCACAACAATACATGTCACAGGTGCCCGGTGCCCAGTCGCATTTCATCAAACTTACACAAGCACATGTTAGTGTGCGGACAAGAAAAGGATTGTGTGTGTATATGCTGATTAAATGTCTGGACAGCTCATGTCTGACTCACAAAGTCAGGACCTTTCAGGGATTTGGACATGAACCTGCCTCACTAGAAGAAAAACCAACAGTAAACTTCAATTAAATGAATAGATTAGATTATGGTTATAATACATTATAAAATGATGATAAAACAGGACAATATGTTATCCGCTTAGTATAATAGAGGGTACCATTGACACAGAGGTTATGTTTCAGTGTTGTGTCTGAGTGCTTGTAGGTTTAATAACCGAAGCCAAAGGTAAAAACCTACATTTTTACTCAAATTACAGTTTTTGAAGATCTTTAAACGTGCAACAATCCATTTTGTTTGCCAATTGGGGGAAGTGAAATAATTTGTTAACGCTACACAAACATATTATAATATAAAAACATGATGTGGGGGTACATTCTCGTACACAGATGCCATTTACACATCCAAGTCCGCATACATTTTGACCCATGCTTGTGATCACCTGGTAATATCTCTGCTAAATCTTCCTCTACATTTGGCAGGTAATGTGCAGGATTTTGTTGAAGAGGTTTTTTTGTTTGCCTGTTGCACCTGAAACGGACACTGAAGAGACTGGTGAGACTGAAGCAAAATAAAAGCCGAGGGCCGTAAAAGCAAAACAATGTGTTGAAGGATGTTTAAACGCTTCATAGCGCCGAGGGGAACTGCAGCGCCGGGTGATCGTTCTTAGCGGGTTCATCACTATGAACAACCGTGGTGACATTTCATGTGGTCGTTTAATCCATTGGTAATATAAAAATATTGATTAGAGCTGCTTTAAACTTGACAGTATGAGCCAACAAATATAAAACAAAGGGATTTGGTATTTAGCACCACTGTGTGAATATTATACATCATGCACTTCTCACTAAATGCAATTCCAAATAATCTGACACTACACCTATAAACTTGAGTGCAAAAAGTACTTCCCCTGACATCGACATAAAGCATTTTTTTTGTTTAACAGAAACCGAAAATAGAAAAATTTCGCCCAACACGTCCACACAGAGCACGCGTTTAAACCCATGGTATTTAATTTCTTCCCAGGGGTCTCCCAATCAGACCATTACCCAAGGTGTGAGCAGCACAGGATCATGGGAGTTGTTGTCTTCATTGTTAAACGTCCACCATTGTTCTGTCTCTGGCAGAAATGTTCTCATTAGGTACAGATATGAAAGAGGCTGTTCACATTTGGCACCAGCATTAGCTGTTTCAACTAACCATTGAACTAATGTCCCCAGACTCCATCACAAATTGTGTGACTTTAAGAGTTGTTGCATGGGGGGAAACTTAACGAGCTTCGCAAAATGGTCGCAACAAATTCTACATTATTTAAGCCTTCCTGTGAATTTGGCTTTAAATGCAATACAGGAAGTTGTGTCACCGCTGTACCGGCCTGTCTGCTTCCTAACTCACAACATTGGGCAGCTGTTTGAATGCACTGTGTCAACTGATTTCCCCCCTTGACGACAAATTGATGGAAGAACACAACATTTTATTGACAGTAAACATGTTGAATCTTACAGTAACTAATTCAGGCTACTTTCTTTGTCCCCTGTGGAGAAAGTGACCAAGACTCCCTTGAAAAAAAATGCTAGATTTTGTGAGTTGTTGAGTTAGGAGAAACTTGTCTGTCTACAAAACTATTTGGGCCTTCTGGTGAATTAGGCAAACTTTGTACAGGAAGATATTTCTTGCTTTGTGTAAAAAAACGTATCCGTTTGTTCATGTGACCTGAATGTATATGTGCTTCAAGTGCGGGAAGTTGAAATTTGACCACAGGCACTCTCCTGAGACGTATGTCTATACGAATGTTAATGCCAAGTGTGAACTGATGGACCTAAAGCTGTCCACTTGTGACTGGATTACTCAGGACAGATGTCGGAACTCCCTAAAAGTTTTATTAACGTTATGCTCTGTCACGTTCGCCACCATTCTTCCTCACTCTCTGATTTTCCCCTGGAAGTTATGGCGGCAGGTGACTAAATGAAATGAGCACTGAGTTATACAAAGTCGCAGATTTCTCTGGGTTGTCATTGTTGGAAACATTACGTATAATGTAAACTCACAACACTGTATAATAAGTAACAAAGGTCTCGTTGTTTGAGACAGAAATGTTAGGCATTATTATCTTAAATTCTGATGTCAGGGTTCTTTTTGTTTGTTGTTGCTTGTTATCTTCAGACTAAAACCAGAAGGAGCATTCTGTTGTCTTTTTGTATTTCACACCCTCCAGGTAACACAAACATAAGTGATTGTGCCGTGAAACTAGAAACCACCTGTCACGTTCGCTAAAAGCCAAAACAACAGCTCTCACCTCTGCTTGCACTGTACCTACAACAGCGTGGCGGGAAACTCCATAAAACCAGAATAAGTTAAAAAATGCCGTGAGCCTTCATCCCAAAAGTCATGGAGTAATAATGGAGAGTCTGTCATCCTGCTGCCGCCTCGCCTCTTCAAGTGGAGCAGGTAAATATTTAGTGAGGACTGTGATTGCTGCCGGCCATGGCCTATTTATCTCTGTCACCAGGTAATAATGTAGAGCCGTGAACACTAATGTGAGACAGGGAAAACACGCGAACATGCTCTGCAGAGGAAGGCTGTTTGCGTTGCTCCAGTGGAAAAGGCCTCCGTCGCTCCATTGTGCGCTAATGAGTTTTTATCTTGAGTTAACACTGCAATCTGGAGATAAAGCATTTTTATTGTTCAAAATAATGTTGTTGGTGCTGATTAGCGATCCCTTTCCAAACAGGTTGTCGGTGTGAAAACACAGCCCCTGCCAGGGAGAAAAACCTTTATAGACCTGGGCTCGTGTGCGTGCTTCTGTTTTTCATTAAGAGCATACGAGTAGCTCACTGAACAGCCGTGGCTCCCGTCCAAGGAAATGTTTCTGCAGGCTCCATTAAAGATGGATCACTTCAAATGGTAATGTCAGCTACACCGGTTGACTCTCCTATTGGCTTCCCTGGGGTCAGCTGGCGGGAAGATCCTCCTCTGCACTTACAGGCACGAGGTAAATATACATCTGTGCAAACAAGCCTGAGTGACAGTGCGAGGAGGCGTCATGGGAGCACAATAAGGAGGGAATAGGGCCTCCATATGTGGATAAACACAGAGGGGAGGGACGTGTCCTGCCCCGCGCAGCCTGCTCCTGTGGGGAGAGCGTCCATGTTTGCCTGTCAGACAGAAGAACAGGGAACACGGACCGCTTGCGGGGTCAGTGGGAGCGGCTTCAAATCCTCCTTTGTGCTCTCAGGCCTGCGTCGGAGACAATGTAGATAATGAGGGAGGAATTTGGCGCGGGGCACAGTGTGCGCTCACACACACACACACACACACACACAAACACACAGGGAAAGCACCTCGCCCCGGCCCCGGGGAGCCCAGTCAGCCAGCTGTCTCAGCTTCTGTCTCCCCGGGGCAAGACACTTTATACACAGGATCCACCATCAGCGGACATGATTGATGTCAGTGGATACACTGTGAGCTGTTTGAACGCTCCATTCTCTGATAAGAATAAGTGAAACTTCCAGGGCTGTGAGACATCAGGCCTCATTGTCTGTCATCTTTGTGTCAAGAGTCATCAAGTGGCTGGTGCTGAAGAGGCTTTTATTGGCACAGAATGGTGTTCATGAAAGCAGAAACTGTGTTTATACCTCTCAATCAACACCATTCATAGACATTTCCTTTCAAATCACACTTTCTCTGACACTGAGGGAACATAAAGGCATTTCTAAGAGGACTCAGACTCTCCTTTCTCTCTTCATTTTGGAGCATTTGTGAGATGTTTTAAGTTGAGCCATAAAGAAGGGAGCCATTAATCATCCGCACAAGTCCGACATTGTTTTACTACGTCAACCTGGTCACTTTCCAACTCATATTCTATATTTATTGCCGTCACTTAAATGAATGTCAGGTTTACAAGTGTGTCCTTTGCTCGTAAAGTGCCTGATGCCTGCAGCAGCTTCTCGTTGCAGCTGATCAAAGGAGAGCGATATGGATCTCAATGTATTAACATGGCACTGCAACGTGCTATAGAAAACATCTTTTCTCCTTTTATTTTATAGGAAACTTAAAGAAACACTTCACCCAGAAACATAAATGGCTCTACACTGATTGTCTGACTTCTGAAGAAGACTATCCCATTTAATTTGGAAAGATGCTGTTTCACCCCTTTTTAAGCCGAAATCCTTTCTGTAGCTGCTAAGATAAAAGTGTCAGCATTCACACAATCTGAAGTGGGTACACGAGCTCTACCACATATTAAACCTGCAAATTACATCTTTGGGATCTCTGGGCTTCTGGAGACTTGGATTACACCAGACAACTTGTAAGGAGGCATCTTGTGTTTTCTTTCTGTAATTTTATTTTACATTTTAAAACAAGTCCCCAGCTACATGAGTTGTTTAGGAGAATGCTGCAACACTGTTTTGCCTTGAAGCTACAGAAATGTGTTGTGGACTACGAAACTTCACCCAACTTTCCATCTGCATAACTGGTCTGGAGATTATGACTGGATTCACATTTTTGGGTGAACTGTTCCTTTAAGTTTCCCACAGAATAGAATCAGACAGGATGTTTTAACAAAAAAAAAAAAAAAAAAAAAAAACTGGTATGTATGTAAATATCATAATCTAAGTCTCAGGAAACCCTGACATTGATTGATCTGAAAACACACTGGGTGGGTGTAAGTGACCATTTTGGACCTTGTGCGTCCGGAGGCTTGGATTTTGCCAGACGAGTAGTTTTAAGCCATTTTATGTTCCTTCTTCTGTTTTATTTTAGTGTTTGTTTGTTTTTCCCATTTTCAAACAAGTCCCCATCTACTTTAGTTGTTTAGGAGAACGCTCCAACTTTGTTTTGCCGAGAAGCTCCAGAAACATTTTGTTTACTACGAAACCTCACCCGACTTCCCATCGGCAGGTTAGTAGACAATGACTGAATTTTCCTTTTTGGGTGAACTGTTCCTTAATTGAAAGACCTATATATATGTGTTCACACTTTGTGGGGGGGTTTCTATGTGAAATCCTTCCAGGAACCTCATAGGACAGAAAGACTTCTCATGAAACAGTTTTATGAGTAGTCCGGTGATTCAGAAGTGATTCACGGCTTAGATCGGTTTCAGTTTGTGTACAGGCTGCAGAAAGTGGATACAAACAGCTCCTCTGCAGCTGCTTTTGAGTAAATGAAGAGAATAAAACAAACAGCAGCACTTTTCATCAGGCTGTGTAAATGTTTGTGTCTGAGAAATCATGCTGCATACAGCACATAGCAGCACACACTACCGCATAACCCCAAGGTGGGGGTGGGGGACCCCAGGGACCTTGGGGGACCCCTGGAGGTGACAACTCATTTGACAACTGATTGCTGTTTCATCGTGTGATTACTGATTTGAGCGGATGATTTACTCCCCTTTTTTAATCTAAATATAAACAGGTTTGTGAAAGGAATTAAAAGAAAACAGTGTTGAAGTTCACTGATATGACATGTTATGAAACGGCTTTCTGTGGCCTCATGGATCTGTTTGGGATATGAAAAGTTGAGAAGCCCTCGCTGGAGTCTGTCGGGACCCGGCGCGGGGAGGGACTTTCTGGACACTGCGCAACAAGTACTGGAGCGCACGAAGAAGTGGATGATGGGAGTGCATGACAACACTGTGTTCTGCAGCTCTGACAGGAGACGGGTTTTTCAGTGACTGATCAGGTACGACCACTTCACCTCAGCTCTAATATCTAATTTCTGCGGCCGCTCGGATGTGGAGGATGTGTCGCAGAAAAGTTTATCCGGACTTTGAAAGCGCGCCGCTGGAAGTTTTCCCTGCACATGCCGCCGCACAGAAAAGAGTTTGGAGGAGTTAGTCTAAGAAAGAATGGCAAAGATCCAGCGCGTCACACCTCTGATGCTTTACGTTTCTCTCGGGTTTCACCGCAAAAGTAGCGCTGCGAGTTTCCAGCTGCGGCAGGTGAGCGCATTCTGGACCACGGCTCGCTCACAGGCTGGACTTTAACGCGACGGAAGGCGATGTGAAATGGTTCCGACGGGTCACAGAGGCTGGAAGGACATAACCTGAGAGGTAGCGTTTAGATAGAATCCACCATGAGAGTGCTGAGTCTGCTGTGCGTAATAGTGGCGCTGTGGGAGTCGAGCCTGAGCAACAGAAACTGTCCGGACCTGATCGTTGACAGCTGTCACTGCTCGGCCGAGAGGTCCAAGGAGCTGAGCAGGCAGCACGTCCGAGTCAAAGTCGTGTGTGATGATGTGGACCTGATGGACACCCTGCAGCCCAGCTTCTTACCCAACAGAACCGTGTCCCTGTAAGTACGTTTCACAACACCTCCTGTCCAATGAGACACTTACTAGGGGGGCTTAATGTGTCCATGGGAAATATTAACAGTCAGAAGTCCAAAAGTTCATTTATGTCTCTGACTGGGATGCTCTCAAGTTGCTGGATTTTTCCGGGGGAGCCTCGGAGCCTCTCTAAAGGGCCCCTAGAGATCCTTAAATCCCAGTCAGAGGACCAAGACTCCTTGGCATTAAGTGTTATAAATGGATTCCACAAGGTTAAACCGCTTTGACACAATAAATCAATAACCGCACCTTGAATCCTGCATAATATTACCCCTTAGGAAACATATGGATAACCATAGATTAAAACATCACAGCAAATGCACTCCCCAGTAACAGTTTATCAGAAGCAGTGCAATAACACCTGAGGGAAGAAGAGAAAAGAAGGAGATTACTTTAATAAGCTGTCAGTGATAAAATCTGGTCCCCATATGCTTTTTTTTTTGTGTCATTATACATCATTGCAAAATGTTCTTTTGGTAATACAGATACAGAATTATTAGAATTTAGTCCCTGTCTGTTATTCCTGACAATTATTCATTTCATCAATGAGATGTTGACAGAAAATAACTTTACTCCAATGATTTATTCCATATTTGCTTGTCTGTGCCATACACAGAGTTCTGGACTATCGGTCAGTCAAAGTAAGACACCTGAAGACGTCACCTTGAGCTCTCAGACAAAACAAGTCACAAAAAAAGTATTCAACAGATTACAGCAGACAAAGTACATACACAAGACGTTGAAATCCTTCCAGTTGGATGAGATTTTGAAGTTTTCATGTCCTGTTGTAATTTATATGGAAACAAACTGGAAGAGTGGACAAGCTTTGGATCTGCTCAGCACTTTCATATTTGAGAAGAGATGTAGACCTAGGAGGCGCGTTCAGCAGAAGACATCCATAAACACAACAGAATGTGGATTCCTTCCCTCACAACTATGAGGACGACGTTTAGTTCACATCTTCTATCTATGTTTCAGCTAAGGATGGCGATAAAAACAAAGCTGGTCGAGATGAATTTTGTGAAGATTCTCCCATAAGTGACCTTTCTGTGAAGAGGTAAAAATGTGAAGCCAGCTTGTTTTTGTGCCAGAATTTAGGAGTTACAAGGCTATTTTGAGTTTTCATATTGTCCCATGCCCAGTTGCAGCAATACAAGCATTTTTTTTACTGAATAACTGGTTGAAATAACAGCACAAAACTTAAAGCTACTGGCCGCAACTAAAAATCATTTTTGAATAATCTGACAATTATTATCTTGATTAATCCGAAGAAGGCGTCCTCAAACGTATTGTTTTGTTCACCACTCAAAGATATTCAGTCTAATATTATAGAGAAGTAAAAAGAGCATAAAATATTCACTTTTAGGATTGTGGATGGAAAAATTAAATACCTTTTTTAATAACAAATTGCCCAAATCATTTATCAAATTAGTTGGCTAATAATTTGAAGGTGCGCTGTGTAAGATTTTCTGTTGAAAACATAAAAAAAAAAGTGTAATGAAATTGTTAACTGAATGTGAAATAGCATTATTAGTGTATTGTCTTGCATAGTTATCGTCTGGAGTTAGCATGCTAACCTGCTAGCCCTGACCTGTCCGGTCCAGAGCTCCTGTGCTCACAGACCAAAAGCCAACACTCACCTGTCGCTCTGAGCTCCCAGTCCGGACCACTAGATGCACGGCTAACTGAGCTAACTAGCTAACAACAGCTATTTTTTTTTTTCATCAGAAGTTACAATTACTGGAGATACGCTTGTTTGGAATGAATTAACCTACTGGCTAAATCATACAAATTGCACATAAACAAGGTCCCGCTCCGGCTCAGTGTGCTGTTGGACGCTCAGTGGTCGCCATAATCCACATTAAAGAGCTCTGTGTGAGCCACACTGGAGCCTCTCCTGTCTCGTGTTGTTACACTTACACACCGCCTTCCACATAAATCTTTACCTTTCACCAGGCTCTTTAGGGGCATCATTTGCATTGTATTCAAAGTTATTCAAACATAAATTTTGCACCTCGACGGGGGGAGAAACCTCCCTTAGTATTCATCTGCGCCTCTCTTGAAGATGGAGTAGCACTTCAAACACTCGAGGCGTTGATAACTTTACCCACACGTTCCCCCTCTGCTTCTCTGCAGGTGCACAGATTGACTGCTAGATTAATAGACTTGTTTTATTCTTGGAAACTTGAGGCCTGCCTTCCGAGTGTAAAAGCAAATGCTAAATGTAAAGGCCCTTCACAAGTTACAGCCGACCACTCATTCTGAACTGAGAGCACCGTTGATTAATGGCAGCACTTTGCTTACTGCAATTTATTTGGAGTGGTGTTTGCTTCCGTGTGGGCACGGGTGCTTTTGTTCCCTAATGCGCAGAACGGTTAAAGGCTTTGTTTGCTTTTCGACATTCATCAGAGCGGGGCTGCTTCACCGCTCACAGGTGCTAACGAAGTTTGATTTTTAAAGTGGTCTACAAAGATAAATAACACTAAGGCTCTTTCCTTTAAAATATACAGTATCAAAGTGCAGCTGGGAGCATCTCTCTAGCAGAATGACACCTTTTCCTCAGAAAAAGGGAGGCTGTTTGTGTATGCGTTGTTGTGATAAGACCAGTAAAAATAAGCCCATTCCTCACTCAGTCCTATTCCTTGGTAGACTAAATCTGAGCTGTAGCCGGCCAGGAAGCAGTTTTCCTGCGTTAGGAAATGTGACCTTTGTCGGGCTGAAGTGGCCTCCCTGCTCGCTCTTTTGTTTAGATGTGCTGTGCAAATAAACAGATATATCAAGGGAAGTATGCACATACCGATCTCTCCCTGTAGGCTGCCAAATCTCCTGAATGTCTCCCCGCGTGCTCTCTCTATTTTCACCACCTACGTAGACTGTGAGCTCCTTGTGGAGCGGTTTCCTCAATGACAACTCGGGCGCAGTGTGTCAAGTTCAAGTACACTCACCCAGATCCGAATGCCACCTCTAATTACAGGCGCAGATTGGGCTTTTGTTGTTTTTCTTTTCGCCCTTTATTACTGTATCCATAAAATGTTTATGAGGAACGAACCCTGCGATAATGCAGCCGCCTTGCAAATGCCAGGGAAAACAACTTAACAAGCGGACGAAGGGAACATTAGCATAAGTAAGAGAGATGAAAATGAACTGTGTGTGAGAACTCTCTGTGCAGCGCAAACGTCCTCCATTAACACCTCTCCTGCTCTCCTTGTCGTCCATGAGGGGGAGGAGGGAGCTGAGGGAGTTCTGAGCCAGACCTGACAGCTCTGTTGACCTTGGGACCTATCTGGTGTAATGGTTTCAACGCTGCCTCTCTGTGGAGAGTAGCAGCTGAAATTGTAGCCGACACCTGTCTGAGGCAGTGCCTCTAACAGGAGGACCGGTCCGGGGGAGAGGAGGCACAGATTGCGGAGGAGACAAGGGGATGGAGTGGAGATAGACAGGAGGAGGCTGTGAAAGAGCCTTTAGAGGAAGAGAGGGAGTGACAGAGAGGACACTGGGGAAGTGAGCATAGGAAGCGCTTAGTGAAACGTCACTTTACAGCTGAGGCCGAGGCTGATTGAGATGATGTGACAGACTGTTTGGGCAGGGAGGGCGCCTTGTCGCACAGTAACATCTGATTGGAGCTCAGCGGCTGAGTCTCCTCACCGCTGGAATCTGCATGCAAGGAGATACACACTGTGCACTTACATAACTGGAAACTCTTAAAGTTATTAGAGTTCCTGCAAAGTAATACAAGCGCTGCTCCTCCTGCTGAGCTGTTGTGTTGCAAAGCAGGCCACGGTTGCATCATTTGCATGCTATTCTGCTGCTGATCTCATCCGCGGAGTGTAGCCCGTCCAGTCTGTGAGGCTTGAATTGATTTTTACTTTTATTGCCAAAATCCAACAACCCACAATCTTGGGAAAATTATGATTACCCCCCCCCCCACACTACCATGACATGCAGCATTGAACAAATAAAACTGCACTGTAACAGGTTGCGATAGTTACAGCTTGTTGCCAGGATTTGTAGAAATACATTCACTCGTTCATTGATTCATTCAAAACTTAATTTAAGCCTTGAAAATTATTGAGGTTTGCCTCAGATGCAATCATGTCGAGATATAGAAAAACATGCAGAGTCAGAGCATTTCAGAACAACGCTCTGAAATGTTGAGATCACCATCTTGAATATCTTGATTGTCCAGGTGAAGTTACAGCAGTCCTAAATGTGTAAATTATGCCTTTTATTTTCATTTGAATCAGCATTCAGGAGAAATCCAGAGCTCCTGAAACACTGCCGAACGCGATCCTCCCCTGGATTTGTGCATGTTCTCTCGTGGAACCGTGCTAAGCTCCCTCCAAAGCCTGGTTGTCACACGTTCGAGGGAGAGAAAACGAGGCCTCTCGGTCTGGGCCCGACCTAAATCTGGAGGTGTTTGGCATAAAGTAGCCTTGCTCTGTGGGCTCCTCATCATCTTCATCATCCTTTCAGAGACAGACAGGAGGGGCTGTTTGCGGTGTCTAGAGGGAAATGATCAGGACGGGGCTGCAGCTGCCTCCAAACCACTACAAGAACGTGTCAGTCATCATGGCAGTGCAGAGAGGGACTTAGGAAGAACCACAGGAAGCCTGGCTGTAAAATAGAGTCTTACACAATGTGCTGCTGCAGTGTAAGTAGACAGTTTGTGATCATCTGTAGCTCGATGAAAGGAGTCAGAGGTCGGCATTGATCCGCGTGCATCCGAACAAACGTGCTATGTTTCTTGTTTCTGTTCCTCAGATGGCTCTCTGCATACACCCTTATTTTTTTGTTTGGCTATAAATATAATTCTGGGTATTCTTCTCTCCCCTCCTCTCACAATCACTCCCTCTCTCTCATTTTCCCTCGCTGCTATTCCTCCGGGGCTTTTTTCTCCTCTGCCGAGGTACTGTTTGCGCTCTACCCTCTTCAGAGTTCTGAGTACTTTCGGCATGAATATTTCATTGACATGCACACATAGCCCGTCCATATTCTACTGTGCATTACCTCACTCACAAACCCTGATAGTGAACACTGCATTGAGACATCCCGGGTGTAAAACGCCTTAAATGATATGTCACACATATACATACATTAGAGAGCTGGCTGTTAATCTGAAGAGACGTGACTGGCGCAACCTCCGATACAATATGTTGTATCTGACATCTCACGCTGCGAGGAGTCATGCCAATCTCTTCTCTCTCCGGCCCTCCGCTGGCCTTTCTCATACTTATCTCCAGTGATATGGAAGATTTTTTCTTTTCTTTTTTTTTAAAAAAGGTTCATCTTTAGATGAGTGCGCTCTCCAATATCAGTCGTCTAAGCCCCAGAGGGCATAATACTTTTAGATCCCCGGCACTTTCCCCTCCGTGGTAGCTAAAGCCGAGAACATTTGCCCTTGTGTTATCTGTGTGTTGAAGACCGGTGAGGTCAGGGCCCGTCAGTAATGTTACTGCATGTTAGAAACTGCCAGTCTTCTTGATAAGTAGCTATCGATTTTTTTTCTCTTCTCTCTCTCTTTCTCTCACTAGCAACAGGTTAGAATTTTGTCAAGGTTTCCTCCGGGCTGCCGTGGATGGGTATTGAGACATCCCTCAAGGATAGTGCCGGTCCGCTGGCCTTCAGATTAGCTGTGTGCAAAGCTCTGTAACTACCGTGCATGTGGCAGGCGTGGAAAAAAACAGCTGATCAGTTTTGCTAGATAATAATGATTCACTGATCGAGAGTTCATGACCGCTGGGGGAGAGAAGGAGTCTGTAAATTGTGCTGTAGCCTTTAAAAACCAAGAATGTGTCGAAACCCAGACTCACCATCTAGAAATATTAGGTAAAGATAAATACGATGTCTGCCAAAGATACTTCTCCGTTTGCAGTCCCTGCCTCCTCCCACACCGCTGAGTAAATACTGAAGTTACTTAAAGGGTCGTAAATTTGAGAGAGCAGAGGAGTCCTGCTTAGAAGCCTGTTGTCTTTTCTCTGTCTCCTGACTCATTGTAAAACGAGGTGATTAAAACTCTGATGTGCGCTGCTTCTGTTGCCGGGTGTGATCACATTGGGAAGCATATTAGCTCTCCTGCCTGTCTCACAGGATCCTTGGCAGACCATTATCAGCACTGTGCACAACTGTGTGTGCGCACATGCTGTGTTCAAGTCAGGGGAGTTGCTGTGTATCGACCCGGGTTTACATGTATAAATCTTGACATATGTCAGGTTGTGTGACTGTCGCTCAAATGCTACCTCCCCTCAAGTCGATCGGTGTAAGTCGCTGATGTTCTGTCGCATGATGGTCAGGTGAATAGTTTAAGTTCGCTCGTGACTCCAGGCAAGCACATGTAGATTGCCTTAGGACTTTATGTTGGCAAGAGTATTCTTCAACAGACAACATGTCATTTCTAGCGCGTGGAATCTCTCTATAACAACAAAAGCAGTTTGCTGAATGCTGTGCGGGGAGCTTTGTAACGACGGAAGGAGAGCAATTAGATTGCTGTACTGTAATACTGACTCGAGAGAGGGATAGTAGAGGGAGAACCGGAGTCTCTGGTGAGTGCTGAGTCTTGTGAGAGTTGACCGGAATTTAAACGCGGAGACAGACATACCCACAGGGTGTGCTGTTTCTTGCTAGCTTATGACTAATGTAGTCTGGCCGTTCTGGGCGAATAAACAGTCTTGCAAGTAACACTTTTGACCTCACAGACAACGTAATGGTTTAAAGTTTTATCCACTTTAAATTTTCTCTTGTTCGCCTTCTTCTTAACCATTGTAGGAAACCTTTGGGATAATGTAAAAATAATCCGGGGTTAGTGTCCACTAGTTTTTGAATGAATCTGAATCTATTTTTTAACCCCTTACCAAATCCATCAGGGCTTAGCTTACTACACTTACTACAAATCACCTCCAGTTGGCTGAGAGAGTGGATGAGCAGCGTGAGATATAAGATGTTGATTTAATGAATCAGACACATCAAAAAAAGAAGAGAGGCCTGCTTACTATCAATGATTAAGATGATGAATATTGAATATCACAGATATGCTTCAGAGTAAACAGGAGGGTTTTGAGTACTGAACTTCGAATTTCCCTGTTGCCCTGCAAAAACACACAGTCCCCGTTCATTTGTACGGAGGTGGTACAGAGTGGAACTTCTTTTTTCCATTTGGATCTTTGGTCGAGCACAGACACCAATTTTATTTTGGCATTTAGTTACTGACAGCTGATTTAATCTGCCACTTGCGATGATTGCAGTTTCAGCTGGTGAAAGCAAGAGTCAGTGCTGTCTGTTAACATTACGTTGGAGCCAACACATGGAATGGATAGATGTGAATGTCAAATATTTACAGATTTAACATTTGGCGTCACATCGAGCTCATCGTGGCAGGGAGCTGTCTGAATTGGCTCGTAGGCTTCTGCTACATGTTTTCCAACACTGCTCCTGGCTAATAAAAAAGACTTTTAAGAGATAAAATGTTCAATAAAGGATTAATTAGCGTGAGAACTTAGCGATTCCGTGTGTTTAGAGAAGTGAGATCTAAAGTGAGACCAGCTGTTGGACCTCACCATTATGCAGGACTACATTTCCCACTTGCTTCATGTCAAAAGAAGTGAGTTGTTGCTTGGTTTTGATGTCAAAACAAGGTCCTTTCACGCCACAAAGACATATAGCTGTGGCTCTAATTGTAATAATAAAGTGACGGTACCCTGAAACAAGCCAAATAACTCAAAAAGGTGACCTGATACAAGTACATTCTTGAAAAAAAACAAGTGAAGACATCTCACTTTGGCAAATTGTTGCATTTGTAACACTAAAACCGTTTTTTTTCCCACACATTGTAGGAACTGTGGCAGATGTGCTTCTCTGTTCATATGTACATCTGTAGGCAACCCCCAGAGCAATGTCTGGTCCCTGTCCAAGGTCAATGTTAGTAGATATGAAATGTTATTTTGGTTAGCTGTGTCCAGTAACTTGATCTTCTAAAATAACACAGGGTTTGGCTGAAAAGTGGCCAGAAACCTAGAGGCCAGCGGATCCAAATGTTTGTAATAGTTCATGTTGTGATCTTTACTCCACTTGGTCCTCATGATTGGTGTGTTGGATGGCCTCCGTAGCTATTTTTGATTCTGTTCTCCTGTAATAATATAGTTAGAGGTCTCTGGTGCATGGCAGTGATGACTTTTTAGTTGGACTTCACAGAAATATCCCAGCTGTGGCGTGGAGGGAGAAAGAAAGCCAGATTTAAGAGAAGAATTGACACGGATATCACTTGCCGTGTTAAATCGCTCCCTGCATTATGCAATTTAGGGCAGCTAGAGATTTCATCATCAATAAATATTGTGTTACGTAGTCTCTAAATCTTCAGTTGCTTGCTTTGTGAGACAAACTGCCCATCGTTCTTAGTTTTCTAGTTTACTATCCAATAAAAAGAAGAATTGTAAACCCACATCTTTTTTCCCAGGGTAGCGAGGTCATGACCCAACCTTCTACTCTTCTGATTGCCTAGTACTTATTGCCTTGGTTTAGTTGGGTTGGTTGGGTTTTTAAAACCCTTGAGCTCAGAGTAGAGTCATCTCTGTTCACTCCAATGGGCCTTTATTTTTTTAGAGTTTCAGCAGAAGAGCATTGATGCATTTATAGACTACTACTACTACTAGTTAGACTAAACTACTGGCTGTAAACTGTCTGCTTTAAATTCTCTGGCTCAAGAATTTCCTTCAGCATTGATAAAGTTCTGTCTTACCTTTTCTTATCTAATTACCAAAAATCGCTTTTCTAATTCTATATATTCACTTGTTCAAATTGCTCGCCAAAATCTTACCTTAACTATCTCAGGTATTTGTAAATCACTTCCATTGTCGCAACTCTTTCTACTCAAGGGCTCTGGTTAGGTTAAGGCAGGAGGAATAAGTTTGGTTAGGGTTCAGGTTAGAATATCAGACAAAACCAATCAGAGGAAGAGTAGGGGGGTCTAGCATTTACCACCCTGGTTAAAAAAGTCTTGCAAATGGAGCGAATCCTCACATTTATGAAGCTGGAACCACCACATCTTTGGAACTTTCTACTTGAAAGGCATATTTAATGATAAACAACTGTCAAAAGGTTTTGTTTATTTTCTTTCTATTGACAAATCAATTATTCCACTAGTTGATAGTGGAGTAGATGAATTATTAAACTGCTTGAAAAAAAAAGTCTTCACATTCATTTAAAAGTGGAATATGTGTTTTTTCTAAAGAAATTCAGAAATTCATAGACAATTGATATGATAATAACAAATACTGAGAAATGTTAATTTTTCTCCATATCTGAATAAACAAGCTGTTCTCAGAGGGAAATAAGGTCCCCAGAATACTGTTTGAAGCTAGAAAGGTGGCAGGGTCCACCACATATAAACAAAGTAAAAAAGTATGAAATTGTGTTGTACTTTGAGGACAGTTTGTTTGTTCAGGCATGAAAATGAAGACACTTCATTGTTTAGTTTGTTTATGCATAAGAATAAATCAGTTAAGATGTTCCTCTTCGGATTAAAATGTCTTTGCAAAAAGGGAATAGTGTCTAAACAGTTTAAAAAGACAGTTGAATATATTAATTTTATTTAATGGGTTAGGGTTAGGATAAATCAGTTTTAAACTATCCAGCTACATAAACTTTGCAACCTTACAATTTTAGTGCAAAAGATGTTAAACACAAAAACTGCTCTAGGCCATATTGAAGAATGGTGTAAGTGCAACAACATATGAACTTGGGGTCAAACATTTTGTGGGAATGCTTTCTACGTCTGGCTGTGGCTGGCACTGGAACACCGTAGGCAATGACATACACCATTTGCCGCGGCCCACAGAGACAATGCTGAATCTGTGCACTCCTCCCTCATTGAAAGCAGCTTATCCGCAAAAAACATAATTGATAATGTAAATAGAGAGTTGGAAGGACGCTCCAGAAGTTTGTCACGGGCTGTTTACACAATGTTCAATTCTGTTTTTCCTGTGATTTCCTGGACATTACGCAGAAGCCTGAGAGAGGCATGCAGAGGTCGGCGAGCAGACGCACACACACAAACACACAGACGCACTCGCAGCAAAGCGCAGCACAGGACACGCTTGAGTTTGCACAAACAGAGGCTGCCTGTCCCTGAGTGGGACGTCCGTCCGCACGGGGAGCTGTAGCGGTCTGGGGAACAGAAGGAAGACGTGGGACAAAACACAGTGACAGTGTCGGTATCCCATGATCTCAGTGTTGACTACCATCACTTCATCACTTCATCCATATGTGGCTTTGAAAAAAAGAGCTGCTGCAGCTGTTCAGGACTTGAGGTGAGAGCTGCCCTGGAAATAAAAGAACAGAACAGCGGGCCTCCGAAACTCAAACTATTATGAGAGCTTTGGTTATATTTCAATAAATCTGTGTGTGAAATACTGTGAAATTGACCCGTTCAATCTCCCAAATAGTTTCTAACCATGTCCAGTTGACTCCACGCTGACTTATATCTGCTTCAATTTACTGCTCTCGGAGAGCTCTGTGTCAGAATGAATCCAAACTGACAGAACCCCAGCAGGATATTGATGTCTGGATCAACAACAATAAAAATCCATATGAATAGTTGTGTACACACTTTTGCCTCCCTTAATGGCTGCCTGTAAATCTTATGGTCTCTTCCCACACATCTTAGGTATTCACATTGATTTGTGGGGAAACAGAGTTATTTTGCAAGCTCCCAAATGTTTGATTTCTGTTTGCTAGACCCCGCCCCCCTGAAGGGAGGTTGTTCGACGGCGACGGCAGCGAGCCACAGCGGTCCTGTCAAGCTGAACTGTGTACATCCTGCTGCAATAATAGCATTAATGGGTATCTAATGAGTTGACTTTGTTTGGGTTGTCTTTCTTAAGTAACATGTCACGACGGAATGGGTTAAAAAGTGTTTGTCTGCTCTGAACTGCAAACGTTGGCTTGTCTGGACGACTAGCGTACTAGGCTGACTTACAGTAGTAACCTAGCGTTATTTACAAAAACGGAAGCACCATGGTTTTAGCTAACTATTGCTAATATGTTGCCTTGCTTTAGATATTATTTGGGAAAGGTAACATTCCAGAAACTCTACAATACTTACCAACATAAACCCCAAGATTCGCTACGCCAAAATTGGCCGGTTAAGTTAAGTGTCAGCCCGCCCATATGGCTGTTTTGGCTCCGCCCTCGCTTCTCTGATGCTCACTCGCTCAAACTTTCTCTACCACATGCTCAGTATGCACATCCGTTTTGTTTTCTCGCTTACCAGTAAACTCCTCAAGGTTTAATTTGTTAAAGAATAGCCTATTGTAATATGAGGGCTAACCATCTTCTCCTGAGTCAGTTTCTTCCACATGAATCAACTTGCAGGTATGTTGAATATTTTCCTGGGAAATGTAGCTTCAGCTTCAATTTTTAGCATTATATCCAGGAGTTAGCCATTGCGAGCAAAACTATGCACCTTTTACAGGCTTCACATATTATTTTTAGTCAGATTAAAACACTATAGTCAGCTAATGATGGATTTTTTGGCATACTCATGGCATTTTAGCTTTAGCACCACCCTACGTTAGCTAAAGCTGCTAAGACATATTGGCTACAATCGTCATTTCTGCTGATTTGAGCCACGGCAACCTGCTTGAACTGAAGAAATGACTGCAATTTCTAAGTGGTGTTTCTGCCTGTGTTGGCAGCTTAAAGGGTGCAGAAACAGTAACTAGGGCAAACTCTTGTTTAGGCGGCTGAAGATCTTGTCCTGCCAGTAGTTCCTCCTAACTATGTTTAGCTCTGAAATAGTTGAGACGTGATATTCTCAGAAGTTTGCTTTTGGGGGCAGAAGCAAATGTAAATACAATCTTGGATGTTGACATGAATTTGCTGACACACATTTGTGTCCGTCCTGGCCTTTGGCTGAGAGGGGACTTCCTATCTTCTATCCTGCTTTTCCTGCTAAGACAACTGTTATCACTCGTGGGAGAGAAGGGTACTTTCCCCCAGAGAACATGCTTAAGCAGGCTTGTCAGACTGAGTTACAAAATAAACTGGCACAAATGAAAAACTTTGTTTACAAATGTTTCTGAGTATTTTTTATTGTCTTCTAGGTCGAGCAAAATTAATTTCCATTCTCTGTTTCGCTCACACTTGTGACCAAGCATTTAGTTCTTCTGCAGTTTAAGTCTGTTTGTGCAGTGTGTGTGAGTCTTCACCATGACATTTTCAGTGTACACACTTCCCATCCGTTCCCCCAGCAGTTTGGCCAACAATTTGCCTGTTCAGCACAATGCATTGTGGGATTCCACTGCTTAATCCTGGGGTTCAATTTGAGTATACGTTTCCTGCAGCCATAACGAGCACACTGTCGTCACAGGAGAGACCGGTGACACATCCCAATTACACATCTCCACCCAGAACCTTGTTAAAAGAAGATGGGAGGGTGGTGGAGAGGAGGCGAGGGAGGGATCTGACCTTGTTGAGGAGGGTGTGTGTCTCTGTGTGTGTGTGTGTGTGTGGTCATACGCTGACAGGAGATATGCAGCATCACACATGCAAAGGATGGCTCTTGCCAGAAGATCACATGTCCAGAGACACAGACACAGAGCAGCCCCTGCAGCGGATGATTTAAGAGCTGGCTGGAGCAATCAATATTTTAGCAGATATGTAATCCAGAAACGCCGTCCAAGGTGTATTTAAACTGATGCGAATCTGGGCTGCAGAATAAGCGCAATATAAATCATTAGTCGCTTGCCCTGTCATACTGAAGCTTACAGCTTTATGAAATGATGTGCGTAAGCGTGTGAGGATGAGAGGGAAAGCAAGAATTTAGAGGATTTAAAGTTGAACTTTTTCACAACCAGATGATTATAGCCTTTCTGCCTCTGCCAGGTCCCCTCATTCTGTAAAGCACTGGTGCCTTTTTACCTCTACCGACGAGGTTGTGTCGAGCCTGTGTCCGTTTATTGGTCGGTTGGTTTTTCAGCACAATCACAAGAAAGCCATTGCATGAGGACGATTCTCAGCCCAGAAGAGAACCCATCAAGTTTTGGTGCGGATCGAGACTAAGTGAAAGATCCAGGAATGTTTTCTCTCTTTCTCTAACGATCAGAGAGCAAGTTTTGACAATTATGTTCATTTTTCAGGGATCAATCGTGGAGCTTCAGGCGTATTTAGGTGACTGGTATCCATGAGCTAGAATTATGGTTAAGCAGTTATGGCTGGTTTAACATTTTGAGTGATACAGAGCTGTCGTTTGATATTAGATTTGGTTTTGCTGGATTAAAGGAGACTCGGGTCAGCTCTCTGTTTAGTTCTGTTTTTAGGCACTTTGTGGTTATGTTGTCACTCCGAGCGTTCGACCATATGGTTATTCTGAATAGCACCAAGAGCAGTCAGTGTTTCGTGAATAGATGAAATGGCAGTCCTAGCTTAATGCACTGTGGCAACCGTGGACTGGAGCAACGGAATGGACGCGGTGTGTGTAACGGCAGCTAACTGCTAGCTAGTAGCCTGCTTTTCTAAAACATGTCATAGGCATATTATATCTTTACAGACCAGCTCTTGTACAAGAGGCCCTAAATTTTTTTTAACAACTTTTTTATTGTTTTTAAATGTAAACAAGTACAGCAGTTCAATAACAGTACAGGTATATTGCAATCAAAAATACAGAAAAGGAAAAGTAAGGGATAGAGAAAGAGAAAGAAAGAAAAAATTGGAAAGAAATCTGGCGACGAGACCTCACCCCAAAAAAGCCTCATGTCTTTGCACTCCCAGTACGTATGAATATATGAGCCTATAAGTCCATCTGAGCACAGGGTGCAGATTGGAGATGTTAAACGTTTCATGATAAAGTTTCTTCTTGGAGTGAGATAAATGGATCTGTTGATGATCTGGGTTTTTAGAAGCATAGACAATCGAGGACCAAATCTTTTCCCAGTCCAGTGAATCACCTCCGATGTGGTGCTTCAGTTCACTAGACCAAACATGTAAAATAGGGAGGGTTTTATAAGAGGCATCCCGGATAAGTGAATATATTCGGGAGACCAAACCTATTATTCGTCCTCTATTGTACAGACGAGAGTACAAAGGGTGGGTAGTAATAGGAGAACTCCATGGCACGCCATATGCTTTCATAGATGATCGTAGTTGAAAGTACAGAAATAAAGATGTTCCAGGCAATTGGTAAGACAGACTCTAATCATTAAAGTCATGAAGCCTATTCTTGTTATATACATTAGCTAAAACATGGATACCCCTAGAACTCCAGTCCAGGGATGAGAATGGGAACCCCCCAGTGAGTAGGGAATAGTTGTTAAAGAGTGGACTATTCAGGTGCCATTTACATTTTTACATTACATACATCTTTTAGATTCCTTTTCAGCAATAACCCATGTTGATAAGAGGAAACTCATTATGGAACCAAGCCGTAGCTTAGCTCGTTTCAAAGGAACAACGGAGTAAATCAGATCCTCCAGTCTGTGTGGGGATGCTAGGTTCTTTTCAATACGTTTCCAACAGGGATCAGAATTGGGGTTAAGCCAATCTGTGAAGGGTCTCAATACAAATGACCAAGAATAGTATTTAAAGTTAGGCACGGAAAGAGCGCCCTCTGTTTTGTGTCGTTGAAGTGTTGTTCACTTCACACGCGGCCATTTCCCTCCCCAAATGAATTTAGAGACCAAAGAATGGACTTTTTTCCAGTAATCAGTTGGGGGTGGTAAAAAAGAAAAGAAATGTATATGTGGTAAAAAATATCCATTTTAACAATTGACACACAAGCTTGTAATGATGTTGGCAAGTGAGACCATCTATTGAGATCCGCCTCAATTTTGTTATAGATGCCCTGAAAATTCTTATTGGCAATATTAGCTAATGAAGGAAAAATGTCCACCCCAAGTATTTAAACTGTTTGACCACTGGGATGTGCTGAGGTAACGAGCTCAAGTTCAATTTAGGGTTTAAAGGGAGAAGCGCAGATTTTGTCCAAGAGGCCCTACGTTTTGTATTATAATGCATATTGATTTTATCTATTCTCTCACTGTCAGCCTGTTCATTCAATCATAAAGAAAGCTCATTCACTACTACTTTGAACAGTCACACTCTCATTTTAGTATAAAGCGTCAGATTCGATTTAGGAACGTACCCAGTCTCACCAAGCACTCACTTATTAAATGCTTCGATAGGTTGATCAGTTAGTCGCTAACGGCCATGTCCAGTGGGTTCACATAGCTTTTTGCTGTAAAGAACTGCCTGCTGTGCTGATAAAAGTGTTTTGGTAAAAAAAAAACAAAAAAAAAAAAACAGTACAGTTGCTGATTGTAAAAGTAAGAAATGTGTAGAAAGGCACTAAAACGCTTCATAAACCGTTGGGAACTGCAGAATCAGATGGGCTATAATTCTCTGTGGGTTTGTCTCTACAAGCGTTCCCTTTTTCGCATTACTCACAGTTAACTGATCCATTGTTTCCATGAAAAATAAGTGAGGATAAAGCGAGCTTGCAACTGTCATCACATTTTGACTGAAAAAAAAAAAAAAAAAACCATTATAAATACTGATCGGTACAAAAGACGTACGTGACATTCACTATTTTTGACTGAGCCCCATGAGAAGAGAGCAGACAAAACAGCCCAGACAGAAATCTCTCAAGGGGACGCCGGTCTAAGTTTGGCAGGAAATATTGTGTTAATGGAGAACTCCATCACCCGAGTGAGAGACTGATATATAAAAGATATGTAAGGACCTTTAAACCGGGAATGATTTATGATTACACTCCATTCCTTTGGTTCTATTTTATTAAATTTCCTCTTTCATATTATTTCCCTCATGTATTGTCCTTTAGACTGCTGGAAAAAAGTTTGCTCAAACCTGTCTTGAGCCACACAAAACAATCTCTTAATCCTCCTGTGGTGTACTGCACTACCTGCACTGTCCTGTATCACTGTGTTTCCAGCAGTAACTGGCTCTGGAGGTGTACATGTCTTGAGTGCGGCCGTGTTTTACCGGACAAACACGGAGGAAGTTATTAGCCGGCTGGTCGAGTAGACCTGATCCTGTGTCGGGTGTCTCAGCAGGTAACACAGACCTTCTGTAGTCTAACAAGTTACAGTGGGATGTTTTTCTAACACAACACCAGACCGCGCAGTATCTGCTGGAGTGTGTGTGTTAGTGTGGTTTGTCATTTCTACAAGATTTGGTTGAGGTTAAAGGTTGAAATTAACCATATACTTCTGCTGATTACATCAGTAGGAGGTTAGGGAATAAATCCAGCAACTGTAAGACCTCAGAAGTGTAGTAATGTAAGTGTAGGTGTGTGTGTGTGTGTGTGTGTGTGTGTGTGTGTGTTTGTGTGATGTATTCCTGCCTGCGTTTTCACTCGGCCGTGTTAAGGTTTGAGGGAAAGCTCAGGTCCCAAGGCCCGGCGTGTTGAATAATGTGACAAGATTGTGCGCGTGTGTTTGTGCCCGCCAGTAACACACTCGGCTGGAAGTCCTGCCAAGCGCTGCTTTTTCTTTTCTCGCCAGACAAATGCATCACTTGAAGAACATATAGTTTCTCATTTTGCCGTTCAGCACAGACATAATTCATCTTGAGAAAAAAAAACAACAAACAAAAACAAGGAAACGGAGTGACGACTGTCGAGGAAATAATCCGAATGGAGGCACTGTGTTGCCTCTGAATATTAATCTGTCACGTAAAGATCCCTGCGGTGCCTTTCATTGATTTGTTTGCTGTTGTAATGTGACCAATGGATGACTGAATTGCGCTGAATCGGCATTTCTTGAAGCTTTTCTATTAGACCGATATTTTGACGTGGAGGAGTAGAGAACGGGGGGGGGGGGGGGGGGGGGGGAATCATTAACCATCGTAACCACAAACGGCCACAAACAAGACAGAGACGTGGCCGGGATGAGTAATATACAGCCGCAATCTCATCAGACGTGAATCCTTATCTCTCGCCAACATATTGACAGTCGGAGGATAAACAATTTATCAGCCATTTGAATAAGTAATTTTTCCTGCGGCTCTATTTTGTGCGAGATTCGCAAAATGTACCACTCACCTCGTCTCACCTCTCATGTCTTTGCAGAAACCTGAGCAACAACAAGATCTCCCTGCTGAGGAATGGCTCCTTCTATGGCTTGGCTGCCCTGGAAAAGCTGTGAGTACCTTAAATCAGGCTCTCTTCGCTGTTTTGTCCTCCCCAGAGCCCTAATGGCTGTCATCACAGGCACCGTGTCGCTCCATAGCGTTAAAAAGACAAAATGGGGACGTGGCAGGTGTTTGGAGATCATTTTCAGGGGGGGTTTACCCTGCAGGGGGTTCGCCAATGGTTCTCACCTTTCAGCCCTTGTGCTTAACCTCAGTTCCCACAGTAAATGTCTTAAAATGGATAATATATAGCTCATATAAAGACCTAATGCAGTGCAAGATCAGGGGGGCTCTGACAGATGGAGTGACTGCACCGAGTCCACATCGATGAGCCCCACATCATATGCGACGTCCCTGAGGGCCGTATGCGTGCAGCCTGATGATGAGCTCCGCGACGGCCCAGCCCTGGCTCCTCCCGCCTGCCCCCTGATGTCACCTATTGATTGCTTTCACCTCCGCCCAGTGCGGCAATCGCGGCTTTTCCACCTGATGGTGACACTGACATTGGGCTGATGATGGGGGAAATCAAAGCAGGGCTGAAATCACGCCGAGGGGACGGCTTGATAACTCTCTCCCTTTCAGTCAGTCACTTTCAGATGTATGCACACATGCACACACACACGCACACACACACACACACACGGCTTTGAATATTATTACAGTCAGTTGCCCTCCCGTCTCTCTCAGTACTTGACAGTTAAATTCAGTCTGGAATAATGTCAGTGGAATAATTCTACCCCTCTCGCAACGTCTTTTTGGGTGGCTATGTCGCAGGTCGACCTACAGGATGATGTCACCTGTCTCCCGGGGCCTTATTAGTGCCATTAAACCTTTTCTCCTCCTCGTCCCACCTGCTCCAGAGTGATGGCGAGATGATTGCAAGGCTTTTAAGGACACTCAGCCAAGGTTTTTGTCGGGGCTGACCTCTCGGAGCAGCAGTTTGCGTGCCCTATCCCTTCCTTCACCTCACTCTCTGGGTACAGCCTGTCCATCCGTCCTGCCACATGCAGCATTTGGCAGGGTTATCTCTGTTGCTAGCAGTGGATGCCAAGCCAGGTAGCCTCAGTGAGTTGAAAGTGGCGGCCAGCTGTTCCTTCGTCTGGCCCGTCCGACTGACTGCCTGCCTGCCTGGCTGCCTGACTGACTGTTGTGGTGAATTGGCAGCTGATTGACAAGCTTAATAACGCATGTGTGTGTGTGTGTTTGTGTGTTTTTGTGTGTGTGTGTGTGTGTGTTTGCACCACTCGTGCTGCAGCTGTGGAGCTTTTTGGGGCAGAAATGGAAATGTGGTGATCCTAGAAAAAGTTTTTTAAAATATACAACAACAAAAAAAAGCCTGTTTGCCCAAATTACCCAGTCTGTTTACTTGTACTACTGGTTGTGTCGAGCCATACAAATCATTTTGGTTTGTTTTTCCTGTCTTTCTGATATGTTTTTGTCTCCACTCTAATACAGATAAGGTAAGAGGAATTTTAATTCTTTGAATGTTTAAAAGTTACTTTTAAAGAAGAATCTACAGCCATGCTAGCAGCTCTGTGTAACTCTTCTTAGCCACGGAGGTGCTTTGAGCTAAATGCTATCATAAGCATGCTAACATGCTCTGAGCAGGTATACCGTTTACCATCTTCTCCATTTTTAGTTTCTCCTTTTAGCGCACTAACATGTGCTTGAGACAAATTACCAAATATTCTGCAGGAGATGAACAGATCATTGACCTGGGCAATCATCGGGGCCGATATTCAGCATTTTTTCGCTCATTGGTATCACTGCATATAATTTCAGACTGCTGATAAAATTAATTAATGTAAAAATGGCTCTGATGCAGCAGTCTTTCTCTGTCTGTAGTCACCACTATACGTTCCCGCTCAATGTCCTACTCAAAACGCTGTCTGATTGGTTAGGTGTCAGGAGTAGTCCCCCATCAAAACTGAACAATCTGAATATGCACATTAACGAGTAACTGAAGTTATCGAATAAATGTTGTGGAGTTGAAGTTTTAAGTATCAGAAAAAGGAAACACTCAAGTGAAGTACCTCAAAATTGCCAGAAGTACAGTAATACAGTAAATTGTAGTAAATTATAATCCATGAATGATTGTTCTAAATTTTGACAGTAATATTTTTTATTTTTACCCTCAATGTATATGGGTTACAGATATCAGTTATTGGCCTCGTTGATTACTAATGATTTATATCGGTATCGACATCATGTTGTGCCCCAGATCTGGCCCACGTACCGCATGGAACGATGGCACTTGATCAATGTGTCTGCTAAAATTCTGCTATCTGGTCCTATATTTGACGAATTAAAAAAAAATTTGCTGATGGTACTGGTTGAAAGGTTAAAGTTATTGCAGTTCATACTGAGTCAAGCGTAAAAGTCTGCACTAAATGTCATGATAATCATTCCATCCAGTGTTACATATTTCACTCAAATCTACAAGAAGTAGAGGGAAAAGTCACAGAAGTCAATAGGATTCCTCTTCTGGGGACCATTAATGCCTGCACATATGATAATTGTACCTCGGCTTTTCCTCATCTGGGTCAAACGCCAATAATGCTGGAGCCTACAATGCCCACAATGCAACCAACAACTTCTTTTCCTGTCTGGTGGATGCCCATATCTTGTAAACTTCATGCCCCATGTTTATGAAATGTTTTTTTCTGGCATCCCATTCTCGTCTAACTTTAAAGACCTTTTTGCTGCACTTGGTTAAGATGTAGCCTGATCTGAAGAGAAGAGCTTTATATACTTATTATTCACTTAGCCAAACTTTGTGACGTTAATCTGAAATATTAATCCACACTCAAGCGCTTCCTTAGTGTCCTTGATATTCCAAATGGTAGCAGAATGAACAAAGCACAGACATTTTTCTTGGTTTCGACCCAAAAAGAAACAAAACATGCAGACAGAAACACAAGGTATGAATCAAATTGTGGATAATTGTTACACAGGCTTAGAAACTCCCTCAGGAGCCACAAAGACACTATAAAACAGTCTTCCCGGGCTGAGCAGTTCTCCTCGTGTCGAGCTAACTGACCTTTATGTGTAAATTCAGCAGAGCTTCCCTATAGCTCTAATTTGTAACTGCTGTGAGTGCCACAAATGCAATTACACTTCCACTGATTGTAACTGAGGTTGAGGGAGACCTCAGAGACAGATGCATGAAAACCTGTTCACATTAAACCAAAACTATCTGCACGGCTAGATAACACTGGGGCTAAGTGAGAAAATGTGTGTGTGTGTGTGTGTGTGTGTGTTTTTTTTTTTTTTTTTTTCGCCTGTTGTCACCTCACCGCTCCACCCTAATACTGCCGGCTTCATCGTGGCATTCGAGTCGAGTGCAAACGCACATCAGCAACTTTATTAATCTGCCAAGGAAAGGGCTTTTAATGGGATTTGCCTTCCCAGCCCAGATAGTGTCCTCTTAATGGATCCCTGTATGTTGGATGATGGCCTGGATCCCCCCACCCCCCCATATGGACACAAGCCCCATTACCATCAGCCAAACTGGGTCCCATGGGAGCAGGAGCAGGAACAAAGCCCATCACTGTTCTCTGGGCAGGACACTGAATCCAGCGTTTGCCGTTTCATCATGGGTTCCCACCGCAGGAGCTCTCAGTGTGTGAAGAATCTGTGTGAAACGGATGAGGCTGGCATATTTTTTATTTTATTTTCAGTTGTCACACCGACTGCGCTGCGTCTGATTTGGCACTGCCGTCTGATAATTTTTTGATGGATATATTGGATTGAAAATGTACATTTCGTGCAGCAAAAGGCTTACGTGCGATTTCGGCATGATTCGTATCGTGTAGAATATTCAGAGGGAGTACTGCTGCACATTTTTACATGTAGGATAAAAAAAAGAATTGAGGATTAAATGAAACAGACAATTGGTTTTAGTGTTACACTCACTCAACAACACAATAAAAACCTTTGCTCAGAATCATGTATTGATGTAATAATAAGGTAAAAGTGTTGTCAGGTTGTTAGATGTTGTCACAGCTCTTGAAATAAGCACACTCATGTGGGCTTCATGCCTTTTGTGTGTCTTTACAGTAGTTGTTACTTTTATTGTTATGGCTGGGGATGTGACAGCAGCTTTATTCTTAGCAGACTGTCTAAATGTTTTTTATTGAGAGCAGCTGCTCTATTTTTTTATTTTTTTTGTCTGTTTGACCAAACGTTATGTGTCTAGCTGGAGGAATTTGGAGGCAGGCTGAATAGACTGAGTGGACGTCGGCTCGGAGCAGAGACAGTATCAGAATTCCGAATGGCATCTGCAATTGCTCATTCTGAAAAGTGGATGTCAGGCATGCAAGGAGGCGTCCTTTTAAAAGTTTTGCAGCTCCTGTTGTTCCCATCGAGAAGGCGACGTTTAGTCAGTCCTCCTCGTGAACGCGTCTCCTTGCGAGGTGATTGATGAGGGCGTGGCACGTCGTTGAAGGACACATCCTCCGGCTGGTCGTGCATAAGAATGTATGATGGGCAGGGTGAAGTCCAGGCTCTGAGAGAGGGAGAAGCTCAATGATCACATGATCATTAAACAAACTGACCCTGAGGTTACCCACAGCAGGTCGAAGGTCAGAGGTTATTATCAGGGACAGCAGAAACAATGAATGTGTTATTGACTGGGTGGAATCAATAATACTCGATTAAAGCAGAAGATCACTCACTCTAAGATTTTAAGTACATATTAGTTTGTCACTTTGTCAATATTCTTTTGCCATGAAGCATAACATGTTCCTAATTCAGCTTCCTGATTAGAATTGGAATAAAGTTTGCTTCATGCAGGGCTAATATAAGGCGGTGTTGCTTCCAGGAGGGATTGAAGAATGGCGGTAGCAAACAGTAAAAACCTTTGTTGGAGATCTTTGAAGACTTAAAGTTTGTTCAATGGCTCAATGGTCGAAAGGCTAAACAAGTGTCAGAAAAGGTTAACAAAGTGGAAATCAACTGGACCAGAAACGCAAATTCTGTTCCCCGGACAAAGACGGTCCATGATGAATGAATGAATGAATGAAGTGAATTGAATTTACTCATCTCAACCACTTATAAACAGTTGGAATCTCTAATCAGAGTGATTTCAGTCAGATTCAAGGGATATAACGGACATGACAAGACATGAGTCATCAGGGTTCGTGGAATCCATGCTAGTTTGAGTGCATGCTGTTATTAAAGCAAAAGGGGGACGGACAATATACTAAGATATTCTGGAATTCATGGGCACTTTCTAGTTTAAACTTTTACACAAACTGATATCATAATTGTTATTTCCTTTTTTTTTGCATTTGTAATATTTGGACCAAATGCAAAATAGGAGCTGTGGTCTCTCTTTTGGACCCTAATGCTTGTCTAGCCAATGTCTCAGCTACTCTTTTAATTCATTGCCACTCCAGTGGTGACATATTGCTGCAGGAGTCTACATTTTCCAGATTTTCCTTGAGCATCTAAAAGTATGGCTGTTTTCTTTTTCTGTTTACCTAAGAGAGGACATGAAGAAAGATGAAGCCTTAAATGGATCAAAGCGCAGTCTTGAAATATGAATGCTTTTATTGTTATTTTACAGGGGACCGTTGCCAGGTCACAGCTGAGGCGAAACATGTGAGCACCATGGGTGTAACCGACCAAGTTTGGAGAGACAGAGGGGACCGATTCTTCTTGTGTCTGTCCTGTGTTTCACCTCCCGGGGACTGTTAAGATTATCTTTGATAGTGTCTTCAACAATTAAAAAAGCGGCAGATGGATGCCGGATCGCCGATAATCTATTAGGAACATTTGTAATATTTATTTTCAGCTTGGGGAGTTTTGGCAGTTATTTCTTGTTTTGTCGTGTTATGCCATGCTTGAAAAATAGCGAGAGAGCAGGAGGGCCTTGCATCAGAAAGTTCCCTTTAAAGAGTTTGCTTCACACTCTCCTTGAACTTGTGCTTTGCTCTGATAGAAATATCTCATACTGATGAGAACAGTAGCTCCAAAATAGGATACAGTTGCTGAGCTGTTAACCAAGAAAGTATCTTTTTTCACAGTTCAGGTTTTTGCAGAGCTGTTTACCTCCATCTGCTGTGACATTGCTTCCATTGGTTTCATGTGCCCGTATGAATTTGGAGTGTGGGCTGAAATGAAGGTGTCCTTACGTAAGCGACTGGCGTTTTGTCTTTTATTCTTTACTCCTTTTTCTGTTCCTCTAAGGCAGCAGAGAAATCTGAGAAAATCACAGCAAATACCCCCATAAGCACTGTTCATCCACCTACTAGAAATAAATTGCACTCCAGCAGTGTTTGAGAAATGTTAATCACTGCCCCGACTGGGTTCAGACTGCGGAAACGTTTAAGTGGCAAAGACTCACATCCTGTCTTTAAAAACTGTGCGGTTATAAGTATAGATACACTGAGAAAAACACATAACATTGATGAGTGTTGACTGCCTCAAACAGGCAATTTGACTGTGATGTATGTCTCAGCCAACTAGGTTGAATTATTAATTTACCCCCTCCGGTCCTGTTGTACTTACTGTATGAAATATCTCCATAATTCAAACACACACAGAGAAACGTCCGTTTGATGCTTTGGCAGCGGTAGCTACACGCCTGTCACAGTGTGTACACACTCAGTGTGTTTAATTGGACTGAACTGTCTGACTGTCCACCTATTTCCCCCTCCTCGGTGAGCTTTCAACACTTATTTATTTACAGTCCAGTTGGTGGTTATCAGTCTCGATGAGTGGTGTAATTCAGTGTGTGGCTGGGCCCTTCCCTCAAAGCATCTGCAAACTGACCCATGAATATTTAACACGTGAATAAATGGTTTTAATAAACAGGTTACGCATTAGCATCAGGGCTGCTGCCAATAAAGCTTACACTAAAGCTTGTTAATGACAGAGCCGGTTCGTTTTTTTAAGGGATGATGAGAGACGGTAAAGTGAGGAATGAGCTTCACAACCCAAACAAACCACTTTACATGTCTCCATGTGGCAACTTTACCTTTCTTTTGGTTCAGTTGTCAATTTTATGATGTGACAAAAGTGCTCATGCTCTGGTAAGGTTACAAACACTTGACCAGGGTTAGGGAAAGTAAGTGTTCTGTCGCCACTAGCACAGCTTGAAATTGTCCTGATGGCTCATCAAAAATATCCTGTTGTGTTTCCACCAGCATGGTAGGAAAATGTCCTAATGGCTCTTTCAAAGTGGTCTGACGCTTAAAAATGTTCAAGCACCATCTCCAACAGAGGTCTCTGGTTTGGCCACCAACAGTCCCTCCAGCTCTTGGCAAGACATGCAGCTGTAATATGAACGTGACATTAGGGGGGCCTTGATTAAAAATCCACAAATAATTTGACTTTTGATTTTAAGTTCACAATTCAATTATATTTTCAATTGCACACTTTTGTCCTACTGTCAGACAGCTTGACAGAAACCTCCAACTGTCTCACCCAGTTGAGAAAACTGTCTCTGGTCAACAACATACTTCCTCGTGTCGAGTTTAAAATGGTCTTTGTCTCTGCACCGCATGTCTGTTAGCTTAAAACAAATTTAGCCAGCTAGCCAGGTTTAATAAGAAAATAATGGGAAAAACGGGACACAGAGAAGAAATGTGACTACACTGTGCAGCAACAGACTTTTTAATTTTTCTCTTCCACATGTCACAAGTGTAAACAACTCCTGGCTAATAGCAACTCAGAGGGGACACACTACCTGTGGACTCTCTCCGTGGGGGGCCTTTCAAATCACGTTGTCATGAAGGTGCAGTGAAGGCGACCACTGTCAGCCATCGGCGATGGACAGTGGCATTGTCTTTCAGCCCATCGCAGACTATGAACTTATCCGTGGTTTGATTTGCAGAAACGTAAAATGCCAAGATCTTACACAGGTGACTGGGCTAGGCTGCAGGTGAAAAACACCTCACTTTGGCTAATACACTGTCTATGTCTGTATCTCCACTCAGGCTGCAACGACTGATTATTTTCATAATGAATGTGTGTGTGTGTGTGTGTGTGTGTGTGTGTGTGTGTGTCCTCGCTGCTCTGACCTGATTATTAGCCCTCTGATACATGAGGGATTCTTCTTGTTTACTGGAAACAAACAAGGTGCCTTTACATACACACACTCCGGCTCCAGACACCAACATGCCAGTGAGAAAAATGATGCAAGTTATACTAATGAATGTGTGTCATCGTCTCATTTCATTAAGTGTGCACACAATGGAAATACATCACGCTGCATCACTTTCCATTTGGATGAGTGCCCAAGTGGCCGCAGCACTTTTATTTGCCTCTGTACTTCATGTAGAGTTTGACCTTTTGCGGATCTGATGGTATTTTGATAATAACATCAACATTGTGATCTGTTTAATGAGAGTCTGCATGATTAAATACTGTTCATAGAGAAAGCAGAGCTCTGTCTGGAGGCTGTGCCTGGAGCATGTGTGTGGTCTGGTCTGTGCTAGTGCATGCAATATACTCGATGAACATGTGTGTGTGTGTGTGTGCCTCCCTATCAGTGTGGCTGTGTGATGTGGTAATCATTGAGATTCAGGGAGGAATCTGCCCATTAGTGTCACATAGTGAGCAGGCAGATGTCCTCGGGGTCACATGGCTCGGGAGAAATCGAGCAGGCTAAGATATACAGAGCAGTTTAAATTAATTGGGAAGCACTTCAGTAGCTTTTCAAACATTAACCACAAATGTTGGAGTTTATACTGACGGCTGCTCCTGCTCTTCAAACATGCCGGGCCGGGGGAGTAGAAAATGGTTATTGTTTAAACATTCATCTCATTTGAGCTGTTCCAGCTGTATCTACAGTGGATATGTGGGGCAAGTCTCCCCAAAGGTACCGATCATTTGTTTGTATTTGTATGTGTATGTCTACCATAAATTGTCAAATGGTGGTCAGGCATTTTGATTACCTCAGCTGAAGAGAGAGATCTTCTTTTGTCAGAGCCAGGACTTTTATTTCCCCTGTTCTTTTTTAATACATTCTGTATGTGGAAGTCTGATTTCCTGCCTTTGCTGGACGGCTTTATAGTGTAAACCTCTACACAGGAAGTGTGTACACACAGTATCATGTTAAATAATCAGATTGTAGCATATTTTTGATATAAAAGACCAACAGATTTGTGGTGAGTAGGTCGTTGCCCTGTTGTGGAAATAATGATGTGGAAATGTAAATTATGCTGAATTTACAATGCAAGCTTTATCTTATGCATATGCAAGCATCATAATTATAAAAAGCTGTATTTTTTATTTTTGTGGCCTGTATTCGAGAGCTGGATTTTATCTGAGAATTTATGCAAATACCAATGTGATTCAGTACAGGGCTCTATAATTAAATGTTGACAGGTGAAGTTCCTTGTTGTAACAAGTCAGCGTTTCCCAACTAGTGACAAAGTTGGGCAGTGATGGTTCTTTTGAGGAGTATCATAAGTTTCTGTCAATAATCAAGCAAAGTAAAATGTGCAGTTTTAAGTCAGGTTTTACCCCAACCCCTTGTTTCAAAGTGAACCTCTTGCCCCTCAGAACCGAGTTACATTGAAACCCTCATACATTATCAGTTGACGTTGATGGCGTCACAACCAGATATTTCCAATATGCCGTCTTTCGCTGTTTTGATTGCTAATGTGGCAGTCTTGGAATTACTTCAATGCCTTTTAACTGTGTCTGATGTGGATAGAAAAGCAGGGACGCTCGCTATTTGCTCAGAAACTCCTGTTATTAACCAAGTCATCAAATAGAAAAGACTGCTTCATTACCTGCCGCTAAGGTTAGCGGCGCTTTATAGCTATCAAGCAGTGGGAATGCAACCGCACATATCAGCAATTACAATGTAACTATTGCTTTGCCCGTAGGAAATATGTGTTCCTATAGAAAAGTGGGAGGTTAAGAAGCTTTTTCATGGATGGCCAAATGAGGCTGTGTTTGAAGGTGGGACGTCAGGGATATTTAGGTTTGTTGTGAAATCCGATATTCCAGGGTATAATTGGCCGTTTTTGACTATTTTTGATTTTGCTATTATATTTCACCCTAAAAACTATTTACTTGGTGTCATTATTTTCAGCACAACCTCACATGTGTGACTGGACAGTTATTTTTTTCATTTTGACATACTGTATTAACGCAATGGACCTAAAATCACACAAAAAAAAACATAAAATCCGAGTAGAAAAAGTTAGATTTTTTTACTGTGAAAACCACAAATATGTTTAAAAAACCTTTTTTTTTAACTTATAATGCAAATATAAATTGTTGTTTGCTAAATATGTGCATACATTTAAAAAATGTACGAAGTTATATGTAACTATTTACATTTAAATGCAGGCAGTGCTCAGGTCTGCCTGAGCTCCCTCCAGCTGAATGAAGAGCTGCACTGCCTGCTCCACATTCAGCATCTTCTCATTGTTTTGACTCATTAAACAAAACACCGACTCCACTACACACTAAACACACTACACCAAACACTACATAACACACTAACTATACACTCCAGACACAAATCTCTCAACTCTCAATATCGTTGTCTATACACTGACTGTCCTGTCATTCATCTGCCTACGTCCCTCCCACAACTTCCTGTTCCTCAACAACCAAACTTGCTGCTTGGACACTTTCGTGACAAAACCCCGTTTTTACCGTTTCTTCTGCACCAGACACAAAGCAAACGTGGCGGCAATGTTTGTGAAAAAGCGTGGCGGACATTATTTCCCCTTAGTCCGGTTTTGAACGTACCGGTGGGTCCGGTCGCCTCGGGAGGTGGGACGTGTAGGTTGGCTAGTGGCTAGCAGCTAGCAGCTAGCTACACACGAACATCCATAGATTCCGATTCCACTTTATTGTACGTGCATCTCCGGATCTCCTCCGGATCTTCCCCGAGAACAGACTCGGTCCGGACTCGTTTAGTCTCATTAATCCACAACAGTCAGTTGAGATGCACAGAACAGAACGGGACCGAACCGCCGGCAAAATCGCGGTCCAGCTCGCGCCGCTGCAGGTATAAATCTGCTTGTGTCTTAAGATGGGGGGTCGCAGTGGGCTCTGCAGTGATTGGTTCTGGTGCGCACGTGACTGTGGTGGCTCCGGTGGACAATGCTCATGGAATTTGTAAAGCATTTATGAAATAATTTATTAACGGTATCATTGCAGTCCAAACAAAAGCGAAATAGCACACCCTTGAACCACGCAGCAGCCATGTTGAAACTCTCAGGTCAGTCTGATCCTGGTCCGCAGAGATATTTGAGGAATACACACACACACACACACACACACACACACACAGACAGACAGACAGAGGTTACTTGCTTTCAAAGAGAGATGCTAGCCAGCTAGTTAGCCACTCGGCCAAAATACAAGTAGCAATTGATGTCTGTTGTGCTGGTCACATGGTCCGTACCTTGCACATGTTGGTGGCCCTCCTGTTAGTCACGGAGACAGAAAGAAAGACCGCTCACTCCATAAGACAATTATGACACGGGATATTTTACACTTTCACTCACACAAAACACCTCAGTGAAATATTGCCCTGGCTTAACTCCAGCCTGACAACTTCTTTTCTTCTCTTAAATCTTCTTTTTTAAGGGGTATTCTGTAAAAGTAGTTTCAATATGCACTTGGATTGGCTCCTTGAGACCCTCAACAGGACAGACTGAAATGAATCCGAATTGATGCAAAGCTGGTTTATGTGTGGACTCAGATCTTGTTTGTGTGTATGCTGCTCATTTCTAAATGCAAAATGTTGAACATGGGTTAGTTGAATAGTTAAAAATCACTGAAAGTACTGTAATTACTGTAAAAGTAATTCTGTTGGGGCTCTACATAAAACAACAGCAAATATCCCACAACACAGTGACGGTTTGAGGCCTCTGGTGCACATCAGAGCTGGATTCCAATACAAACGTCACAATTTGATGTATGCACTGTAAATGATTATTACAGTTTGTTTTATCCTGTTTAGAATACCAGATGAGGACGTTACAGATTATGCCAGACAGTCCATCATGGAAAAAGGATGCAGAGAAGGATGCTAAATCAACTTTCAGATAGTTTCCTGTGATTGTTGGAACTTTTTGGCACCCAGTCTGTTGCATTATGCGGCATACCCCACCCGTCTGGAACATCTGAATTTGTATAATGCACAATCATAATTTATAATGTTTATTTGGAGATACTTGTTGGCTCAGATCTGATGACTATAAAAGGTTGTTATGGCGCCCGCGATGCCATGGTTTGTTTTATGTGGCTTTAAAAATGAGCCGAGACAGGGAGCCAGTAAAACACACAAGGCTACAGGTGACACTTGAGGTAAACCTCTTTAAATAACATTATGACAGCAGTGTATGAAAGTATTCAGAGGGTATTCAGATGTAAACACATGAATCCCAAGGAAGCTCATCCAACGATTCAAACTTGCAATTCAAAACCTCAGTTTGAAATATCCTGTTTTAATATATCAAAATTAAATTGAAAATTATTTGAAAATGATTTATATCATCATATACAATATAGATTTTGATTTAAGCATTCCTTTTTTATTTTTTCTGTCTGCAGTGACCTCTGCCCCTGGGTAAGGCAGTCACTCGATAACGTGTAAAGTTCTGGATATTCAGCAAATTCAGAGATGGCAGGGCAGTGAGCTGAGAGACAGTTCAGGATAAAAGGAGGGTGCTGCAAGCATGACGGGTGACCTTTTGACCTGCACCCTCCACCCGCTCCTTTGCAGCGCATCGTACATGATCAAAGGCAACTTTAGGATGAGAGCGGAGATTAGAGCTGGCCGTCGGGCGACGTGATCGGACCTGTCAGGAGGTTCGCCTGTCAGGAAGGCGAGTTCAGTGCTCTTCCTAAGGCGCGCTACTCTTTGGCTGTGTGAATGACCAACCCTGTCTACCGCAGGTCTCATTAGAAATTCTGATTGTGTATAGTCAGCAGAAGTAGAAAGCGGGCGTGTTCAGGTGTTCAGGTCATACCAAGTGCATGGATTCATTCATACACCACCTGAAGAAAAAAGGCCCGTCGCACCTTTTTTTAGAACGATAAAAGTGGAAAATGAACACAGGATGTGCATTTAGGCATACCCTCTCTCCACTCAACCTGGATGAAGGTCTCTTTGGGAGTCCTAATGGTGCAGACGGAGTGTGTTTTAACCATGGGCTGAACAGTTAACACAGGATACAGATCATTAACCCCAGATGAGAGTAATTTTTCTGCCGCTAATGATGGCCTGTCTTCTGTGTGTGTAACTAATGATTTAGATCCAACAAATTAGCACCAGTAACTGTAAACCAACCACTGTTGAGGCTTTTCATACAGAACGTCCAGCAGTAGATTATTCTTCCTATCTCAAGAGACAGTATGGCTCCTATAAATCATTCATTGTGTACTAAATGTGGTATGATGAGCTTTGATTAGGTCAAATGGAGTGTTTTCCTACCAAACTGTCCCAAGCGTCAAATGAAGAGTAATGATAAAGAGTTCTAGCATGACTTTTATTTTCACTTTGGGACACTCTTGACTTTCACAGTCCCACTGGTCTTGTTTTGTTTCTTTTGGCTGGCCCTCCTCTGCCCTGTGTGACTGTTATTTCATAAAAAAGAGGTTTTGCTTCGAGTTGAGCTACATTGTTGCTCGCATTTGGAAAAAAAAGGCACTGCCCTTCTTCTCATTCTCATCACACCGACTGGACATACAGTCCAAAGTTAAAGGAAACCAGGGACACAATTTCAGGAAGTTTTCTTTGGCCCGCGGAGAAAACCAGAGAGGAGATTTTTCTGAGATCCATTTTTAGTAGCGTCAGAGGTTTTGGAGTGGGCGGTGAGGGTGGCGATGGACAGGGAGCGCCTGGCTGAAACCGCAACATGTGTGTTTTTGCCTGTTGGCTGGATGTGGTGTGGGTCCTAAAGCGTGCAGGGAATTTGCAGCCCGGCTAACAGGTGCAAAGTTAACTCTTTAATGAACGACACCGGTATATCTCAATTATAAAATGTATGAGAAAAACCTATATTTTAATTAAAAATTGGTTATAAAATGTCATAAATACTTAATCTGTCACATGGAGTGGCATCATTTTTGGATGCGTTGATCTGGATGTGATTGGATACAGCGAGACTCAAATTCTCCTGAGTCTGCTCACTTCCATAACAGAGTTCTTTCCTTTATTCCCAACTGAAAGCTAACCATTACTCTGCAAAAGACACTGTACTGTGTGAATGATAAAAAAAACATCCTCATGTATGTTTTGAATTAATCACGTTTTCTTGGAAGGCGGTGGTTTGTGCAGTCAGCAAGTATCAATGCCAAATTAGATAGATAGATAGATAGATAGATAGATAGATAGATAGATAGATAGATAGATAGATAGATAGATAGATAGAGCACTGTTGTAAATGTGCTCTGACTCTTTCTGTGTCTCTCTCTTCTCCAGGGACCTGAAGAATAATTTGATAAGTACAGTGGCGCCCGGGGCCTTCCGTGGTCTGCTGGCTCTGAGGAGACTGTAAGTATGATGAAGCCTTGTAATAGCCTTCTCCAGGGGATACAGGGACAAGTTCTCTGGTTTTAGAGGCAACGGGTGGGAGTGTCTAAAAAAAAAACGAGGGAGGAGAGGACTGAAACGTTCATCTGAGGCAAAAGTGCCGAAAGTCCTATTTGAGTCTTTTTCTGGGGCAATGCTAAAGTGAGGGCACGGAGCCCTTTTTAAGCTTCACATTAATATCTACACATTCACTAGTGGCATCTGCTAGGTGTGACCACGGTCTGCAAGATAAAGTCTTGCGGGCACATCAGCAGGAGGTGTTAAGGAAAGGGAGAGCATTTGTCTTTCACTTTCTGTTAGTGGATTTTTGTCCAGTGTGAAAGGGGTTTATGTAACCTTTAAATTCTTTAAAGGCACTTTAAATTCCCTCGCATTTCCCGACATTCTTGAGTCAGTGGCTTTGAAGACGTAAATGATTCGACAGTCAGTTACACAGCAAAATGTAGCCATGGTTCACCAATGCAAGCCAACGAAGGACTGGACTGCTACAACCTGCAAGGCGAAGGTCATGAGACCACAAGGGTTAGATGAGCTTGCAGTACCACTAGAGCTAATTGTTGCCACAACCACAAGTACCAGGAATAGCTGACTGTAGGTTTTGCAATGTTGTTTAACACAATTTTTTATTATTTTTTTAAATGTGAAAAACAAAATTGACTGATTTCAGGAGAGATTGATTCTAGACAAGTATGTTCGAGGTCTGTTTATTTCAGCAGCTGTGAGCTGTTCAGGGGTCCGTTTCACAAAGCAGGTTTAGTGAAAACTCTGAGTCTGTTAACCCTGAAATGAGGGAAACTCTGAGTTTTCCGTTTCACAAAGGGAGGTAACTCAAAGAAAGAGGGGTAACTCTAGCCTGTTTCACAGAGAGAGGTAACTTAAGCTCTCGGTCAGTTACCATGGTAACATACTCTATGAACCTAACCTGGTCAGGACCAGGTTTTTCTCAACAAACCTCGAGTTTCTCTCTGTCTCCGCCCTCTTTCAGCCACACACAGTATTTGATTTCCTCATTCATTCAGTCAGCAGGCGAGTTTTGGCGTAGTATAGTTCTGCCGTCTGTTTTTTGAGAAAATCATTGCAAAAATCAGTCAGTAGGCCTACATTAGAAGTTATATTAGGTGGCGACTATTTTCACTACCATGGCATGTCCTTTTGATAATGATCCCGTGGATGAAGGGGAGATGATTATCAGACCGCGCATAGATGTTCTTGCATTTCCAGACAATTATCTTTTTGAGCAGTACCGTTTCACGTCACAGTCCATCATTTACATACACAACCTGATCCGTCCTTACATTTCCAACATTACCAACCGAAGTCATGCTGTCACATCCCACCAGATATTGTGTTGCGCTGAGTTTTTTTGCAAATGGGAGTTTTTTATACAACGTTGGATATGCAGAGCACTTGAGAAAGGGAACTGTATGCAGATCGGTCAGAAAAGTGTGCCTCGCCCTGAAAAGGGCTACTACCCATTTTTATCATTTTGGGCTCCTCTGCCTCCGTTAGAGGTGGCGGTGCTGGGCCACCACCCGTTTTACGGGCATCTGCTTTCTTTCTGTTGGCTGAGTAGAAGTCTGTGTTAGTTTAAATAGGCTTAATTATTTAACAGAACATGATATAGATGAGAAGACATTTATGTGTGTGAAAACAGCATTATGTTGGGGATAAAACAACCGTACAGTCAAACAGCCACTTAATAGTTACTTTACAATGTAAAACATGATCAGAATGAGGTACCCCCAAGAGATTATGCCGAGGTCTTACCTGTTTGAACAATGTTTTTATGTTTCATCTTAAGCTGCTGCCAAGTGCGCTTCTCCCCCGCGGGGTTGCACCTAAATGAAATAAATTAATAGGCTACCACTCAAGCATTTTCCCCCAGTAATATTATTGTGATTGCAAAGGACTACATTTGAACTTACGCATTGACCCGAGCAGCAATGTTCTCCCACGCCGTCTCCCTCTCTTTTGCTGCTGCAGCGGTGTTACACTTCCTTCTAAAAACGTGCTCAAACTCACCGTATGAGCGCATTAATATTTCCAATTCCAGTGGGGTGAAAAACGTAACCCTCCTCTTCTCTATTGCCATGGTGACACGTCGAATCGGGGCTCCATTGATGCTGTCTTTTTATACTTGTGGCGCACGCGCTTAACTCCAGGTGAAACTACTCTGAGTTGATCAAACTAACTCAAATCAGATGTTCTGGAACCGAAAACTCAGAGTTTCCTATCTCAGAGTAGATCAACTCAGAGTTCAGGGTTAGACTCAGAGTTTGTTGAACCTGCTTTGTGAAACGGACCCCAGGTGTCTTTTGCCGACCTTCAAACAGCCTTCTGCCGAAAGTCACAACATATTCAAAAACCTGAAAGAGTTCAATGATAATACAGATGTAATACAGAAACTGAAAATGCAAGTTTAATACACACTTTAATTTGGTTCTCAAAAAATGATCATATTTAGCAGGGTTTCTAATTTAGCATTGTACAAATCAAATCTTTTACAGGTCAGTAGAGGTCAAAGGTCATTTGTCATGTGTCTTTTACCTTTCCTGTGTAGAGTTTTACATTTGTTGCAGGGACATATGATACATTTGACCTATTCACCTTTTCTTACGGTACAGGTCGATACAGTAAGGTTAATGACAAACCTTTGGGTGTTCATCCGTCACTTGACTCTCACCATGCGGCTTTGAGCAGTCTGTTGAGAGTCTCCCAGCCATCATGAGCTACTGGTCACACCCAAACCAAATAACAGTGGCTCTGACAGCAAAACTCTGAACGGTATTGAATTGAGCAAGGACGTGTTTTGTGTTTTTCTTATGAATAAAAATGTGTAAATTTATTTATCATTTTTTCTTCTTTCAAAAGATCTTTTAAAGTGTAAATAACTCCCAAAAGGCAGGTTTACAGTGCTGCCTTTTGACTTAAGCTTCTTTAATCCTTAATTGTCTTATAACAAACGTGAACTTTCAAGGTTCCATAAAACTTGACGTTCCAACATGTTTGCAATGTGAAAAGACAAAGTAATGATTTTGGCCATGGAAAAAATTAAAGTTCTAGGTTTTCTTCTGTTTTTGGTTTCTTCTACTTGAGTAATTTTCTTGACGATTACTCTCATCCTGGCTTTCTACATATAGGCTCCAGAGTGAGTGACATGATTGCAGCCTGATAGTTAGTGGGATCTGGGCTGGCAGGGATGCAAGCGGTGAGTTAGCTGTGCTGATTCGGGGCGCGTGTGCGCCAAGCTCAGGGAGCAGCAGAGTGCTAATTTAAGTGCTCCCCAACTGGTGATTACTCGAGTGCTCTGCTTATTTTCCCACAGCTGCTCCAGCAAAGCAGCTCTTTAATTACAGAGTGCGAGGGCACAGAGCCATGGACGCGACAGCGCACAGCCACTCGCATACGGAAGCCCGTTGCATTTGCATGTGTGTGTGTATGTGTAGTGTGTGCCAGCAATGGTTATATAGAGAGTAAAAGGTTACGGTAGGTCAGGACATATATTCCAGATCCTTAAATAGATGAATGAACATGTTACCAACACATGATTTCACAGCTGTTTAAGCTGTCCATGTGTTAAGAAGGCAAGCATGAATGGAAACAGATACTAACACAGACCTGAAGGGACCCCTTATGTTTTTCCCCTTTTTGCCTTTATAGGGACCTATCCAACAACAGGATCGGCTGTCTCTCCCCGGAAATGTTCCTTGATCTGGGCAGCCTCTCAAAATTGTGAGTAACCCCCTTAATTGAAAACATGCGTTGCACTGCTTTATACTTAATTTGTACTGTACATGATATGGTGTTTTATATGGATTAAAGGGTAACTGAAGAGGAAAACCAAAAAAAAAACCCACTATGAATGCCTTTTGTGGCTCCAGAGGAAGCTGCATGTAATCAAATAAATTGCCTCAAGTGATGTCACTTGGTAGCTACGTTGCATTGTGGGTAATGTAGGTTCTGAAAAGGAAGAATGCGTGGAATATAAAAAGTGTGTCCAACATTGTTATAAGAGACTGTGCAACATCAGACCAGTGGACTTTTTCATGTGACCCTTTAATCAATGTATATCAAAATACATGATTGATTATTGATTAGGTTCATGTGAGCACTGACCTGTTCTCTTTTCTTTTTCCACAAACAGGAATTTGTCAGGGAACATCTTCTCTACTCTGACCATGGGACTCTTTACACACCTGGTGGCTCTCAGAGTGCTGTAAGGCAAAGACACACACACACACACACATACCATCCACAGTGAATCAGCATGCACAATGACCTTGAAGTGGCTCGCTTAAGCAAATTAAATCATTGTTAATTTTATTGACAGCATCTGTGTTTTGTCATGTTATGACGTCAAAATGTCTGCTGTGACAAACTCATATTGGACGAAGAGTGGTCACTTAAATCCAGAAACACAACCACAAGCACACAGGATTTCACCGCTTGCTGGTTTTTCCCACCAGGCACTTCAGCACTGAGACTTTGTTCTGTGACTGTCAGCTCAAGTGGCTGCTCCTCTGGGCTCGCAGCAACTCCGTGAGGATTGGCAATGACACGGTGTGCGTGTTCCCCACCCACCTCCACGGACTGGAGTTTCGCAACCTGCGCGAACAGCAGCTCAGATGTGGTGAGCACAGATTGGGTGATTTATATTAACTCATGAACTGATGTGAATGTAGGCTACGCAACAGGAAGTGAAATGTAAAAAAACAAACAAAAAAAACAACAACCCATGTTTTAGAGTAATATTGTTGTAGTTGAATATTTTGCTAGCTTCTCACTGAACTAGCTAGCACTAGCTTGCACATTGGCAAAACAACAATAGCAGTCTTAGCTAATGTTTAATATATGCTGATACTTGTAGCAAGTAGCTCTCATATTACTACTACACAATATGAAGAAAAATAATCATCCCACATGGCCTCAATAACACTGCTGCTGTATTTTGTTGCTAACTTAAATAGCTACTCTAGCTTGCACATTAGCTAGACAACAATAGCTGTCAGATTAGCCTTTGTAACCATTGATGTTTAATATATGTATAAACGTGTAGCATGTAGCTCACAGACATTAACATTCACTACCAAAAAAATAGGCATCCAGATGTGATGAAATGTAATGTTATTTGGTGTTTTTTTTTTCTTTTTCTTCCTGTTGTCATTTACAAAAATCATAGGTGCATGGTGATGAAGTGCTATATCCTTGGCATCTGGACTTGTTGCAGTCATAGCATTTTATCTTTTGCTGCAACAAACTGAATTTGTTGCATAAAGCATGATATTCTAGTCCCCAAATAATTCTACCCATAATAGGCACTGCTGTTAATTAGTTCATTAATTGCCGGCACCTGGCATCCCAGGTGTAAATCAGTCCTTGAGAAGAAGGCCAGAGTGAAAACCAGCAGGTCTCTGAGCTCTGAGATCTACTGTCTTCCAGACAGTCAGGTAGGAAATGCTTATAAAGTTTGCTTTCTTTTAGGAGACACATTCACAAGAGAGGCTCTTGAAATTTCCTTGATTGTGTAAGATAAATAGGTTTCAAAACTATAACTCCTGGAGGGATTAAATTCTTAAAGCTACTTTTGAAGAGAGTAAGAGGAAGTGAAATTGATTATTTTCTATAAGAGAACAACACTGGGGCTGTGTGGTTCTGTTAACTTAAGAGACATTTTGAAATACCACATGATGTGACTTAGTTTGCCTAGAGTTTAAGAATCTGTCTTTAAATGAACAACTCCTTGAATGTCTAAATTTGCATGGATGAATATCAGTGCATCCCTTGATTTTGTGTCCAAGTGAGGAACATTTAAAATCATCAAACCTTTAATTGCTAGTTGCGAGGAGAATTTTTAAAGGAGCAAGTGTTTTAGGCCTCAAGGCAAGAATGAACGGTTGCTTAAGATGGATATTTTGCTGAGTTCTGACTAAAAGATCTCTGCAAGATAAGGCATATCTTTGCACTTTCAAAATGCCTCCTGAGATTTTTCATCAGCAAGAAACAGTTACATTTCACTAACATTGTATTTTCAAGTGGGTAGCACAATGAGAACACGATTAAGTGGATCTATTCTGATAATAGGTTTCCCTCTCTGCTGTTATCTCTCCTGCTGTGAACTGTTTGACAAGCCTAATATCAGGTGATAATTTAGTACAAAATTTCCAGCGAGAGAAGCTCCAGGCCAAAAATTACCTCATAATACAGTCTTTACCCTTTTATGTACCACCTGTGTTAGGGGCCGCAGTAGGCTTTAAAGCCAGGAGTGTGTTTCCAAAGTTGCCAGTTGAAATCCTTGGATCAGCTGAACAGATGTATGCTGGAAAAATGAATGTGCAATGCTCTTCTCTGCCTCTCACATTCCTGTCAGTATGTTTTCTATCCACCGAACAACCGTGGTGCACGATATTGAAAACTGACACTATGATATTTTGGTTTTGTGCTTACAATAGCAAAAAATACAGAATTTCTGCTAGATAAATTAAACAGCTCAATAGACTGAGTCACTGTGATTTGCAAACAATGACTTCTTGGTAGACAGCTGGCGGTTGATTTGCATTGCAGAGATACGTGAAAATCAGAAAAAAAAATGTATTTGTAGATCAAATTCAGTTGAGACTAAAACATTTTAAGATATATGGTTAAGCACATGGATCCATTGGGCCGCTGAGTGGATTCCCACAAAATTTGGATGGAGAATGGGTATAGATCACAAAGTGACATAAAGGGATGGATCCAGGAATTCTTTCTTGAAACACTGCAGGAAAGTTTTTTTTTTTACCTTTTGGTTAGTTTCTTATAGAATAATGGATGGATCTTGATGAAGACTTCTGGCGTCTGTGGCAGGTGTCTATGAGTAAGTACAACAGGGAACCGTTGGGGCTTGGCGGAGGTATGAACACTACTGAGTGCCTGCTTACACGTACCATGTTGGTTGACTAATGTCTATGATATCTACCCAACAGCAACTTCTCAAACTGACTGCTACATCGGGGTAAACTCTAAAGCTGTCATTTTCTTTATTCTGTGGCCCGAAGGTCTCCAACTCAACATTAGTAAAAGTGTTGTTATTAATGAGACTAGTGCAGTGCCCGTAAGAAAAATTTATTCCTATAGAAAAGTGGGAGGTTAAGCAGCTTTTTCATGGATGGCCAAATGAGGCTGTGTTTGAAGGTGGGACGTCAGGGATATTTAGGTTTGTTGTGAAATCCGATACTTTAGGGTATAATTGGCCGTTTTTGACTATTCTTGATTTTGCCATTATATTTCCTCTTAAAAACTATTTACTTGGTGTCATTATTTTTTTAGCACAACCTCACATGTGACTGTGCAGTTACTTTTTTATTTTGACATACTGTATTAACACAATGGACCTAAAATCACAAAAAAAACATAAAATCAGAGTAGAAAAAGTTAGATTTTTTTACTGTGAAAACCACAAATATGTTTAACAAACCATTTTTTATCACTTATAATGCAAATATAAATTGTTGTTTGCTAAATATGTGCATACACCTTAAAAATTTACAAAGTTACATGTAACTATTTACATTTAAATGCAGGCAATGCTCATTCAGCAGTCTCCTAATTGTTTTGACTCATTAAACAAAAAACCGACTCCACTACACACTTAACACTCCAAACACGCTATATGTCACGAATCTCTCAACTCTCAGTATCGCTGTCTGTCATTCATCTGCCTACGTCCCTCCCACAACTTCCTGTTCCTCAACAACCAAACTTGCTGCTTGGACACTTTTGTGACAAAAGCCCGTTTTTACCGTTTCTTCTGCACCAGACACTAAGCAAACGTGATGGCAATGTTCGCGAAAAAGCGTGGCGGACATTATTTACCCCAAGTCCGGTTTTGGACGTGCTGGTGAGTCCGGTCCATTGCCTCGATCGGGAGGTGGGCTGTGTAGCTAGCGGCTAGCACAAGAACATCCACAGATCTGATTCCACTTTGTTGTCCGCGCGTCTCCGGATCTCCTCAGACCCGAACAGACTCGGTCCGGACTCGTTTAGTGTAATTTATCCACAACAGTCAGTTTAGATAGACAGAACGGGAGCGAACCGCTGGCTATACGTCCGGTTTTGGACGTGCCGGTGAGTCCGGGGCGTTGCCTCGATTGGGAGGTTGGTCCGTGTAGCTAGCGGCTAGCACACGAACATCCACAGATCTGATTCCACTTTGTTGTCCGCGCGTTTCCGGATCTCCTCAGACCCGAACAGACTCGGTCCGGACTCGTTTAGTGTAATTTATCCACAACAGTCAGTTTAGATGCCCAGAACGGGAGCGAACCGCTGGCTATATACCGCTCCAGCTCGCGCTGCTGCAGGTACAAAGCACCCGTGTGTCTGTTGAATCGGGAGGTGGGGGGTCGTGGTGGGCTCTGCAGTGATTGGCTCTGGTGCGCGCGTGGCCACGGTGTGCAGTGATTGGCTCTGGTGCGCACGTGACTGTGGTGGCTCCGGTGGACAATGCTCGTGGAATTTGTAAAGCATTTATGAAATAATTTATTAACGGTATCATTGCAGTCCAAACAAATGCGAAATAGCACACCCTTGAACCACGCAGCAGCCATGTTGAAACTCTCAGGTCAGTCTGATCCTGATCCGCAGAGATATTTGAGGAATACACACACACACACACACACACACACACACACACACACACACACAGACAGACAGACAGAGGTTATTTGCTTTTATAGATAGATATTGAAGCTTCAAACATTCATTTTTGAAGAATGACTAATATACATTTTGATTAAGACTATCTAACTGGGCAGTTTTTTTATTATAGATCTATAGATGTTCACTGTAAAGTTAGTGAAGTCCACTGAGGCAATGTGAATGTGATATTGGGCAATTTAATTGATTTGATATTGCCGGTTGCCAGGTTTGAAATGCAGGTGGTGAAACAGATCAGGGGCCAGATGCATCAAACTGTTTTGATTTGTGACTGAATCTGTTTGTACCCACGGTGAAAGAAAAAAGTGCACAGATTCTTTTCGTCTGATTTTTTAAAGGTCTGTAGACTTGATTCTGGTTAATAAATCTCACTGTTGTGGCGAAAGAGCTTCATTTTCCACTCCAACAAATATACATAAATAGATGCAGAAACTTAAGCACTTGCTTGGAGACCAGACAATAAGAAGCAGAATGCAATTTAATAGTTTGATTCATAAGGAAAGTCACAACAACAGCAGCTGTCCTAATGCTCAACTGTGGATATTTATAGGACTGCGCTCTCACATGTACTGCAGACCTTCATCAATTGGTAATATCTCAATCATCATTATTAAACGTTGGATGTATGATCAGTGAATGATATATAAAGCTTACACTGACACAAACTTTACGCAGTGCTTCATAATATAAGATTAAGTTTGTAAATGCACCTAAGTGATATTTTACTAAAAACGGTGTAGACCCCAAAATGACATCACAATCCGTGAAACTGGCAAACAAGTTAAACAATGTTTTACTCTAATGTTAGGTGTCTCACTTGATATTTTTGATTCCACCTCATCATTTTACCTGCAGCTATCGCAAGAAAAACATGTGTAAGCGGGTCTGAAGTATGCATGAGGTACCAGTTCATGGGTTTTTGTGCAGACGCATTACACATCTGGCTGTAAGTGTGCTCAGCAAAACCTTCTCTATTATTATGCTTATGGAAAATTGGGAGAAAGAAAGAAAGAAAGAAAGAAAGAAAGAAAGACTGTGAAGACTAAAAGATGGACATACAGATGAGACAGACATTGTTGAAATATAATTTCTATCAGCAGCAGTGTGTACATCAAACAGGGTTTTTAAACAGAACAAAATGGCCTCTTTACTGACTGGAAGCTGTTAGCTACATTGAAGAGAAATCCAAAAGTCTTTACTTTCTTTTTTTCTGAAAGACTGGTTACAGACAGGCAATCTCCCCCTGCCTCCCTCCCCATCTCCCCTCCGTTGCACTATCTCGGTGCTCCGTGCTGCGGTCCATTGGGGAATTGTATCTCATATGTGATAGAATCATCCTCCTCTTCTCCTTACATCTGGATCACACAGGGGATATTGCTCTGGAATGAGAAAATCACTGGTTAGTCGTAGGGTATGGCTGTGTGTGTGTGTGTGTCTGTGTGTGTGTGTGTGTGTGTGTGAGGACACCCTTATATGAAGATGCACTTTATGCATGATGTGACACAGTTTTCAGACAACTAATGAGGATAAATGTGTCCCGGCCTGCACCTTGTACATGTTCTCCCCCCACGGTTGGTGTTTTTGTATACACAGACAGCGCCATCCTGAGACGTCTAGAGTTATTCTATGTAATCCTAATTGTATGTGTTTTTCATTTGCACAGAACAATCCAAAGCAATTACAGGGTAATTCTGCACAGTGCACAGACAAAGAGCCATGAGTGGTATCCAGTGGCAGGACGTGGAGCGCTCCTTTCCAGCCCTGAAGCATCCATTATGGGATTACAATGATAACGTTCTGGGCTCCCCGCTCTCGCCATGCTTGGATCCATCCGCCTCTCAGCAGCACAACTCCATCTTACAATACCTTATTCATTCGCTTGGCAACGAGCAATTTTCAATTGGATGCAGTGTGGTGCTCTAACAACCATATTCTTTGATGTTGCTTGATGGTTGTTATTTTCATATGGCTTGACTTTGTAAGACGTCGTGCAGCCATGACAACACCAGTCGGGACCTTGTTAAGGGTGTGTGGATGGACATATTGCTCAGCACCTGATGCTAGCTTCTTGTCATCACGAAAAATGATGGGATGGGATGAAAATATCTCCGTTCCACACTCACACACCATCTAAAATATTAATATTTCCCCACTGAGATTTTCCCCTATTGTTTTTACTGAGACATGTCATAGAAGATGCATCTGTTTCTTTCTCCGGCAGCTCCAGCGTGATGGCTAGCAGATGTCTGCATCACACATTCAAGCAATGAGCCCCTTGTCCCTGTGCTGATACAGGTCGGGTACTGCCTGCAAATGAGGGGGAAAGAAGGAGTGTGTGTAGCTTCCTGCCAGGATCAGGTGCTTCCTGTGTGGAGGTCAGGGCAGGCGTCTGTTGGACTCATCTAGCTTCAGCCTTCTGGTTCTTCAACACTGCTGGGATGAGAGCCACTGCACAGTCCAGCTAACATGCCCTGTTGTGCGCTGCAGGACTAGCCTCTGCTTTTCTATAACAGTATTTACTGAATGATGACACAGCAGTGCAATTGCGTTTTCTGGGCATCATGTCATTAAATTAAGTTTCACGTGCAAGCCCATGTCTTTTAGCCTGCGGCATGCCTCTAATAATTTAATGACGTGAAAGGATCATGAAATATAACTCAACATATTCTGTCATATGGGTCTTTGAAGTTCAGTTTCACAACTCTTTTAAAATGAGTTGCTTTGAGAAAAGTGACGATAGAACCAGACATGTGAGCGTCCGTGTGAGAATGAGAATGTCTGCTAATTTTATCCTCAAAATATTTCTGGTAGGGATAAAGTTCAAAATTGAAAAATGCCCCTTTTTGAATAAACTCAGAAAATATCCATCAGGTATAGCTCTGTCCATATCAGAAGGCAGTTATACAATAAAGGTCTTCATTGTTAGAAGACTTCAAAATCATAGCAGTTACCATAATAACTTTGTAATACTAACAGATGCAGAGAAATATGGAGCCTACAGGTGCCAGTGTGTGAATAATTATAGATTCATAATATTAGTTTTATGAATTAATTGATGGATTATAATTGGACCGGTCAGATCGCAGACATTTGTCCTGCTCAGACAGCCGGTCAATTGAACAAACAGCTGGCCAATCAAAGCTCCTGTTGTCTCTCTGTGGGTTGGACATTCAATTTCAGGTGGCTGACTGTGTACACATAATGTTAAAACGTTAAAGAGACTGAACATTGACACAGGAAATGAATTCATTCTGAGATGATAGGCAAACATATAAGTTAATCAAATAAATCAATTAATTAATAAATGTTTAAGTATGTATTCCATAAATAAAAGCCACTCTCTGTTTGGCCAGTCGAACATGTTTAATTTGAAGCAGATGGAGGAAGATCTGCTGTACCATTTGTATAAGCATTTACTTCATATAGTGCTGACATTTTTTTAATATTGAAGAGTAAACTGTGCCGCTGTCTTTTAGTGAGATAAAAACATGCCGGATTACACAATGCATGAATAGGTTGCTTGCCAACGACTCCCAAAATTACCTATATGACAGTTCCAAAAACAACTTGACGTTGCAGCACGTGGTCACAGTTTAGTTAAGACACTAAAACTACTTTGTACGGTTGAGGAAAACATTGTGGTTTGGATTAAAATCACAATGTTACTTCTGTGGGTTCATTCAGTTCCTATGTTAAGTAAATAAAGTTACATAATGTAGGGGACGTAACTTAACTACATTAGTAAGTTAAAATAACTCACCATTGACTTCTGGTTTCACAGAAAAACCTAAATACGGTATGGGTGCTTAAAAGCTGTATTCATAGTTGACCTATATTTTTCTTATGAGGCCCATCTGGGATTGCATGGATCTTGTCCCTGTAGATCCTTACATGTATGTAAAGGCAGTCTGAATCCAGTGCAACAATGGCCAGTGCAAATCTGGACACTATAACAGTCACACGCTTTAGACTGCTAGTACCATAAATAAGTTAGCTGTCTCCAACAAAGCCCTTTAAGGGTGCAACAATGTTTGTTCCTCACACTGAGCCACACTGCTTATATACACACTCTTAATTACACTCTCATACAGACCCCCATATCATCATGCCTCTGTCCTTGTCTCTCATACTGTACACACACACACACACACACACACTCACACACAACCAATAATTGCATTTTGCTCAGTGTCCAACGGGCGAAGGCAGGCAGCCACACTCTGATCCTTGGCTCAAAGCGTTGTTTCAACAGTATCAGCATCAGCCAAGTCAACAGTCAATGGCCCCCATGCTGTTTCTGTTGTGTGTCAGCCGCAGGAGATAACAAAGCCTCAGCCACTGTTGCTGGGGACTATCATAGAGTCTTAACGCTCTAACAGGGTCAGCTCGAGTAATTACACAGAGATGTCATCATGGAAATCCCAATATTAGTGACAGATTTTTAATGTTGCTCTCGAAACACATGGCACTTTTGATTATGCACCTATGATTATGAATTACTTATCTAGAAAATTGAGGTCAAAGCGCTGCATGTGTTGATAGCTGTGGTTGTTTAGTGGGTTATGTATTACCATAAGTAGTCTTCTCTGCGCAAGGGAAATGTTAAGTTGAGGGGTGCAGACATTCAGCCACATCTGCCTGACACGGATCTTTAAATGTTTTCCTTTCCAATGCATGCAGCAGTAAAAGACTTTATGACCCATGTATTGAATTGCCTGTCAGCAGCAACATCCACAATTGATTGGAATACAAGCGAAGGCAAAGCGCTTGCTTACGCTGCCCTTTGGAGCATGTCCAAGGAAATGTCTTGTACGAACGAACTGTACGCTCTGAAGGAATTCCCAAGTTGGTACAGTGAGCTGGCACGTTGCTGTTGTAATCCTGGATTCATGGCCGGTTCATGCTCGCCAAAGAAAGCAACGGCGATACATCTCCACGGGTATCTGGAGTATGATATGATCAATTGGGTCCTGAGGTGTTTCTCGCTAAAAAAAATCAAGCCCCCTCTCATATGCAGTCACTGGACTAAACACTTCCCTGTCTTCTAATCTCATCCTTATCACGGCCTTATTTTCTGGCAAAAAGGCTTGAGGACTTATCCAGCTGCTAGGTAAGTAATCCTATCACTGGTGTTGCAGCGAGCCACCATTGTGAACATGTAAGGAGTCAAGGAGAGTCCAGGGGAGCGCTCAAGGCTGTTCTCCTTTATCAGCTGCTGTTCATCTCACGCAGCAACAGCAACAGCAACAAGCGGAGGGTGACCTTGACAGAATGTGTTAGTGTTTGTGTGTGTGTGTGTGTGTGTGTGTTGACGGTATTTTTAGGGGCATGCATGTTAGTTGATAGGAGTCTGATTTTGATTTGTGAGTTTAATTCTGCATTTGAAGATGTTAACTCTGCTAACACGACTAATAAGATCCTGAGCACCTCACATGGATCCCCTTACACCTCCATCCTTCCTCCATTCTTTCCTCTCAAGGATGTAGGAATGAATGACCTCTCAAGTTTACAGTTTACAAGCCACCTCCCCCTTTTATCCTCTCCTCATCTTCCAGATGGACCTCTGGAGATGCCTCTCTTCCAGCTCATCCCATCCCAGAGGCAACTGGTTTTCCGCGGTGACCGTCTCCCGCTGCAGTGCACCGCATCCTACCTCGACCAGTCGGTGGAGCTGCGGTGGCGTCACAACGGCCACGTCGTGAGCACGCAGGAGGACCGGGGCATCTACGTGGAGGAAACCCTGCTGCACGACTGCTGCCTCCTGACCAGGTACACGCAGAGGAGAGAGGAGGGAGGGAGACGGCGATGGGGGGGATGTGAGCTGAGAGCTGATTAGCTGTTGACTGGCCTGTTGCACTGACACACATACACACGGTCCATCCAGGCTGATAAAGTCAAAACATACATCTGTGCACATAAAAACAGTGGAAAACTTACATGTTCATTGACACACGAATGCCCCTCTCCCCCATCTCTCCCTCACCCATAGGAGCTGTGATCTCCCTTTTGTTATTGGTGCCCTTGATAAGGATCTGAAAGGACAGGACAGAATTGGCTTGGCAGCATGCCAACACCTCATAGCAATCTGCGGCGCGTTTCTAGGGGTTGGCCGTCCAGCCGATCCCTCAACGCTGGTGGACCGCTAGCTGATCACACGCTAAGAGGAACAGATGCTGAATCATAATTGCAGTGATAAAGTAGACTGGCAACACTGGCTTTGCGCATTTTTCTGCTGGAAGACGTTGCCGCAAGCCTCCATCCTCTTCCTGTCTTTGTTTTCGGGGTGGTCTGCAGCACATCAGGGTGTGTTTGTGTGTGTGTGTGTGCGGGTGTCTGTGTGTGTTATAGTAAATGTGTTTGACGTAATGCTGTGGCAGCATGGCTCAGATGCAGGAGCACATTGCTGTTGATTACTTTAACTGCAGCCTGTTCTGACTCGGCCTCTCTAACATAAATATTGATGGGGTGCCGACAGAAATATGTATCCCTGTGTCAACAGGGCCGCGACGCCTCTTGTTGTGCGGTTTATTTGGCAGCGAGAATGCCAGCTGATTTTCCACTCCATATATATGTAAGGTATACCATTCCCCTGACTGCACAAAAACGCCGCAAATAGTTAATAATTTTTCTTTTCATTTTGTACCAGCTCACTGTTTGACATTCTCAGTGATCCCTGTGGCTAATGCACTGTCTTCAATAAACCGATTATAGACTAGAGGAAGAACTTCTAGTGTTTTTGGCACTTTATTTTTATTGAGGTATTCATCAACAGGGGTCAAGGCAATACTTTCAAACTCAGTGTCCTTCACTACTCATTGCCTACCATAATAGCAGTGATAGGAACTGAAACACTATTCTTAAAGGTCCAATTTGTAAGAAAGTTGACTTCTGAATGTCATTCCCAACTTTAAGGTTTAAGGTAATTTTCTTGAATAGTAGAGTTTATGCCTCTTTAAACTTCTACTTTGCTGCATTTCAAAAATAAGTTGTGCTATATTGTCCACAGAATTCAATTTGACAGCTGTATTTGATCAAGATTTTATGTACACAACTAAAAATGAATGATAATGTTCCTCCATGTCTGATAGATGTGTAAGTAAGCCGCTTTTTTCTGACATTGGCTCCCCTTGTTGTAGTATCAAAAAAAGGTGATGATGAAAGGTGAAATCAACCCTTTCCACTGACAAAACTATATGTCACATTAATCATTTGAGGCAAAACTCTCGCCAAAATGCAACCTAGGCTTTTTTTTGTGAATGTATATGAGTCAAACCTTCTTGTAAAAGCATAATTACGATGAAAGAGGCACTTTTAAGATTTACCGTATTTTCGTTTTTCGGGTTAAACAAATTTTCAATTGAATGCTACGGACACTACTATGATAGCATCAAAATCGCTATTTTTAAAACACTAAGAAGGCTCGACACAACATGAATAGCTGCTCATAGTATCACCAGGGTCTCTACACATGAGCACGAGCATTGAGAACATTGTTTGTGTACACAGAGTTTACTAAAAAGAAAGTTTTTGAACGACTCATGTTAGCAGTTACTTGCTCCGCTAGCCGCTGTCCTGCCAGTGGAGAAGTATCGATTTCCGAATGTGATGTAACTTGGAGGACAGTTAAGGTGGTAACGCTTCCAAAGCTTAGTTCCATATAAATGCACGGATAATTCGTTGTTTTGTCATTAGCGAAAAACAATATTGACCTTGAAGTTGAAAAAGGAGCCTCATATAAGAAACAATACTAAAAACTAAAGCCGGAAAAGTCATGTGAGATATTGCGTGCATAGCTGTTGCCGGAAGACAGGAGCGTTCCACCTTAACTCTCGTCCATGTTACATTGCATTCTGAGATCGATGCTTCTCGGCTGGCAGGAAGGCGGCTAGCCGATATTATCACATGAAGTTACACACACTTTAGCTTAAAGTCAGTACTGTTTACAACACTGATTATCAACAGACAGATGCAGTAAAACTCACTTATATGCAACAGTAGCGGTATGGTAGCAGACCTAATTAATTATCCACTGTGAGGCGTCATCGTAGGAAAAAATCAGTATGCAACTGACCCTTCATGCTTTATGTCTGTGTGCTGATGCTGTCGTCAGGCGTCCGCTCCTCAGTCCCATCAGCATAAACTGTTCTGCTCCACACCTCCCCCTGGCTCAAAAACAAGTCTTCCAGAATTTCCAGCTCAGTGTCCCAGTGGAACATAATGAATTTCTCATTGCTCCCATTCTGATTAGGGCCCGGCTTGAAAATTACCCACTGCTCTCCTCTTGTGTACACAAATAATGCAATTTTCTCCCCCAAGTGAAACCCATTCAGGTCATGTAGCTCTTGGCACATAAAACGTCTCCCTCCTGTAGAGAACCTGCACAGAGCTCACATCATTTCCATAGCTGATGAGCGCGTAACAAAGCTGCGTCCAACAAAAACAATCTGCTGTGTCTGGACTGAACTTCACCCTTCGCCATGAGCTCTATCTTAAATTGCCGTGTTGAGAGAGACGTGTGGGGGGAAATTAAAGTCCTATGACTTCACTGGTCTAGCACTCGTTAAGTCACACAAAAAACGTAACTAATGTTGTGGCCTTTGACATGCCAGACGCTGTCAATGCTCGTTTAGAGACGGCGGACAATATATTAGTCATTACAGCCCGTGGTGATGTCGTTCACCTTGGATAAATGTGCTGTGAGTCAGTCAGCCTCGCCCTGCATGCCCCATCAGAGGGGAAAGACTGAATACACAGGATTTAGCGCGTGGCTTAAAGCCCTCGTCTGGATTTGTTGCACAGTGTTGAAGCAATGTGAGCGGAGATGCCAAAGCCTCAGTGAAGTGACCTCTTTGAAGGTGAACCCAAAAATGTTTTTGTGGCTATTTCTCTCAGCTCATCCTGCCTAAGGCTGCATCCGGCAAACGGCCAGCGCCGACATCAAAAACATGACACGATCTTTTGCTTACTGAAACAGGCAGAACATCATGAAATGTGTTTTTGTAATTTTTTGCTTTGTATTGTACTTTTGTTCCCTTTCTTCTACCTCCCACTTTCCCACTGTGCTGTGTCATTATAGCCTCTTATTCACTGGCACAGGTGGGCCGATAAGCTGATCCGTTTACATAGCTCACTTTGAGAAGCAGCAAAAAAAACCCGGCCCCACGAGGCCCGATGATTCTGCGATGTGGGCCAGACTCCTGCTGAGTAATGGTGTCAAGCCAAACTCACAGTATTAGCTATGCTAGCGGCAGCACTGGGACCAGCCCGTGATTCATGTTTCATTAATCAAACATTTTAGAGCCCTGTAGCTAGCTACGGCAGACACTTTGGATGTATCTTTCTTAATCCTCTCCATTTTTAATCAGGCTAATCTTGCACAAAAAATGAAGAACCTGGTTTGGAAGTATTACTGAAGGCAAAGGAAAAAGGAAAGTGTCTCTCCCTGCCTCTTCCTCTGTGTCGCTGTAGGTGATCTTTCTCTTTTTCGTTTTTTTTTTTTAAATACAACTCTCCGCTTCTGCTCACAAGCATTTATTTCTTCAAATTCTCCCCACATCTCTTTCCTCTGTTATTGCATTCTACTGTGTTGTCTATAAAGGCCCGCCTCTGTTGCACCTCGTGTTGTTTTTCTTCATTTTCTGTCGAGAATTAGGTCTGTTTACTAACTTCAGTTGCTAAGGAGTCCAAATTTGATCATGACCACACGTATACAATTGTACCTCGGGGATCGTCTATTTACCGTCTGCCGCTTTTAGTCAGTAAAGAAAAACAAAAGCTCTTAGTTACATTGGATGAAGTTCAACGAGGATCAAGTTATGTGTTAATTATTAACAGCCTACATGATGTATTGTGTAGAGGAGTGGATGGAGTGGGTTAAGACAAGAAGCTTATATGGATGCTGCTCCAGTGGGAATAGTATGTCCTTTATGTCTAAGTGAATTATGGCCCGGTGTGTCTGTAAATATTGAACATGTACTTGTTAACCTGCCTGTACAGTTGGTTCAAAAAATCCGAGGTCACTTTCCAAATTTTTGTATTTTCCATTTGTTTCAAATATAATACTATTTTGTCATTACTAATGATAATATCAGCTCAACAAATAAAGTTAAAATGAATTTTAGAATATGTCTTGGAGACTGGGGAACCAGGAGGGAGAGGTTTAAAGAGGCAGGAGCTAAAACTGAGCATTTCAGACAGAGGGGGCATACAGTGTTCACTTGAATGGTTCAGCTGTTATCATTTCTAATGAAAAAAATGATATTCCATTGTTTGCACGAACAAAACAAAAAGGCCTATTGCTCCTGCATCTGAACATTTAAGAGAACAGGTTCAAAAATTCACTTCACAAGCTAAGAAACACAAATTCATAAACTGTGATCAGCGAGCTCGCTTTGGAACATTCACTGGGTAGAGGGGACAGATTGAAAGTTTACAGTCTCGTAAGCAATATTATGTAAACAAATTGTTAAATATCAGCGCGCAAGCATAAATGTTCCTAATGAGTCCTCGGGGAGCTGCTCCACAATGGTGCAGTGTTACTGTGGATGTAGGTCAGTGCTTTGTGTATGGCTTATGTGCCCCTGCCCCACTGCTGCTCACATACAGGGACGATTCCTTCATATGTTTATTATGTGAGGATGACCTTTTTTTTCGTTCTGAAAAGCAGACCGGCCCATTGGATGGTCCCCCCCCGATCCCCGCTCGCCTTGTTTTGACTGGATGCAGCAGTTCACCGGGGACGATTGTGATCAGGCTGCAGCAGAAATGCGCCTTCAGTGGGGAAGTTTTCTTTAGTGAGGCAGGCGGAGGGAGACGGGGAAGGAGGGAGTAGAGGAGAGGTGGGCGACTGGGTGTGTATGCGTGCTGGGGTTGGCAGAGGCAGAGGCAGTGGCAGTGGCGGTGGGGGTGGGGGGTGTTTCCCTGTGTATTTCCCAGCATTCAGACAGTTGGCTCATGTTCAGCGATGATGTAACTGTCCCCTCTGCAGACTATTCATGGTGAGAGAGGACAAGTGCAGCGGCCCTGTCTCACATACCTGCATGCATGTCATCACACGGTTGCAAGCACACATGCCCACCACCATCACCACCACCACCATGATTATCCAAAACAATTCAAACTAATTTGTTTTTTCTTTAATGTACAATACAAGGATACCTATTGTTCCAGTCAGAATCAATTATATGAACATTCCCCTAAAATATTAAGAGACAGATAAGGTTTAATGACAATTCACCAGCTGCTTTTTAACACACAATGTTCTGCTCAGAGTTTGCACTATTAAATTGACACTGACAATGGTTCTTGTACCATTCTACACACCTGGGAGCTTTGATGACTTACTAGGAAATCAGACTACATCAGCAAATGTGCGGTTAATTACTAATTGCCCACATTCAGTCTTTTTCTTGCTTGGGGCTGCGGGATGAATTATTTATTGGTGGCGCTATCAAATTTGCACTATAAACAAGGCTATGTGTGGTTATGTGGCATTTGAAAATCAATCTCAAGTACCTACTGCAAAAGCTTGTTGCAAGTCAAAAGTGAGACGCTAACAGTAACAACTGCAGTTCTTTCAAGTTGAGAAGAGATTATATAAAACGATATATTCAAAAAACAGACAAGCCCAGACTGAAGGCAGGCAGATGCAGAAATAGACAACATTCAACTCTGGAAAAACTTTTTGATGGACGGAAAAATTATAGAGAGAATAGCAAAAAGAACAACAAACAAGAGAAGTACAGCACAGAGTCGTGTCCTGACAAACCAGTATCACAGACAGACTCTCAAGTAAATGTCTACAAAAAGAGGCATCTTTAATGACAAGATATTCCAGCCATCAGTCCTGCTCATACCAGCTCCAGTTTTTGGGCGTCCCTCAACAACACTAACAGCACTGACAGGAGCGAACAGCACTGGAAGAACATTATTGTCGCCCAGGGGGTCTCTCCTCAGTTGTCTCTCAATATCTGCCTCTGCTTTCTCATATTTGCGAGTGTCTGCTAGCCTGACAAGGCTGTTTGATAATGAAACGATGCATTTTTAATAGGCTGGGCTATAGGCTATACAAATACAAACTGAAAAGCCGGTTCATTTAAAGGTAACTAGTGGAGTTTCTGACTTATGGTAGTGCTGTGGAGCAGTTTCTCTCTGAGTGAGTGCACATCCTTGTGGTGACTGGTGATGATATTACACAGTCCTGCCAATGGTTTCATACTATTAAAGGATAAGTTTGTTCAAAAATGAAAAGTCAGTGATTATCTACTCATCCCCCATGCAAATGGAAAGTCACGTGAAATTTGCAAGCTTCACAGGAAATCAGCGTTGCAACATTCTCTGAAACAATGGGGTAACTAAAAAAACTGAAGTCTCCAGATGGCCCAAGATCCCATATCGATTTGGAAAGTCATCATTGACACCCTTTCTAAAAGCCACTGTAGCTGCTAGGCTAAATGCGTCACCGTGCACAAACTCAAATGTTTTGTGGACTCGTTTAGAGGTGGTGGTGGTGGTGATGTACCAAGAAACAAAAAGACTCAGTAAATGTCTAGTAAATGTGAAAATAAATGTAGATTTTTTTAAGAATTTTTAAAAATATTTTTATCATTTGGAGGAGTAATGCTGACTGTAAACATAACTTCTGTTTGTTAACAGGAAAATTCACAGGGTGCCTCTAATAAATACATTGTGCTTGGCATGAGCAACATGAATTTAGCCATGTAATTAAAATGTGCAGAGGGTTGCAATGGAAATCGGGTGGCGATATTGGAACAGATGAACTGAAGATTGGGAGAAACAGCAGCCAGATAAAAGAAATCAGAGGATTCTGTACGTCAACATTTCTCAGCTGGCCAATTGCCGTTGTCGGTGTTGTTATAGCTGTGGCCTATGCCAACATTTTTTTTTGTGAAAATGTATTTCCCAGAGTAATCCTGTGCAAATTATCCCCTCTTTTTTAGTCTAATCAGATTCAGCCTTGAATGTTGTTCTGTATTGCTAAATCAATAAGCACTCCTCCACTTCCTCCTTCCATACCTCCCTATATGCTGTCTCTATTATCTGTTTATGTTGGGTTTTTGGAGAGCACATGTCCTCGATGTGGTTTCTTATATAACTGTTGCACTGCCGATAGCTTGACTTCAATTTAAAGCCCATCTACACTTCAGGGAGGATGTTGTTTTAAAGAGGAAGGTGGAGCAAGAGAGAGAGAGGTTGAAAGTGTATGTAAGACAGAATAAACAAGTGAAGGAGAGGTAAGAGTAGGGTTACACAGTAGAATGTCATCTTCTCATCTTCGTCGATCAATCTAAATGTTTGCGGACATTTGATACACAGAAAGCATTCCAATGATTTATTCCTAGAGTATGATTCTTACAATGTGTCAAAAGTTTGTAGAAATCTATGTCAGTGACGTTGATTTTAAACGGTCCTGTCCAAACTGTGACACGATTGGTGCAAAAATACTTGTACACGTGCTAAAAAATGCCCAGAAGAGCTTTTTGGATAACTGAAAATGTACTTACACACATGTAAAAACCCCTCATATGTATTCACAGACAGTCTCTCTCTCTCTCTCTCTCCCTCTCTCTCTCTCTCTCTCTCTCTCTCTCTCTCTCTCTCTCTCTCTCTCTCTCTCTCTCTCTCTCACACACACACACACACACACACACACACACACACACACACGCACACACGCGCGCCTGTTCTCTCGCCCCCGAATGTCATCATCTCAGTCAAGCGTTCAAATCTGATTTAGGGCCTTTTAGAAAAGCAATCAGAAAAGAGAGCTTTAGTGGAACACAGAAGATGAAATCAGGACTTATTTTATTCATTTTCATAACTCGCCCGTAGAAAGTCATTGGAGCAAAGTCATGGGTCTGTTCCGTACAGGGGATGTTAACAGCATTCTCTGATTTCTGCTGGTCGTCACTTACAAGACAAACAGCAGTGGAGACGAGTTCACAGCAGAGCACAATGTGATTTCATTTTGAATTATTTTTTAAGTACGCACCAGTTATCTCACCAGCTGATCCAGCACGCTGGAGCTTATTTGACTTAATGACTTCATGGAGGGTCATTGGTTGTTTATATTAAACCATGGTCAAACAATTTACCCTTTATTCTTTCTTATTTTATCATAACAGAAAAAACTCTCAGTACACATTAATGCCTTCTTAATTGGTTGTAGTGTTTTTGTAACCTTATATTTATATTGAGTGGTGTATTATTTACAACATAAATCAGGATCTCAGTGGTTACTCTACTCAGTAGTTATTCTACTCAGACTAGATAAGGCTTGAGATATATTTGTGTTCTACCCATGACCGATGGAAAAAAACACGGCACTGGCACCGTCCCCACTGCGTTTTTATGTTTTCCATTGTGCACAGACGTGAACAGTCTTGGCCTCGTTTCAGTTTATTTTTCCACGATCACTTCTAAAATGGTCTACTGATCTGTCACCAGCTTTTTTGACAGGCAGTGCTTTGTCACTGTGCAGTGGCAGTGACAGCCCATACAGGAATTTGTAACTTGTCTTAAAATTGTCTGTGTTATCTGCCGATGTGCCTACTGACCCCTAAGCCTACCACACGCCTTATACGGCCCTACACTATTCGTTCATACCAGCATCTGAGGATGTGCATGCCCAACACTCGAGACACATGACACGTGTGGCAGTCATCATGCACATGCAAGCACTTTGTATCTGTCAGCCCTGTAAGGGCCATAAAGTTACACTGCAATGTTGACACCAGTGAATTATCACCAGTGTATATATCACTGTCTGAAACATCGACTGTGAAGGTCATGTTAATGTGTCAGTCAGAATCAAAGAGCAGAATTCTCTGTTTAAGGGCACTATTTTGGACTGATGATCAAAATCCATAGGCTACAGGGACAAAATACACAGCAGAGGAGGCAAGGCTGCCAGTTTTTGCACCTAGCCTCGTGCTGGCTGTTTCTCACAATCACCGCTCCTCTCTCCACCTTGATGTGCAATCCAAGGTTGAATAGGTTACACTTCAACTAGGCCCTATTCTGCGAGTTCTTCCTGTGTTGATGTGGGTTAGCCGCTCCGGTTCTCTTCCATATTCCAAACACATACGGGTCAAGTGGATTGAATTCTGCCTGTAGGTGTGAGTGTGTTACCGTTAATGTGTTAGCCTGTGATAGGCCAGAGTGTTTCACTGCCGTTCAACCCATGCATGCTGGAACAGGCTAAGGCCTAAAATAATTGTACTCGTAGAGAGTGTATTGAGACAGAAAAGGGAGAAGGGAGAAAAGAGGGCAAAATAAAGGCATTTAATGTTTCTGAATAAATATTTCTCTCACACCCGCTGAGAATCGTTCTGTGGGATTACAGCTTCGCCACATCAGAGCCACTCAGCCGCTAATCATCTTTACTCTGAAAGATTTCAGTTTCTTGTCCAGCCTGTCACTTCTCATTTTTAAAGTCAACTGTCATACATCCCCATCTGTGGAGCATTGTTCCCTAAGTCGCATTTGATAAACTTTGTACAGTGTTGTGTGTGTGCATTGTGACTTGTATTCTGAACACGCGCGGCTTAATTAAATCACAAAATAAGGCATTAGCTCCTTAAGTACACACAAAGCAAAGTGTATATTTGAGTACAACCAGATTGTATTTGGAAATTAAACAGTTGGCATTTCTCAAGGAGGCAGCATTTCCATGGTGATAATGCAGGTTGCTTAGCAATCTCCGCTGGCTTTTCGGCTTTTTTTTTTTCATAAGGAGTAAAATCCTCAAGATTAGCCGTCTTGGCAAATGGCCTGCATTGGCTCTTTGTCACTGTTTCACCATCCTTTGTTTAATCAGGCATTTTCCATTGCGATAGGAATCGCTGTAACAAAGTAGGAAAGATAAGCATGAGTAATGATCATCTTAAATCACAGCCAACATTTTAAATCACTGAATTCACATACATACATGCACGAGGGTCTTTTGAATTAATCCGACTTTGGGGTGTACACACAGGCACACACATTTTTGGAGCTTCAGCTGACTGCTTCCTGAAGATGTTGCCCTAACCATAACGGTATCCACTGATTTATTATCTTTAATCCTCAGCCTGATCCAAAAATAATCTAGACCATCCTTAATTCAAGTCCCAGCACTGATACAGCCCCCAGTTTATATTTAACCCACAACCCAAGACTAAATTCTGATCCAGCAACTTGTACAAACCTTTACAGATCATCTGAAGAAGAAGTTCACCAACACAGACACGTAATCCAAACACATGCCTTTGTTCTCCTACAGTGAGGTCATCCTCTCCAACATCGACGTGGGTATCGCTGGCATCTGGGAGTGTCTGGTGACCAGTTCCCGTGGCAACACCTCTCAGCAAATGGAGATTGTTGTCCTGGAGACGTCGGCACCGTACTGCCCTGCCGACAGAGTCAACAACAACAAGGGTGACTTTAGGTGAGTCAGGTCTCAGTGGTCACACTGGTCATATGGCCAGAATTTGTATGTGAGTATGTGATAACTGCTGCTCTTTTCCTAGTTATCGTGGCCTAGCTAATTAGCAACTGGCTCAGTTAGTCTTGGAGACAGTTGCCCGAGAGTTTGCCTGAACCAGGACCTCAACAGGACTTAGCAGCCTGAGAGTCAACTCGGCTGAGCACAGACTACCAAGAATGAGGTCTGGAGCATACAGTAAAGTGGCTCTGACTTAAGAAGTGTGTAAGAGTGTTTAATTTCTTGAAATTTTCCAAGTGTATTTAATTCATTTATTCAACTTAAAGATGGCATATATCTCCCAGTGATCGGACTGCTGCTTCTTGTCTGTACGAGGTGGTATTGACAGGCGAGGGCTGGCTGGTTAGCAGGCTAACATCAGCTGATATCTGTTCATCACAGTACAGTAGTTTGTCTTTGACAAAACTTCAACCCTGGTTTTTCTTTATGTGAAAATGTTCTTAACTAAAGTTTTTGCTGTATATCTTGCAAGCTGCTCCTTTAAATTAGTAGGGATAGCAGGGATTTATCAGGTCCAGCTCCAAATGGCTGTGAAAAAAAACATGACAGCCAGGTGGTCACGCAAATTTCCGCTCCTTTTCCTTTGCGATCCTATGATGCGTGCTGGAGTTCGGATGCTGGCTTGTTGATACTGTTGCATCCTTCCCCGTTCAAGCAGTGCTCTAACATCAACTAGTCAGTGTAGACTTTGATAGAGAGACTCAAGTGAAATATGTCAAAATAAATAAATAAATAACCACCAAGCTACTTCCCAGCTGCCTAATCAGTCCTGCAGATGTGCGCCTCAACAGAGATGAGAATGAAGCGAGATGTCTCACTCCTCAGCTGTTTCCACCATCAGCTTCTGAAAAACAAGTTGTCTAATCCAGAATGTTACTAAGACAGCAAGCTTTACATCTTCTGGATATAGTCTGATGAGGTCCTTTCTACTGTTCCCTGTTTCGGAGTCAACCGTCTATTTTCAGTGGTATTTGTTTGGCCGCTGGTCGTACCTTCTTATCAGCAGTGTTTCCCATGGGCTTTCATGAGACTGTGGTGGACCTCGGACCATCATAGGGATCCAGGGGGGCATGCTCCCACAGAATAATTTGAACATTTTAAAGTGAAGGCATCAATCTGGTGCACTTTGAGGGCAAAACCTCGGGGCTATATCATAAATACCATGAACATTTAAAAGAAATAGTAGAGAGTTTAATATGCTGCCTGGTATTTTTCTTCCAGTCCTCACAATATTCTAACACTTTGGTTGTACAATGTCAACATAAGCCTAAAGGCTATAGTCAATAGTCAATTTCAACCATTGCTTTCTATTTAACATTATCCATGTACATACAGACAAGAGAGTGGTATCAATGTCTCTATCAAGCTCTTGCCTCGGGTAAAAAAAAATAAAAGAAAGTGTACTCTGCCGACTAGTCTTGTGTAATAGACAGTAATCACTGTTTTTCAAAGCAAATACCAGGAGGTTCTCCGCAAAAAAAAAGGACATGAGTTGAACCACATTATGATAAAAGTCACAAGAAATATTCCCAATTACGGAGTCTGCTGTGTAAAAACTGAGCATGCACTCTCTCTGCTATTATCTCTCCGTGTACCGTACAGTTCAGGTCTTTAAGACTGCTTCTTGCTGGTTATTTGTTAAACATGCCACAACTGGCCTGCCATGGACCAGAAGCAGTTCATCAAATGTAAACAACTAGAATTGAGAATACACAGTAGAACACCATATATTTTAATAATAAGTGGATGTGTGCTATGAAAACTCCCACCAACATTACGGTTCAACGCTTCTTAGCGAGACTATAAAAGAAGGAGAGTTGTTACCATGACTGAGGTTACACATACAAATCACACACATCTTTGTTGCCCCCAACCTATCCTCTTTCCACCTGTCATCTAATCCTTGTGACCACCTTGTAACCTTGTAGTAGTATGCACGCGCTCACATCCTCACCCTCTCCTCCCACATGGGTGAGCTGCTGTTGTGTACGATCCCTTGTAGCTGCCTTACATTACAGCCGGCTTCCCAGTGCAGCAAGCACGGCGGCTTTGTTTCTGCCGGAGCATTGGAGTAATGGGCTGTAAAATGAGTCCCCTTTTTTGTTGGGGGCGAAATTAACGCCATTTATTACTAAGTAGCTGCTGCTGCTGCTGCAACAATGTGACTGAAAAGAGAGGGAAAAAAAAAGGGTGGGTTGGGGAGCAGAGAGAAGGCAGGTCTGTACCCTGAGAACAGATTACCAGCCTCCTGAGTGCACCGCTCCTCTATTTTCATTTATAAGAAGTCAAAAGCATTGCCACATTAAGCATTACTACTGCTACTTTATATGCAGTAGGATTTTGACATTGCCTTAAGGAGAGAGCCGAAAAACATTAGACATGTTTGCCATTCCAATCACTGACAAATTGATCAATATGTGTAAGCACAAACTTCTCTCTCCTGCTGCTGCAGAAGCACAGAAATGCAACCTTTAAATTACAAGAAAAAAACCGGCAAAAAACACAAAACCTGGAGCTCTTTTATCATTTAGAAAATGGAGGCTAACATAGTGGACTCTGAATGTTTGGCTGACTTTTTTACACTTAAGTAAGCCTCCATTTTATTGAAACTGGAACAGGCATCGCCCAGAAAATGAAAGTTTTCCATTTTCCCTGTAAAATCACCCCTATCACAGGTTGGTCAGTAAAGCAGCTCCAAGACTTGGCTCTTGATGACATTATTGACGCAGTCTCATTTCTTGCTTCAGAGGAGACTTCAGTGAACTTTACACGGCCATACAAACAACACTTGTAATTACTCTTTTAGCCTAAATTTCCCCTCTAGGAAGAAAAAAAGGCAAGAACAGGTCTCCCCTGCATTTGTACATCGTTTCTCTTACTTTAAAGGGGCTCCGTGGAATGTCTGTGTTGAGCTAGAAGCTGGTCGGTTAAACAAATCATCCAAAGGCTTGTACAGGCAACAGACAGCGACAGGGAAGGTCTAATTTTTCACATCACGTTACAATCTGCTCATGTATTGCCAATCATAAAGTGAATAATACATATAAATAGCTTCAAACTGTTACCTGGAGCCCCTTTAAAGTTGAAAGAATTGATGGTCATCATTGAGCAGCAGAGGCTTCCATACCTTTAATCCCTAATATTGTATATATTTGACTAGACCTATTTTTAGGCGCATACTTTCGTTTTCCAAAATGTTTTCAACAATGGTTAGACCCAGAGAAATTTGTCATTTTCCTCCAGGTAATGGTGTTTTTCATTTGGTCACCATTGGCTAAAACTTCCAAGAGAGTCAGTGTGAGGATGGAGGTTGTCAAAACTTGACTAAGACTAACAAGAATAAAACTTCAAAACATTACTCACGGTCGTGAACACACCTTAATGAGTCATGCAGATAGATTTTCATCGGCAATGTTTTTTGTTTAACAATGAAGACAACAACTCCCATGATCCCACATTACTTGCATCCTTTGTTTTGTTTTGATTGAGAGAGCCCTCGGGGCAAAAATTACGCATTTAAATTCCCATGTCTCCAAGCCAATTTCAGACTTAAGAAACCTTGTCCAGAGCCACAAAATACATTATATTAGCCTCCATTAACATTAGTGATGTCACCCTTCAAGTGCATTCTAACATTGTTTTAGTTTCATTGTGCAAACGTCTGGAAAGACAATAACATGAACTAATAAAGTTGGAAAACAAAGTTGATTAAATCAGAAGTCATTAATAAGAAAACACATTGTTTCACAATCAGGTGTCAGAATCTGGTAGTCTTCTGCAAAAATAATTAGAGCTAGCTGTAAATCAAATATGCAAATTAATAAATTCCAGAGTACAGGGAGTATGAAATTGCCATCTGGTGCAGTAAGTGTAGATTCCTAAACTCGCTGCTAATTCTGAAATATCTCACGTGATAGGTGGCCAAAGACTTTAGCCGGCATCCTGGCCTTCCAGCCCTGTGCGCCTGCCACCTTTGGTTCTGCCCCCCACCCCTCTGGCAGCGCTCCTCACCCTTCTGGCCAGAGGGAAAAGAAGGCGTGGCGACGCTGCGACAGAAATGGACGCTGGGCTGAAGAGGACTACACTCAGTGCCCATATGCCAGTGAACTGACCCGCGTGCTGCATGAACTCACACAGGTATCAGTTCCTACGGAGGACTTTAATCACATATTCTACCCCACACTGTTTCCCTCTGTCTGTTAATCAGCTTTAATTTAGCAACTTTAGTGTGATGTTCAACATGTTGACACGTTTGCCCACAGAAGCTAACATCTCCACTGAATCATCTGTAGCCTGCAGGTATTTGCATATCTGTGCATGTAGCTTTTATATACGGAATACAAAGTGACTGATGATGAGCTCTTTCTTTCAACATTACTCGTGGGATTACTGTACCGTATTCATCAAGTTCACAAAATGACACGCATAGCATGAAATAGCATTACAGTGATTTATTATGTATTATATGCTGTCAAAATGGTTTCATGTTATGTCTCTGTTGAATTGGGATGATGGACTGTGCGATTGTCTTCTCTGAGCATTAATGCATGTTTTCTTTCCTATTCCAGATAACCATTAATACCACCAATGCTCAGCCTGTAGGCCAGCAGTTGGTGGCCTTCACCAGCAGGGCGGCGCACTTCAACGATGTCATGGACGTCATCTTTGTCACACACCTGGTTGAGAGGCTGACGCGGCTGGTGGGGAAACGTAGAGACGTAAGAGTGAAAACACAAAGAGATACACCACAGCCAGTTTACAGCATAACACGAGAAATAAGCCATCTTGCATACTGTGACAAGCCTTGGTGTGCCCGTAGACTGTCACACAAACCTTATTGGCTGTCTGACCAGTCTGTGTTTTTGATATTGTCTTCTGTCATGGGGCTCTCGGGTGGTTTAAACAATTATTGCTGCCATTGTTTTTTACATAGAACTTAATGTTAGCTATTATTGCTGCTATAGCGGCTAATGTTAGCCCTTGTTCCAGCAGTAGACCTCTACCAGACCAGCACGTCAATTAAAAGTTTAAGACTTGTAAAATGACATTTATCACTGTTACCGAAACTAAATGAATGCTGCGTGTACCAGCGACAGGCAGACTGGACCTGTGGCAGTGTGTTAAGTCTAGGAACTTAAACTACTCGTAATGGAGTTTAAAGTTAACTTGTGGAATCCCATGCTCTATGAGAGTGACGTTTTTTCTTTAGTATGCTGATACATAAATCACATTCTCCTTGCCCCTCCCCTCAAACCCCCTCTCTCCTCACCAAAATGGTTTAAACCTAAAACCAGTGACACTGAGACAAAGGCAAAACTGACAACATGAAGGCACCTGCTATTGTAAAGGGATAAACATTAAAAAATAAATTCAAATTGTCATAGATGAATGTATTAAAATACAAAGATAAAAATAAAATGCAATGATCTTTTTTCATGAAAAAGTAATGCAGTGGAACCACCAGATGTTTGCTTTGTACCAACACAATTATTTAAAACACAAATGTTTCAATGCCATTGTTTCATTTTTTCAGTTCAGGTTTTGTTCTGGACCCAGCCTTTGAGCCCCATTTTTAAGCCTGTGTTTGTTAATTTCTTTTGCAAACTGACACCATAACAAGTATGTTGCATAAGACACCAGCGGTTACTGTTGGCATGAAGCCCATTGATGCAAACAAAACTGTCGGTTGATTAATTTGACGCTGATAAAAGCTTAACAAGGTGATGATTTTGAGGAATTGTTGTATTATTTCCAAGCAGATTTTTAATATCCCTTGAAACCCTGAAGTGAAAAATGTGTGTATCGTGGATATTCAGAGAACCAGGAATTCAATTTTTTCCGCAAATTGCAGCTTCATGCCTCGCAACTCCCCCCTTCGACTTTCCCGCTCCCTCCTGTTGAGATTTGCCTCACTGTTTGAAAACCTGCTTTGAAAATAATTATAGCGCAGTCTTTAGCCATCTTCTTGTCTTCTGACTCCTGCTCCGGCTCAGCTTGCAATGAGCCCAATATTTTACTGCCTTTTCAAATCGCCAACATGCAATTGAAGGGGATTTTCTATACTCCCACTGTTAGCAGCTCTTCCTGTTGTGACAGCACTTATGTATGTGCTCGTTGGCAGTTTTTGGAAAGCAATGACTTGCACATTTCCTTAAGAAAGGATCAACAGCTCATCCAGAGGTAACATCGGCCGCTCAAAAGGCCAAAAGGTATAGAACAGAAAAGGACACTTCAGTGGACATTAGCGATAGACAGCAGGGGCTGCCCATAAGAGACATGGAGACATGCTGCTGTCCTGGCTTCAATCCCTCAATCGATTCCAGACAGCTTAACTTTTCACCTCATATGCTTTCACTCTTGACCATGGCGGCATTGGACCAGAATGACAATTATGGTTATGAAGATGTATCTCTTTTTGGGCAACTCTTGTTTTACCCTGAAGTGAAATTCTCTTTAGTCTGTCACATGAGGCAACCGAAGGGCTTTACATCACGCTGAAGGTCAGGGTTTTTTGCGAGGGGAAGGGTGTTGAGCTTAGTCAGTCAAGAGAATCAATATTAGCTCCAACTACTCATCATGGGTCACCCGGGAGGAGATATTATTAGGAGATACTTAGAGTTTTATCACTCCTTAGACAATGCTGATGAGCCCACCCCCATTCATCCAATAAAGAACAGTTGAATGAAGCAACAATGAAACGTACAGTAAGTAAATAGTGAACTGCCATCCCAAGGAAGTGATTATGCCCCATTGGAGCTGTTAATCTAAATTAAATCTTCCTATAATGAATGAAGCCACCATTGCCTCCCTCACAATTCTGACTGGAGATTATAAATGTGCCTGTTGTTGCGGATATGATTGATGTGCATGATGAGTCTGCGTCCTTGTGTGTGTGTGTGTGTGTCCGTGTGTGTGTGTTGTGGGGGTCACAGTTTGTGTAGCTGTGTAAAACCCATCCCTTTGCATCCATGTCTACTCGTGTCCTCACAGCTGGGAGACTACATATCAGATATTGCCAGTAACATGATGCTCGTGGAGGAGCACGTCCTGTGGATGGCGCAGAACGAGGCCCGGGCGTGCACTCGGATCGTCCAGTGCGTGGAGCGTATCGCTGACCTGTCGCTGACCGGGGACAATCGGGTCATTTCAAAGGTATGTTGCCGGACTTCGAAGCAGTAAGACTCAGGGCCACACTCTCAGGCAGGGCAGAGGTTGATTAGCTGACTAAATGTCCCATAGCTTTACCTTTTTTCTTGCAGCCTGGAATAATGAGAAGTTAATCTGGCTTGAGCAGATAGCTAGAGTAAGGCAAGAGAAAGATAAATTGCTTCCTTTTGTTTCTTCCTGCTTCCGTCGTTTTTTTTTAACCTCTCCGCTGTCACTTGGGATAAAAGCATCTGTTAAATGACTAATATAAAAATCTCTGCCCCCCCTGCTTCCCCCCCCCCCCCCCCCCCTCTCTCTCCCTCCCTCCTCCTAGGTATCTGCTAACATAGCTCTGGAGGCCTTTCTGATCCGGCCATCTAACTTTCTCGGTCTGTCCTGCACGGCACTTCAGCGGCCTCCCTCGTCCGCTGCCTCGCCTCTCCCTGACAGCCACTCCCACTCCGACATGGACAGGATCAGGGAGCGCGATGCCATGGGGGAATCGTTGCTGAACTTCAAATGCCACACTGTCAACAACAGCGGCTCACCGGCCAGTCAGCTCAGCAAGGTAGGGGCGCGAGTTAATAAACAGTGTGAAACTTTCTCAAATATGCTATTTCGCTCTTTTGCTTGGCTCCATTGGCAAAATCCACCGAATCCAGCCCCAGGTCAGGGAACGACGTTCTTTGAGTGTTTCTCTTTTTCAGTCCCAGCGGGCTCTTTTTAAAGGCCACACACTTCTGTATTTTTTCGACACTGTGTTCAAATGCAGGGGTGAGAAGAGAAGGAGAGAGGATGTTCTCACAGAGGGGGGATAAAATATGGGAACCAGAGTATAGCTTGTACAGCAGCTTATGGGCACAATGAAATGAATTCTCCAAGAGCACACAGTTGAAGCATGCAAGAAGGATTACCACCTGCCCTTAAGTCTGTTGTTGCCTATTTGTCCTGGCGTGATGACACCTTGTTTGGGTTTGTTGACACGCCATAGATCAGCTGGTGATAGGTGGGGTTGCGTTGGGGGCAGGGCCTGCGAATATGACGGTTATTTGGAAGCCAGTGAGCACGGGCCACTCCAGTGTGATGAATAAGATGGCCTTGCGTCCCTGTCGCTTTAAATCAGCCACCGCAGCCCCACCATGGCTCCAGTTGTTGCTGTCCCAAATGACAAATACCGCGTCACCAGACGAGGGGCACTCTGCAGCCGCAGACGGCCGGGAAAAACATTCAACTCCCCTGGCAATGAAGTGGCATAGTTCTGCAGCATTTGAACAGTTTGCACCCTCAAGCTATACAGTCCGCCGATGAATTCATCAGTGTGTATGTGAGCGTACGCTGTCTGTGCATGTTAGGGTGTATCAGTAGGAGAGAGCGTGTGGCAGTGTGTGTGTGCTTATTTCATTTGCCTCATCATCTTCCTCCTCTCTGGTGAGACGGTGTCAAGTCTCTGCGGTTTTGTCAGCAATTATCGCACTTAATACTCGCCTCAGGCTGTGTGTAGAATGCGTGCATGCATGTATGTCTAAGTGCATCTCAGGAAGCTGTGCTGAGTCAGCTGTATTATAGCGAGGACAATGCCGCAGCTCTAGAGGCCATGCCACAAATGTGTTCCAAGTCACCTCTTGATGATTTCCAGATGTCAAATTGGGAGGTTAAAACTTTATTTTGGTGAACTCTGAGAACACAGCTCCATGCCCGTACTTGATAGTTTTGACAGGTTTCTCCAGACTCTTAAATTCGGTCCATAAAAAAAAATTATTAATTAAAAAAAAAAAAAAGAATTCTCTGTGCTGGAGCTGGAGCTGGTTTGTTGGGCACAGCCCCAAGTCTTGGCACTGCTTGTCCTTGAGTAGCAAACATGAAAGTCCCAGTATGATAAATTTGGCTTTTGAGAAACTCTAAATATGCGAGGATTTGGTGAAGTGTGCTGCACTCCATGGCTTCTAATCTTAGCCTAATTTGAAGGAAGAGTCTTTCTTTTAAAGCAGCTTCAAAAAGATTCCCATTAAAGAAAAAAACTTCTGACTGGTGTCGTCGTTGTAGTAATTCTGTTTGCTTGGTGTTAATTATGAAATATGTGACTGAAATGAAACGTTTCATTGCACAAATGTGTTGTTTGCCATATTCTGGCACATTTTCTTATGTAAACAGCAAGAATAACATTACACGGTTATGTAATTATTTCAAATGATTCACTATTTAACATTGTACATGGTTTGCTTTCTATATTGTTCTTCAAATTATCATATTTGATCTAAGTGATTTACCTTGCTTGAACATTATCTAGCATACAATACATCAAAAGTATAAACTGGTGTCATCTTGCTTTCCGGTCCCTCTGCCCTTCCTCTAAGCTTTGTTTTGGCCATAAATGAGTGCCTGTGGCCCTAGTTTTGCAGTGTGTCCTGTACTAGTCGACCCTTCAAAACAACTTTTTGGCTGATTAAGCATGTGTAATGGACAGCCAAGCCTGTCAGTGAGAGAAGTCTCTGATTGGCTGTTAGGCTACCCGAAGTAAAACATGAGAGGAGAGACAAAAAAGAAAGGGCTTTTAATGCTAGCATCTGTGATTTCACATCTTTAGCGCAGGTTTTCCCTATTTTTCACCTCCACTGTTTTCCGGCAGTGGTAATGACAACTTCAGTTAGAAGTGGCCAAATTGGCTGGTGAGTTATAGCAACGGTCTGTATATCCACAACATAGCGCTAAATAGATAAACCAGTAATCTATTAAGTGAATAGTTGCTAAATAAGAAGTTTAAGAATATTATTTCCACTATTTCCTCCTTATTTTAGCATTTGCAGTAAGCAAAAAAAAATGTCAGAACAAGCTTGAAGGATTTCAAGCAGTGGTGACAAATTAATAGACACTGTAATAAATTCAGAAGGAATGGGATTTGAAATAAAAGGTGATCAAAAGTCTATTTTAGGAAGTGTGATGATCACAGAAGTTAAGATCAATGGATTTGCTTACCATCATTTCTCTACTTTTCCTTTTTAAACAAATGACATCATGCATATACATCCAGCTTGTCATGTGGATAGAGTCCTGCTTGAATCTCACTGGCTGCTGCTTTCCAGCGTCAGATTATTTTTTCACACTGGAGTACTTCCACCTCAGTTCACACTTGTTGTATCCATCTCACTTAATTCACCTCCATTTAAGTTTGACTTTGCATGCATTGATGCTGCCTGTAATTACATTTTTACTCCAAGTGAAGTAAGACAAATGCCTAAGTGCGATTTTGCTGTACTGGAGGTTTTCCATCATGTAATACAGAAAGAAAAGAAAAAATGAAGATCTGCTGTGTAATTGCTTCTTCACATCATCACTCTTACCCTGACTGAATCACCTGTATCACCAGTACAAAGCAGTGCTATTATGTGTGCATTACTGACTCAAGGCTGTGATGGAGATTATCACTGTATCAGTTCTGGCGAGCTGACATTGGAAATCATAATAATAGTGGGTCTACAGAACATTAGAGGCGAAAGCCATACTGTATCCCCATTACGTTAATCTTGATTTAACAAGGCACGCTGACCAAGAACATCACATAAATGAAGTAGCCCATTTACATCAGCAGTCTGAGGGAGTGCTTGTAGGTGGAGAGAGGGTCACACTTTCAATTTCAATCAAACTCAGAAGGTGCTTTACTTGTTTACAGCAGGAGCACGGCAGTATGCATGTAAACATATTGATGCATTGAGAGGACGACACTTGAATGCGACAGTAAAGCAAAGTCATCTGGCAGAGCAGTCCGTAATAAAAAGAGATATCATTGGAATGAGTCTCAGTACCCACTGGCTGTGCTGCTATTATTCTGCATGCTGGCATTTGATTCAGTATAGGCAAAGTCATTTCTTTTTTTCGGTGTCCCTCTTGCTTGTAAAGACCTGATATATTTGGGTATTTTTTCAGAAAGAAAATCTCTCAAAAGGTCAGTTTTTGGGCGTGAGATGAAAAAGTGTAATACCATTTCCACCTCATTTAGCGTGCAGAATGAACACAGCTTGTCCTCCCGGGGCGTTCGCACTCTCACACCTACAAGCAGCCTCAATATCCACAGCTCCTGCTCCTCCGGAACAGTCGCAGGGCGGAGGAAGCGGTGGCGGCGGCGGCCCTGCTCAAGAGCACTTTAATGGTAATTGTTGAGGGACATGAAAGTGACTTCAACAGCCTATAAAAGGGCTCTAATCTATTCAAGCTATCGCCACCCTGCAACAATATCTTCCCCTCTCTCTCTACCTTTCACAGGGCATGTGGGAAAGACTTGGCCAATTACCGCTAATCTGGCAAAGTCTCATAGGCCGAATACTTAAGCACGTTCTCTGGCAAGTGGTTTGACACACAAACATGAGGACAAGCCTTCACACACCTAAAACAGAAAATCATTTGTATCCAGTTAATCAGGAAAAGCTGAGAACATGAGAAGATTTTTCGTTTTGTTTTCCTCTTATGATTTGTTTTCGGCTTTAAAATTCCAAAACTGAATTTGGCAAAAGTGCTGTTAGCTGTTATATTTTAGTATCTTACAAAGTATCAAAACCTAATACATGTAATGTAAATCCCATGTGCAAAAATGGCTTGCATTCCAGTAGCTTGATGGTATGGTTTGCTTTTGTTGCTCTGAATCAGTGGATCAGCTAGAATCTGATAAAACCTTTAAAAAAGAGTCTTTCCTCATCAAATATTCAACCATATAGGTCAAAAATGAAAGCATCTTATTGCAACCCATATTTACATTTGTTGTTAGGTGGCAACCTCCAGTGGCTGTAGTAATTATTTGGCTGCAAAGAAGGAAGTGAGGAGAAGTAGTGTAAAGAGTGTCCAGTCAGTATAGGCGGGAGGTTTGGGATGGATGGTCCGGTTAAACGGTTTTCATCAGGAGACTGCTGTTCTTGTCCAGTGTGAAACCAAATGCCAACTCTGAGTTCTTTTAACTTAGCAATGTAGATAAAGCTTCTGTCAGTGTTTTAGCTCACTTCCTGTCCATTTCGCAGTTAGCAATCCTCTCCCTCCCCTTTACGTCACCGCATGAACATGCAGCGGTAATCATCAGATGCTGCAGCAGACAGGAGGATCCTGCTTAATGTGTGTTAAGAAAGAGACATTACCATCTCTTTATGGAGCTCTCAGTCCTGATTGGATTACGTCGGCAAGGATACCAGAAAATGTATTTTCTCTTTTACAGTGTGAGCAAGAGCACAAGAGACATGGGTTACTGACCAAATACTCTATTGCAGTGATTACAGATGGAATATAGAATACAAATGTATCACTTACAGCAGCTCTTACAAACCACAATGTTTTACTTAACCTAACCAAACTATGGCTCTACAATGAAGGTCCGGCATGTGTGTAGCGGTTTGGGAGACGCTGCCGATCAACCTCTTCAGTCATTTATGTATGAGGTTGTATCAAAAAAATGGCAATATTTTCACAGATCCTTGACATTAGAGTCTGAATCTGATAAGAATTTTGCTATTAAATGTTTCAGAATAGTGTACAGAAAGTGTATGAAAAACTTGACCAAAATAATCACACACACTGTTATTGTTTTCCCTATGAATGGAATTTTTGTGAAAATAATAAGGACTCCATGAACTCCCCTCAAGGACCCCTTGGCATCACCGGACCCCACTCTGAGAACCACTACTGCAAGAAACTACTTCAGTTCAGCTTTCACATATTAGGTAAATTAGATCTGTAGTTCATGAATATTTACAGCCATTTGAAGTGGAGCCTTGTCAATCAGGGGCAACAAGTAGCTTAAAGAGTGAAAGTAAATAAATGTATAATACATAGAGTGGACAACAGGTTAAGTTTAAAGGATATGTGAGGACTCTTTGGGCCAGATTTTGACATCATTATTATTTAACAAGAGTAGTCAAGGCATGAGTCATACAGGACTAGACACCAGAAGTACACTGTTTTAGGGAATAATCTATATCTGGGTTTCTTTGTATTAGTTTTAAAGATTGATTGATTAACACAGTGTTTTTAACTAAAGAACTGGATCCCTTTAATCATTGTATTATGTCTTATTGAGGACATGCTGCCGATGTTGACATGATTTAAGTGAGTTGTTTTCTGCTGTAGTCTCCCACAATGTCTGCGTAAAGCAAGTTGGGGAAACCAACCAACGGTGGTAGTCAACTACCATCGTTGGTTGGTTTCTATCTCCCATCCCCACCATCTGGATGATTAGGTTCCAACAGTGCAGCTGAAGGTGTCTCTCTGCATAGATATATGGATCTTATATTTGAATGCAAAAAGCATCGAGTGTAAGTGTTGCCATGACAATAAGTAAACGGGACATCGTTCAGCTGAGACAAATCTCATAATTCAGGTTCTCACAGTGGGCTGCCTAAGCCAGTGTTAAGGGTGGAGATGAGACAAATCTGTTGAGGGGAAGCTTACAAACCAACTGCTCTTTAAATGCATCCGATTATAACTTTCGACTGTTTGAATGAAGCAGCGTTAAAACCGAAACAACACCGACTGGCCATTCTGAGTTGAGAGTAAAGGCCTGTAGCAATGTTTTCTCCCACCACAATGTAAACCGTGCATTTGGTGTATCAGGAGCGCAGAAATAAATGCACACAATGCACACACACGCAGACACACTCCCCTATGACTCATCAGTCAGCCTGTCAGTTTAACAGCACACTGTGAAGGCTTCAATAGACACAAAGCACCACCGCTTGTTATCAAGCAGAGGACATGCTGCAAAGACACAAACAGGCAGCGAAGAAGGCCTCATTAGATGCACAGTCATCACATAATCATGATTCCCCTCTAACCGTACTGTTTTACATTTGGTGATGAGTCATGTTTATACCTGCAGTGCATCTTTACTTTGGTTCTCATGATGATCGGTTTATTGTTATATTGTAATTTCTCAAAATCCATTTGAATTGTGTAAACAGACACATCCTTTACTACCAAACAACTGAAAAGATCGATTGCAAGTGACTCCCAGAATGGCATTTGCTATATCAGTATTCCTAAAACATCACATAGGTTGCAGCCTAGCAGTGACAGGTGTACCAGACCTTCATCATGAGCTTGTATGTAAGGTTTAGGTAAGGTTTAGGCAAGAAAAAAAAAATGGGTTCGGTTTAGGCACCAAAACTGCATGGTTACCTTTAGGCAAAAATTATTTCTTGGTTAGGTTCAGGCACTAAGCATCATTTTACTTCTTTTGCGTAATGAACATCAAATTGAAATAATAAGAAGAAGAAGGATGATAAAAAAAAACTCAGCACTGACTTCTTGCATTCACACTGGACATCAACAGTTGTCTCCTTGGTCCTGTGCCTGTTCGACCCAACCTCTGTCTCGCCAGAGGGACTGTATTTGCTCTTAACGCTACTTCACCTGCTGCTGTAATAGTTACTACACCCACAAGAGGTTGGTACCTGAACAAGGAACATGCATTTTGGTCGTCACAAGCTGCTTTCACAGTCAACCTATACAGTTGTTTTTCTGACGAGAACGGGCTGGTATATACAGTTTCAGAATTTAAAGGGTAACTCCACCAACCTTCCTCCAATGATGTCACTCAGTGGTTAGGATGCATCATGGGTAATGTAGACACCAGGTGTAATGATCGTCCAGTCGAATGCTTTTCGAATCCTGGTGCTTACATTACCGACGGTGCACTTTAGCCATTGAGTGACGTCACTGGAGACAATTTATCAGATTAAACACACTTTAATGTCTAAATTGGTGGAGTTACCCTTTAAGCTTAGTGAAAGTTTGCTTGTAATAGCTTGTGTGACGTTTACATACGCATTGTTTAGCTTAGTTTAGTTTAGATTATTCAGATCCCCGGTAGCTACAGCGCTGCAACAGCTATTCTTCCTAGAGTCCACAAAAGCCTACATTGTGATGCACCATAGTAATGTAGGCTACATTATAACGCATAAGACCAGACAGACACAAAGACAAGACAAAAAATCAATATGTATGAAACTCATACTGATTGCCATTCAATTGTAATTAGTATCATACATTGTTGTATTACACAGCAACACAGTAATGCAAACTGATTAGTCTTGATTATTTTAGGATTACCCAGGCTCGTAATCAGTATTGCTGTGTTTAAAGTAGTTTTAATCATTTATGTTCTTTATCACTCCAGTATGTTATTCATTTAGATATTCTTCTGGGTTATCCAAAAGCAATCACAGGCTAATTACTACATTTTATTTTCAGAGTAATTAATAAGTACAGTGGCACACAGACTTTAAAAAAGGGTTATAACAGTGATTAATAGGCATGCTCCTAGAAACCCCACAGCCTCCCCCATAAACTCAGCCTCCTTCCAGGCCGTTCCCTCCATCCTCATGGAAGTGACTGACTGGCTGCCGCTCTTTCTCTCTCTCTGGCAGAAGCTCAGCACTGTTAAGAGCCATTTTGGGTCCAACTGGACTAAGACACACAGCATATGGCCCCGCTGTGCCAACACCTTGACAAAAAGTGCCGCAATAAAACACAGTCTTAAAACACCAGCTCCTTATGTAATACACTCTATTGCAAAAGTGTTTGTCTCCTGATTGATTTTCTGTATTCTCACAGATACATTCTGCCAATTGTCAAATTTACGTTATAAAGTAAGGTCACTAGAAGGAGAAAAACCTAAATCTACACATGAACTTGTTTTTTCGAGGTTAAACATGGTCGTTGTCTATTAAATGGAACATAATAATGTCCCTGTTGTTTATGCATACATATGTATGTACAAAGGGAGAAATTACTATTCTTCACAGGCTTTAATAGAATCCATAAATCACACAGGTATCAGCAGCGTCCCAGTGGCCCTGTGGTGTAATATAACGAGTCCGGCCGGGACTGTGTGTGTCATCTCCTTCTCTTACTCCCATTGTTTCCTATATTCTCTGTCAGCCATCGAATACAGACCAAAATACCATATAAAAGCAGTTTTTTTATTACTCTCTAGCCCATTGTTTAGATGTTCTACCCTGAAAACAGATAAAAATTTACCGAAGCAACCTGGTGTTGGAGGAGCTGTTGTGCTGACATCTTCAGTCTGTTGGCCAAATGTAGTCAGATTTATGTGACGTAAGACAGGGATCCAATACTGGCTGTGTTCAGGGAGTCTTTGGCAGATGATTAGATATTCAAATCAAGACTAAGAATCTACATCCACGTTGGCAGCTCTTTAAAGGTGCAATATGTAAGATCAGTCAGCAGGGAACCTGAATCATGCTCGACACTTAAATGTTTCATAAACCTCTTATATGAAACAAATGCGACAAGCATCTCTTTTTCCCCTTTATATTCCCACTAGAATTGTATTGTCACATCTCTGTGTGTGTAGAGTATCTCAAGCACATATTAATAATACAACATTGCACAGATGTGGTGTATGTAAATGAGCACACATTTGTCTCTATTGTCACTGAGTCACTTACTCAGTGGGAGTATCTAGCACATACGATTTCAAAAGTCTGCTTTAAACCTAATTGGAAGGGATAAGTCTGACACAGAGTACTTTGTTATTGAACGTTTCCAAAAAAGTCACCATCAAAAACATTCTACCCAGCATCTCCGCTCTCAGTAGAAAGTTGGCTTTGACACTGTTCAAATATTTAAAATATGAACACTATCTGCAAGAATTTGAAAAGTACAACGTTGTGTCTAAATTTCATGAAATAGTTTTGGTTTGAAATATATTTTGTGTTCATTTTGTGTTTTATTGTATTATCATTATTATTATTATTTTGTGTTGTATTAATTACTATTCAGACTAAGAAATGAACTTGCTGCTTTTAAATCTCCCAGGTGAAACTACAGGGCTATCAGATAGTCACCTCTTGCAGTGGTATCACGAGACACAATGAGTTGGGGCTAGCTGTTTAGCATGCTCACTTATTTGGATATCTCTGCAACACAACACATAGACATCTGTCTGTTTTTTTCATCACACTGTTGTTAATGTAAATTAAAGTCAGAAAACTAAAATTCTGATGATATCTTACACATTATACCTTTAAAACAAATATTGACTTTGACTTCTTATCACAGGTCAGTAGGCTGTCACCAGTTAATAAAAGAAAAATGTAATTCTTTACAAAAAATTCTATAAGAAGCCTGAAGAAGTGGAATTATGCATTCTCTTGAAAATCTTCAGATGTAGGACTTCCCAATTATTTTAATTAACTGAAGACTAGGAAATGTCTGAAAAGGAAATTTCATGTTACAGTCTCTTCATCTGTTATTCTAGACCCCTCAGATTTCACTTGGGGTCTGAGTTTTCATGTGTTTTTTGTCAGTAATGAACTCATTTACATATACATTATCAGATATAAACTCAATCAAGATATTTGTGACATAACTCTACTATTGGTACAACTTTAAATTGTGGCCCACAATCCACAGCTTTGTCCCAGTTAACAATGTGATTTTTTTTTTACCAGTACAGTGCATTTGGATACATATATGAAGGTACAAGGGAACAAGATGTAGTTAGGGAATATGGGGGGAACAGTGAAAGATCTCTAGAATAATTTATACAGTACGTATAAACTCAGTTTATCAATGCTGTCCGTTGCGCCCATAATCTATTTTTACCTGTTTACCCTTCAACAAATTCTATTGTTTGTCTACTTCCTGTCTTAAACAAAATCTCGAAAGCTGCAATAAACTGAGCTTTTTAAAGAAGCACCTGCTGAGCATCTCGCCTGATTACTGCGCATCTGTTGGTTGACCTTTAGTTGGTATCACACTGTTTAGTACCACCGTGTCACTTTGTTTGGAACAGATTCGGAACTAATTATCCCTAAATTACACAAACATATGGCATCTTATCCTATTTCCCAAGTCAGTGGGCATTATCCTTGAACTGAATTGCGGAGTGTATGGTTCATTGAGGATGACAGTTTGGGACAATATTTACCACTTTAGATCTTCCTCTTCCTTGTCATTGACAGGTAATTAGTGGAAGCCTTTAGGCTGAACGGGTATAGTATTCCCACCTCCCTTTCTCCTCAGATAGCCTCACTCTGCTCCACAGAGCTCCACTGCTTTTTAATTACAACCACCCGGCTCTGTGTGGGTGTATGCTTGTTTGTTGTTTTTTATTTATTTTTTATTTTAGGGGGGTGTATGTGGATGTGTTTCTGCTTATTGGTGTTCCAGCATGTTCAAGTGTGTGTATGTGTGTGTGTGTCTGTGTGTGTGTTCATCAGCCCCCCTCCAGGTTAAGACTCTATCTGGGGACACTGTTGCAGCAGAACAGAGCCGACGGCTGCCGCACAGTAAACGAATCCTCTATGTCAGCGCAGGCATCTAAGACAACCAAATATGACCCAGTTTGTCCTGATTCAGTAAACATGGCGCTTTATGAATGCGAAGGCTTAATGTCCTGATAATTTGCTTCTAATTGGAATATGTTAGGGATGCGTTATGTACAGTTCTCTAATAAGCAATAGAGGATTTGAAGTACTTAACTCCTGCGTGAACAGTGCAAGGACTCTTCATTAGCTCGTTGACCTGTGTCTGTGTGTGGAGGGGGCACTGATCGACTCAATCTCCCCTCCATATTTGACATGCAAACGACCGGAGGTTAATTGTATGGGTGTTGAACTGCAGCTAAGTGTCAAAGTCAAATGGCAACGGGCATTAAGATGGGTATTAAGGTTTTATTAGTGCATGTTATGCTTCATAATGAAGAGTGGGTGTGTTTTTGCTTGTGTGTTGTCCTCGGTGTGTGGGTGGGTGTAGAAATTTGAATACATACATGCATGCTTGTCATTTTTTTTAGGTGAACATATTTACACATCCACCTTTGTATCACAATGCGTCTGTGCGCGTGTGTGCGTGTGTGTGCAAAGACGCAAATCAGAAGCATCTGCCGCTCATATATGCATTGGGCTGCTTTATGCACCACAGTGAGGAGGCATATAGAAATTTTTACTCCGTCCCTGAGGAATCGCGTCTTTTTTCTGTCTTTGCAGCTCGGTGAAACAAACAGGCCTGTGATGCAGCAGTGAGAGGCCTTGAATGCTAAACACATCATAAGAGAAGAAAGGCGGTGGAGGAGGAGGAAGAGGGGGAGTAGGAGGAGAATGGGAAGGGGGAGGAGGACGAGGAGGGCAGGAGACAAAAAGAAAAGTAGAATTGGAAAAAGAAGGAGAAAGGAGGCGATACAGCGAATAGTGACACATGAAGGGCCGGAGACAGACAGGTGGACATATCCACGAAATAAGGAGCGAGAAGTGAGATGGGGAGACTTAGCAGAGGACGAGGAATTGTGATACAAAGAGCAGGAGAATGAGAAAGGAAAAAAGTCCTATCAGCTGCTGGAGATCAGCAGGCCTTGCGGGACTTATGTCCATTTCTTCTGAATGAGAGACAGAGATTTATTTCCCTTTCTAGAGGAGCAGAGAAGTTGGCCCTTTACTTCCTGTCTAGACTCTGTGTTGGATACGCTTTCCCCAGCTGAATCGTTTGTCCTTTCCCATCTTTTCTAAAAATCCACTTTGGGGCCATCCAACCACAAAGCAACCACACTTTCACGTCTCTCTCTGCCCCGCCCACTCATGCAGGACACTCTACTGTTGTGCTTAAACCCATTCACCCATTTGCATGTCCTCAGTTTCTGCAGTTCCTCAGTCCACGTTTGATATGTTGAAGCTTTGCGTTTTTGATATCTTTGCGTTTCTGTCGTGATATGATACGTATTGTAGAAATATTGAACTTGCAAATTTAACACAAGCACAGCTTGCAGAGACCTACTATGGCAACATATTATTCGGGTGACTTCCTTTCAGTGCAGCGCTTACAGAGCCTCTCTATTGGCTGTTTTGTCCAATGCAGTCTTTTACTGCTGCATCACAATGAAGAGAATGAATGGAGGCATTTGCTCATCTCTGACTGTCCTTTTTTTCATACATTTAGCCAAGATCTCATTTTCTCTGTGCCACACTCTTATCAGGCGAGCTGTACCACACTGTCAGCCGGCGACATCCTGACAGCTACTGTAGAAATGACAGCTCCAGCCTGCCCACCGCTTTAGGAAAAGTAATCCTTTGAAAAATAGGTCATTTTCAATTATACATTCTATCTACATCTTAATAGCGTCTTCTGTAATCATGTCAAAGAGCGTATGGTTAAAAAGTTTGCCTGCTTGTCGCCTCGCTGTAAATCTGCATTGCTCATTACAGCATCAGCATGAATTAGCGGAGAAGTTTGATGGTGAAGTATAATTCAGCTTTTTGACTGTATGGAACTGACAGAGCAACAATATTTAAGTTGTGATTTGTCATTATTAAGGCAAGTGGAAGGACTGAATTGTTACAAGACCTCAGAAAAGTCCAAAAGTATTCACAAGGAAGTACTGGACTGGATGAACGGATCCTGCACTTCGTTTTAACTAAGGCTAATAATTTATACAGAGCTTAACTTTGGTAGGCCCATAGGGAAGTTCTCGTGGGGTTTAATCAGATGGTATTTAGAGTTTTTCCTGACCTCTGTGACCATACAGATGGACGTCTGAATTGTGTTCAAAGTTTGGTCTGGTGATGCATCTGATAGCCAAGAGGTTGAGACACCACATAACACCCTCGGTCCGACTCAGGTCAGGGACCGTTGGTGCATGATTCCTCCCACTCTCTGCCTGTTTCTCTGCCTCTCATCTTTTTTTTGTGTTTATCTTGGCAAAATGCCAAAAAGAATAGTTTTTCTTGACAAACTAAAGTTAGGTGTAGATTATAAGATAATAAACATGGGCAGAGGTGTTTCATGCCAATAGTAATTTAATTTTAAAGGTTTTTAACACCTGATTTAGATTATTTTAGCTTTGTTTTATTATCCAGATTTTATTTTTCTATTTCCGTCTTACACTGTCTTCTGTTGCGATTACCACCACAATTACTTGCTTTTATTGTGACTGTTTGTATGCAAAACACTTTGTAACTCTGTTTTTAACGGTGCTATATGAATAAAGTTTTGATTATTGTAATTATATGTAATTTATGTTGTTTTTTGGGTGTTAATAGTTGTGAAAGAACCACCAGATTGTGGGGTCCTCTAACCTTCATAAAGTAAAATTCATGGACACATTTTTTTTTCTTTGTGCAGAACCGCAAGCAGCAAAAGAAAGAAAAGCAGCAAATCCTCAAATTTATGATGGTGGAACCAGCAGATGTTTGACGTTTCTGCTTGCAAAAGGACTGAAATTATTAATCGATTATCAAACAGATGGGACTTTTTTTCATTATTATCAAACTAATCACAGTAGCGCTACTTGCAGTATTACATGGTCCTCTCTGTTTTGTTAAAATTCTCTGACTCCAGGAATTTCTTGTGCAGACTGAAAATGAATCGTGTTAAACACAGCGCCTGTTTTCCTGGAAAGCTGGCGCTGATAGAAAGCTTTTCTGCCAACAGTAGCAGTGTGGTTCATGTTCCAGTGTATCTCTGAAAGTGAACGAACAGCATCTTTTCTACTAAACAAGTGGAGCCAGCACCAGAAGACTGGCCAACATTGGAAGCCTGTTGTGCTGGTTGGCTGCCAGCTGTTTATGTGTGTCATTAAAAATCAGTCCAAGACTTCAATGAAATATCCCATGTGTGGTAAGCAAACTTCATCTAGATAAGTAATGTAGCACATCTTCTAATTCTATCAACTTCTGTGACAGCTGCTGACACTGAAGCTGTGAAGCCAGTGAACTGTGTCTCCAGATGAGTTGACCTTGGGTCATTACGGTCGTGAGTCTGACTTCCTCCTCCACCGCAGTCAGATGGCATTCATCATCCATCGCCCTCTCATTGGCACTTATTTGACCCTTCGCTCCAGTAATAAAGAAGTGTGTTTTAGCTTTGCCATTTTCCAATCTAGACACCAATAACCCTCATGCATTTCATGTTTGCACAGTTGTCTGATCTCTTGCCCTTTTTTTTCTGTTTCATTATCTCAGCCCACCCAGTGCCACCCTTCCAACACGCACACAAATAAACACTTTCAAATCTGAACGTTGGTTAAATTCTACATTTCTTACACCAGATTTAAATGTTGAAGAGGTTAAAGAGCAGGAAGAGTTAATAATCCCTCCAAATCTCTGATGTATTGGATGTCGTCTAGAACATAATGTAAATATTGCTCTGCCGACCTACACAGACTGTTCTGCCTTTGAAATATACTGTTTTATGAACTGCCATCACAATAGTGTAAAGCACACAAATCCAAACACAGATGCACACAATTTTAACTATTCCCCTCACTCGCGGCTCTCCCTCCTCCTCTCCCGTCCTCATCTTTCTCCTCTGGCTCTTTTCATATGGCTAAAAGCAGCAAGCACTGAGCCAACTGGCTGAGTTTGCCTCCCATGCCTCCCATGCGCTACTTAATCTTGCCTGTCCTGCTTTATCTCCCACCTTTGCTTCTGGTCCACAAATCACAGCTCAATTGACTCCCGTTTCTATCCTCCTTTTACTCTCCCTCTGCCCTCCTTCGTGTCTTACTGTAGGCGCCTCCTCCAAAAAAAGTAGGGTGCAGCAGTGGGGAGTCCTCTGCAATCCACCCTCCTCCGTCTTTCAGCTTCACACACATCACCCCCCCTCCACCTCCCCTGTGTTTCTCTCAGTGTGATGCAAGCTGCTGCTTTCATCCTCTCATCCTACATCCTGCACTACATGGGGTAATTAGAGGTAAATTAATAGAACATTAGGATGCTGTAAGAGCAGGTTGGCCAAGGTTGGCACTAGTAGTGTTATAGTCGATCTCTGTTGCGGGCAATGTCGAAAAATGTCAGTATTTCCAACTGACCGGGTTGACTAGTGAGGATATGCATCCTCACGTAACGTGCAAGAAGGCAATCTGGTAAACCATTGCAAACTAATATGGAACAGCTGTTGATATGACAGAATCCAAAGCCCATGTAAATCTTACATGAGATACAAGTTTTGGGTCGTCTGCAGCTGCTTTAGGACCCATTATGGAGATAGTAGCTACTGTTGGTGTAATGAGAAACCAATACATCCTCATTACAAATCAACTGAATTGGGTGATTGCCTAAACGACATATATCACTGTTCTCAAAACAACATGTTCATTGCAGAGTAGCAGTGATAGGCATACTGTGCTTTGTCCTATGCTCACAGTTTGGTTAGGTTTAGGCACCAAAACAACCAGTTGGTTAGGTTCAAGAAAATATTGTGGTTAGCTACAAACGTACGTACGTTACATCAGTACTTTGCACAACTTTTCGTAACTTTCCCCCGTTAGTAAATTAAGATAACACACTGTTTACTTTTGCTTTCAACTGCACTCAAACAGCAGTCTCCTGGGTGGAAGTCCTGTGCTTGTCTGGCCTGACCATCCACCCTGATGACCTCCCTTTACAGACCTGTCACTCATTGTACTACATCTCCCGACTTCTTCCTTTGCTGGTGTAATAGTTACCACGGTCATGAAACTATGTTGCACCTGCACTTTTTGACACGTGATGTGTTGAGGGAAGTATGCTGCTGTGTAAGACAATGCTTGCACTGAAAAAGCTTGCATGCTCAGCAACATTATTTTATATGATGAGCAGAAGCTGCGACCTTTCACACACGATAGAGAAAAGACACATCTATCGTGTCTCATATAAATCACAGTTTTATACATTCCCCCCGTCACCATTACTTCTCCTCTCTGACTTCCCCCTCTTTTATCGGCTCCCTCCACATCATGTTTTCAGGAAACAGTTTCCTCTAATACCCGCGGAAAGACAAGGAGAGGGAAAAAATGACTTTTCTTAATTGCTCTGCAGTGTGTTTGTATGTTGCACCATCTGTGGCGCTTCTGCCGTTCCCTCAATTAGAATTCTTAGATCAACGAGATTGGAGTTTTACTGCACCGCCAGTGTTTGCTCAGATGGAATCTGCTGCAAGAGCACCGGCTTTCACAAGCTATAATTACAGTAACACTGGGCTCCTCTTTCAACAGTGGGATATCTGTCTCTCTCTCTTTCTGTATATTTCTTTCTAATTATTGCTATTCCTCATGTGGAAACGGTAGTTTTCTCCCCCCTACTGTATCTGTTACTGCGCTGTGGAAAGCTGTAAATTTGGCAGAGCAGCTACGAGTCCTCCCACTGAGTGTCCATAATTTTGGATTTACTGAAACAATGTAAGCGGCTTATTTTTGATGAAACGTGCGTGTGTCTCATTCAGGAAAAGAGGAACAAATAAACATGCACGCCGCTCGCACACATCCTTAACTCATGTTGTATGCAAGATTTAGTAGGTGTCCCTGCGTCCTTAAAGATGCTCTTACAAACTGTAAAACCTGTACTACACTGTTCAAACAACCTCCCTGGTTTTGGGTTGACTAAACATGCCTGGTTGTTGTCCAAGCAAATTGCAGTTGGTTATGTCTGAGGTGTTAAAGGAAAGTATGCCTTAATAGAGAAAGCTGAGCTGCTATTAAACCCATCTGCTGATCAAAGCACGATCTCCTGATTGTGATGAATGGTACATCATATGGCGCGGTATATGAATGTGACAGTTTTACCTTCACAAACAGTGCAGTAAAAGGTTATTGAACGTACCAGCTGTGTTTCTGACAAAGTATTTAGCTTCAGAAGAGGTTGATAGAAACAGCAAAATTATATAAAAAAAAAATCAATTGTTCATTTTTCACATTCACTTGAGGTGGTTTTTGCATTTAAAAAAAGTGAATGCACTTCATGGGAGATGGAAACATAAGTTCTGATGTAACAAACATTTAACCCACAACACTGACTAGCTGTTTCTGCTCTGAGAGGAGAAGGAGGAGGAGAATAAATGGAAGAAGAAGTTTCCATGGCCAGTAATAGCTGCCATGAAAGAATGATTACAACCCGCCCTGTTGAAGAGAAATCCTGAAGAGCTCTTTTCATTTTTCTATCTTACATGGTTACGTCTTCTTCTTTTTCTTGGTTTAATGGTGACCTCTACTTACAGTAGATCTCTCTGGTTATAGATTGCTGCAGGGATGATGTATTTTTGGAGGCTAAACCTGGAGTTAGCATCGCCCTGGTTCCCTCATCAAAAAGTCTATGGGGATTTTATGAATCGGATTTGGGATTATTGCCGAAAGTAAACTCTGTGGCAACACAAGTTTATGGTATTTACACATTTTGTTCAACAAGATAATCTTTACAGATGAAACCCACTTTTGTGATTTTTGAAGCCTAAATTACATCACTACAGGTAAAAAGCTAATGTTAGGCTATAAACAGGTGAGCTGTGATTGCATGACTGAAACATCGCCACCACTAAGCAACTTACTACACAAGTTTTCTACAAATTGATCACAAGTTGTAAAGTTACAGTTTCTCCTGTAAAGATGGACTGGTGGAGTAGATAAGTCTCCATGTTCTGTGTTGACGTTTAATGTCCGTGACAACTTCTGCAGTCTCATTTAATCACCTGTAAGCAACCGCCTTGTTTAAAACATATAAACGCTTCAAAATTCAAAATGTGTAAATGTCTTAAGCACGTGTTTACAACTCTCAGTTCATTTGTAAAATAACTGTGAGTGCAAAGCAGACTGAATCTAAGGAGTGGACCTTGAAGGGAGTCCGCTTTAATCGAGAATTGACGTCTTCTCTAAGCAATTCTGTTCTCAGGAATGACTGTGCAATCCGAACCAATTCTGAGGTCTTTGAGGTTTAATAAGAGACATATTGACTTCTACCTGCAGATGTTCATTCTTTGGAAACCAGAGCATTAGACAATGAACTGAGGACGAACCGCAGTCTAAAATCCATCATGTTTAGATTAAAGTTACAGGGGCCGGAATCAGATTTGTTTTGATTCTCTGTCTGGTGAGATGACAGCTCGCCCACTCTCTGTCCGGTTAATGAGCTTCTTCTGAGCCTGTGGACTTTTGTTTACATGCGCTGCCGTGGGTCTAATTGTGATCCTAAATGGACTAAACACAAAAAGGTTCTGCGCCTCGGGGCAAAGCAGACAAACTGTAGGTATCGCTGAATGTTGAGATCAATGCAGAGCAGACAGGAGAAACGCCTGCTTTTCTAAATACCAAACGTCCCATTGATTAAATAATCCCCGCTGTTTTGAATGTTTAACATGCTATGTTAACTATGACGATGGCTGGTTTGTCCTTAATGTAAATCCCAGTGAAATAAAAAGCACTGTAAAAGTCTTAAATTAGACTTTTCCAAAAGCTGCAGACAGTTGTGGTGCAGTAGCTTACAGCTATATAACAAATCTCCACCTAGTTTTCCTCTCAGGACACATTTCAGCCCCGTAGCATCACATTACACAGAGGGAGATGCTGCATCCACAGAATCCACAATACCTGTATTATTCTCTGCTATGACGGCAGAAATATGGAATCCTCAGTCCTCATTCATACTCACCTCTGGAGTTCATCGCTGCGTCTGCCCACCCACTCCTTCCGCAGTCTTCCCCTCCCACACGCTCCCTCACAAACACCCTGTTATCACTTCGGAGTCTGACTCAGATTGCGTATCAGCTTTTTTCCGCCGTTGCATAAATATCAAACCATTTGCTGCAGCTTACTGTCTCATTTCAGGGGGTTGTCCAGAATTCAGTAGTCCAGATGCTTCAGGGCTGCATCAGCGGAATATAACACGACAGCTATGGAAGATGTGTAACTTATACAGTGCACCTGTCTTTGTGGTGCCATGGGAGAATCCCAACAGTTTCCATGACAGGTGCAACCAAATTGTGTGTTGCAGGTGTTTAACCTGCTGCGTATTGCCCATGCCTCTGCTGTAGTAGGATGCGGCGTCCTGTTCCTCCTGCACCTAGCTGATATATTTTGTATTCTGATCCAGATTCCTCCTGATTCTAGTGATACCTTCATTGGAATGGCTCGCATGTTGATTCTGTTCAGTCTAATAGCTACCTGCTGTAGATATGGAGCAGGAGTGGACCGCAGTAATTACAATAGAGGAGACTGATCCTGCTCCACAGGCCCGGAATGTTAATGGCTTATCAGGCCTGGTGCAAATGACTGCAGACAAGGAAACTGTTCTCTGATCTGCATTTTGTAGCCGCATTACAAGTTGCTCACAGTCAGCATGAAAATGTTTGCGTTTATCATCGTGAGTTTTCTCGAAGGACAAAATAAATGAATTCCTTTGTCTTTTTGATGCAAATCAGTTGGGATCTGTCTTCCTCGGCCTTCTGTTGAGCTACTGAACTCGTTTCAGATTCTCTTTGGAGCAAGCGAAGATGCATGAGAAAAAAAAAAAGAAGACTGAGGGATACTTTACAGCTCGTTCAAAATACATATAATGTTAGGGTACAAGAGTTACAGACATAGAAGGCTATGGTCTACATGCCCTCCATTCACAACAAGCCTTGTATAGTGTAAGTGTTTTGTTGAATTTCTTTTTATTGCTGTTCTAGTTACATATCTGACTATTAGTTAAAACATTCAAAATAGTAGTAGTTAGCCAAGTGTTGTGACTGAGTCGTTTCCTCAGATCTCTGACTAGACTTGTGTCAATCACCATGGAGCTCTGGTAGCTCTGAGTTTACTGATTTTTAACACTGTCCTGACATTCCAGACTAATCATCTTTGCCAGGCCAGTGGGAATTTGCCTGCTGTGACATTGTTTAGCTTTTATTCACACGATAAAGCTGGGTTTCTATTTTTTTATTGTTGGAGGTCTAATAAAACCACCAAAGCCAATATTACATTAGTCTCTCAGTACCTCCCCAGCATGGCTATGGCTCTCCACGCCCTTTCACTCCCATTGATGATGTCACTAATGTATTGTTTTTATTATATTTAGGCTAAACACTTTCCTGAAACAGCTGGCCACTGTAGTAATTAGCAGGCTCAAACAGGAATAAATACCGCCTTGTGTTTCCACTTGATGTGCTGGTGCACAGTCTGACTCAGCGGATGTAGACTGTGGTTATACAGTGAGCCTGCCACTGGGTGCCTATTTCAGGCGGCGTTTTCCTTCAGCTCTCTGTATGTCAAAATCCCTGTCACTACAGGAAACAACACAAAAAACAACAACCTCTGCTAGAAACCTGCACACTGACGCTGGCAGGGTACTAACCTGGTTGTTGAAGGTGCATTATGTAGTTTTTAGGAAGAAATTTTAATCAGAAGAAAAAGATCTTCACTGACTGATTGTTGTGCATAAACAAATACGTTGAAAAAACTCTCTTTGTTTTCATATAAGTCAGTCATATTTGTCAGTCATATTAATGCTAAGGCTGGCATTCCCTCCATCACTATTTTGTAGGGGCACACTCCCTGAATGCTGGGTTTAGCCCCGCCCAAGAGGATTGTGATCAGTTTAAAGAAACCAGGGTGTTTATTCCCCTCTATCAAAACGAGAATGAATGCAGCCAGAGCTTTCTCCAGCGCTGACACAGCGATATGGAAATAGGTCTGGCTGTGTAAGACTATTTAACAAATATGTAAGGCAACAGGAGACTGTACGTTACCATAAATACTAAATTACAGTATTTATGAATGAAGAGGCAGGTCACACAGTTCAGCAGAGCGGCTCAAGCTGTGCTTTCACCATTTTTCTGACAACAGTGGATGTCTGTGGCACAGAGGAATAACATATTAGAAGCTTACACAGGCAGTACTTGTGGTACAAATACAGAACCTCACCAACCTTATCTTTGAATTTATTCTTGAGTCCCTCATAATCATATTTGTTGGCATATAATTACAAACACATCCTACTAATCACATGCCTAACTGGTCTAAGAGCTGAGTTTCTTTGTTTATCCGTCAGATTCCCCTTGCATGGTCTTGACCACATCTCTTATATCAGGTGTGATATTGCTACAGTATCCATGTTCATTAGAGGTATAATTGGATAGCTTTCTGTACTACGATAAATGCTAACACTTTGGTGTTAGGCAAGGGGCCACTGTGATTAATGCCTCTCTCATTAAAACCAGAAACTGATGTTCACTAATTACCAAATTCCAATATATATATATTTTTTTCTTGGGGACACGATGGAGAGACATGCACATACACAGTAAGGACAAGGAAATGGTTCTTTTATGCTAGTAAACAGACGCAGGGGTTCAAAATAATATTCCCCATCAGTCTACATAGTAACACCTGTGTGACTGTACTGTCAGAAGGAGCAAGGAGACTTCTCTAATTATCTTTGCTGCTGTGAGCTTGTTCTCTCTGTTCATCCCTCTCTCAAACGCATTGAAGTGTGTAACCTTTTCCCCAGCTGTGTAATCCAGTGTGCCGGTGCTCTGTGTTCTCCTGAAGAGCATAAGCAACTCCCAGCCCCACTAATCCATACTGGAGCTCTCAACTCTTTCTATGCACAGCATCCGACTCCAATCCTAAGACGAGAGATCTGTATGTATTTGCCAGCAGCTCGGCTCATCTCGTTAGCTGACTTACTCTGCATTCACGCTGCTTCCAGCCATATTGTTCTGCCACCGTCTGATGACATGAGGTGGCTGACAGCCCTCCTCATATTGCCACGAAGAAAATTCTGGTTGGAAAATACTGAGTTCTTTACTTTTGTGGAAAGTCGTCAAATGTATTTATATTCAGTCTAAAAATACTGAGTACAGCCCTTAAAATACCACAGCGTGTACTTTACATGACGTCAGTATCCTTAATGGCAGCGCAGCTGCATCGTCCAGCAGATTTTACAGTCCATGTTCCAGCAGCCAGCAATGTATGTGTTATGCTTATAATTGAAAAGTGTCAAAAATTAGGTCTGCTAAAAAAAAAAGCCAGCTTGCACACTATACGTGCTTAATTTTTGAGCTCTTTTGTGCTCTTGATAGATGCTATTGTCCTATGATACAATGCAGCAATCAACTCAAAGAGCTACTTATGGCTGAAAAGAAATTAAAGCAATTGTGATCAAGAATTATTTTCAATCTATTATTGTTTTGGTTGATGAATTTAGGGATTTTTTTTTACCAGTGAGTGGATTACCGTTGGGTTTGTCACATGCACACACAGGGACACACATGCATGCATGAAGGGATACACATTTCCATGTCACACTGATCCATATGTGGCGGTAACACACCAAGAAACATATATAATGTGTTTGTCAGGTACAATGAATGTTATCATTCAGAAAACTCCCCAGGATGGCTTCAGCTGGCATTTTAAGGTGATTCACACACGACTTGCATCACTTTTTGGTCATGTAAAAAAGTAGGAGGAAAAGTTGGGTCTTCTCTTGGATAGTAACCATAACAACAAAGGACCTGAGCCATGCTAGCGGCTGTGCAATGCTGTTGGTAATCACAGTGGTGCTATGAGCTATGGGCATGGATAAATGAAATGAAGTGTTGTAAAGCGCTTTGAGCTGTAGACTGGAAAAGCACTACAGAAATGCAAGACCATTTACCATTTACACACATTTAAACTGTGATGGTGCTGTCATGAACTTCAGGACCACTTTCGGATTCACTGGCTTAGACATGGACACTTCGACATAACAGGGTTGATAGGAATTGATCAGTGGACAACCCGCTATGAGCTTACGTGCTAAAGGTGCAATATGTTAGAATTTCAGTCAAAAAAAAAATATTACAATTATAAACAGAATGTGACAAAATAACAGTTTTGACATTATGGCATCTATTTATGGTGTTTCCAAGAATCTATTGAAGTTAGCAAGCTTATCATCTAACCCTGACCACTTGACTCTTGTTCTAGCGGAGATGACACCAACACTTACTAGTTAGCAGCAGTTAGTTGTTTTGAGTATGAAATTAAGGATGCCACTTCATGCATATTGTACATTTCGGTACAACTAAAGCTAGGATTAACAGTTTGCATGTATCTGTTCATAAAACAAAGCACTGGATAAACTCAGGAGTCAGGAGGAAAACTAGGAGGAAACTAGGAGTGAAATGGCCTTGGAAAATAATGGAGAGATTTTCATTAAATTTGGTTTCACCCTCAAAGTGGCTCCAATCAGGCTCCAATTGAAATCTACACATATAACATGTGCTAATAGTGTGGTAGTGTCACTCTGTGACAGTGACATGTTTTTATCTTCCCAGTGAACACCTAATTAATGTTTTTTTTTTTAAAGACACAACGATATTAATCATACAACAGAAATGTGATGCCTGTGCACTGACTTTAAACCAAAAATTCATTTGAATGGACAACATTATGATCCCAGCTGAATCTCGGTCAGGTGAAAGGTTTGACCTGGAGTCAGTCTGCTGGCTGTGCTGACAAGTGTTGACATGATTTCTCTCGCGACCGTCCTTGTGGTGTGTTTGGGCTGAGGTTTGGAAGGCGGGCGGGTAATGTGTGTGCGTCACACCAAGATTCGGGGGGCGTGTGGGGGTCACAACAGTTTAAATAATTCATCCCAAAGGTCCCCCTGAACAAGGTGTTTCTGACTGAACTGCAGTACCTCTCCTTTCTGAGCTGCTTGAGCGGAGAGGCGGGCAGACAGTGAGATGTGTTTCTGTCCTGGCTGTTGGACAGCAGATGTTCATAATTCATGAGAGTTTGATAAGGAACTAAAAGCCTTTCCTTACTTAGACAAAAAGCAGGTGACAGAGAGGTAGAGGGAAGAAGGGGCCAGATGGCAGACAGGGAAGGAGAGTCCGTCAGGCAGAGAAATTAAGGCGTAGAGCGAAGACACCAAAAGGCAGAAAAGGTGAGGGTAATTATAAATGTGGAGGACTGAGAGGAGGAGACAGGGTGAGAGACGGAGACAGAGGTAGACAAAAATAAAGAATGAACGCAAGAAGAAGGGAGAGAGAGAGAGAGAGAGAATGTGAAATACATTTTTTCAGCTCAGGTTGCCTTTCCCACCACACATCCCCGGATAGTGTTTGTACCATAAGAGAGTATATGGAGCAAAATACTCCACCACTGAGTCATCCTGCACAGAAACATGCATAAACCTGAAGCAGCAATACCTCAATGCAAGAGGGATTCTAAAGGACAAACCCATCATATAAAGATATTCTCCAGTTGAATTTGAATAGGATGATTACTGTGGATGACAGATAGATAGATAGCCCTCAACACACTTCTAAAAATACAGAAATTATGATTCCCCCCCTCTTCTGTCCCCATAAGCACTCTGGTTTGTGCAGGTCTATCTGTGCCTGTGTGTCCCTGGCTCTGCTTCAGTGGCAGTGGGCGATCATTAGAGCTCTTTGCTCCTGGCAGCAGCACAGTGGTCCGAGGATCTGGCTGTTGTCAGGAAAGCCCGGAGCGCGGAGCAGCAGCCAATCCCACTGGACTCACAGGAGGAGAGGAGGCGCGAGCCACGCTCCTTGCGCAATGATTGGTGCATTGTTTCAAGGCGCTCGCCGCCTGGCAGATTGACAGCGTGGGATGCAGTGAAAGAGGGCGATAGGAAGGGGAGAAGGTGAGCAGTGAGGGATGGAGGGGAAGAAAAAAGGAAAAACAAGTGGCTGCTGCCTGCTGCTTTTTTTAGATAACAGGTTTGTTTGCAGTTTTACTTTTAGTTTTGGAGGCCATTTGATGAGATCTGGGTGATAATGTGAGTAGAAGTGCACTTTCATGAATTATCTGTGAAGTCTCTCTCAAGGAAACAAAAATCAGTGGAGACTTCAAGTCCAGCTTATTACAGCTGTGTCTTATTTTGGTAGTTTGACCATCATTTCTATAAAAAAAATCATACCTACGTAATTGACAATTTGCTAGACCTCTCTGCTGGATTGTGCAGTCATAACTTAGCAATCGTAACAATGTCAGGCTTGGAATTCTCACATTAAAGCAGTGTTCATGTGGGAGTAATAAGAGCACTACTTTGCATTTAAAGCAGCATTATGTAACTTATTAACATTTAAAAAATAGCTTCAAAAGCATTTTGCTGAGACAGTCCACTGGTAATATTGATTTAGTAATGATCTGATTGGTTGAAGTTTTTTTTTAAAGTGCCTACCCCCATCTGGCACATCAGATAAGGCTTTTTTCGGAGCCTTTCAAAAAACTCAAAACGCAAGAAAAAGTGTAAGAAATGGTATTTGGCTGCTCTAACACAAGCTAACTAACTTAATAATAGTAACCAAGCATTCCTTGTAAGGGCAATGAGGGAATTGTTATTTAATTACATTATTTATGCCATTGCAGGTTGAAGTGCTGGTCACGACCTTCACCTTTGCTTGTAAAGAATTACCCGCTGTGGGGAAGCCTGTCCTGGATGCTATTAGAGCTTATTAATAAATAATGGACAGCAGCTCTGTGCTGCATTTTTTGGGATTGGGATTTTTGGAACACATCTGTTAGTCCTCAACCTAAAAGCCCTTTCTCTTGTCATTTTATGAATGAAAACATACTGTTTGAAACTATGAACATACATGCAAGCAAAGCACCTAGGCATAATTCAATCTTTCCTTATCATACCAATAATATTGTAACATATACATGAACAGTGCCAGTTCTTTATTTGCAAAGGGGGAGGATGCTGACTTTTGAGAAAGTCAGAGATAACATATTTACAAACACAGCTAAGTGAATAGGCCAACGCCTTGATTTAAATGTATAGTCATGCCATAAATGTGATTCTATTCATGCAAACCATTTCAAGATAAAACAATATCAACAAACAAACAAACAGCCTGTACAAAGTTTTGCCAACTTACCATTAAAGTGTCTGGGTGTTTCAGTGGTGCATGAAACTCCAACAAAAACTATCTTCTTGTGCACCCATATGTCCAGTGGATACATATTTAGTCCAAATCACAGCATTCAACAATTAAATGGTGACAAAATGCAATTGCAGATGCTTTTTACACTGTTATCTGGCAAAACATGCCTTAGATTGACAGCATGTTTGAGCAGATAGGAGCTTGTAAGCCTGCCGTAGAGCCTAGGACAACCAACAAATGATTGTTCTTCTTTCTTCTCTCTCTCTAACCACTCACACGCTAGCCTTCAAATGATTGATACATTGTGTTTCCAATGTAATTCAAATCCAGTAATTTGTAGTATATAGCAGTTTTTAGAGGCACAAAGGTTTGCAGTTTTATGCAATTTGATTTTTGAACAGGCCGTTTTTCCACCTTTAAAATCTGCAAGTGGCAGCTGTCATTTGAGCTGGCAAAGTAGATCGATGCTGGCTACGAATAAAAAGATGGTTTTGTCTCACTGTCACTTCAAAAATGAGTTGCAGGTGGTGTATCTGCTACCCTTATCGCTGTAAACTGTCTTTGTACCATGCAAGAACGAAAAGCCGACAGGCATTGTAAGAGTAACTCACAGAGTCAGGACCAAAAGCACTTTCCCAACAGGAAATCAAACCAAGGCGGTCAGACAATCAGATAAGATGGAAACAGGCCAACAGTCATATTTTCTAAAGCAGCTTCTTTCAACAAGGAGAGCTGAAATGGAAATGTGCAATGACATTTCTTTAGTTCAAGACTGGCGATTCAGCCCAACTGAGCACCTTCATAAAGACAGGAGACAGGACAGGATCTCACATAGAAAACCAGAAGGCATGAGACGGTAACTCTCGTTTGAATCACCTCATGGTAATGCTGGTAATGGGCAGGTGTTGGGTTGTGCAGTAGTAGGTATGACAGGATCGCAATGATATTCAAAGAAACTGCATCCGAGGACCAGTTTGCTCCTGGAACGCCGGCAGACAGATGCGACAATTTATAATTGAAAGGGATTCTGACATTGTGGAAAAGTGGAAGTGACGAAGACGATTAGAGTCTGAAAAGAAAAAAAACCCACAGAGGTAAAAAGGCGAGAGAGAAGATCTTCTTTAGTGAACTTACCAAAGATTAATTTGGAAGTAAAACCTAAAGTGGTCCCAAAATGCTGTTAATAATCCGTCGTTGCGGAGTGAAGCTGCGTGTGGGCACAGCTGTGGTCGTTACAGTAAGCTGCAGACTGTAAGCTGTGATGAATGGTCTGGCGGACGTGGGGCTTTGTTTACAACCTGTCTGATCGTCTGAATGCTTATGTTGCTTGTTTTACGATGTTACTACAGTCCTAGATTTGAGTTAATGAACCTGGTTGGCATGATGCAATTATTACTGAAAAGGAGCAGCGGCAGCAATAACAAAAATGTGTGTACCGGTACGCACAAGTCCACTGTTTTAATTCGCCGCATGTTGTTAAGTGTGTTGCCCGGCTGCTGTGTCTTTAAGGGGCAAGCAGCTTTATGAAAATGACACGGCTACGTGACACGGAGATCTCTTATTTCCTCATTCCTTAGGACATGTACTGTCACATCCCATTATGTTGCGGCAGCATTGGGAATAGAACGGGCCCTGACAGACTGAGATGAATTTAGATGTAGCGATCTTGTCTGGGATAAGCTTTAATAGATTACATTTTATGGTGATGCGGCCTGTCCCTTGTCGCTCAATGTGCACTTATCCTCTGAGCTTTACGCATGCATGGTCGCGCACACAAACACACAATCCCAAACAAACACACACACACACACACACACACCCGCCTACTCTCATCAGGACTGTATCGCTGCCTCACTGTCTATTACTCTGTCTCTCACTTGTCGCTTCATCACAATATTACGCCATTGTGTTTGCCTTCCACTCTCCACCTGTGTCTCCCGGCTGATGAGATTTGGAGGCTCCCAGAGTGATGCGTCTGTTTGCCTTGACATTAAGGAATCAGATGGGCTAATGTTAACGGCGCCATAATTGCGCAGATTGAATGCGTTGTTGTTTTGATTTCGCCCTTGTCCCTCCACTCTATTTTTATCAGGACAGGCCCCGGAGCGACCGGGGTTGTTAGCAGCTAATGGTGGCAAAGCAACAAAAAAACTCAAATTACGTTTGGCACTGGGGATTTAATGGTTCAATAAAAATCAGTTTTACCCACCACTGCCCTTCTGCCCACCAATCCTACCAACCAACGGCCTCCGCTCCAATGGACTTTTTCCAGTTCTTCGCATCTGCGCAAGTGCCCCCCAATAAAGCTCTTGATGTGGACCCGAGCTGCTTCATGGCTGTGTGTTGTCGTGTGTCCAGATAGCTTTTCATTAAGAATACTGATTCCAGATGATGCAGCATTAAATACCAGTTTTTTTTAAACCTGGGACCTATGTTTACATATTTTGGTGAATGGATGCCTCAGGCAGCAACCGCAATGGTTGCAATGTAATCCTTTGGGACTACTCTGACCATCACAGTCACGTCCACTTAAAGTGCTTGTTTTTGCCACTGACAGGATGACATTGTTCTTCTGAGTGTCTTGCAACATTACGTAAATGATTCCTACAGAGAGAGAGAGAGAGAGTTTTTTTAAAGACCAAGATGTGCTGTCTAACTAGAAACTCAAGTCTCGCTCAAGGAGAGATCTTTGTTGAAACATGAGTCAGTCGGAGAGCGGAGCTTGGAGTTCATTGGCGTAAATCATAGCTGAATATTTAACAGATTTTGACAAAATAGATGAGAAAACAGCTGTAACAACTCACCTCACAAGACTTAGAGAGAGACTTGTTTTTCTTGTTACAAAAAATCTTGCTTTTTCATATTTTTTTTCCCTTTCCTTCAGTGTCTTATATATACATTTTCGTGCGTGTAAAATATCTTGAAAGTCAAAAAGTCCTGCTCCTGATTCGCCTCGTAGTAGCAGTAGTCTCTGCTTTAATTCCGTGACTATGTGACATCATCAAATTGATTTAGCACAGCTGCTCCGTTGTTTTTAGCTGAGATGGGTTGGACATGTTTTGAGCTGACCGATGAGAGGAGACTGGGTGATTTGAAGGGGGGGATGCTTCAGCAAGTTAAAGGATTCCCTTTTAACTTGCTGAAGCATTGACATCAGCGCAGTTCCTCTGCCCGTTCTTCATTGTGAACATCTTTGGATGCTCATGAGCCACATATCAAATTCCAATCTGTCCTCTCTATGATGCATCCTCAATCAATATTATTGTGCCGAATGATTTAATTCCAGCAACGGATGAGTGACTGCACGCTCTTGTTGTTTTGCTGTACCTGACTGACCTTGATGAAAATGGCTGAATTTTTTTATATAGTGATTTGATTTACCTCAATGTAATACAGCATGAATATGAATCACATTTACAAATATACTCAGAATGGATCACCGCATAGTTTTAAAGAATATTATCATAGCTGCTGAATATGAAATGACTGGTGCTGAAGCACTCATTCAAACCCTATTTGCTTCCTGGATGAAAATCCAGTGCCTCCCAATCCAGCCAGTCATAATTTATTCATTAAAAGCTGCTATCTGATTATCTCCATTAATCAGCGCTGTGTGTTCCTGTAAACAGAGCGTGAGGACAAAGTAGAGATCCACCTGAACTTGTTTCCAGCTCCTGGCGCCCGAGGCACAGGAGGGGAGCCAGCAAGATTTGGGTTGTGAGCAAGTGCGGGCGTCGAATTAAGAATTTATAATGTGAGAAGTGGGGGTGGATAGGGTCCGTGTAACGAGGGACGCTAAACAAAACAAGCCAGTGCCAAACACATGGAGCCAAGCCTCTCCTCGAGACCATGAATAATGTAGCAGAGGAAAACACTACGTTCTGTTGTCGCACCACAGAAGTAAAAAGACAATTAACATAATAAGAGACACACACCCATGCAAACCATACAGTGGAAGGTGTGCCCTTGCCATGCAGGCTAGTGCTAACTGTGACAAGGCTCTGCACATGAACTGGGTTGCATACAGGAGGAACCAAACGTCAGAATACAGTATTAGCAGTGGATAAGAACTTTATTTTTTTCTTTGTTGGGCCTCTTTGCAGACTTTCAGTTTACCCTGCTTTGAAAATCTGTCCTCCAAAAAGTATCTTTGTTCTATATTTATCCTAATGCCCTCATTCTTATTCAGTTCAGGCCTTCTCATAGATTTCTTTATTCAGTTCTTATTTGAATGGATTTTCAAGGCCGCTCTCCTCCCACCACAAGTGCAGGATTTACTTCGGTTATCATCACTAGGCGGTGTTGTAGTATCGCTGATGGTCTCCTTTGTTTCGGCCAATTAAGGCATTAACCCATAAAACAGGGTCAGGCATGGGGCAGGGTTGTATTCTCCCAGTTTTCTTATATTGTTTTATGCAATGCAGAGGTCTGCAAAGAAATGAACCCAACTGAAACAAATTATAACATTGTTTTCACCCTGAAACCTGGGACGATGCATAGTGGTATTTGGTTTGCTTGTAACAGATGTTAAAGCACCCGAGCAATAATCAAAAATACCTTTTAAGTTAAAATCATACTGAAATTCCTTGTTCACGAGTCATTTTGCACACATCAGCTCTCTTCATCTCACAGTGAGGCTTGTTGATGACATCCATGAAAAATAAAAGTAATGATATGCACAGTAAAAGCCACACCATGATTTTCCAGTTAGACACTTAAAATGTCAACAAGCAACAGGGAGAGTGAACCGTTAATAGAGAGTCTATTATTAATTAGGTAAAATGATAAACTGTAACTCTGGATTGAGTTCATCCAGTTCAGGAATGACAGACTCCGCCAGTCGCAATAAAAACTTCTAGAGTTAAAGAGACAGTTCACCCAAACATCCAAATTGTACATTTTGCCTCTTACCTGTTGACCTATGGATCCTTTTAGATTGTTTTAGTGAGAGCTACTGTGTTTTGGATTACTATCATAGCACAGTAAGCTAATTTGTTAATAAATGATAAACATGGAGAAAGAAACTCAAAACATAAATAACATTTTGACAATCCACCCCCAAATTAAAATAAACATTGTAACAATGTACCTTCAACTGAACTACACCTGCCAACCTTATCACCGCACACAAGGAAGCGTGCATCGACTCATGGAGGAGAGGCTAGCTATCACAGTTCAGCAGAGAGACCGCAATTAATGTCTGCACCCTGCCCCGTCACAATTATGAACCCTTCATCCATGAGTAGATGCACGTTTCCCTTCTGCTTGGTAATATGGTTGGCAGGAGTAGTTCAGTAGAAAGAAAACAGTTCCTACCTGACACCACTCACAACAATGTGGATTATCTTGAGTAACTGGCTCATGTTTAAAGGAGAGAGACATTGCTGTTGACTTTTACAAATGTAGCTTTTTGGTGTTTTGAGCACCACAAGCCAAGTGCCATCTAGTTCCATTATATGAGAAAGAAGGCAGACATCTTTATAGCCTATATCTTCTGATTCAGCAACTCACAACTTAACAATCTGGATGAATAGATAACACAAGAGGTAAAAGGAAAATATGTATTTTTGTTTTTGGGGTGATCTGTCCCTTTTATCACAGAAAGTAGATACATTGAAAAAATGGAGAAGATAAGCAAAATAGCAGCAGGTAAGCTCACTCAGGAGCTAAGCTCACTTTTGCCCAGTGAGGAGGCCAAAGCAAAGACACAGAATATAGATATAGTATCTACTGGGTTATGCACTGACAAGAATCTGGTCCCCTCCAGTAGCACTGACTGACAGCATCTGTTTACACACACTGCGCTGTTTGGGGCATTAATCTGGGTTCTGCAGCCCCTGGAGTGTACTTGGGCCTGGATTGGCAGCTTTGGAAGTAGCTGTAGTTGTAAATGAGAAGGTAGATGTGATACATTGTGGCCTCGAGGAAAGAGATGGATGGCAGAGTGTGTTAGGTTAAGTCTTGTAGATATAGACTTTGGCTGGAGTTCCCATAGGGAGACAACAAAGGTCGATTGGTTTTGGAGATCGCATGAGGAGTCAGTTGTGTGCAATCCAGCACACCTCTCTCTTTGTTTCTCATTGTCTCTCTCTCCCTCCCCTGCCCTGGGTCCGGGGACGGAGGCCTGTCTACGGAAGGTCATGGAGATAAGGTTGAATGTTGTTCTGCTGTGGAGATAGGGAACTGCTGCAATTACTGCCACGTCGATGGAAAGGCCTTTAAATATCTGCTGCTCACTGAGGAGGGGAGGTGGGGACACCTCTTGCTGATTGCTCCCTCGGTGAATTGTAAGAAAAAATCTCAACAAGTCATCAATTTTTATTTAATTTAATTTATTTTTTTATTTTTTTTGGAAACTCTGATATGTCTCTTAATTTCCCCATTGATATTATGCAGGCTTTTCTTTTTAAAAAGTATTTTAGAATCACTTCATTAGACAGACAAACTAGAGGAGGTAAATATAGTAAGTAAATGTAAATGTAAATACTTATAGTCCCCAACAGTCGGCACTGTAAAGTTAACACTAATGTTAGCGGTGCAGTCAGCTGTCAAGATGAAACTAAAACTTGGGGGATTTTCACATTGTTACTTTACTTTGAAATGTTAAGTCCTTACAGGTGGTCATCATACACACTGCTCGATCTCATTAAACACACTAAAGCACCACTTGTGAGCAGCAAAATTCGACACATTTTCTGAAAATGTACACAACACGTCCCCCAGATGTCTAGACATCTTCTAGATAGTCTAGTCGGTTTTATATGTTTAATTAATTAAATCATCAACAAAATTAAACATTGACATCGCCACAACAAACGTATTACACAATAACAATATACTACAGTCAGAAAAAATATCACTTCGTTAATTTAGGCAGATTTAGGTCTTCTCTAGGCCTCATTATCATCTTGCTGCTTCAACAGTTTTTGAGACCCAAAGGTCAAAATATTGTGTGCTGTGCGAAATTACATTTGATCCATCAGAGGTAAATGTGATGTGTGGCTGAAGGACAGCAGTGAATGTTCTGCACTGTGGTCAAATGTGACAAATTACAGATGATACAGCTCCTCGACAGTATGCACAAACGCATGTCTGGACATATGCATGCAAGCTGTGTATCCAAAGATTGTCTCACACTGATTTAATTTCTCACATCCTCTCAGTGTTCCTGTCTGTCTCTCTCTGACTCTCACTCTCACACCTAATCCAGGATCTAAGGCGAGGAGGCACCTGAGGTGCTTTAGCTGAGTGAAAATTACATTTACACTGACATGGACAGGCAGGTCCATCCCTGGAGTGGAACTAAAGTCTGGCTGCTGCTAGCCGCTGTCAAGCATCCATTCTCATAGAAACCTCCCTGCAGGCTGCAGGTTTGCAGTTCACTTTTGAGCAGCTTGTTTGAGGGAGACATGTCACAATCAGCTCAATGGTCTCCTCAAGCTTGTTTTTCATTGTCTCACATGCAGCCCTCCTACACGTTGTTTGTTTATGTGAATGTGCAGCATCTGCACATTTTGCTCCTCCGCTATTGTCTGATTGTGTTTGCTGATATCACCTTTTCCCCTGTCTCAGCTGAAATCTACTGTACACGTGTATGTTGCTAAAGATTGGGTTCTACTTGGTATTGGATCGGAAAAGAAATCAGTGGTATCGTACATCACTAGGGGCGGCTGTGGTTCAGGAGGTAGAGGTCGTGGTTCGATCTCTGAATCCCCCAGATCCCCTGGCTACATGTGGAAGTATCTTTGGGAGAGAGATCGAACCCCACATTGCTCCTGATAAGCAGGTTGGCACTGTGCAATGCAGCCTCTCCCATCAGCATACAAATGTGTTTGTGAATGTGACATGTGTTGAAATGCGCTTTAAGTGTTGAGTATACTGGAAAAGCGCTGTATTAATGCAAGTCCATTTACCATTTACTACTCTGCGGGTGGTAACACTCTCTCACTGTTGATCTTATTGGTTGAAATTAGCCTGTGATAGATGCTGATTCACAGGTTGTTTGCCCAATCACCCGACAAGTGTTTTTGACCGTGTCCGCCCTTTTACAGACATTTTCCTCTCCAGATGTTTCTGAGAGATAAACCATCTGGCACATCAGGTTAACAATACATTAGGCAAACAAAGAATTTCAGAAGCAAAATGAAAGGCATCTGGTATCTGAGCAGGCTACCATAGTGGAGCATTTAGTAGCTTAAGGGTGAGACGTTTTCCATAGCAGTTGATGGAGACCAAACCAGAGCCAAAACGAGAGTGAATTGTACCATCTATGGACAATTTATCAAAATGTATTTACATGAAAAACCTTGCAGTTCACAAACTCAAGAGAAAGCACCTTGCTCATTGCTGTCAGCATTTTTATTTTTTCAAATATCTTGTGGCTGACTTCTTTAAGGACACACAAACCTCCAGTGATCTTGCTTGAACAGAGGAGCATTAAGTGGCTAGATTGACTTTTAAATGAATGTGAGGTCGAAGCAAGGAGCAAATCTTTGTATCCACCCCTACACTGCTGCCTCGGTCAACCCTCTCGCTCTAATGACGCCTTGATGACAGCGCTAACCTCCTCTGAAGAGAGTGGCCGAGACGGACTCACTGCCATAAAGTGACCAATTAGCTCCCACCCCTGAGATCTGTGTAGCTCCGATGCTGTGTCATAGCGGCACTCGCAGGGGGCATGTGGCAGGCTCTTTAGTCTGATGGAGCCGGAGATGACCAGCAGGGGGTCAAGGGATCGCAGACAAACAGCTAGATAGTGTCTCTCTCAGGACAGGGGGGACAGAGGCAATAACCCTGTTGGTATAAATCACCCCAGGACACACTCTCCCATTTCCTCCACCATTACCACAGCTTAATCCCACTCCAGTCTGACACTGGAGAGTGGAGTCAAGGTGGAGTGTGTCTGGGCCCTCCTCATGGAAATGCCACACTGTATGTCCATGCATACATTATGATGTTTATTTAGCTGTTAGTTAAATCAAGGAGCTCTCTCAGGATGATGCATATTTTAGTCTGTGTCCAGTCCTAAAATATAAATTCCTCTTCAAATTTACCAGCAGCTGAAGTTGATTAAATAGAAGTAAAATTGAATGATGTTTACATATTTTGTCAAGATCTGGAACCGGGTATCTAGTAAACAACAATGACATGATTTTAAAGCATGCATATCCTGAACTACACAGATATATATATATATATATATATATATATATATATATATATATATATATACATATATATATATAATCATACTACAAAGCGATTCTGGTGGCCACTGTGGTTAAAAGTATTGAATATCGTGCTCTAGCAGTTGTTGAGAAAAAAAAGAGGCAACTTATTTTTAAAAATAATATTTTCCTTTTTGATGCAAACCTATCTGCAGCATGACAAGGTAATTTGCCTGTGTGTGGTTATGTAAGATTAACTGAATAACTTGCTTTTGTATGTCACATAAGGTTCAATTTTAAATCAAAATCAACCAAAATTAAGTCACAATCTCGAACTTCGAATTAAAAACTGGAATCGTCGATGCTGCGACGCCCCCATGTCACGTTCAGTCGGCTTGCCACGCGGAAAAATACACACACGTGTCGAAGTGCTGCGAGTCAACCTCCTCTAACTTAGCAACTAGCTGAGCCAGTAGCTATTAGCTACAGCCAGTCAAACGATAGCATTCCTGTTCGGCTCCCGGACCGTGGTCGGGAAGCACAGGGGAGATGATTTCCTCCATGGCTGAAGTTTGTGTTTACCTTCGGTTTGAACCCCCTTCATGTATTATGTTGGTCGGGAAATAATACCAGGGAGCTTTACTGTATCTTGAGGAGCCGTCGCCTTTGTTCACAGCCAAACTGCAGCCTATTTTGTACACTTAATTGCTGTCGCTACTACTGCTATGCCTTTCGCTTCTCCTTCCTCTCCCATTCATTCACTGTCCGCACGCTCCCTCACTCTATAGTGTCTCTAAAGTCTAGTCTAAAAACGGCATAGCAACCTGTGTAAAAAATAAATGTAAAAATCGAGAACCAAATCGAACCAGGACCTTATAATCGAAAATGTAATCGAATCGAGGATTTGGAGAATCGTGACACCCCTAATGTCACACTGTGGGATCAGACACTGTTTCATTAAGTTAAAAGTTCTTTGTAGTATGATTAAAAACAGCAGAGCTTTTGTACTATAGCCATGCGGTTTACTTTGGTGGAGTTTATAAAGAATGGATGGTACAGTAAAAAAAGACTCATGCTATATGCTCCTGAGCTAAGCTGGAAAGGTAAATCATCGATTGCACGGTCCAACTTGGAGCAAGCAGAAAAATCAATTGAAGACAATCGCTTCAAATCTTCTTCCTTTTCAAAGGCTCAAAAGCTTGAATCAAAGATGACTGTGGCATTGTAAAGCATATGTTAAATGGGGCATTGAGACAAAGGTCAGCGGGTCGTTAACACTGTTACTTTGCTTGTTTCCTAATCAGGGTGAAAACAAATCTCTGATGAATGGCTTCTCTCCCCCTGTCTGTCTCTCTGTGGTCACTGTGTACACTAAGTGGGATGGCTAATAAGTCCCTGTTGGGTTACATGGCTGGCTCCCAGCTAATCACTTTTTGAGACAGAATCTTCAAAGTGTGCCCTCTTGTCTGATGCTAATCTGGGCCAAGTGGGGGCTCTGTAGATGGATGAGCGTGGGCTGTGGGTAGATTGGCTCAAGTAAGCACTGCTCCATCCAAATCATCTGTCTGTTTATATCACTAATGTGGTATGGGTGACTGTGTGAAAATCTGATAAATCGACATCTAACACTGATATAATGTGCTGCCATTAATTATGGATACTAACCTTGGAAATGTTGTATTTATTTGTCAGTGCTCGGTGTCAGAAATGAAAAATAGTTGTAATAGAATGAATGGTAACATGTTAAGCAGACAGTGCTGTAAGGTTCCCATCAGAGTCCCACAAATACTAACAAAATAGATGCTAATTTAAGGAAATGTTGCTTCAGCCTTGGCTACACTTTGTTATATTTTGCAGTGTGTGATGCTATCCTTTTTAGCACTTTGTGTGGGGCTTTGTATCTGTGTAGTATTCTAGCCGTCCCGAGGATACATGGTCCTCTCTTTTCACACTTTAGCAATAACACACCACTTACCCTGGTGTTAATCTGCCTCCTGACATGAACCAGTGAACACAGAAAAGTGCAGAGAGTACTTAAATAATTGATTATTTTGTCCATATTTTGGCTCTATGTAGTCCTGAAGTCCAAATACAGTATGTGACCTATTAAAATCACATGAGGAAGAATGGATTTTATACCTCAGATGATCTGGATCTTAGTGAACAAAGATCAGTAATCATCAAAACTATGATCACTAATATAAAGTGACGTAAACATAGCTAGTTTTGTGTAGTGCTTAGATTTGTTGTTGACTCATTTAAAATGTTTTAGTCATACTGTATTATGTGGTTTATGTTTTAGAATTCAAATGCACAGTGAAAAAGGGCACAATGTCTAAAAGCAGAAAATATTCACATTTGTAATTGTAACAGAAGCATTTTTGATTGAAAAATCTAAGGTTTTTTGATCCAAGTAGCTGCCAATTAATTTTCTGTCTGTCAACTAATCAGTTAAGTGACTTATTGTTTCAGCTGTACTTGCTGGCATACAGTAAACACATAACTCCCTCCAGACTCAACTAGTGTGTTGTTAGCATAATGAAATTATTAAGTCCAGATATTCATTGACTGATGACAGAAAGCACAGCGAGGCGGGCTGACAGTGTGAAACAATCATATGCTTAAAAAATATTAATTAAATGTGTTCTCAGTGAAGCTGTTAGCTCTGCTATCGCCCTACAATAAGAAGTTTCTATCAAGCCTGCAACCTTTCTGAGTGGCCCCAGGGACACCTCCAGGTCTGCTGGGATAGAGGTCAACACCCAGACAGCCTGATCAGGAATGAGCAGTTATAGGGGTGGTGGGTAAGACACTGATAGAGTAATCCCAGTAACCCTCGTTTGAGTCAGGCTGAGGCCCTTTGTCCCACATTTCCCTCCTCTCATTTCCTGTTAGCTGTCACTGTCTAAAAGAGTCCGCAAAATAACCCCAGGACACTTGAAAAGGAATCAATCAGCTTCAGAGAACTTATGTTTGGATGTGCATCTGTGTATTTTTATCACCTTTTCATGTTAAACCTTAGGGCTACTGCATACACAGTGCACTTTGAATTCAGCCCATTTTAATATACTTTTAAGTCACATGAGCATTTCAGACCACCTCTATTACCACACGGCTCAGGGCAGCATTTTGCTGTGATTGTGCTAAACAGGCAGTGGATTGACACCAGCTTATTACCCCTGTTTAACAGATTAAATGGCTGACAAATCGAGTGCAGATCCCAGGGGATTTAATTTGCTCAAAGTAAGCTCAGATCATCATCTTTTTTCTCATCTTATTAAGAGAATTGCGATTCCCATCATGGCCTTCACCATCATGGCGCTGGAGAAAATGCTGCCTGCCTGATCATCCTGATTGGAATGATGGTCCTGATTGAGAAATACAGGCCTCTTTCTCCTCTTTTCACTCCATATATGAGTCAATTGGCTCTTTTCCCACTGTAGCTGGAGGAGGGGTTGGGTTGACTATGGATGGGACCTTCATTGATCAAAACATGGAGGGGGATGGGGGAGCGCTGAACAGCCAGAGTGAGCTGATTATGGTAATGCTTCAACAGATCGATTAAAGGGATGTGCGTTTGAGGCACAAGAGCGCTCCAATAAATCCTCCATCCTACCCTTGCTTGCGGTGAAGTGTCTTGGATTCCTCAGCATGACCAAGAAAGGGAGACTTGTATGGAATATTAAACAGTGGCTGTGGACATGCACATCAAAAGTGCATGCATTAGCTCCACATAAAACCTAGTAGATGTATAAAAAATAAACTAAAAAATCTGTAACTCTCACTTTTGTAACCCGCAAAATAAAAAAAATCATTTGTTTTAATCAAGCTGGCCTGCTCACATCTCCATATAAATTGCATCTGTTTCATGCAGACAGTATTAGCATGTGCACCGATCTGCAACAACATTTAAACCACTGACAGATGAGGTGAATAATACTAATCTTCTCGTTACAATGTAATGTTCTGGCAATCATGTGGATGTCACTTTGAAATGCACCACCCATCTAAACACGGTTGCCCCAGTAGGACAATGTGCCCACTGGACCACTTTCATCTGGGAATGCAGGGTGAGTATTCATGTTAAGTGGTAGCCAGGTGAATGCCAGGACCCAAGGTTTTCCAGCAGAACATTGCATTGTAAATAGAAGATCAATCTTATTTGCTCTACGTGTCAGCAGAATAAATGTTGTGGGTGATCTGTGTATGTGGAAAACTTAACCAAAAATGTATGTTTCTAGTATCAAATACTCACCACCTATAGGCTAATAGGAACAGTTTTGCATTTTTGAAAACATACTTTTTTGACTTTCTTGCCCAAAGTTATATGAAAGGATCAATGCCACTCTTATGTATGTCCGTTCAGTACTCAGCTACAGCCAGGAGATGGTTAGCCTTGCTGACCACAGGAATGGAACGGCTCTGTCCAAAGGTAAATCCACCTAACATAACCAACCTTTCTCTAACTCTTGGTAAGAAAGCAAATAAGGTCATCTCCCCAAATGTCAGACTACTCCTTCAAAGGGGACCGAACAGTGTCTAGCTTGCTCCTACATGGAGGACAACAGTAGTTCAGGTCAGGCCCTGTCTACACAGAAGTTGTTACAGGCATCTGTCTGACAGAACACATACTCAATCAATATCTGTCTGCACAGCTGAAGCAAGTGTACTTTCTTTTGTTTTTATTTCTATATATGCTGATTGTGTGTTTGGCTCTGAGTGCAGCCAAAATGCTGCAGACTTACACTCAATACTGTGCTTGAATGCATGTAGGCACAGAGGACTGAAGCTATTGCTGCAGCTCTGCTAACATGCTGTAGACATTATGTTAAAGAAGTCCTCTTGGGTCCATAAGTTTGGACCTGTGGATCTTAAACAGATTCAGTGAAAAACAACAAAGACCAAGGTGCATGCAGTCTAGGTTTTGTTGGTCCAAAGTAAGTCTCAAGTTTTGTGAAACTCTAAGACATTTCCCAAGTTAATGATCTGATTTCTGGGTTAGTTGATTTTTGAGTTGATTGACAAGTTGAAATGAGACTAATCATGTACCTTACAAATTGAACCTCTAAGACGAAAGTGACTGGTCAAGTCTTACCTTTTAAGTTAATCTTAAACCGGTCTTTCTGCTGTTCAGCACATTTCCCAGGTTTTCACACAAGGTGATTGGCAGCTGTTGTTTGACTGATTTGATTCTTATCTGCTATGATTAACTTCTTGGGCCTGGGGGAGAGCATCAAGTGATTTAAATTCAGAAAGCTTAAGACCAAGTGCAGTCATTTGTCAAGATGCGTGTGTTTTTTAATTTGTCAAGTCTAAAGTCATCAGAACCCGTCATGTGACTTGACAAGGGTCCAGAACTTTGGCTGGATGCATCACCAATCAGTGACCAAGATCTAGAGTAATAAAACAAGATCTTATATGTACCCATCTGGAATTAATAGAATTTGGACCCAACAGACTCAGGTGACTAGTCAGATCTTGGTTATCGGGATTTGAATGAACCCATGAAAACCTCTCGTATCAAAATCTTCATGTTATCTCGCTTGAAGTGTAGTTACATAGTCCTTGCATCATCATTAAACACTGGGGATGTGGCGCTTTGAAGAGGTGATGGCACAAAATGGAAGTTTAGCTATGCTATGGACAACCTGTGTTGTGCTTTGAACAAAAAAAACAGATACAATTCAAGACAAATTAGTGTCTGTGGATCTGGGCAGCGATTGAAATCCACTAACGCAAGCTGGCAACAGTTCCCATCCTCTGCGATGACGCAAGCTGCAAAAAGTTTAGAGCCTAACTTATGTTATTCTTGGAGATGTACGTATAATATGTTTCCAGCTATGACTGTGTGAAGAAACACAGCCTTTTTTTAACTTTTAAATTGTGGAGGCTCACAATTTACAATAATAAAGCCAATGTTATATGACTAATCAACGGGGGCAGAAGCTTGTGGGTTTGGTGAATACACTTTTTCTCTTTTTTTCTAGTTTCACATCACATTCATACAGTTACACACACACATGTCAAGGCACTGCTCAACACAAACTTATCTTTACGGATATAATACATAACATTTCTGCATTTAAATGTCTAAAAACTGTCACACATTTGTTATATATTTTAAATGATGTGCTTGCATTATCCCAAATGCTTCCAACAATATTCAAACTCAGAGAAATCAGTAATTTCATACAAGTTAATGGTGCATTTAATTTGGTCACCTGTTGCAATTACCAGAGAGTGAGTGGCAGCGTGCGGTTTTATAACAATAGGGACAACAACTTCCATGATCCGCTTTGCTTTGTCTAATAGAAATGTAATTTGTCTAGCTGCAGAAATGAGACCCTTTGCTCAAATACTTTTCATGAGCAACACTAAATAACAACTCACCTCCAGATCCTGACTTATGAACCAGCTCCATCCTGGTGATCCGTCACCAAAGATGCTTGACTGTACATGTTCGGAGCTCGAGCTATCATAAATATACCTTCACAGACCACATGCAGTAATATCAGACACACAAAGACAAACAATATACGAGCCTAATAAACTGTCTCATTTTTGCCAGCGAGTTCATCATCAGCCTGATGAGATAAAGATGACCACCGAAGCCATTACAGTTTTATTTGGTGCCGCTGAAGGATTAGTGGGAAGGGATTAATATGGTAAAAGGAGGCCATAAATATACAGCCTTCTCCTTCTCTATTTTTTCTCTGCTATAATTTCCTTCCCACATCCGCTGGATTCGCCCTGGCAATGCCCAAGGGCATTTTCCAGGCAGGAAGTTTAAATGTAAAATGGAAGAACACACCATTGCAGGCAGTCATGTCTCTAGACAGTGCTAATGGTAGCTTAAATAGGTTAAAGCTCAGCAATACACCTTTTTGAATTTTCACAATTCGGATTAAAAATTGCTGTGTAGGTTAACAAAATGGTGCTATAATCGATAATTACCACCTTTTTAGCCATGTAGGACCACCGGATCATTCTAAAATTAATTACAGTGTGAAGGCTTTTATGATTATTTGCCATGTAACATTGTCAGTGCAGCTTTTACCTTCTCACATAGCGTTGCATGATCAATTTGATGATGTTGTGTTAGTCTTGGCTCACAACACATGTGTGCATCTTGATTGGTTCACTGCCTCCCTGCTGCAGGGTTCAGCTGGAAGCAGTCAGCTTGTTGCATCATTTACCATGGCGATGGGACCGCACAAGCCAGATTATGCCATTTAGACGTGTGTGCACGGTGGTGATTCATCTCCGTAGCTTTGTTCTCTCTCCTCAGCGTGATTCGTCTTTGCTGTGCAGACAGCGACGACCCCTGGACCCCCATAGCATCTCATTCGCTTGCACAACAGCAGGTGTGTGTAGGTGCGTTGCAAGAGATGATATGGTCTGCAGCCCCGACGTCACTGCGCAGCAGAAGTCCCATAGAGCTGCTGTCTATATTACATCAACATTAATGAGCAGCTCTCAGACCACTCTGTAACTTGCGTCATCATGCTCACAAGAAAATGTAATATTTACTCCTTCCTGGGGGTTGATCATATCACATATAAAAGTTTGATTACGTCTCTTTTTTTTATTAAATCTTTGAAATTTCAACAGTTTGATCTCTGCTGAAGAGGAGGTTGAGAGGCTGGTTAATCATGCTCCCGAATGGAGGTCTGCAGCCAGCCATCCCACTGTAGCATGTTGTACTCTGGTTCTGCTGATGAATGACCCCCAGCTCCCCACAGTCATGCATATTCATGTGCAGCCCATGTTGGCGTGAAGGCACTTAACGCATGAAGCGCCCGCTAGCCCCCTACTCTGCCACTGTGGAGGGAAATTGTTAAGTCACTCAGATTCATAAGCAGGTTACCATGGAGACACTTAGACAGCAGTGGCTATACCTTTCAGACACCGAATCATAAATGGGAGGCAGCACTATGGGCCAACATATCTCAATGGTTGTTACTACCAGCTAATACACACCATACATCATGAGAGGAGTGGAGACATGATACACATCTCAGATTTCATGTGTGTCCGTGTGATCTCCAGCTCACAAGAGTCACAATCCGCAGCAGAATTCTTTTTTTTTTTTTTTTTTTTTCCCTCAAACTCTTTGATGGCGTATGCTCATGGGATCAATACCTGGCCATGGCGTGCCAAAACTGGGAGCTTGTCATAAACAGCACACATGCAGGAAATCAAACGCCGACCAAACAGTAATTGAATAATTCAATCTGCGGTGCACACAGCCAAGTTCACATCCATTTCACCTCCGAGCCAAATCCCCTGTTACAATCTAAAAAAGGCCAAAGAGACGGCGATTGTTTTACCCTGCTCTCCCTTCCCATGGAGCTCAACTTTAATCAGGTTGTTCGACTGGAATGAGCACTTTCTGGTTAAATCTACGGTTCTGACGACAACGCCAGAGACGCACGAGTTCTGACATTTTGTGTCGGTGCAGCACAGTCATCTCTGATGCTGAGAGGCAGCGTCTCTGAGGGAACACCGTCAGGAATAAAACTGAGAAATCTATTGATATATTAGAGCCTCAACATGACTTTGGCTGTATTGCTGTCCTGTCCTTCTGCCCCACTGGACCAGTGATCCAAAACAAGTAAGAGATCATCTGTGAGTAATTGAAAAAAAAACAAAAAAAAACAGGAGTTCGTGGATGTACTGAATTACAGGGAGCTCATACGTTTATCCATCCAGCAGACCAAATAAAGAGGATTGAACCCTGTGGCCTAATCCAAAGTTATGACTGTGTTTCACCTCTCGGGCAGTGGTAGCACACCCACTTTGTGTGATAGCCAACTGTTATTGCTCCACCAAATGACCGCCTATTAATCCTGTCTCCCTGCCCCGCAGCTGAATCAAACTTGAGAAGCGTGAGCGTGGGAGAGGAAAAGTGGCGATAGTGAAGCACGACCTGGATCGACTCCAGAAAGACCACACCACCGTTTGTGCGTATGTGTGCGTGTCTGTGTGTGTGTGTGTGTGTGTCCTTACCTGACTGACGGTAAAGAGGTATATTGTTATGGACCGGATGCTCACTCTTTTCCTTGAGATTCCAGTCATGCCAATCCCGTCTTATTCCTAAACAGGCCAATTATGGCGCATTCAGCAGTATTCAGAGTGAGCATGTTGGTGAGTCAACAGGTAATGAATGGTTTAGAGAGCGAATGAATACATGAATAGATAAAAGGCTCGGGTTTGTCATTGGCTCTCTCCGTAGGCGCTTGCCGGAGAGCTGTTTTCTCACCTCGGATGGACAAGAATATGAATATTATTTGCTTAATGATGTGTCAAAACCTTTACTCTGTCTGCTCATTAACACTGAGAAAAAGGAGACACAGATGTCATCTTCTCAGTATTGATTTCTTACAACGCAGTGATTGTTCTGAAAACACTTGGAATATTATTTACTCGCAGTTTATTTCGCATTGAGCTGCTTCCTATTTTCTTATCGCCCTCGCCAACTTGAAGAGCTCCGAGAGGGCCTTGGGGGTCTGCAGCACTGACCAACTCGCTGACAGGGATAGAGAGGTCGCGTTCGCCTGGTTTATCCCAGCTGCCTTGTTCCCGGGGCTCCTAGTGCCATTAAGATGTATGAAAACCGAAGCTACAAGCAAACTATCTGATCGAGGCAGCGATAGCCTGGCAGCTCCCATGTTCTGACGGGTAAAATGATGAGCTTTAGTTCCTTGTGAGTAAATTCGGCATATATGGCAGTTTATGCAAGGAGCAGTGCTGTGATCTCCATTGTGTCTTTGGTTGATGCCTTCATTAGCGAAGGCATCAACCAAAGACACAATGGACATGTACCTCAGAAAAAATTGTCACACCCCATACTGTGTAAACCTGTTCTGAAGACTAGCCCGTTCTGGTCCTCTTAAGCTGCTCTATAGTCTGGTGGTATGGCAGCGGATACTTCTGTAACTTCTGCCAGATGGCGGCAGCTGGGGTGGGTGTTATCTCTAAGTATCCTTTGGGCTCCGTGCAGACATGTCACTTCTACCGATTGCGCTGATGCTTTGTAGTTGGGTACCAATGATGCCCCGGGCTGTTTTAATCACCCACTGCAGAGCCTGCCAGTTTGTGATGCTTCCAGTCAGGATTCTTTCTGTTGCTCCTCTTTAAAAGTTGACAGAAATCTTTCCAAAGTATCTATAGAAAGATGAACAGCCTTTTTTGTGCTTTTTCAACCAGGGTGGTGATGTGTGAAGACCAAAATAGATTCTCTGTGATGGTAATTCCATGGAACCTAAAAAACTATTCACCTGCTCCACCTCAATCCCACTGATAAAGACAGGGGGGGGTGTCTTTGCCTCCTTCTTTCTAAAGTCAACCATCAGAAATGAAGTTATGGAGTAAATGTTGACTGCATAATGTAATGGCTATGCAGTAATAACAAGTCACTATGCAATTTTTGTTTGCTACCAGGAATGAAATGTCCCTGGAAGGCTGACTGGCGATCTATCTGCTTTAACGTGTCCGTTAGAGACCAAATGAATTAATAAACTCGTTTTTTGTCCTGTGTGGTTGTTGGTGGATTAGTGGATTCATTTGTCTTTGCGATAGTGGTGTTAACAATAATACCACATGGAAATGCCCAAGGGAGAAATGTTCTTTGTTTCCATTTCCACTGAAATCTAATTGAAGATCAATAATGACGTCAGTTATGCCCTCAAAGAAAAGAAAGATTGAATCATATTAAGGACTTGGGTCATCCTAATTGCAACACAACATATCCTCTTGAACAGTGTCCAGCTGAGGAGTAGTATCAGGCTGCCATTATATCACTGTGGTGGTTTCTACTGGAAACCTGAAGAAATAAAACTATATATAGAAATAAAAAAATCTGCTTCATACCAACAGAGCTGAGTTAGAATATGCTGTTTTGTGATCAGCTTGGCAAACTGACCCTCATAATAAATAGGAGATGACTCAGAGGGATGTTTTTCTTTGCGCGAATAAATAGTTTCTCATCATTACAGTGCTGCATGAAGATATGCACTGAGTCACAGTCATCTTTGCCTTCACTAATAATGGGCATGTAACGAAGGTTACACTGACGTGGCATCAGGCCACTGTTGAGACAAACTCTTACGAAAACATTTCGGGACAAGGAGGATTCTGTTGATGGCCGATGAGCTTCTGTAGCGAGTGTTAAATTTGCGTTAATTAGTGCTGAAAGTCTGCAAATTTTCCCTCCTAAGATCCGTTCTGTCTCAAAGACTTGGCTCCTTTTGGCTCATTATCAATCACCCCGCAGCTAATATATTAGTTATGCTTTTACGCACAATAACTTCATTAAATTTGTAATCCACTGTGCCTTTTTTTAATCAAACAATGTTGTCCATCTGTTGCGGCCTCTTGAATGTGTTTGTTAAGACACGACCCTGTGATGTGACAGTTTGAGTCAGAGCTGACTGAGGAGAGTGTGTCTGACAGCTGAGGCACAGCCTTGCCTCTCCAAAGAGCCTGATTTCCTGCTTCAAATCTGCTCAAATGCCCCCCCACCCCCCAACCCCCAACCCAACCAACCAACACAACCTGTCTGGAGGAAACAGACTCTTGTTGGCATGGCAACCATGTAGGGCTGTGTTTAATTTTTCTTGATAAGTAATGCAAACAACGCTACTACATAAAAAAAAAAAGCACAAGAGGAATAAAACGCCTTTTAAGCTGCAGCCATGGCAATCACTTTTATAGAATTATGTTTCCTTTGTTTGCATGTTTTTATGTTGAAACCTGGAATGTCGCCTCCAACAGAGGAGCATGTGCAAGGTCTTTTTTAAAAACGTTGCTTGTGAGCAAACTGTGATTTATTTTCAGCCTCTAAAACATGATGGGTCGAAATGACCCCCTGAAGTCTCCTGATGTCTACCTATTTGTCATGGTCACTGTGTCTTTGACCACGTCTGCGCTGACAGGACTGCCAATGATTACAAAAAAAAAAGATTATGCAAATCTCCCATCACGCTCGTCAGCAGTTCCTGTCGGCTGGGGCCGAGCTCAGCGAGATGCCCTTTGAGCTAAATTCACTTCATTTATAGTTAATTTCCAAGTCGCCGCTTGCGTAAATAAATAAATGTATCTCTCCCGCAGATATATCTACAAAGCCACAGAGCTGTAGATTTTTCTAATTTTGGATTACAAAAAAAAATATACACTTGCTGGCTCTTAATTTTCACCTTTTGTCGAAACACATTCGACAGTAATCCCCCTGTGAGTGGGTGCCATGTTCAAGCGCGGTGTTTACGCTCTGATGTGGTGGCAGCCCCGGGTCAAACGACGCTGTTGTGTTTCGCCCTGCAGGCTGTTTGTGGTTCTATCAAGCAGAGCCTCTGCATGAAGGAGCAGGTGGAGGAGGGCGGAGGGAGGCAGGCGAGCGAGTGGGAACAGCCTGAAAATAGGAGGTGATTGCTGACATTCACCTGGACGCCCTCTGTAGGGAAAGGTATAGGTCGAGGGGGGGACAAAACAAGGGAAAAGGCGAGCAATCCCGAGGCTAGAGCAAGAGACGGAGGGGAGTGTGTGATTATGGTTACTACGGCTACAGCATGCCGCCCCGGTGGAGCGGGAGGGGCTTGGAGGAAGGTCAGACGGCTGAGGTGCAGCCAGCTAAATCAACTCTGAAGTGTGAGGTCCCCGGTGGTGTTGGGGTTGAGGAAATGTAGCTGTTTAGGTTGCTCAGGAGGAACATAGATTGTCGCTAAGAACGGGACCTTGTGCACGCCGTGGCTTATAGCACACCCTCTGGGCTGTAAATCCCTTTGATACGCCACATAAAAGAGGATAAAAGATGTAAAAAGAGATGAGAAGACAAGCGTACGAGATAAGATTCCTTTTTGTGAGTTGCACGCCTTGAAAGCGCTCCCCCCCGGGACGAAGGTCACCGGGCGTATGAGAAGGGACCTCTAGGACGGCCGGCCTTGTGTCTAACTCTCGATTGTCACAGAGGCTCAAATCCTCCACGCCTCTATCCCTGATGTCTGTATCCTATGATGTCCTGGAAACAGACTGCCAAGCTTAAGCTGTTTGGAGAAAGGAAATGATGCAACATAAATTTCAAGGCGAGGATTCTCTGTCTTTCTCCCCTCTCTCCCCACACATACACACACTGCGGGATGAAAATCAATAGCCTTCAAGAGTGAGTCAATGCAGAAACTAATAGCCAACAAACCCAATGCTGTAAAATCACCCCTGGCTCCTCACACACCGTGGCTGTAATGTAAAGGAATAGTGCTCAGGCACGCCGTTGCTCATTGTCACCTGTATAGAATTATTTTCCAGGATTGTAGAAGTGTCAGGAGGATCAAAACAACTCAGCTTCTTGTACCTGAGGGGCCCACAAAGGCTGTCATCAGCAACACCGCAACACTGTAGCCAGCATAAGAAACAGAAGAATGGAGCTCTTGTTTAACCTGATTAAGAAATTTTGGCCATCGTTCTTCCTCGACATTGATTGGGGGCCGAACGTCTGACTAAGCAGCTCCCCATTAACTGTAAGGGCACTTTATGGGCATCCACATTCATCTTGGTCAGGAAGCTTCCCCTCCCCTTTAGGCACAAAGTGCTGATCCTCTCGCACTGGAGGGCAACGCGAGTGAAAGCTGAACAAAACAGGCTTAATTTGGAAAGCGAGCCCCGGCGTAATACAATCATTATCTTTATAATGGACACGCATCATCATCAGCCTTGTCATTAGCATCATTCTCCATTAGGGTCACGTAATGGATATGTGGGCACGGTCAGTGTTATCGAGTCTTCCTAGAAATCTCTTCATGGCAAAGAAATGTGTTTTCTTCATAAGACAGCCTACCTAGGACAAAAAACAAACACTGTTTTGCCAAGGCAGTGATACCGTTTACTATATATAGTAATCATTATATAATTACTGATTTAGAAATCCTTTCGTGCTTCCTATCTCCCTATTTGCTTGGGCCACAAATGTTCTCCAACTCTGCCTTCATTTCGATCCTAACTACACACCTGTGAAGATTCATAACTGTATCTCTCACAGTTGCGATGCTATCATTCTGACTAAAAAATGTCTCCACAGACAGACAGATATATTAACAAAAGCAGAGTACTGAAAATTGCTTTTATGTTCCTGCTCCAAAAGGTGTTTCAAGGAAAACATTTTGCAGTGATCACACACACACACACACACAGACTCACAAGCTGAAAACATTACCAGCCAAAGCAGTCACCGCTGTTGATAATGGGTTAACAATAAATTAAGACGTTACAAACAGGATACAGACTCAGCTCTCCTGAGTCTTGGCTTGCTTCAGATGCAGTTTTTATCAGCGATTTATAAGTTTCTATGACAGTCCGTTATCAGTCCTTTAATTATGATGTTCTAACAATACCAACAGAGCCAGTGATATCACGTACACCTTGCATGTACAAGTAAACTGTTGTTCCTTTCCTCTATTTTTGTGTATGAATGAAATATTAAGTGCCTGTGCACTTACATCAGCTGATAGGATGCATGAAGTGGAGCGTGTGGCCATGTGTATTTAGGTCTTTTATGCTGACGGTGCCATGTTGGAAACCTTTTTTTATGATTGAACTTGATCTTTCTGCCCGGCCTGTCCTGAGCGCACCCATCCACACACCCTTGAACAACATTTCTGTCCACCAGGGGCATCCATTCACTAAAGCCTGAGCTGTGGCAAAGTTCCTGCAGCTGTTATCATGCAGCTTTTTAAAGCCTTTTAGCACAGATGTTCTTGGGACAGGACGGGAAGAGTCTCCTGCTGAATATGTTACTTTATGGGATATAAAATGATTAGCTACGGGTAATAAGAGACCAGAGGGACCGTGGATCTTGAATTCAACTCTGAGGACATTTTTGGGTATGGCTGCCCAGGGTGTTTTTTTTTTTTTTTTTTTGCTCTTGCAGGTACAGCAATAAAAAACTAGTTTACAAGATGAGTCTGGATCCACTAGTGCTCAAAGATGGCGAGTGCCTACACCTTGAAATACCCCAGCCATGCCTTTTCTCCTAGAAACCCCCCTTTTTTTCCCCCACAAATGTTGCCAGGGATGTTTTTTAGGGGGTTCTCTGGTGTTTGTAGTCTGTGAAAAGAAGATAAAGTCAGACCGGTTGTCTCTTTAAATCAAGCTGCAGTGTTGATGTGCCCTCAAGCTGAAATGGTAAGAACCATTTCCACCTCTGCGGCAGGGAGCCTGACCAAATAGGCGCACTAGAGCGCTTCAAACGTGATTCTCATTCCCTTGGTCACTTGTGGTCTATGGTCGCCTCCACTCCTGGAGAGGAAAGCAATTTATCAGTCTCTTTTTTTTTTCTATGGGAGTTTATGTTTTTTTTTTCTTCACCCCCCTGCGCAATTCGGAGGCATTATTTAATTTTTATTTCCCTCTCTTTTTTTTGTTCCATCCGCAGAACTCAGTGGCAGTCGCCTCAATCCATTTACCGCTGGCTGGTACGCCTATCTCCTCCTCTGCGCTGCAATCTGTTGATAACTCCACTTGCAAGCTGCAGTTCATTGTGTTTCGCAATGGGAAACTCTTTCCTTGCACGGGGAATTCGTCAAATCTCGCCGACGATGGGAAGCGTAGGAGCGTTTCAACACCAGTTGCTTTCACCAAATTAGGTAAGAGGAAATCCATTTTTATCATCATGATGTCAACGCCGTACTACTGTGCTGGCACTCGGACTACATGCATGCACACACACGCAGACGGTCTCATCAGTTTTGCTCTGCGCAACATGTTGCCACATCACACACACACACACACACACATACAAATACGCTTTCGCAGCCCCGTGCGCATGATGGCAAAAAAAATAAAAACCCAAAGTCACTTCATCTGTTTGTGTTTATTCCGCTCGCGTTAATGAAATAACGGCGCTCACATCACACCGCTGCATCCCTCTTTGTTCTGGACAAAAAGAAAAACAGAAATTGGCCACTTTCGCTTTTCCATTCGAGATTAAAGTTAACCTGCAACACTTAACACAACAGTCTGTGAACTGCAGTCACAGTCTGACACTTGAGCAACATTACACGTGCTGAATGCGTGTGTGTGTGTGTGTGTGTGTGTGTGTGTGTGTGTGTACGCGCGCGCATGTGTATGTGTTGGAGTTTGCGTCCATGCTTCTTTTGCCACAGCACTTACACACTTTCCACTTGGTTTCCTCAACTGAATGTCTCGCTTCTTTTATTTATTTATTCTGTCTTTCTTTGCAGATGGGTGCAGCCTCGGGAGCGCCGTGCACTCCGTCACTATTGCTCTCAGGCACTTCGCACTGGGTGTAGACCCCACCGCAGCCTATTGGGATTTTGACCTGCTGGATGGACACGGCGGCTGGAGGGCAGAGGGCTGCCACATAACGGGCTCCGGGGGCAACACGACCACTATTCATTGCACCCATCACAATAACTTTGCAGTGCTAATGGTGAGTAGAACACTGTGTGGTACCAGTGTCATTCATTCTAACACAACCATGCCCCCCCACCCACCACCACCAGCACCCACCCACCCTCTCCACACACACACACACACACACACATAACGTCTCTCCCACTGCTTAGGGCCTATTATGGATCAAATGCATCTTTTTCTTTTTTTTTTTTTCTCTCGCCATGGAATAAATGGGAGTCACGTGTTTTAGGAAGCACTTCATGCAGGGACCTTTAAAAGCTTCCTTTATTGTTGCTCCTCAGCAGAGGGAAAGGATTTGTCAAATGCGCTACGGGGATTTATTGGCTTTTGGAGTATGCGCTACACTAAAAATTCCCCCCCACACCCCCCTCCTCCTATATCCTGGAAATGAGAAGTTGCGTGTGTTGTATAGTCTGCCACCTTTTTTTTTTTTTTCCAAAAAGCAGCGCAGCAGCCGAAATAGGAGCGATGCTCGAGAGAAGGAGCGCCTTGTCAGGGGCTATTCGCCTCCGAGCGCAAGTGGTGTGCTAATTGGCTGCAACCATCGCCGAGCGAAAAATGCTGGACTGTAAAGCGTAAAAAGCATCGCTCATCTGTATCGCTCAAGTTGGTCTCGACGGCGCCCGAGATGCCTTCTCCCGACGACGTCCCCCCGCTCAAATTGATTTCATGAGGATAATACCAAAAGCGCAATGGCATCGCATCGCCCAGTCGCTCCATAGAGCCGCTGCGCCTGGTCCGCTCTTTTGGATGAAAAGAAATCCTCCGGATGTTTACCGAAGAGTGGGATCCGTTATACTGGGAGGTCAGTTCTCAGTAGAGCATGAAAAAGTGTTGTGCTTTGAGATGTCGGTGCTTTTTCCGAGTTGCCTTTTTTTTTTTACCTGCATATTTTATGAAGCCGCTGTTCAATTCCGTTGTTGTTCGTGTGGCGGAGAGAAGCTGAGCTCGGAGGAGAGAGGGGAAAAAGAAAAAAAAAGAGCCGCATTGGAATGAGAGAGAGTGGGGTATACGGAGGGGAAAGCGGCTTGGAAAAAAAAAAAAAAAACGGCATGGGGTGCTCTGAGGGAGAGTGCGGGGTGTCTGTGGAGAATACTAAGCCGCTGTCAGGAGGCGAGCAGATGTCAGATTGTCGTTGTGCATTTTTCGATCGAACACATTGGCATTGGGGAGGCGCGTCAGTGGGCACCTTGTGGCTGTCGGGGGAAAAAAGCGAGATCGGGCAATTGTGTCACATTTTTTACCCTGGCAGCAGATTGATTTAAACTTCAAGGCACGTCCGACAAGTAATAGGCAGTCGTAGCGACGGTGGAAAAAGCCGTCACAGGAATGTCCACATTATGGTTCTGACGCGAGCGTTTGCGCCGGGGATTGCGCGTCTGCTAATGCAGTCACCACACCCGCCTGGTCTCTGCAGTGCCCGAGAAAAGGACCCCTTATTTACGGACTCGTGACATCATTCTCCTCTTGGCCTCGTCTAAAATACTGCACATTGCAACAATGGGCGTAATAGCCCGGGCTTCTGCAAGTACCCGACCTGTTGCATAATCCGTTCATGTCAAACAGGGAGACATTGCCTATAGTGCCTGACTGCAAGTTGACCATTTTTTAATTTACAGTATTTTTGCGAGTGAGAAGTCTCCGTCAGTGAAGCTCTGGTGTGTAACTCACACAGCGGAATGACATTAAAGCTGCAGCCGTGCTGTTGTGAAGGGGAGAAACAGGGGAGCAAGTTGCAAAGTCTATATGACCAAAGTTAGACGTTTCAGCTGACTAAAGGTGACACAGGCGTGCACCAGGTGTGCTTTTGCTCCAGCGGTGTCTAATACAGCTGTATCACTATCCTCTCTTTCAAACAACACAGCTGAATTCCTCCTTAGATCAGCCGTCCGCAGTATACAGTGTAAGAATCCATCTCATGGTGCATCTGTGATGTTGAGCAAACTGACAGAGGGTTAGCCACAAAGCATGACAGCTTTGAACGATGAATAATGCAACAAAATAATTTCAAAGAATAAGGGTGGGTGGGCGGTGAAGGTTGTGTGGGGGTGTGTATGTGTGTGTGTGTATGTCTGGTGTGTGTGTGGGGGGGGGGGGAGACGATGCCTGTAAGGCTCAAAGTAATATCCAATTCCTGTTGATCCACACTCTTTTACATTAAGTTCATGGAGCTGGAGAGTGTGTGTGTGTGTGTGTGTGTGTGTTTGTGCGTGGAAATGATTAGTCTACAAATAGCATGACAAGCCAATACAATTGTCCCTGGGGAGTGAGGTTTGGGATATAAAGAGTGCTTTAATGAGAATCTTTTTTGACTTGGCTCGGAAAGAATTACATGGGGGAGACTCTCCCTCCACTGGATTTGTGATCAGAATGCCAAACAACCTAGTTGGGACAGCATTTGTGTGGAAAAACTCTCCAGCAACAGCCTGGGAAGCTCTTGTTTGGGCACTCCCCCTGCTGTGGGTTTTAAACACTGTCAGGTGTGAATGGTTTTTGCGGTGGTTGGGTTAGAAAGCAGGGAGATGACTGACCTGTTAACACTTAAACCATTGATACAGATTGTTCCACATGTGGGTCATGTATTACGAGACAGCATGCCTCTATTTTGGATTATTTTTTCCCCCTGCACTAGGCTGAACTTGAAGCTGTTAGAAAGCAGCCGTTCCAGATTTCAGCACCGGGGATAGTTCCCATGAATTTCCTGGTCTCTCTCTCTCTCCCCCCCCCCACCTCCCACAGGCCTGTGTCTGGCTGACTCACTCGTTTACAGCAATGCAGCCTCATCATCTGTCTTCATCGTGGTGACAAGCCTCACTCCCCTACATGCCAACCCCCCCCCCCATCCAAAATCACACACCTCTTCTCTGCATACTCTAAGTTCTCACTGTCTCAGGTGTAGCTGATTTTGATCTATTTTACATTTATGATAATGCAGATGAAGCAGATGCATTTGATCGCTGCAACGCTCCACACTGTTTAATATGCAGGAGCAGACCTTTAGAACGACAGACACACAGAGGGGGTGGCTGGCTTTTGTAACTATCCAATCATAACAAAGGCCACGGTCCAATAAGAAAAGAGCTATATTCCCGTACATTGTATGAGATATAATGAATATGTGGAGTAAATTGTGTTCCTGGAAACGGGAGGCTCCTCTAGCGAGGCAGTGCATCACAGTTATAGTAGAACAGGTGACAGTTGGTTCAACATGGTGGAGTCTCATACAGGGCATCTGCATTTAAAAGTGGATATTGATGGTTGTTGTTGATGATGAAGTGCAGGGGACTAAAAAGAGAATTAAAAAGAAATGATGGTAGACGAGAATCAGAGTAGTCTAGTGGCTTTCAAGTAAAAATACCTTGAGAACAGTTCCTGCTTTTAAAGTCTTGCTTAAAGGGTCAATCCATCAATTTTACACATTAAAGTATGTGGGCTCTTGTGTAGTATGACCCTTAAAAAAGTATAAAGTCTTTTGTGGCTCCAGAGTAGGCTGCATGTGATCTGACAAATTGCTTCCTGTAGTGTCACTGGCTAAGGTGCATTGTGGCTGGTGCCATGTTTTGAAAAGCGGTCCACTGGTCTAGCATTGAACTCCTGTGACACTGTTGGACTCATTATGGACAATTTAAGAACAGATGATCATTTTCTTCCACATATTCTTCTTCCTTTTCAAGACCTGGTGCCTACATTACCCAGAGACACAGTCTCTGAGTAACATCATTGGAACATCACTAGATATATACTACAATTTTCACATGAGCAGTAGCACTCCACAAGACATGTAAACACAATGTATTCTTTAAAATTGGTGGAGTTGCCCTTTCAGTGAAAATAAAGCAAACATATACATGGTATATATGGTTCCCAGTTGAGGGATTGAGCCTCCAAAGGATCAGAAGCTTAACTAGAAGGAACTCAGTAGAGTACATACCTCCGCCAATGGCCAACAGTGCCCTTTTGTGTTGGTGTCTACAAACCACATGTTTGTGGATACCAGCCACCTAATGCCATAGTTTTTCTCATCAAGAGCCATGCATAATTACCTGAGAAATTAACAGAATTGTTGAAAAACAATTAAAAAAACACAAATATTTAACTTTTTTTTTTCAAATTTTCACAATTCTGTTGAAGAAAATGAGAGAAAATCTCTGGGTCTGTCCCTTTATCCAGATCTGCACCAGAAGTCAGTGGGGTCTCTTTCTGGGCTGTGACCCATCCTCCAGTCGAGTTTTGTGGAAATCAGTTAAGTTGTTTTTGTGTAATCCTGCTGACAAACCAACAAACCAATGGATACACGTGAAAACCTAATCAGCTTGGCAGAGGTATCAAAGGCAGTGAGATGATCATAGGAGAGTACAGTAATTTTTAAATATGTTTGGAATAAGAATAAGAATAATGGAAACATTTAAATATCTGGGCTTCTGTTATTGTCCAAAGCAAAAACAGAAACATCAGAATCACAATTTGACCTACAAAACCCTGAACCCAGTGCTATGCAACGGCAGCAAAACATCCAGTTGTATTCAGAGGTAGGCAGATTTTGTTTGTCACTGATCTAGTAGAAAGAATGCTGGTTTTGAACCATCTCAAGTCCCTGTGTTAATGGGGAACACATATCACCAGGGGATCAGACTTTGCCTGCCCTCTCCATAGAGTGAATGCCTGTCCATTTACTCGTTTTGTCTTCCTCTTCACATTCTTTGCCTCTCCCAGCAGCATGATTCTTTGTGTCCACAGTTATTCCAGTTATTTCATCGTTATCTGTGGATAGTGACCAGGGAAAGCAATGCCTCCTCCTGTTTGGTTGTGCGATGACAGACGCGCTTCCTTCGTGCTGTAATTTGACATTCATTCCCTGAAGGAATTCCAACCGCATTGTGAAAGCGAGGTTTATAGGGAACCAATCATTACCTGGATGGTGTGATTTTTGGAACAGCCATTACACTGTGTAGTCATCGCTAAGTTCAGAATGATAAGTTAAAGCAAGAATGCTGTCTATTGCCAGTTTAAATGAATCCAGCTGAGAGGTTTCGTTGGGAAACGTCTCTTTTGGTGAGACGTCTTTGGTGCAGACACGACAAGGGCCTCTAACTACACACAACTAACTACGACTACTACAAAACCCATGTGAATTAGTTGATTTACATGGGTTTTGTACTTCACAAACCCATATTAAGTACCTTAAAACTGTAGTCGAGCGCAGTACTCTGTCCATTTCTAAAATAGTCTAGGGAGCCTTGGAAGTGTTAGTCTTAATACAGTTATGAACCTTTTACAGAGGCCAGTGAAAACACAAATCATTTGGCCTCATTCAAGAACCACTGATTACAAACAGGTTGTGATCCAGGCCTGTTGTTTCTCCACAGTGGTGACCACTTGATATGACTGAATAATTGTAATGCCTTCATCTGAAACAGCTCTGAGTTTAAATACGTTACTCAAATGGTTCTGCAAAATGAATATTTTGTTCATTGACCTCTTCTCATTCGGATCCTCTGTGGTCTCAGCAGGAGTCTCTGCTGTATCCAGATCTCCAACTAGGCCGCAATTCAATTGTCCTCGCTGCTGCGCCTCCATCTTGAACCAAACCAACCAAGACAGGATCCCATCTCGATACATTAGTTCTCATTGGCTGAGCCTTCCATGGGCTCGATACCAGTGTGACATTAGTGCTGACTGCTGGAGCTGACCACAAGGCCTTGTCTCCCATACAGAGGAACAAAATGCAGGAGAATGACTGCGAGAATCCATCCATCCATTCTCTAAACTGCTTATGCTGATGACTGCGAGAACACAGACATAATCAGGCTGCTCTTTACAAACAATGTATCAGCACTACGTTTTTTTGCTGCAATTTTTATTACCCACTGAATCACTATTATTGTCACTCAAAAGGTACTATAACTTGGAGTAAATTAAGGATGAATGGATGGAGGCTGGGTGGAGATAAAATTAGGAAACCGTCTGTGCTTCAGTCTCAGAGAGGAGACGCCAATTGATTGTGATTACTTTCTTGAAAAACACCCTATAAAGAGAGTTAGTTTATTCAAATTCAATCCACAGATTGAGCAATTACGGCTGATACGGAAAAAGTTGAGCAGGATGCGTGTCACTAATCGTAAATAACCCCAAAAAACTTCTGCAGCTCAGAAACAGTGTTTTCCTGTGTGAGCCTCATTTTCTCTGTCTATTTTTCAGCGTGTAGCAATTTCAAAGTTTTTTGTCCTCATTAGTCCTTTGTCCACGGCCTCGCTCCAGGCAGACATAATGAGACAACAAGCCATTTTTCAGCGTTTGCCCGCGAGCGCCCACCGGCCTCAGCAGGGTTAACGCTCTCCTAATGCCTCTGACTTTTATTATCTCTGAGACACTTTCATGCTAAAGGAGCTTTGGTGTGTGTGTTTAAGGAGATGAAGGGATTTACAGTGATAATGACGATGACCTGTTTAGATATGCGGCCGCCTGTCACAGAACCGCGTTGGCATCTTCTGTTGATACACATTGTAGTGGGAGGCAAAGAGGGAAAGGGGTGATGACAGGCTGTGATATCAACTGTGGTGTGTGTGTGTGTGTGTGTGTGTGTGTGTGTGTGTGTGTGTGTGTGTGTGTGTGTGTGTGTGTAGGTGGTGGGGGGGTGCCTTGTGGATGTGTGTTATCTGATAGTAGATTCAAAAAAAGGAGGTTTGTGTTCGAGGAACAGGGCACCATGCAGCACACAAGTCTCAGCCTCTGGAGAGCCTTTTTCACACAAAAGGGTTCCTGGAAGAGGAATGAATTGGCTGCAGGGACAGGAAGTCACTGCTATCGGGTGAGCAACAGTGCAGAGCCTAAACCTCATGATAGCACAACAGTTTGTTTTGCACTTCGGTTCTACAGAATCAGCAAGCAAGATATATTTGGTTAATTATACCATTTTTACACCAAAATGAGTGTGTATATGGCTTTTAAACTTAGGTAAAACCAACCAGGATGTAGTGTTTGCAATTTATGTTTCTACAAACCACAGATGTGTCCAAGGCTGACATTTATACCACAAGTGGCATATTACATTTTATACTCATATGCTGACTTTTAATGCGGAGGTGCAGGGGAAGGTGTGGGCATTATTACAGGCCACAAGGCTGCTCAACAGGTGACCGTAGTTAGAGTCTGTGGGGACCTCTCCAGCCAAACAGGTATTCTAAGCCAAACCATGTTTTCCTAACCCTAACCTAGTGGTTTTGAGAGAAATAGAAAATGTAACCTTAACAAGATGCAACATAAAGGTTAGGTTTTAACTGTGGTTTTGCAGAATGATACTTAGCTGATTGACTCCTTTCCCATTGCAAATAAAGTAGTGTGCCCTCTGTTTTCTTTTTGGGGTGTGACATGTTAGACACATTTGCTGGAAAACGGGGAACAGTGGAAGGCAGTTTGGAGGCCAGTGACTATGTTACACTGGTTACTTTTCAATATATTTCACTTCAAACTGCTTGAAGGAAGACTGATGGAAAACTATTTATGTGTGCCGACATCAGGTAGCCCAATGCACGTCATTGCATCGTGCTGGAAAAGAGATGAAAATTAGTGTCTCTGCCTGGGTGTCATGTTTCAATCAGTGGTGATCAGAGCTGGAGCCTGTAAACACTTGTGACTATTTGACTATTTGAGTCATTTGACCTGATAATGAATGCAGTTGTACCCTTATCCTAGATGTTAGCGGGTGATAAGGAGTTTTGTGTCCAGTGTTAAAGGGGTCCAAGTTAGGGATAATGTGATATGTATACTGCAAGTATATCGGACCAATAAATTATAGGCCTGATATCAGGAAATGTATATAATCAACTACTTATTTTATTAATTATGTATCTTATTGAATTTCTAGCTGTTATATAGAGCCCATAATATGAAGCCAACTTGTTTTCATTGACTTAAAAATAGCAGCAATCAGTAGGTGGCTGTTTGCAACTTGAATGTTGGTTCCCCACCTGCCACTAAAAGAAGAAAAAAAAGTTTTTACAATTTCAGAGGAAGACACACAACTGTAATTTGCGGTACATGTTCTGCAAGGATTCAAAGAGGAGGCAAAAAAATAACACAACAAATTATCATAGGAAATTATAGGTTTTCACTCTTGGCTGAAAATAAAACCATTTCTAGCATCTCCAGCTTTAGAGGTTGTGGTAGCTGGATTTGGTTACCTTTGGACAGAACCGAGCTAGCTGTTTTCAGTCTTTATGCTAAGCTAACCATCTGCAGGCTTTAGCTTGACATTTCCACACAAACAGACTGATTGGTATTGATTTGCTTATCTCTTGACCAGAAAGCAAAGCAGCTTTCCTCAAACATTGTATTTAAACTTGAACTTGATTCTTGGTTCAAGATGTTGGTAAAACCATAAGAGAGGCGAATGCGAAAAATGATTTTCTGTGAAAGTCGAGCAAACCACAAAATGAACCACATGTTTGTAGAGAGTGTGAGTAATCTGGAATGTGTGTTTGAGTTAAGCCTTGTCATAATGACACAACTTAAGCTAATTCTTAGAGCAAATGCTAATTATTTGCAGTCCACTTAGCATCGGCTACCTCTCACTCTTTACCTCGCATGCACTCGTTCCGAATGTGGCAGCTGACAGACGAGCACTAATCCACCTCCGTCAGCAAGCAGGCAGCCTCCTCACCAGCCGCTGACGGAAGCAGCCACGCCGAGGCTCTGCTTTGTGCTCTGCTCTGTGAACTTACTGCACACGAGTTGAGGTTTGGCTTTGTTTAATATTTAATAAATGCACTTGTGTTCCATTTGTAAGCATTAACTTAAATTCGATGTCGGAGCGTGATTACTTTAGCACATGGGGGACTGTTTTGTGTGTGTGTGTGTGCCCGCTGAAACCACATCACCACTGCAGATTGTTCCTTGTGTTGCTTCTGCTGCTCTGGTTTCGCCTCTCTGTTTGCTGACTGCAGACTTGCTTTGGTGTGAAAGGAGAAGGGCCTGGCTCGTCCAGAACCCTCGCTCACTCCCAGAAACAGGTTGCTGCTGGCCAATAACCTGACATGTGATTCAGATTGTTTTCTCCCTGACTAATGAGTTCAGAGCTCACAGAACACCATTTATCTCAGGCATCAACAGTTTTGCCCCGGCGTTGCTACAGTAAGCCAATACTCACTACTGGCTCCTCTCCCTCCCTCTGTATTGGATGCTCTATTTTTAATGCGGTGTGTATCCCTCTTTTAGCCCGGATACAAATTGCATTGGTTTAACCTATTGTTATTCAAATTATGTATGCTTCTCAGCTAAGTGTATGAAAGATTATAATAGTGCGGCTCGCAGCAGAAGGGATTGCCACACTTAATGTGTCTGCACGCGTGTGTTTGTGCAAAGAAAGCTAATAGGGCATTCGATGGTCCCACGGTTTTGATGTTGTTTATATACAGCGGCTGATTAACTGGCAGCCAAAGCGTCGCTGCATTTTTTATGGAGAGGCAAAACTGCTCGCTTGAAATGTAAAACTGTTCTTGCTGACAAGCGCTCTTTATGAAAGATAATGATGTCGTCGCATTTTTTAGTTTTTGTTTCCAAGTTGATCATTTTGGCACACATTTTCGCAAACAATTAGTCAGATATGAACACTTGGATGAGGTATGAATGAGTGGGTTTCTTTTTTTTTATAGTGGCGCCATGTGGAATCGCATGCATCTGCCGCACTTTCTGCGATTAGTCACAAATGATTAGAATGAAACAGGTCCCGCTTGTCCTTTTGCATGTGACAGAGGCCATCTGACATACATGATTCATTTCCTAGTACACTGTCAGTACACGCAGTCACGACCAAACAGTGCTCGAGCGAAGGGGGGGGGGGGGGGGGGGGGGTTGGGAAGAACTGTTCACATCGTAATATGGCATCTGATCTGAAACTGTCCATGTTCAAATGCCCCTCCACCCCCACCACCCCCACCCCCACCCTCCGGCCTCTTTCACCAGCTGTTCCCTAGTCGACAGTGCGACCCTCTCTGAACCCCAGAGACAGCTTGGTAGAAATGAGGGCATGCCGTGTAAACAGCCTCTCTCTCTCTCTCTCTCTCTCTCTCTCTGTCTTTCTCGTTCTCTCGCTCGGCCTTCGTTTGAGTCTCTGTCACTGCCTTTCAATTGGGTTGCTGTATTTGTGCGCTGCATTTAACTGAAGCGGACAGCACCTCATTTGCACAATGCTGGGCAGTCTAGACAAACACATTAAGAGCTTTTTTTTTTTCTCTCTATTAGGGAAAGCGTAGAAAGTGATCCAGCCCTGTGGCCGCCCGGTCAGCTGGATGTTTGGCTAGCTGGCTGTCTGCATGTCCACCTCTGTTGTCAGCCAACACAGCAGCTCCCAGAACACCCCTGCCCCTCCATTTCACCGCTGATGCTGCTGCCAGCTGCTGATTAGCAAAAGTGTATCTGCACAAAAACAGAAAAGGCCGAGGGTTAAAGGCGACCGCCATTTTCATAATATACTTGAACAAAATTAAACTCTTCCAAGAGGTTTATTACACTTGCTGGCCTTTTCCGCCACAGCCAATCACGATCAGCATGACCTTTGACGTTTCACCTTGTGGCTTATTGCTTTGTAAGAGTACATTCTTCTCCTCAGCACGACCAGAGTTCAGCCATGCCCTGCAGTTGCGTCTTTTTGACTCTGCTATAAGGGTGTTGAGCTGCAGCTGCTGCTGTTGCTTGCTGGGCTTGTAATTAGGGAGCAGCTATTGATGCAATATGGCCCCCTGTGCACTCCTAAGAGGAAGATAAGGACAACAGAAAATGAGACATTTGAAGGGGTGGTGATAACAGGACAAGGTCTATTAAGAGCCCTTAGATGTAAGTCAGCTGTCTCACAGTTCTGCCTTTTTTAGAATGTGACATTAATACACACAATTCACTGTATTTACCAGTACAAGTGTTCTCTTGTTATGAACAGTGGGGCTACCAAGGATTTTTTTTTTTATTAGACCCAACCTTGCAAAGTATGCACAATTTCAATTTTTTTTTTTCATATTCAATCATGAGCTACAAGACCACCTGATGGTATCTAGGGCAGACAATTCCACAGACAGAGCAGTACAAACATGCATTTGTGCACTCTGATAGGACGCACTGAGAAGTGGTAAGAACCATTAAACAAGTAGGGAGCATCCTTGTACGATAATGCACGTGATAATGTTTTTTTTTTCCTTTTGTCCACAATCCAGTAAAAAGACCAAAAACAGTAATGTGTTCATCCCACTAATAAGTATTGCCTGTCTAGCCAAAGCCTAATTTACCTGTAGCTTTTTCGTCTGTGCGATGGGGTTACATGTTCCTCTAAAGGTCCCATATTATGTTCATAATCATACTTTTGTTTTGGGTGTCTACTCGAAAACGTTTCCCTGCTTTAATGTTCAATAAACACATTATTTTTCTCATTCTGCCATTGCTGCAGCACATCTATTCACCCTCTGTGTGAGCGCTCCATTTTAGTGCAAATCTCTTTAAGGCACCTCATCCTCAAGAAACCCAATCTGTTGTAATTGGTCAGTTCTCGCAAGCCTGAGCAAGAGCTCTGTGGTAGGGGCGTGGCTGAGGGGAGTGACATCACAATCTTACAGAGGTCCTGACTGCTCCTTTAAAGGCACAGTTTTGAATAAGGCTGTATGCTTTTTTTCAGTGGACTGAGCATTTAATGAATCAGGTCAAGGTGCTGTACAATGAACAAGACAAGGAAATCTCAATTTCCACGATATGAATGAGTGCGCTGTAGTATATACTGAGTCAGTTTCAAATGCACACCCTGATACTGTAGATACCCACATGCACAACTGAATTCATAGCTGCAACAGTCCCCTTTAATGCATTCCTTACTCTTGTTTGAATAGGATTTGCCATTTGCTAACCATTTTCCCTTTTCACATCCATGTCCAGGGGTCGAGTGTCCCGATTCTTGTTAGGATAGAGGTCCAGGGTGAAGTGTTAGGGCTACGTGGCCCTCCAAACAAAGGGTTTTCAAACCAAGGGGCTTTTAATGTATGATGGTCCTTTTCTCGAGAAAAATGTCTTGGTGGTTAACATTAAATCAGCAACACTGATTGTACATGGCAGTCCTGCATTTTATTTTAAGCACAGCTATCGCTCAGGTTACACAGCAGTGTTGTTTTTATTTGATGACTTGATTGATAGCGTGAAGTTGCGAACGGACTGTGAGCATCCGTGTCTTTCTATCTCCATCAGATAAATTGCAGACGGCATTGTGATAATGCCAGGATTACCACAGGAACACAAGAGAAATCACCACAGCTTACATTAACGCCATCAATGACAACTGATGATGTATGAGGGTGCTAGAGGGTTGTCCCATTAGAGGACAACCTCTATGAACCACTAACACTACCTGTAACTCTGTTGTAAGAGATAGGAGGGCACCTGAAAACAGCTTTTACATTGGAAATGGGATTGAGCATCTGTAGCAAGTTTTTCAAGATATCTCTCTTCACTCAAAACGAATGAGCTCAGGAGTGGTTTCCACAGACAAATCAGGGAAGTCGGATTGTTGTAGTTGTGTTCTTCACGGGGGGATTTGGACAATAAGAAACACGGAATTATCCTTGAAAGAGGATTTGAACTGGTTGTATTGGCTTCATGAATCTTTGCTCACAAGAGGACTATGAATAGGTCCGTGACAATTTTTGTTGGATGTTGCAAGGCAGAGGGTTCAAAAAAGAAAACATGTCAGATGGGGCGTCAAAAGTCAGCTCAAGTAAAATTTCTCACAGTGCTTCACAGGTAAGCAACAAGGAAAATAACTCCTCAAACAACATCAGCACATGAGAAAAGAAAAAAAAAGGTATAAACCTCAGGAGAGTCTACTCAAAGAGATATTCTTCCTCCGTGGACAGCTGGGTGTGCAACAGCTGCTGTGGGCGGAAAAACTACTTTTAAAAATGAACAGAAAACTGGAACGGTAACAGAGAAGAAACACATTCCGCAGCGAATGGATTCTAATTGAACAAAGTGATCATAAAATCTCTAATATGAAATAAGAAGTCTAATAAAATAAATCTAAGGTAAGGGTCCAATGAACTAGTTGCATGGCAGATCTAATATCAGCTCTTCAAATTTGGAATAGTGGCAAGGTAGTTTGCAGGATGGGGGAGGGCCGGCTTCTCCAGACACTCCACTCCAATAACCATTAACAGGCTCATAGGAACCGAACACTGAGATACTAAGGACAACATCTCTTCTTCATCTATAAAAAGTAACTCACTCTTCAGATTGCAACTCAAGTCTGGAGTACAGAGGCTTTGGATTCAGAATGTGTAACAGCAACATTTGTCCAGGCATAAACCACTGAAAACCGCTCGTGCTACGATCTTCTAATATTGATAATGAATTAATCCTGTGATCACATGCCAATAGACCTTTACCCACTCAAAAGCAACATCACAGTCATGGGACACCTCTGTAATTCCTGTTGGAAAAAAGGACTGACATAAAAGCTATTTTTATATCAACAGTATTTCTTTCTTCTGATTGAAATCATCCCATTTAAGCATTCTGGTTCAACTGTTTACATGGGATGGGATTCATACGGTCTGATGTTTACATGCAACAAAGAATTTAAACAGAACAGCTGTTTCATATGCTCACAATGATGTTACGTCAGGTATCCCTCTTCCTTGTTGGGTATTTTATCTGTTTTGGTGTGTTTTTGATCAGGTCCCTGTCCTGAAGGTGGATATCAATCATCGTCCATCCGAAGTTCAACCACCTCAACCTATAAGCCACCATATTTGCTGAACTGGAGAAACGTACGCTACCACTTTGTCAAGATGGTGGGCATGCGCAGAAAGAAATCAGGTTTTATCGTTCACGCGGGACAGTCTTGAGTATGATCGGTATAGAAAAGGTTTAAACGACCCCTCTTAAACAAACTGAAATTTCTTCAAATTGTCCAGGAGCCTGTTTATTCTGATTGAACTGTTAATATAAAGCATTTTTATTCTGGTTATTATGGGAAATACTAGGCTCCATGTAAATTCAGCTATTGATACACTTAGAAACAGTACTTCACTGTTTCTTCAAACAATAAAACAACATTTGCTTGAATAAAATGAAATCATCATGGTTAAGCAAACAATATGGTTGCACTGAATAAAATAAACTTATCTACGATTTAAAATGAATTATGTACAAAGCATAATATCCCCAAATGCTAGCTTTTCTTTGATGCTACTGAACACAGACTGACGGATCTCAACAGTGATTGTTTAAAAATAAAAAATCCCACTGGGTTTATCTTCAGTCTTCAGTGGCATGTATCCTCCAGTGTTTTCTCTCAGTCTCCATCTGGGTAAGAAGCTCATCTGTACCGTTGCCATGTGTGTCTGAGGGTATATGAGAGACATGTCTGACAATGTTCATGTTGGAGAGGGTGAATGACTGAATGAATGAATGAATTACACAGACGGCCCTTTCATGTCACTGTGTTTCAAATTCACAGCTTGCCTAAAAAAAAAAAAATCTCCTTTCCGAAAAGCCAATTTGACACATGTGAGCGCTGCGCTCTTGCATCAAAGGTGAAAACTAATCTGGGCGCTGAAATCCCCTCCTCTTCCACCGTCATGACACTTTTGCCTTTGCCTTACAAATGACCATAACGAGATGCAAACATGTAAATTGCCGGTCGAGGAGATGGAGCTTCCACTTAGGTCTAAATGGCACAGACAGCGCAACTGTCAAATGGTAAAATGGAACTGGGCTGAGATCAGGGCGTGCAATCTGTAATCAAAAATGGAGGAAAATTGCGTTGCGGTTTGGGGGATGGAGCGATGGGGGAAGAGAGATGTGATTCAGACATACATGATTTACCTATCTGTTCTTCTCTCCATCTGTCTCCACTGTTTTTCCTCATCTCCTTATCTCCCTTATCACCGCTTCCCACTGTTGCCCTTACTACAAGCTGTTTCCTGTTAGAAGCACCACACAACATATTCTTCATGCATTTATTCTTTGCACGGTTGACTGCGTTCATTCAAGAGCATCCCTCCCCGTTCTCTCTCTCTCTGCAGCTCTTTCTCAGGAGGCTAAACGCTGCCACAGTTATTGAGAACATGGCAGCAGCGGTCCAACACTGCTCACACCTCCTGACAGCGCCTCAAACAACATCTCGACGAGGACGTAAAATTTTTTTTTTTAAGCCGCTTTTTTTTTTTTTTTTTGCTTTTTAAGGGCTTTTGTGGCTAGACCCCATACCTGCAAACATGTGTTTTATTCCAGAGATGTGGTAACAGGGTGGTTCCTATGGCGATAACAAACAGACCCATCAAATGCTCAACATTACACAGTTGCTTTTGATCTGGTCAGCGAGCACTAGAAGGGCTGTTAGAGGTTTGAAGTGGAGGCACAGAAAGAGCACCTGAAAATGGTGGACAGCAACAGATGTGTGTGTGTGTGTGTGTGTGTGTGTGTGAGAGAGAGAGGGAGCTGTGTGAATGCACCAGCTCTGCGCCGTTAAAGCATCACGCAGGCTAACGTAAGCTTATTTACCCGCTGAGACATCCATTGCAAGAGAGCGATGCATTCCGTTTTGAGTGGCTGTTTGCATTGTGCTGCCTGCGGAGGGCTGGCTTTACAGCGCATCCTCTCCGCCGCAGCGTCTTAAAGTGTTAACAGAGCAGAACTCGAGGAGTGCGGCCCTATTCTCAACCATTGTTGCAGGGGTAAAAAGAAAAACCTGGCATGTTGTGGTACGACATATCGACCTGTGAGGGAACGAGGTAATGTATGCTCCCACTCTGCGTGCTGAACAGCGTGCCATCTCAGGGAGCAGAGAACAGAGCGTGAGCAGTGTGTGTAAGAGGGCCGAGGTGTTACTGGCGTGTGTGTGTGTGTGTGTGCGCGCGCCTGCTTAGATTTGCCCCCGCGTGTGCTTCCACGTCCACACCTGTTACATTGAGCGTATGTGTGTGTGTGTGTGTGTGTGTGTGAACACACAGGGCCCCATCCATTGAGCATTCTGTGGTGTGGAGTGATTGGAAGGGATGAGTCACCCCGCTCAAACAACACCTACTAACCATCTCGCGCTCTCTCTTGCCCTTTCTCTCTCTCCCCCTCGCACACTCACATGTAGAAAGAACATGAGGGGCATGATGTTTCAGGCTCGCTCGTATATTCACTTTAAACTAAAAAAGACCAGCCTATTTGCTTGACATCTTAAAGCGATCTTCTGTCAGATTTATTTTTATTGATTCATGAATTCGGACGAGGAGATGGAAGGTTTTTTCTGCTCAGTATAGAGGAGCAGAGTTGTGGGTTGAATCTGATGCTTTGGGTGAAATATCTCAACAAAGCCAGGGGTTGGGTTCCCATGGCCATTGCCATTTTGGTGATACTTTGGTTTATGACCAAATGCCTCCAAATGAATAGCATTCACAACAACCTCAGCTGTGTTTGATGATAAATAGCAAACGTTAGCATGCTTAGTTGCTTAAGATGTTGATCAAGGTATCCATTAGGGATGTCACGATTATCCAAATCCAGGATTTGATGTGATTTCTGATTTTAAGGTCAATATTTAATTAAATTTTAATTTAATTGGGAGCCAACAAAGTGAGGCTAGGGTTGGTGTAATGTGATCAGATGTTCTTGTTTGTTTTAAGAACTGTAGCATATGAAGACTTTAAAGCCCCTGTACAGACTTTTCATTTAGTGTTGATTTTGGCGGCCCCGCTGGACGAAAGAGGTAGTGTTTTGCCGGAATGAAGACTGCATTTCCCATGAGCTCTAGCGCCCACTGTCGTGAAGACGTTTGTCTGGCCGGCGCGTGTAGATTTGTTTTGGAAACGTTGGAAAGACGACGGGACTTGCTTTGAAAACTTTTTTTTTTTTTTTAGCAGCTATCTGCAGCGTGCATATGGACGAGGTAATGTGTCTATTTGTATTTCTACTTAATATAATATGCCGCCGGTGAAACAAAGTAATGCTGCTGTTGCGCTGCAATTTCCCAGCTATATATATTACCCAAGGTGCTACAGAGCTCGCGTTACAGCAAAGTCACAGTGATTGTGATGGATGTTTTGTTCAAAGTAAGAAACTGAATCATTTATAATGATAGAGGATATTACCGATGCATCGTTGCAGGTCGGCTGGGCTGATACACACAGCTGAAATGGATGCGTGATCTAAGACGTTTGTTGTCGTTTTTACGAGTGTAGTATCTAGAGCTAATCTAGTGGTAACGTTAGCCAGCTTTGTTGTAACAACATAAATTCATGTATTGCTGTAAACTACATCCCGCATTACATTTCATAAATGAAATAAAATGTACAAACCTGTCTAGGAGGAATCGGGCGAATTATGGATCCGACCCTCCCTTCAAGCCCCGCAACTCTCTCCATCTCTGGAAGGAATCGCCAATGTTTATCCGTGTTTAGCCCTAGCTCGATCGGATTCCCTCTTGGCCTTTCGTTGGTCTTCGGTTCGAATTCATTTTCTTTTCTTTGTCTCATTATCAGCCATGACAAAAGTTTTAGCTCGGATAGCACTGGCTAGCGTAGCAACAAAACAGCTATGCCGTATCCTGAATGTCGTCAGTTCCGGTCTGACTGCCGTAAATCGTTTCGTCAGTGGTCCGACCCGACCAAGGCCGTTCAGAGGTATAGAATTAGACTACTTAGAAATAGCGTATATTCACGCCGATGGGCTCATTTGCTGTTGTAGGTAACAGAGACACATCAGCAGAAACCAGAGACTTTTGCATATCCAGTTAAAAACTCCGTACAGGGGCTTTAAGTGGAAGACCTGAAAACTTAGCAATACATTAATCCAGTCTAGATGAAACAAAGGCATGAATTAGGATCTCTGCATCAGCCATGGACAGGAAGGACCTCATTTTAGCTGAGAAACTGGCATTTAAAATGACAGCTGCTGATATTTTACAAAAAACATTGTTGTATAGTTTACAAAAACAGCTTGACTTTATCCTGGTGTTGTTTTGCGGGTGAGGGATAGGCAAAGTCAAATAATGTTCACCAAAAATGAAGACTGCAGAGTTCAACAAAAAAAAAAAAAATTGGTAAATTTGGGGATTCAACGATAAACAACAAAAGTTAGAAATTCAGTTTGTTACAGTTGGGTTTCTCAAATCTGTTCAGAGTAAACCCAATTTCTCCGGCGCTGTTGGAGTTTTACTCTGGCGCCAGATAGTTGATCGTCTTCTTGCACACAGAATGAGTGTCTGGGTGTCGAGCTGCAGGCGACCTGTAAGCTAGCTGTCATATTTCAATCTTTTGGACACACGAGAGGATTTGGTTTGATTAATTTTCATTTTAGAATGTAAATCCTGACACGCCTAGAAACCATTATAACTTCTTAGTATGTTAGCTTTGTCACTGTGAGCATCATGGATCCAGAAGTTAGCATTGTGCTACTGTACAGCCTCACGAGGCCACTAGCATAGCTGTATAATTCTAGTCTTGTTGAAGCAAAATAAAACTGTTGTTTTCCACCTGCTAACAGCATCTCAAACTACAGCCTTCAAACAGTCATATATTAGAGTCAACACGACTCTTGTATAAGAATACATTAGTCTTAGCTAATAATATTATATTTAGAGCTGATAGATGCTACTCAATCCCAGCCCTGCATGAAACATGTCAGTGTGTCAAGGGAGCCTTTGATAAAGGTGGTGCGACACAGCCAGCCAGCCAGCCCGTGGTCGGACATGGTAGCTTCCGGTAGTCAGTGGGGTTTAACTGTATGTGTGAAAGAAGGCATCGTGCACAAAGCTAAGCAAATCTTTCCTGGATAAATAAAAGCTAAAGAAGGAAAGAGATTAGAGTAATTCCACTGTCTCTCTGCCCTATATTAAAAAGCAATCTTCTCCTTGCTTTCACATTTGTTCGAATTGATTCATTCTGTTGGTAGCAGTCTTGAGCGTTCACTTCTCTTTGTTCCACATGTAGAAAGGGGGCGAGGAGGGTTGTCTACAGTGAATTATGCGCTTGTACTCAGTTTGCAAGGTTGAGCAGCGCACAACGCTCATTTATTTGATAGTCACGCTTTAAATATCTCCTCAGAACAGCGATTACAATAACTTCTGCATAGGAATCTGAATGGCCTAAAGCTGAATACAACACTTCTAATCTGCAGCTCTAGAGAAATTAATGCTAATGAAACAATGCCCCCTTGATGTTTGAGGAGATAGATACAGGGCGGCTGATACGCCTGAGCCTCAGATGACGGTGCTCATCTAGAGGGGCTTCATCTTTTCACGCCGAGCGAGGTTCCTCATCAGCTCATAATGTTTGTTGATTTGATGGATGTGTACTTGATTCCGTGTGATTTGATTACTTGTTTCGCGGCGGGGCCTTGTTTGCCTGCGCTGTCGAACATTCGCCGGGCGAGCCAGCTGATTACGAGCATGACCGTATCTCAAAGCTACGAGCTGAGTGACAGCCACAAGGTAGCGCTGAAACATTGATGACCTGCATTAATGGTGCATGACCGTTTCCCGAACTGTTGTCAAGTCCGGAGGTTATTCTGTCGCGCCCGCTGTCCTGTCTCTCTTTGTTAACCGGTGGTGTATGGGCAGGCCGGAGCAGGTTTGATTTGCACACTCGCCCCGGTTCTGTTCCAGCGTTCACGCGGCCACTCAAGGATGATAAAATATAGCACTGGATGGGAGCTGGGAGCTGGGAGCCCGCAGGCTGTTCACTAGAGGATTTTTAATTTTGTTTTTCTCTCACTCCCCTTTCTCTTCCCTCTCTCCCACAATGTTTGTGCATCCTTGCGTGCACCAATGTGATTACAACGGGGGGAAAGGAGCGCACTTGCGAGGACATATGTCACAGATTGGCTTACAGAATCTGCAGCATCAATTAAACACAAAAACGCATTAAATTTGCAGAAGTCTGGGAATTGTTTCCATGTCGGTCTTCACAGGTTGCGCCGCTCTTCATCATAACCAATCAGCTGGCTGTAAAACAAGACACTGAGCCTGCAAGTCCTCTCTACAGTGTATTTGTCCCATTTTATTTTGCAGGCCTGATAACCTTGCACCCACTGTGCCTGCGCGCTGAGATTATGGATCAAGTTTAATTGACTCTGGTAATCTGATTTTGGCATGGGGAGGGAGGATACCGGATTAAAGATGTAACTACAACACAAACAGGGGATCAGGGGCCTGTTTAGTGGCCGAGGCTAGGGCACGACGGAGGCATGTCGAGATGTAACGTGCCACCGCAAATCCAGAATGGGCTAAACTAAGCTGCCCTGTATGGTATTATTGTTGCCTCTCTGTAATGAATTGCGCTGTCAGAGGGCTGGTCACATTGTCCCGCCGCACAGACACCGTAATAAAGTGGCCACGCTGCTGTGATGTAATACGATAGCAGTAATGACGATAAGTGGACTGGAGGAATCACATTTGAAGCTGGCTGCTCCTTGTCCTCATCTGACTTTCTGCCGCTCGGTCCTGCAAGGAGGAGTGGAACGGGGAGGAGTAGTTTAGAGCACGCTGCGAGCTACGCCAATGGCCTATCAGTCATCGTGACAGCCGGGTCAACAAGGGAATTGCAACTTTACAGTCTATATCTGTTGCGCAGCATGGCGCGATCTATACATAAATATGCAGGAGTCAAAGGAAAACTGAAACGCAGCCCTTAAGAGATAGGGATATAAGAAAATCTGCACACGCTTTAAAGGACATGATTAATGGCTAATAAGAACAGAAGTGAAAAGCTAAAGTACACTGTGCATTTATTCCACTCCAGCCTTCTGCAGCAGGTCACCCCACATCACCCCGGGAGCATAAACACTGCTTCGAAGGGCCATAAGAACTATTTGTTCAAGGCACCCTGTAGTCCGCCTCGCCATTTCTCTCCAGGCCTATCCATCTGCTGAAAGGGACAGTCCCGCTTCATCCTTCTTCCCTTTCTTCTTGCTCTATTCTCTGCCCCGGCTCTGCCTGCTGTAAGGTCTTTTTTTAACCTTTATTTGTCCAGGGGAGGGTTCTGCTGAGCATGCATGCTCTATTCCAGCTTTGCCCTTCTTCGCTTTCATACTCTTGCTGCTGCCCCATAAAATGGCAGTTCCTCTGCTTTTGGCCTCAGAGCAGCGCTCAGCACCTTGCACAAAGGTACCTCTGTAGTAGTTGTTGAAGAAGGGGTTGTTAGTTATTCACTTTCAAGCAGCCATGGTTCCCCCGGACTCTCTCGAAGCTTTAGGCTACTGCTGTCCTCATTTGACTGGTCTAGTCCGCCAGCACTTCTGTCGGACAGGTTTGTTTGTTTGTTAGTCTCACTAAATGTGCTTTTTTGTGGTAAACTGATTCTGTTTAGTACGGCTGCAACTGATGAGCATTCTCTTTTTGTTTTTTTCTTAATTGATTGATTCCTTTTTTTTTTTGGTGTGCAAATTGTCAAACAGTGGTGGAACTGCTCGAGGCAACATCTTGACTTTGTTTGTTTTTTCCATTCCGAAGAGCCCAAAACAGGCCTGATGGTGTTTTCGTTTCAGTGTCGACTTTGCGATGTCTGCATGTGCAAAAACGGACAAAAAGGGGAACCTCTTATGCTTTTCCTTAGTTTTATGTCATATATGTTGTGTTACTTTGTCAGATGTTCATATTGAAAGTGGCTAAATTTACAAATAATGAAGAAAATGTATGTGAAATTAATTTGTGTTTCTGACTGCTCTGGATGCTGTTTCCAATAGTTTTTCTACTTTCAGGATGACCTGAAGACATTTCTTAAACTCCTGATTTGCAGAGTTTCTTGATGGACAATTGGTGCTATTGTGAGTGTTGTAACTTTAGCTCAGGTAGCCGTGCAGTTAGTGGTCCTCTTAGCTGACTCTTCCTGCTGGGTCCCCCCGTCCTCTGCCAGGGTGTTTAAAGCAACTGTGCTAAAGGTGTAAACACCTCTCCAAGTGTGAGCAGAGTCATGTAGCCAATATGACTACTAGCTGTAGCTGATAACTGAGCTAACAAGCCGAACTAACAAGCCAAGCAACAAGTAAAGCGGTCTGTGTCCAAGAGCAAATGTAGATTTTCAAAGCTCACATAGATCAAAACAATGATTGTTAATTGGTCATCTTTGGCTGAATAACACACTGCAAGTATCTGATGACAGTGCCATGTCAGTTTTTCCTAATATTGTTGGTGGTTCCATTTTACAGAATTGACACAGCTAGATTGTTTTTTGAGTTTAAGCTCCACCATCGACAGGTCAGCTTGGACGGTGATGTGAGTCTGTCTTTGTTCTGTTGGATTCCGGGAGCGGTGCGTTCTGCTGTTTGCCGGGCTTTCAGGCTTTTAATAGACTGAACATGTGTTTCAAGTATGTAGCGCATACACAGAGAAAATATTCCCTAAATTAACTGTACTCGACAATGCCAGCATGGTGCTTCAAATGTACCTGGCTCTGGTGTTAATGGACATCTCGCAATGCAATGTTTGACAAAAATGGAGAAGCCGCTAGAAAACTGCAAAGAGTGAAAACAGTGGTCCTTTCTGAAGTGAAAAACAAACTGTAAATCCTTAAAAATGCCATTTCTAAAAGCTGGTAAAAGCACTTAGATGTCCACGAGTGCAGCTGTTGTGCACACAGCATTGATTTCCCTGGTAGTAAATGTTAGTATACTACTTTGTACTAATAAGGCATCGGGGCACACGTATGGTTTTGTGAGTAAACATTTCCAAGATGCGTGGCGTGTTATGGATGTTGTGAAAAAGCAGCTCAGCAGTCAGCTGTGGGCTGCTAAGAAATGGTTAAAGACTCCGGAGGAAAGAGGCTGACATTCTCAGCCAACATGATCAGCCCAGCGATGATGATAATATGTCCCATGAGAACGCTTGACTTCCTCCGTCACACCCAAAACAGTTTAACTACAGCTGATGTCACTCGCCGTGGTCAGCATCACGTTTGACTGCTCAATATGTCCGAGCACGATTTTATTCTTACAAATGCAGTTACTGATTCCCACGGACACGTTCCCTCTCTGACCTTTAGTTAAGCTGATGTTTGTGCGAGGCCATTTGTCATGATCTAAAACTCCTATGAAGTGTTATTTGCTGTTTAAGTACATAAATCAGCTTACTGAGTTAAAAGCTTCATTTCAGCTGGATTTCTTGCTGATGCTTCAGGCCATGACTTTTTTTTTTTTTCAGTACCATCAATTCATTGAGCTGTAATTAACACCAGCTTTCATTGTCCTTCCATGACATCGCTCTGAGGACAAATACAAACTTAATAATTCCCTGTAAATCTTTAGCTGACAAATTATGAGAAGCTGTTTTTGGAATTTTGGAAAATATTTGTCATGTGCTTTCTGCTTAAGGGACCACTCTCTCACTCTCTCTCTTTTTTTCCCCTCCTCTCTATGACATTATTTTTACTGTCTGTGTGGTACTGTGCTCCAAAATGATGGTACATTTTATTGCTCGTTTCTAATTACAGTCCTCTCTCCAGCCAGTTTGGATTTTCTGGCGGAGCTACAAGCTGTAAAGTCGTAAATGTCTGCATTTTTAAAGATCGATGATCACACAGATTTTTCTGCCACTCCTTTTTAAGTTGGCAGGAGTAGTTCTTCCCAGTTAATATGGTTAGTATTACAGCTGCTTAAATCAATACATTTATATTAGCAGTGGATCAAAGGACTACATGTATGTAAAAGGTGCCACTCACAGTGACAAAACCCACCGTGAATTATCACCTGGCTGTGCAGTCCCTCAGCCACACGGTGTGTTTTGGTGTCTTTCAGCTTAATGTTTTGGTTTTCGAGCCCCCAGTGTTACTGTTTTGTAGTTTCAGGACTCTCAACAGCCTTCTTTCCTGAGCATTTAGTGGAGCATTTAGCAGCTAAAGACTCAGACATTTCCCTGTAGGACCTGGTGGAGATTAAAACAGAGCTATAAGGGTGAATATTTGACTCAATTACATCAAGTGGACACACCAAATCAATGCCAATGTCGCCCTGTGTCTGCTGGATGTGTAAATATGATAGATGGTTAGACTTATTACTGATTAGGGCCTCTCTGGGATGGTGTTGGTGCCACTCTGTAGATTATGTCTTTTTTTAATTTCCTGTGGGTTTCATCCAAAAAGCCAACGATATTTGGATTGGAAATGGCACATTTGCAGTTAACATTGAAAATGATGGCAGGTCTATCACTCACACTTCTTAATCATTTTTGAAACGACTGATTGAGAAGGAGACAAAAGCAGGCTATTCATCTTTAACCAGGAAATGTTGATTTTGCCAGCTGATGTTGTTGCAAGCAGATATTGTGAGCTTTAGCTAGCTCCCCAATTAAGATAGCATGAACTCCTCCGAGTTGGCTAAAAATGTCTTAATGGGCTGAGAGTTGCCCATGACTAGGGGGAAAAGGAAAAGCTTTCTGGGGACCTGCTGTAAGGGCGGGGGGCCCATGGAGGCCAGCAATAATCATTCATTCTAAATATAAGCAGTTAGATTAAAATTTTCTTTTGAGCCATTTATTAAAACAACAAATTTAAACTTTTTATGTACTGTTGCTTATGTAGCCTGTTTCATAATAGCAACCCCCAAAATGGCATTAGTCATCATCAAAACAACAACTTTGCACCTGGACACATGAGCTGAGAAATGTACTGATCCAAAGTAAGAACTAGCTAATGGTGGGATGCCAGAAAATAAAGGAGAATATGAATAGGGAGCTGTACGCTCTATATTCTTGGTAGCTAGTTAGCTGGGCATGCTCTCATTTGCAGATTCAATTAGAGAAGATGAACATATAGTATAATACATTCCTTAGCTCTGTAGTGTATATTGTGGATGGATGGATGGATGGGAAACATGTTTTAGTAGTGTTTGATTTCATATCTACAAAGAGAATCTCAGCAACAGTCAATGAAAGATGAATGTCTTGGCATTAGCACATTAGCACATTAGCGTCAGAGCGATGACTGCTCATACCTCTGAAAAAAGCTCAACTCTTTTTTTTGCTCTTTTCCTTTTCCTCCTCAAACACTTGGGTTAGGCTTTATTAGACTGGGTGATGATGGTTGGACTGAGTGTCTGTACTCTCTCCTGTTCTACATCACCCCAGTGGCCTGTCCCGTAAACCTTTTTATTCCATCTCAGGACAGTACTTTACAATTGTGCTTATAAATGCCCCGTTGAAGGTCACGACCCCTCGTGTGCCCTGCAGGCTCATCGGCCTTTTGGATAAACACGGGGCGAGACTACAACACTCGGCTGCTCACCGAGACAATGATGGAGTCAGACAGCATGTGTGCAGATCACTCTCGCAGACATAAACCAGTAGTGAGCTGGCGGGGTTATGGAGATAAGGTGCGCTTTATTTAGCAATGCCAACATGCTGGAGCGTAACCATGGTCGTCACAGAGCAAGAGCAGTCATCTGCATGTAAAATGTGAGTAAAGATTACACAGAAGATCATATTCACATGGCAGCCACTATCCTGACATCATGGTGGGGTGGGGTGGGGAGCTCAAATGACGTACGTCTGTGCTCAAGGTTAAAAGTCCTTTAAATGTAACACTGTAAATTGGATTATAAGCTGGATAGTGACAATCCAGAAGGATCTCTTGCCTTATTTCCAGGTAAACCAACGTATTTGATTACTCATTAGCTTATGTTAGCATATCACCACATCCTAGCTAACATTACCATTTGATTACATCCAGTACTTTTCACTTCAAGGGCTTAATATGTTTTCTAAGATGTACATTGTTTTTTTTTAGAGTTAATTTACGCCTTTTGTTTCATTATAATTTCTTTCTCATTGATCCACCACTGAAAAGACAACCCGTTAGCTTCAGTTGGACAACAGCTAACATTAGCTTTCAGCAACGTCCCAGCTAACTGTTTGACACATGTTACATGACACAATAGGACAGGTTGAAATTGATTATAGAATATCAACACACATCTTGAACACATTTATTTAAGCTTGGAAGTGAAAAGCATAAGATGTAATGAAAAGGTAATGTTAGCTAGGAATGGTTGAATGCTATCGTAAACACTAAACCTTGGCATACAGCACAATGTTACTCCTGATTTTGGACACTTCAGTGTCTTTTCAGTTGCTGATCAATCAGGAAGTGGCTAAACAATTTTTTTTTTCAGATTCCCAATGTTTATAGTACTTGCAACATGAAATACAGCAGTGTAACATTATCCCAGCATTTAAGCTTCCCGCCCTGAGTGTGACAATAGAGGTGTGGCTGACATGTTAGTATGGTGTGTGGCTTGTTTTGTCTTTTATCCTTGGCAGCCGTCAGCATTCAAAAGTAGTTTTCATTCTAAAAAGTTGAATGACTTTTGAACTTCTTGTTGTGTCCATATGCTTTATGGAGTTTCTCAGTTTTTCATTGGTATGACATGTCTTGTTGGGGCAGATCAGGGGCTCTGGATTAATGTGCCATCACGTTCTGCTGCATTGATTCGTCAAGGAAGCCCACGTAGTTTCCTCCTCTGGGCAAACCAGCAGTTGATGTAGCCAAGCCACTTCTGGCGTTCATGCTCAATGGAATATATATTTCCCTGAAATATCAGTCATGTTTCCTTCAACGTCCTCTGCTATTATTAAATAAACCTTTCTATTTACTCTCTGAACGTTTTTGGACACATTTACATGGTCATTAAATGAAATATAGCATCACACTTGTCTTTCACTGGACAACATTGAGAATGATATTATGATGAATTGCTAATAATGCATATGGAAGTCTAAAACATCCTAGTACATCTTTTTTGAAATAAAAAAAAACTACAAATCCTGAGGTTCTGTCTCAGTTCATAGTAAAAAAAGCATTCTGGTAAAATTCTGGTAAATTCATCCATTCTCAGACAGAGCAAATATAAAAATGGGATTTAAAATGAGGCAAACTGGAACTTAAAGTTCTGCTGAATTAAATGATGTATGGCACTTAATACTGACTGCAAGAATAGGGTAGGAAAAAAAGGCTCCCCCCAAATGTATAAAATGTATTAACGTATTTGAGACAATTTAACAGAACTTAAACTTACGGGACAACTATAAATCAAAGTAGTGAAAAACAAGGTTAAGCTGTAGCTGTCAAAATATGTGTTGTAAGATCTGAAGGAGTTTGTCTTGGAGAATAAATTACCAAGCAAATGGACTGTGATGTTGATAAGGGCTTAATGAGCGTCTGTTAACAATGTGTCTTTTAGAGACACTCAAAAGCGACTTTACTGTGTTTCCATTTTTCTTCTTCTCTTTTCGCCTGGCTGCTATCCATTTTTGTTGAGCTTTTTATGTTGGCAGACTAAGGAAGCTTATACCATTGTTGCACTCAGTCGCTCCGGCTAAGAGTGTCAGCTAAATGGCTGAAATGCAAAATGTAAATGCAGGGGGAAAGAATATTCACTTGACAGGGTTGTTATTCTTTTATGCTGATTTGGACAGCGTTCTAACTGAAAGACATTTCCTTGACATTCATTTGTATTTCCCTCGCATATCTCGTCAGCACGGTACACTGTGCCTATGCATATGCAGCGCTCATCGTCTTCATCTTTGGTTGGGTTTTTGGAATAAGCTGTCAGTGTGCAGGCCTCATCCTTGCTCCCTGATTATTTTTATGATACTGTGTTTATGATGACTTTTTGTCTGAGTCCCTATTTTTCTCTCTCCTATTTATGGCTTAGGATCTGAAGAAGGCGCTGCCTTTCCCCCCATACCCTGGGGAGTTTTTGCACCCGGTGGTGTATGCCTGCACGGCGGTCATGTTGCTCTGCCTCTTCGCCTCCATCATCACCTACATAGTGCACCACAGGTAAGGAGAAATTACCACCTTCATTTAAAGTAACAGCCATAAGCTGCATTTCTGCGTCTGGACACACGGGCAGATTCTTATGTAATCGCTTAATTTCTCGCCTTTTTTGCCTTCATGCTTTTACAGTTTGTTTTTGAGGCCTCTGTCACAGATCCTGGCCTGACTGTGGTGTGAGTCAGATGCTTAAGGGTGGCATAAAGCACTGCAGCCTGCCTGACTAAGAGGATCTAAAACACATACACAGATGTGTGCATGTGTGTGTGTTCCAGACAAGAATGTGTGCTCGTAATGGATTTCTAAGTGGTACTCAGGCCACCTTTGTTCCTTTTATTCCACACAGAGATAAGGACAGAGGACGCACCGTGTGGCTCTCGTGGTTTGACACTGTGGCATCTGTCTGCTTCTCTTACGTTCATCTGCAGTGGATGCTGTTATTAAAGCAAGGGAGAGCCCGCCTGCCATATTATTTAGCTCGCAATTCATCATCTGTTGTTCCTGTAGAGCATCAGTCACTTTATCATGTCCCTGGCATTAATGTGATATTATTTTAATAGCTCTCCATCCATTTTAATATAAAGGAGAGATGTCTCAAATGTCTCATTTTCAAAAAATATTGTTTAATTCTAAGAATAACACAATTAAGTGACATTTGTCGGACAGATTTTTTTTCTTGTCCTGACTGTGATTTAAGCGGAAAATGTACGAAACCGTGAACATGCTGCTGCATTTGCAGCTCGCATCCATCTGTGTCACCTGGGACGGAGACTGGGTGCGTCCTCCTGCAGTCAGACAGTGATGACAGCATCTGGGGCTCCAAACAGCAGCATCACTTACTGTCATCCAGCACTGTAGTATTGACTGAAGAAAAGATTGAAAACTGCAATACAGGCAGGAGCAATTTTTAAAAAATTGCAAGAGATTTTTTGTGCTTGAAGTGAAATGTAAACAAACACCGCTGGATGTTCTGCTCTTCTGTGCAGAATGAGTGGCCTGCAAATCAAGCTGTAGGTCATTCTTTATGTTTTATTCAATATGAGTGGAGCTCAGTGCAAAAAAAACAACACCAAAAAAAGGCTGATTCACAGGGTTTGAAGGCGTATTGACAGGATTGTGGTAAAATCCCTCAATCTGGGGGCGTATTTTAAATGAAATGGTTGTTACTGCACTGCATTTATGATACATTTAAAATACAAGTATCCCTCAAAAAATTCTTTGCTACCTTGCTTCCTCCTTTCTGTAATGAAACATTAAAGGTGGAAGCAAGGTAGCACAGTTGTGAGTGTTGATTTTGTGGATGAATAAAAGGCCTGTTTTTACAAGTACTCTTGAAGGTTCGTTTAACATAGATAAGAAATAACTCAGGAAGAGCCACGGAGGACAGCGGTGCATGGAGATGCAGCAGCTGGTAGCTCCTCACCATGTGTTTATGTATATTTGTACATATATAAATGTATATATGTTCTGTAATTTGAGTGGCATTAAGGAGCTTACAAACTTTCGTTTCGATGTGCAACCCTATGTTGTGTAGTGATTAGGTCCGTCAATCGATTCAAATAGCTAATAATGATTAATCGCATGATTGTCCATATTTAACTCGCAATTCATCAGAAATTAAATCACACATTTTTAATCTGTTCTAAATGTGCCTTAAAGGGATATTTTCAAGTTGAGTGACATTGGTCTTAACAAATATGCTCGCTTTATGCAAATGTATGATTATTATTATTGCAACAATCCAAGTCACTAACAAATAAGGTACCTCAAAGGTACTGCATGCTGAATTTTAGCAAAATTCCTTAGTAACTAACACAATGTAGAGTCCAACTGTACTCCTGTAACAGTTACTGTAACTAAACGATGTTAATCGGCCTGCAAGCTGCAGCCACCCATTTAGCTATCACTGTTGAAAGTTTGTTGCATGGCGAGTTGTTCAGGCGACTCTATCGAAAAACTCTACAGCGTGGTCTGCCTTTTGTGAGGGGGAGGAGGGCTCTCTGCATCAGCTGTGTGCTCATTGACAGTAAATGCAAATAGCTTTGTTCTTGTTGAGAGAACCATCTGGCAGGGCTTTGAATCTGAACTTACCATTCAAAATACTATTTTCTTTATCATTTCTGCTCAAGGAGAAGCAGATATGGGGGCTATTTCCGCTACAAGGGTCATAACATAAATGTTAACACGGGTAAAGCATAACTTCTCCTGTAACCAGGATACTTGTGCTTAGGCACTCATTCATCACAAAATGCTTTTCAGAGCAAAAAGACATTAACTCCAGTCCAAACTAGAGCAAGAACAAGCCCATATTTAAGACATGAAGCTGGAGCTTTTGTCTGTCACACACAAGGGAGGGTTAGAGGCGTTTTCATTCAACTGTGCTCAAATTAACAAACTCCAACACTTCCTCGTCCTCCACACCTCCCTCCAGGCACTCCCCAGCTCTAAAACACATCTCTGTTTAGTAACACTCAACTTGTGTAGTATCACTCCAGCTGACTGACAGTATCCAAGCCGTGAAGCGCCAGGACTGCGTGTTAAATGGGTTGAATGCGAGGGGGAGGCCGTTCCGGGATAGACGCAGTAGATTGTGGATGTTTGAATTTTGTCACTTTCGCACTTCAGCTCACTAACACATACAAAGGCATAAATATACGCATACAGTATGTGCTGTTGGCTTTCTCTGCCAGCAAGATAAGCCAAGAGAGAATCTGTGATTATGGGTGCAATGCTGATGCATGATGTATAAGCCTAGTAAAGAAGATAGTGGTGGGTATCACGTCTGGAAGGCAAAATCCTTTGAACTCAGTCGGTGCAATTTGCGTCAAAAGTATTTCCCGGAGTCATCAACTCAATCAAAATGGGACGCACTGACGTCATGCTCATAGTGATGGAATCAGACAAACTTAGTCCTTCCACTGGTCATCTTCAAGGTTAATCATCCATAAATCCATCTGGGATATAATTGAGTTATATGATTTATCAGCTTTAGTGGAGCCATAATGACAAAAAGTTGTTTAGAAGTAAACAATTTGGAAGAAAAAAATTATGATACCTAAAGCTGCTCCTCTAGCTCTACAGAGGTTTGCAGCGCCTTTCTGCTCGTTGTTTTGGTTTTGCAAACTGCAATTTTCCTTTTTGGGTTCAGTCTGTCTCATTAGCAACATTTACAGCCGCAGCAGGCAGGCTCATACTAAACCTGTTTGCTACCTGCTGAACCACTAATGACTTTATGTAAAGATGGACAACATGGCAACTCCCCAAAAGTGAAGCCAAAACATCTTGATCACCCCCTGGTGACAGACTGCTGCAGTAAAGGCCCTGTCCTTGTGGGCAGACAATTATAGGTTTCTTTCATTTAAGGTTGTTCAGAGCAAGCTGATATATGTTCAAGTGTTCATTTATCTTCCAAGTTTGATTTTAAGAAGTTATTTGATCCAATGAAAAGGAGTTGTAATGTCATGATTAACAGCTGCGTGGTTTGGGCTGTCCAATCACTGCTGTGCAGACTCTCCAAATGACATCTTGAGAACAAGATGGGAATGCTGTTTCCGGGACATTTTCAATCAATCACCCATCTTTAAATCCAGTCCATGCACAGGACCAAACATCACACAGACAATGTTAGCAGCTTGCTAGCGAACATACTGGAGCAATTAGCGGCTAATGAGCCATTTCAGACGGGAGCTGGTCAAGAGTAAACGAGAGCCAGACTTACATTGGTCAAGTAGGCAGAAACATGACTGCAAATGAATTCAACACAAGTTATAGCTTGTTATTGTTGTGTTTGGAGCTTGTTACTGTCCTAAAGTGGCCAAATAAACCGTTTGTGTGTGTGTTTTGTGTGATGTATTATGAAAGACCACAGTTCATTGCACTGAACATAAATTACACTATATTATTTTATATGTGACTTACCATGTTGCTACACATATACTGCCAGGAATATATGTTTTTTTATGTCGTGTTATTGATTTCAACCATATTTAACATGGTGCCACTGTCAGATTTCTGCCTTTTCGCCGTCATAATTAGCATGAAACTGCTTCCGTTTCTCCATTTAACGGAGCTGCAACCTGTGGTTTATGGAACTTATCAGCATGTTTGGAGCGTGTCTTCCACCAATGACATGGCTTGCCTGAAACTACCTATTGTATAATGTGTCATATTATACTGTCCATAGCTTTATTGCCCCTTACATCTGGCTCGGCAGTGGGTACAGGGTGAGAGAGCAGATGCAGTGAGAGGACAGTTTTATCCCCCCCGCACGCTTGGGGAGATGGGGATGTGGAGGGTTGTCAGGTTAATGTACTTGACCCAATGAAAGCCCAAAGCAGAGCCTATGAAAACCCCCTTCCAGGGAGGCCAGGAGCCGGCCTGATTTATGGCCCCTTTGCTGGATGGAGTTCAGTACTGGGACGGCGGCAGAGGCATCGACAGCAGCAGCTTTAACTCTCCCTCCCCTCGCACTGAGCAGTGGAGCCCGGCCCCAGACACGCCTCATAGCTCACTGCTGAGCCACTGCTTCATCTACAGTTGGCTCACGTGCAGCCGGGGCTCCGCTCCTCCATTTTGGGGAGTGGAGATTTCCAGCACAGGGTTATATAATTTCTAATGGTGACAGTGACTGTATTGATAAAACAGAGGGGAGCTGACACGGGAGAGCAATTAAAAGAATTGATGGTGTGTTAATTCACACAGTACTACAAACATGTTAGTATTGTCTGACCTATTTAGCCTTTTTTCTCCAACAGCTGGATGGAGGTGGTAATGTGGGTTAAGTGCCCTGCCCAAGGCTCTGTAACCCCCCCTGGCTGATAGCATATTTTACAAAGTGGATATGAGTGTGTAGTGTTACAATGTGAAAACTTCAATAGGCCCAGCCAACTGGAAGCAATCTCTTTTTATTTCATCATCAAACCAGCTGAGTGATTCCTATTTGTGTGCATATACCCCTGGATGTACTGTAAAGCGGGAGAGAGAGAGAGAGAGCTGTGTAGGAAGGTTGTACACTGAAGAACACACTTCACTTCAAGAATCTCTGAATAGCCCTTCGCCTCAGGTCCAACGCTGTTAAATTACACAGCGTGGTATCAGTTTTGTCACCTGAGCATTTAAATTATTTGTAGCCTGTTTAATGCTACAGCGTCACTCATTATTCACGTGCCGGGTTTGACCTTTTGAAAAAGGTGCACATCTTAAAAACTGCATCTTTGAATTTGTATCACTATGTTTTTCTTCGTCTGAAGATTTTTAAACAACATCCCTGTAAGCGCTATTCGTTTGAACGTTCAATCAAAATGAACTAGAAAGCAGTCCGCCTGCGTCACTGACTCCTGCATCTGGCAGTGATCTTCTTTGAAAGTTTGTGTTGTCTTAGCTTTTTTTTTTTTTCAAAAAGGACGTCTCAGGAGGAAAAAAGACGTTTGTTTCTTGTAGAGTAGCCTTGTCCATACAGATACAAAAATGAAAGACATGATGTTTATATTGTAGCGACTCATTGAGGACATGTAGGCAAACCTCCCAGCATGCACCAGGGCCACATCGGTATAAGTCCGGGGGTATACATTTTATTTCTCGTCTTGTATTTTTTTACATGCGCTATTTCCTACGATGTTTCAACTGTTCCACTATTTCGTTGCTGCAATGTACTTATTCAAGGGTTATTCCACCAATTGTACACGTCAAAGTGTGTTTACAGCTCTTGGAGAGCACTGTTGCTGTGTGGAAAAGAGTAGTAGGATGATTTTATCAGAGCATGCAATGTGGCTCCAGAGGCCGTATGTTATGATAAGATCATATCGCATCATGCATTCTTCCTGGCCCCTTAGTGACATCACTGGAGGAAATGTATCCAGCCACAGAGGGCTCTATACCGCTCTATACCACTTTCAGAAATGCAGTAGTAACCCTCATCTGTAAACACACTTTGATGTGTAAACTTGGCAGAGTTTCCCTTTAAGTGTGAATGTGGTGTTAAACCGTGAGTGTTTTCATACAGTTGCTGTGGAGATACAACATGGTACCGTCTGTGTGTAAACTTCTCACAGTTTCAACCTCTGCTTAATGTTTTACCTGAACAGGAATAAAATATGCGTTGCTTATTGACTCAACTTGAAATTATTCAGTGTAAATCATTACTTACCTTTTAAAAATCGAGCCAAGGTTAAAATGTTTTCATTGTACTAAAAAAAAAAAAAATATATATTCTTTTATTCAGTGCATGTACTGGCAGTGGGGTATGTAATGGCTTGTTTGCACTCCTCAAATTCTATGCGCAGCGTTCCCCGGGCTCTCCAGTGGCTGTTAATCTATATGGCAGTGGCAAGGTAAAAGAAAAGGGCAATTTATGCAGACCTTGTAAAAAGACTGGCCTAAATCATACTTGAAGTGAGTGATGTGCAGTGTACCTTGAACACCGAATATCAATGAGATTTTACTCCATGATGAATCACAAGAACACTGAGGGGTATGGTATGGACCTGCTAATTTGTTTGATTCTCTGTCTTTTTTTGGCAGCGCAATCCGCATCAGTCGGAAGGGATGGCATATGCTCCTCAACTTCTGCTTCCACACGGCTCTGACCTTTGCTGTGTTTGCCGGCGGCATCAATCAAATCAAATACCCCATCATCTGTCAAGCAGTAAGTGCATTCCCTTTTCATTCATTCCACTCTCAGAGCTTTTTCGGAAAATTGATTGTGAATGTCTGTGCGGGTGTTGGCAATCAGGGCCCAGAAGTGGAATATGTGGACATGAGCAAACCCAGCGTTATGGGTCTGTCGTGCTTCAGGTCACTCTTTTAGTTTTGTGTTGACACAATAAGCCCTGATGATAAAGGCTCTCTCTCCTTCTATTGTTTGTCTATCTATGCTTTCTTTGGAATAGCCCAAATTGGATGTCTTTTTTTTGGGGGGGGGGGGGGGGGGGGGGGGGGGGTGGACTTCTATGCATGTGTTTTGTATGTGCTTTTCTTTGGAAGTTTAACCTTGCAGTGACATTATCACAGGTGAAAGTGTGTAGCTTGGTTATACACATCTCAGCAAATGCTTGAGGGATGTCCGTGACATTAATGGTCCCCAGAAGGATAACTCTTTGGTGATACAATTAAATTTCCCTTCTGACCACCAGCATGTCACAGTTTTCCCTCATCTCGTAAAATATCTTACGTCTACTCAGAACACGTTCAGTAATGACTTTGATAATGACACTCTACATTATAAACATCACAGATTGTAGTTTCAGATCTCACTGTTGAAGTCTTCGCCCTAAACCATGGCTACAATTATGGATTACACCCTTTTATATGCGGCATGGTTCCGTGGATGTCTATTTGTTGCTTGGTTATACATTTTCTAACAACTACTGGATTCCCATTACATTCACGGTCCCCAGAGGAGGAATTTTGGTGATCATGTCATATTTCCTCTTGGACCACCAGCATGCCAACACTTTAACTTATCTTGTAAAATATGTCACATCTACTGAAAGGATTTGGTGCAGATATTCATGGTTCTCAGAGGAAGTACCGTAACGACTTTTACATACTTTTCACCTACTGACTTTTCCTCTAGGGCAGCCATGATGTGGACATTTGTGACTCAAAGTAATTGAACAGTCATTAGATGGATACAATTTGGTACACACGTTCATGTCCCCCTCAGGAATTTTCTTAAAGGAGTCATCACCCGGAAATCGCAATTTCTCTCGTTAAATCATGCATATTAGTGTTGGACCTCTGTTGAAACTTGCCTGAAAAGCTGGAGTTGGAAAGTGGCTTATTTTTTTCGCTTTGGCTCTTTTTCTGAACAGGAATAGCGCACAGTAGTGCGCGTTCCTAAAGCACGAGATTTTGACTCTGCTCCTGTGGTGACGTTACCACAGGAGGCTACTTGCATATGCATCGGCTCACAGCCGTCCTCAGCCAGAGTGAGCACGCCAAATCTGCTTATTTCTCTGTCATTTTCAAGCCATACATCGTCACCGCCAGCATTAAAACTCAGGTCTTACTTGTAAAACACGAGTGTGAAAAGTAAGACGGAAAAAAAAAGAATTTACCATTCAGAGACGTCCTGCTGTAAATGTGTCTCTTCCACCGTCTCTGCCTCTTCACTCTCCCGTTCGGTTTCCGACTCTGGCTCGTACATAAATGCCTGAATTCCGTAAGGTTCGTCATTTAGTGTGTGCGCCATGACAGGGGGCTGTTTATGTTTTGGAGTCCGTGTGTGCATGCAGGCTCGCCCCCCATTCCGGCTCTGTCCTTCCTGCGGCCAATCAACGTGCGCCTCATTACATATTGATACAATGCTCCGGACCGGTCAAAACCTCGCGCATAATCTCGCGTGAGAAACTCGCAGTATGAAAAAGTGTCAGAACAAGCTCTATGTTTGATTTTTTTATTTTTATTTTTTTCTAATAAGTTTTAATAATTGATCCAAAGCGATCCAAGAGGGACTGCATATGTAAAAAAACAGGTGATGACTCCTTTAAGTATGTTTTTCTTTTTTCCCAACACTTTGATTTTAGTCAAAGCCATTTTAGCAAACCAAGTTAGTGAACATGGTAATCAGTACACCTGCTTAACATCAGCGTATTTTCACTGTTGCTGTGCATGCTCACAATGAATAGTCACTAAATACTGACTCATATAACTGATTTCTCTGCCTGTTTGTTTTACTGCATCTCATTTGGTTCAAGATAAGCTTTATTTTTACCTCCATAAAGCCTCATCTCTCTGTATACACTAAGACTATCTATGTGGGGACAGCCTGTAAAGGATGTCTTTAGCCGTTTTGTGCATAATGAGAAATGCCCTACCTTAAGTTTGCAAAATGGAACCAGACAAAGGGGGAAAAAATGGTTCTCTGAAGTCGCACTGGATCGTCAGGAGTTTTTCTGCCACAGGACACCATGATGGATGTAGGGATGCTCGCCCCATCTTGTGATGCAGCAGTGTGTCCCTGCAGTTGGACATTCTGACCCTTTTGCAATCAGTGTGTGGTCACACGGGTGATGCCTCCATGTCTGCAGCCAACAGTTATAAATGAGTGAGCGAGACTTGAGGAGGGACGTGGAGATTTGGGTTGTGTCAGGATGGGTTTTGGAAACAGGTCAGAGAAATGCTTTCTTGCTTGCTGGCATCTTGGCTATTTTTAGGTTATGATACAGCAAGAATGTTGGTGGAGGAAAGTATATTAAATTACATCGTGTATAGTAAATTTTGAATGTATATACCATTTTAAAGGAACTAGGAAAACAATGAAATTCTTGTTGTTTTGTCCACGGTGTTAACTGAGTGTATTTCTGAAGGAAACAACTAAACCAGCGACAGGTAACAGATGGCAGATACGTTTGAGGAAGTTGGACTTCGTGTTGAGATAGGGGTCAGTGTCAAAAAGAGAAAAAGTGAGAATCAAAATGTAATTTGTTCCTTTTTTTCTACTTTTTCCCATGGTTGTAAAGCCATATGGTCCCGGTGGATTTCCCTTCCAGCTGATTGATAGTTGGACCTGTCCAGTTGTGAGCATGAAACATGAGCTGAAGGAGAGCATCCTCTACTGTCAGCTCACCTCAGCGGGGAGGCATTTACTGTATGTACCTGCAAAGAGATTGATGTGCACTGATTTTTCTACTTTTCCCTCACAGTTGGAACTGCCTTCCCTCACTCCCTTTCTCCTATCAGCGGGCCTTGTTCGCTCCCTTTGTTGTTAGCTGTAGCACGTTAGGGACCCAGCTTCCTCTTCTGCTGTCACGAGCGCTTTAGGTGGCCCCACGCTCCACGGTTCAGGCTCAGTGACAACGAAGTCTGCATGAAGTCACCACTCGTGTCACAGCTGTCAAGTGTTCCTCCACAACTGTAACTGACATGAAACAGCTGGCATTGTCACAAAATGCAGCTTTCCTCCCTCACCTGCACCCTGCTGTTTAACATCACATTTATAACTCAACCACATTGTAACAATTAAGCTCTTCACTCTGAGAGTCATCTTCAGGATGGAGTGCACTATTAATACTCTTCATAATTGTAAGATCAAACCATACCAACACCAATATGCAGTGTTGGTATTTTATTGATGTAAATCATTATGGTATCTGAAGGAGGCATACCTTGTTAAGGGTTAATAAGTTGAAGTTGAAGCTTGACCAATAATGTCTTTTATCAACTTTAACAATCAGCTTAGGCTGTATGTCGGGCAATAGGTGAAAAAAGGTTGCAAAAGATATCTTTTAAATATGTCATGTTAACATAATGTGCACACCAGAGACAACAAGAATATATAAAATGTATACTACCATTGTATACATATGTATGGTGTTCATGTTAATTACGCGGTAATGAAAAATAATAGAATAGAGTAAGTGGGATCCCTGCGCTTGTTTCTCTCGACGAGACAGTCTCACCGAGGGGTGATAGGGAGACAATGACAAATGGAAGCAGTGTTTTCATTGCTTTTGTGGCGATCTCTGGATATTCCACCTTGATTTTGAATCCATAACGCTGGCAGATTTGCAGTTGACTGGAACATATTTATAAGGCCATCGTCATTTGCAATCTCCAGCAGTTGTCCACTCCCCGTCCCCACAGCTCCAGTTTGGCATTGAATGCAGCCACTTTATCAAACGACTTGAAGACAGTTGTCCTTCTCCCTATATGTAGCTTTCTTTTTCAGTTGTTGGCTCTTCTGTCTCATCATTGGGCCTTTTACCTTTTTTCTTTGCAGACATTTAGTAAGCTTAAGTGCTTAATCTTGGGGGTATAATGTGACTGAAACAGTTACATGTCAAGCACGTCAAGAGGAACAGATGGATATTATTAAAAGAAAATCTGTTTTTGCAAATAAAACATCTTGGTCAATAGAACAGAAAATAAATAAATGATTATTTTTTTCTGTGCAGCCTGGCACCAAACGATGCCCAGTGGTTGGGGACCACTGCTCAAAGGTACCAAAATTTGGCACTGATTGATATAACTTGAATCATTATTCAGTCAGTACCCTTAAAAGTAACCCCTACAAGCAACCCTTACTGCTCTACTGCCTCTTTGGCCAATAATAAGACATATACAGCTTCTTCAAGTGTCCAGAAGCCCTGAGATCCCAAAAAGATTCAAAAGTTGTCTGAAGTTGGTGCACAAGTTCTACTGTGCATGATGACAGGTGTAAACTTTTCAAATCAATTCAGGACCTCTGGGCAACCGGGAGACTTAGATCACGGCCGACCTGCTACATGGAGCCAATGTTTTTTCATGGTTGATTTTTTCTACTCCAAAGAATAGAATAAAGTCAAAGATCCAGTTTAAAGGACTTTTAACAACCTGGCAAACTCAAGGTCAATCTTTTAAAATTTGTATCACTGCGATCTGTCAATCATTAATACATGATTCATTAAAAATGAATAAAACCAGTAGCTAAAAACTATAACCCCTTCACACAATGCGCCTTATTAGGCTTCTAAATGTTAGTCAGTGTCAGTGCAGGTGTTGTTGCTGAGCCATGTAGCTTTCTCTTGCTCTTTCACTTTAGCATTCATTCATTTATCTAATTTTATTTTGGATGCTTCTCGCTGCTCCTCCTTTACCCAATCACTGCTAACAGGACGACTCTCTGCAGATTTGGGCAGGAGCCCAGATTGTCTGCTGTTCCACAGGGATCGAGACAGGCCCCACCAGACACGATTTGAGATAATTACAGGACTGCTTGAGAAGTTGTGCAGCGGCACGGCGCACACATGCACACATTTAAATGCACACATTCGCACACACGGTGCCTGCTGAGTTCTCTGTACTCCCCCCCAATCATCCCACCAGTCCTCTATACACACACACACACACACACACACACACACACACACACCCTCCCTCCTCCCAGGGGGGCACATAAGTACATGCTCTCCCTCCGACAGAAGGAACTTCAAGGAGCTCTGAAACTAGCTTTGGCAGTTCTCGCAACACTTCAAGCATGCACTCCCCACCCAGCCCTCCGCCCCTCGCCCTCCTCCTCCCTCGCCATCTCCACCTGCATCCTACACTCGCTCTCCCCCTCTCTATCTGTATGCCACTCTTCAGTCTTGCACCGCCTCCCCGCCCACTGTGGCACTGTCGCTATGCAGCATCCGATGTCTTTACGGCCTCAAAGTCAAAGTCATCTCTGATCTCTATTTCTATCTTTTTTCTTCCAGCGAGGCTTCGCTTTGTCATTGATTCGAGCAACACCCCGGCTGTCACACCACATCGTCTGTTCGCCCGTATTAAGCAGCCCCACAACATACAGCAAGGCCCTTTTTTTTTTTCCGCTCTGCCTTACCTCACCTCACCTTTGGCCATCAGAACGTGGATCTGTGTTGATTGTTCAGCGAGTGTGACCAGCGTTAAATAACCTATTAATTTAGCAAAGAACCTGTCTCAGGATGTGACCTAGATCTGAGGTTACAGCCAACTGTCAGCTTAAAGATGCTTTACAGAGGATTTTCTCATTAGTGTGCCACTGTGAAATTAGTTGTGACGGCAAACGCTGGCAAAAATGGAAAAAAAGAAAAAAGGCTCTAGACATTACAGTATCTGCAGTGATTGGCTTTGTGCTCGCAATGGGTCCAATTTGAGTGTTCCTGAGCTCATTTCCCCACATGTAAAAGGCTTCCGGTAGACTGGTTACTTATGCATCAAAAACAGTGGGGAGCCGGTATAATGAATATGCCCACCGAAGACAGCTTAGAGCGACTTTTGAGTTTAGCACTGTTAGCATATGCTAAATGTGTTAAGACAGGTTTTCTGACAGTGTTGTCTTTAAGGAGAATTCGACACTACACTCAAGCCGAGAGGTGTCAGTCTGAATAAACACTGGAAATACTGAAGTATATGGCGGAACATGAAACACAGCCATCGTTCACATCCGTCACACAGGAATCCTTTTGAATAACTAAACATTTGAGGTGCTGAAAAAAACAGGGACAGTTTTGTCCTTCTCTCAGATTGTCTGCATCTTCCTTTTTCATACTATATAACTGTCTGGTGGTCTTGTTAAATTGTGTTTGTGTTTTTCTTGCACTGTTGATGACCGCTTTAAACCATCCTACGGTTTAGTGTCGGCAGGCGCTGACATCCTCTCTTCGCGTTGTTTCACATCTTGTCTAGACACACTGTTCTCGCAGGACATCTCATATTTCATATTGTACCATCTGTTTTAGAAATGTTGAATCCCAGCTTGTAATACGTTAGAAGTTCACACCTGGCATCAGTGACGTGCATCTCAAGTGACCACTTGTGATCAGACCTCACTTCCCCACTCTGTATGCAAACAAACACATACATCACTAGAACAAACTGATAGGATATGTGGCAGCTGTAGCTCAGGAGGTAGAGCGGGTCGTATACCAATCAGATGGTTCAAATCCCCAGCTCCCCCAGCTGCATGTCGAAGTATCCTTGAGCAAAATACTAAACCTCAAATTGCTCCTGACGAGCAGTTGGCACCTTGCATGGCAGCCTCTGCCATCAGTGTATGAATATGTGTGTGAATGGATGAATGTGACAAGAGCTTTGAGTCATGACACATTTTTACACAATTAAAAGAAATATCTTCATCTACATTGTTTGCTTAATCAACAAGAAGGCCCAAATACTTAACAATGTGCTGTGGACAACGTTTAACACATTTTATAAAACGTCTTTGAGCTCATTATTTTAAGGGAGTCTGGGGACTTTCTTGATGTACGTATCAGAAGTTGCCTTATCAGTTATTGTTGTTGGTTATGTATTTGTGAATTTGTACGTGTACCATCAGTAAAATGTTGTCTTCTTTGGTATATTTTGTGTAAATGATGAAATCAGTTGAAACAGTGTGTTCCAACAGCTGTTGGGAGTTAAGACGTATTTTAGACGGAGACAAAGACAGGCTGGTACAGTGGCGCTGAATTTTTGGGAAGGCTTGAATGATTTAGAATTCCCCCTCGCTGCCTTGCAAAGATTGTTAAGTTGATTCTCATGCAAAACATTTTAAAGTCATGCAGTTTGTCAGGGAGATAGTTCAGTGCTTAGTTATCATTTTGGAGTTTGTTGTGCTGTTGAATTCTATTATGTTACACTGAAGCTATAGACTTTAGACTTGAGGTGCAAAAATTAGGACTCGTGACTTGACTTCGACTCCTTTGCTGTGAAACTTGACGTCTTGACTTGAGACATGAAGGCAAAAAGCTCAGGAGACTTGACTTGTGACCCATAAATATTGAAAAATGCTCGACTGACCGTGTTGTGCTTTTTGGATCTCTACCAAACTGTCACCAATAATTAATGACACAACCAGAGTGCACATAACGTCCCCATAAGCTAATGCACACCTTCAGGTGCGGCTGCCAGTTCCCCCTCTCTGTAGCCAGCATATTTTTTCTCTTTCCGTCTGCGAAATGATTTATTTATGTGATAGTTCCTGCTTTTAGTTAATAAAAGAGTTCACATTCATTTTTGTAATATTTGTTAATATTTGCAGCAGCTCTGTATTCCCTCTCTATCTGAAACACTCTGTTTTAGCTCGTGTCTCGTTAAGGCCCCCCCTCGAGTCACCTCTGATTTGTCAGCTCACACATGCCTGACCCAGCACTGCTAACAAAAACAGAGCAGCTGTGCCAAATCAGTTCTCATGTGCCAAACTAGCCGCGAGGGCAGAAATAAGGCAAAATGTCTAACATGTTTACATAGCATGATGTCACAGAATTAAAGGCGAGACCGCTGACGAGGCATTTCAGGAGCAGTGTTTTCTGTGGGAGAAAGGATTTTCTGTTAGTGCGGACCATTTTAACTTTAACATCTTTTATATGCACAGGAACATATATTATTAATGAAATAAAAATGGAAAAAGCATAACAGGTCTCCTTTAATTATGAAAAGAAGTGACCGTGTGTGCATAGAATTTGTGTTAAAAATAAAATCTATTTAAATGATTTTGTGCTCCTACAGCTTTATAATAGATTATCTTAGCTGCTGAAAAGAGTGTTTCAAATGACAGAAATTACCTGTCACCTGCCTCTGCCTCTTCATAATCCTAAGAGCGTTATTTAACTGTTTGAACCGACATTGAACCTTGTTAGTAAAGTAGAGTACAGCGCAGTATGTCTGTGAGCACTCAAGTTGAATTTGCCTTTCAGGGCTTTGAGTTAACTTGCTTCGTGTATTAAACATGACATCTCAGTCTTGTCTTTGTCTTGTTACATCTGTTGCTATCTTACACATATGGACCTTGAAATTGTACTCACTTGAAGCTGCAAAGCTAACTAGCTAACTATCACTACCAAGCTGACTACATGCTGTGATATGTGGGATTAAAGGCTGTAAAGACTGAGTGTTGGTGCTGCACAAGCCAAAGTTCTAACTTTGTTCTCCTGCCTTTTGTTTCCGTGACCTCACTCGTACACAAAATGGAGATAACCACTCTTCGGCTGTCACAATTTCCTGAATCTTTATCAAACCGCTTTTTTATGGGTGTGAGGTTTCATTTATTTATGCAACACTGACACCCATCTGAAGTGATGAAAGATGGAGTTTGAGGTGACTGTGGATGTGGCCTTTTTATCATGGACACATTGATCAGGTTTTCTGGGGCCATTTCCAACTCCTGTTTTGTTAACTGTGCAATCGCCGCCCTGCTCACTGATCCGATCGCCGACTGAAATTATGTATTTACCCAGATTTTCTTTCAACAAAGGCACATGAGGTGAAAGCACACAGCAACCATGAATACTAAAATATCAAGATATGACTGTGTTTGCAGACCTTCTTAATCCACCTATCCATCCACTGATTAATTATAGGTCTTATCTAAACAGATGTCACTCATTTAATCCTGCATTTTTGTCAGGTGCCTAAATTATGTCCTGTTAGCAGTCTCGTGAAAACTGTGTGCAAATGTTTGACAGACTTGATGGACAATTTGAAGTAGCGTGGCACAGGATTATGTTAGTTGTTGTCGTCATTGTTTATTGACAATGACATTGCAGATGAAATTACATTTTTGGTAATGTTGGATAATGTTAGTACACAACTCAACAAAACATACGTAAGGTCTAGACACTGTAATGCAGAAATATTACATATATTTATAAATGTTTCGGCCTTTGTAAGGCTTTAGTAATAGGAGAGCTTCAGAGATGACAGTAAACAAGATGAGAGAGGGGTGGGGGTGACATGCAGCAAATGACCCCAGGCCGGGACTCGAACCTAGGCCACTGCGTACTGAGGACAAAGCCTCTGTATATGGGACGCCTGCTCTACCAACTGAACTAATAGGCGACCTATATATTTTTAACTAGTGTGAGGAGCGAGAGTGGTCTCCAGTGTCAAAGTCAGATGCTTGGCTCACCTACACCTGGAAAACAGTCTGACACACCTAAGAGGAAACATGTTATTTGAGCAATGAGGTGGATTTGTGTCTGACAAGCATTTCTGGTTACCTGCCTGCGATGGCAGGGTGCTGCTCTTGTTGGATTACTGATTTGTTGTTGGTAGATGATGTGATTTTTTTCCTTTGGTGTCATCGTTTGGCTGCTCACTGGCCTGAGATACTGTGGGTGCTCATCATGAGATTTTGTAGTGGAGTTGCGATGACAATTTGTGGTCTCATGTAGAGCTGTTGTGACAGGTAAGGTGGTGGTGTTGCTGGTGGTGGCAGAGGGATGGTGTTAATCAAACTAGGATTTTCATCTTGACCGATCACATTCTGGTCCACCAATAAACAAAAATGTCAGCTGGTGAATTGCCAGTTTCTCCCACCACTGTCACAGTAACTTAGAATGGCATTCTCTCAACCTGATGGATAATTGCATTGTTGCAAGCTGCCTCTAAGGGCGCATGATTGAGGATGTCCAAAACCTGACTCAAAGTTCATTTTGATTGATAAAGACAACTCATACCGAGAGTCCCTGTATTGTGACCGAACAACTTTGTACAATGTCATCCATACATATCCCTATGTATCCAACACTTCCAGGATTGTATCTACAAAAAAATCTTTGCAACATCACTTATAAAATATGTTACTTAACCCTCTGTTGTGGGTCTTTGATGAGTTAATCCTCGCCTCAAGGTGCACACAAGAAATAAGCAATGTACACGAAACAGGTGACACTCTTCGACTCTTCAGCACAAGATGATATTGTGTTAAATACGGAAAATGTGCTTACAGCGCTGGCTCTTTGAGTTTGCTGGCCTTAAACTAGATTTTGTTTGTACCTCCAAAACACTACAACCACCAGATCACACACACTCTGAAAGAGATGGACAAATGAGTTTGACACAGACAGCTGCGGTGCCACAGAGGTTGAAATGTTTTAATGACGGCCATTTAAAGATTACACGTTAGATTATTATTCATTTTTAAATACAGGCTGGAAGCTTCCATCCTCGATTGCCAGTTGGAATTTCCTCTTGAGAGCCATTTGTGTAATGTTACTTGGTTCATCAAAATAAGTTTTCAAATGGAGACTACAATACTATACAAGTGGACTCAACATGATGGCACTGCTAGATAACAACAAAATGTTGACCCGGCCGGTGGCTCAACGCTTCCAAGAATTCTGCTGGGTTACCATGGCTACGTGCTGAAATCTTGACGTTAGCGAGCCAATTAACACTGTAAAAAGTGTGGCGCAGTCCTGTTGGTTGTGGCCCTAAATGATCGCATACTTTTTATGGTCCGGACTTACACACAATTCAAAAGTAAATTTACAGTCAGATAGATATTAATATCGTATGTGCATTACAATTAATGTGCAGCCACGGCTTTATTGTTCTGTTTTTGTTGGTTTGGAAGGCAAAAACTGTACAATCAGCCACTTATGATAAATGTGTGCGCCTCGTTCATTACGTTTCTGTTCTCCCTCTGTCCTTCATACCATACTACAGACACATTTCCTTGCTCTCGGCACTAATGAAGCTCTGAAGTGTGCGGACTCCGCGCCCCTGATTGACTTCGCCAACCGCTCTGTGCTCTTATAACCAGCTCAAGGACACTTCCAATTAGAATCTGGACCGTGGTACACTAGCTTCAGTCCCTGGGCCTATCAGGCTGCAGAGAAGCCGTTTGATTGGGTATCTCAGGTTGTCAGTACATCATGAGCAGACTTGCTGTGTGAAGACCAGGCTTAGTGCATTTTAATTTTCTCCCTCCTCTCTCTCATCTCTTCCCTCTTTCTATGCGCTGGCAAAGCCTTTAAACAAAGTTAGATCAGCTTCCCCATTCAAACATGATTCATGAATATTAAAAGGAGGACGAGCGCAGATATGTGTACAGTGCGTTTTGGAAAACAATCACGCGCTGATAGTTGTCAACGTGACTATCATTTATATTCAGATTTATTATTCACAGTGTACACCTTGTGTCCTCTAACTCAACTGATAAGGAGCTGCTCAGTATAACCTCACCATAATGCTCTTATCCCAAACAACCTTGATGATTCAATAGCATTTTTTGAACCTGTCTTTCTATACTTGTATTATTGTCTTTTACTGATGGATAAGACAAAGCAGGCAGGTCTTGCAGGAAAACGTCTATGGAGACATCCTTGGAGTGACATTGATGATGTTTTTTGACAGAGAGGAGAGACAGCTCCCCTGAACATCTTTACTTTGACTTACAGGAATATAATCAGGTCTGACATTTTTTTCCACAGAAGCATACTGTACAGCATATATATAAGCAAAAGTTCACAAAAGTCAGATAAATAACTTGATGTACCTTCTGTCACCCTGTTTCAGGTCGGGGTCGTGCTGCACTACTCGTCCCTGTCGACCATGCTGTGGCTCGGGGTGACGGCCAGGAACATTTACAAACAGGTGACCAAGAAGCCTCCGCAGAGCCAAGATGGTGACCCACCTCCGCCCCCCAACCAGCCCCTGTTGAGGTAAGCACAAAAACATTGCAACCCTCCTCAACCCTGACTGCCTCTAGATGCAGAAGTACACAGTGTGTGTGTGTGTGTGTGTGTGTGCATATGTGTTTCTGTGCCTGTGTGTGTGTAAGGGGTGGTTTTTGATCTTTGCTGCACTGTTACTGCTGCTTGTGCATCATCAGAGGGCAAGGACCGCTCCACTGCACAATTATCTGCTTTCTTATTTGATTTTTTTTGACAGAACATGACCTGACTGAGACGGTCAGATGTAGGTGGAAGTCATATAACAGGCTGCTCCTGTTCCAGCTTGTATTTATCATCATAAAGTGGAAAAAAAAACATTCAGATCCTTTGCAAAAGCAAAAGCGCCAATCCAATATGGTAAATATACCCTATTACAAGTAAAAGTTCTGCATCAAACCAAAAGAAAATGTGGTGCCCCACGTTGACTCTTAAATCATTTGTTGTATTTTATCAAGTTATCATATTATATCTAAAAAATGAATGAACGATAGCTATGACCAGAGGCATTTTGTTTTTGACCCATCTGTCGTCCAGCCTATTCAGAATGCGGAATTTCAGGAATGCATTGATGGAATTTCTTCAACCTTAAATGGTCAATTTAATGGTCTAAAGTCAAATGTCAAGGTCACTTTGAACTCATGAAACATGGTTTTTGGCCATGACCCAAGAATTCATATGCTAAGTTACACACAAATGTCTTTTGGAAAAATTATTAAATCATTAAGTGATGACTTTTATAGCCAAAAAGGTCAAAGGGCAACTTCACAGTGACATCATAACGCAAAAAGCAAAAAAGCTTTTTCTGGTCGTCATTCAGTGCTACAGCTCAGGAACAGACGGGGAGATTGTGTGCATGTTTCACATTTGGTTGGATACTGAACTGCGCTGATTGTGGAGATCTTCTCTCAGCTACATACATCACGCAGAGGTGTGGGTGTACTCAGCCATGTATTTGAGCGCATGTACTCGTGCCTCTGCTGATTTATGGCGTCTTGCGTATTTCTCTCAGCTGTGTGCAGGCTCATGTTTTCCTTTAGAGGGCAACAATAGCTTCACACAGATGAGCTATTGCTTTGTTTATCTGCAGAGACATCCACAGCTAGTTTGCATTCTTTCAAGCCCGTGGCTTTGTTCACTCTGTGGTGACATAGCTGTCATGTCTGCCTATTTATACCGCTTGGCTCTCCTTTGTGGATCTCTCCCACATCATGTAAAGAAATTACATTTTTCAATCTGAGTCGCTGTCCGCCACGAGGGAAGAAGTTGAGGTTTTGAACGTTAATGACTCGCTTAATGTGAAAATTGGGCTGATAAAACGCCAGAGATTAGAAAAAGTCAAGTGATTTCCATTTAATCAGTAGAAATTTCAGAATTTCTGAAAAGAGTTTTTTTTTAGCTCAGGCCATTAGAAGTGACATTCAAGGTACAAACTGCTGCTTAGCAACAATAACGCTGACAGCAGGGTTGTGTAAGACTGACGAACATCTGTCTAAGGCCTCAATATAGCAATTTTGATGTCAGTTAACTTAATAGGAGTAACTGCAGTGCAACTGTTACTAATCAGTTGCACTAATTCAAGCTGTCCATCTCTGCTGAGCCTGTATGCTCGTACAACTATTTTGGGATTCTCATGAAGTTCAAAAACGGTTTAACTGAAGCAGTTTAAATAAAGCAGCGATCGGGGACTATACAGAGGACAGACCAGCGGCTGTTTAAATCTCATTACTATAAGCATTGCCATCACCATACTTGTGTCTTTTAATGTCCTGGCCCAGCTATTTCCACTCACATGCAGATACTAGAAAAAAACTGAAAATAGAAATTATTATATAATTTTAAAAAACATACCTATCAGCATATTTGTATGGAGGAGGAAAATGGACATTTGAACTACAAACTAGCATGCTACTGATCTGAGCAAATATATTGTCACAGCAAAGCACGGTACAGTACGCCAGGCTTACCAGCCTGAGTTAACTGTGTCAACCCTAAGCTAAAGCGAGATCACATGAAAACTAGTGAACACACTTAAGTTAATGGATGAACATTTGAAATAATTGACCACATGTAACTATTAAACAGTTTAAATGACCACCCAGACAGGTGAAATAGTTTACTTGAAGTAGCAGATAAACAGTTGAAATCATAAGATGAAGGTAACAGATAATTAGTTGAAATAGATAGTCTAAAGCAGGGCCATGGCCATGGAGGGGGCCGAGAGATCATCTTGTCCTGAGGCACAAGTAAGACAATCAGCAGCCGTGGCTGAAAGTTAGATAGTTAGAAACAGTTTAGTTAGCTAAATGCAATGGGCAAATGGTTCAAATATTTAGCTCAAGGTGTGAATATACTGTATAATAGAAATTGAATACTGGACTTAAAATTGGCACCCAGTCACTTGAACGAAAGTTGCTCACTTGGCATTTAAGGCAAAAAAAAAAAAAAGATATTCTTGCTTCCGGGTTTGCCTCTGCGTCGGTGGCTCGCTGCACATGCTCATGCACTCTCTGCCTGTAATTGTGTTTGTCCTTGGCCCTGTGATAAGTTTAAAGATATATAACCACAGATCAATTCAATTCAATTAAAAATGTATTCTTAAAAGAGCAAAAGTGTACTTTATTTGCAGTTGGATACGTTCTGTCAACACTTTAACAGACGTCTTAAAATCTGTCAGTACTGGATATGGTCATCTATGGGGAAGAAGCTCTGTGCTCCTGTCTTAGTACATCCATGGCTAAATCTGATAAATGTAAATGTCAAAGGGTAAAAGTTTCGATCCCTGCAAGAAGTAAATTTGGAATGCAAAAGAAAATATCTATTACGTAGTGTTGCTTAAACTCCACTTTACAATCAGTTGCAATGAACACATTTGGAACATGGCCAGTGGTGCAGACTTGAGCTGGAGACGTATCAGATAAAACAGATTAGGAACAAATACTCTCCCCTTACAATGATTTATATTTTTTGTTATTTTTAAGCACTTCGTAGCCTCAGATTCTGCGCTGTAGATGCACTATTGCAGGCATTTGAACGCGTCTGAATAGCTGAACTGGGTGTGTAATAAATGTTTTGGCTCAGTTATTCTATTTGAGGCGTCCTGCTGCCCTGGAATCTAACAGAATGGAGGGCAGATGAATGTCAGGGGGAGGAGGAGGAGGAAGGACAAATAAGCGAATGACTTAAAGCAACCTGTTACTATGGCATCACCTCAGTGCTATTACTAATTACCTCAGTCACCCAGGAGGCTGCTGAGCCAAGAGCTTTATCACAAATCTAAATGTATTTAGCCTTTTGACCTGTTTAATTCCCGTTCGCTCAGATGCACACATCAGATTGAATTTCTGCTTTTTGTGATTTCTCCTCTGCTCATTCTCCATTTTTTCTCCCCTGGTTTTTTTTTTCTGCTTACTCACGACATTCAGGCACATTTAAGAGGATCAGCTCGTGGACACATACGGTGCTCTCCCCACTGCGGTGAGAAGGTGCTGTGTGAGCTCTTCTGCACATTGCGACCGTGCCGCCGAGCTGAGCTCCAGAAGCTTCGTCGAGAAATCCTTTTAAGGGAAGGGTTTCGAGAGCGGCGCTACGGAGGCAAACAAGGGTTGAACTGTAACAAATTCCTGTTTGTCATTTAATCTTGTATTCAGTTTTGGAGTGCGCCGTTTCAGGAGCTCGAATATTCCCGAACTCGAAATATTTTGTCACAGCGAATGACCCCGCACAGGAAAAATTATTTAAACATGCAGACTTGCACTGAATGTGAACCCTGCTGGAATACCTTACACACTTGCTTTTAGATTTGCTTTCTGTGGGGGTATTTTAGAGGACACACGTCACGGTCACATGGACGTTTATCCCCCATACCAGCTGAAACTAATATCTATAAAAATCTATAAGTGAGCAGTATCATACGTCTGACATTATTAAAACTATAATGTGCTCAATCACGTATTCCCGCACATCTCAAAGTCACCGAGGATACGGGCCAGATAAGGATCCCCTCACCCTATAAGCAGCACTTCCCCTTGCCAAACAAATCCTCAGACACCTGCGTGATTGGGTGCTTTTAATACGAACGCTTTCGAGGCTCTCCCAACATGCACCGCTTGTGAATGAGATAATTTGTCTGGGGGCAGGCGATGGGATCGTGTGGCGCGGCAGTCGAGTTGATCCACAGTGATTGACTGTAATGCTCCCTGTCAGACAGGCTCATGCAATGAGACTTAGCAGCTGGAGACAAATCAATTTCTCCTCCTAGCACCCTCTCCCCCCCTCCCCTCCCAACAAGCCCACAATTCCTTCTCATCTAACTCTTTGCCTGTCCCTCCACTCCTGAAAGTGTCTGATGGCACACCCAGCAGACCATCACACTGACCTTTGTCAGAAATCTGCCACGCCGTGATGGACCACACACCTCACACGCCTTCTGTTTCTGCTATTTACTGACAGTCATCTGAAACGATGGCTGCAGATTTTTCATCTGAAGCAAAACTTTACTTTGAGGGAACATTTTTCCCTTCTAGTTTAAAAATCTCCAAAATCTGTTGAATGTCACCACCAGCATTTCTCTCCGAGCTGTCATCGTTGATAACTGCAAAAAAGCTAATTCCCTTCATAGAAAGCGCAGGCTGAGACTCAAAATAAGATATCATATCATACAGTGCATCTGCTTTTCACTGGTTATGGATGTTTTGAAAGAGCTATTTTTAGACTGGTCTTTTGAAAGGGAAATGGCTAGTATTAGTGGATGATGATGCAGGAACTATGAGATAGGTGTATTCAAAAATGAAATGGTCTATGGAACATCTCTTTAAAATCATAAAGAGACCCATCGCCACTGAAATGAAGAATATGAGGTTACAACATATTCTCACGCCCAACATGTCAAATACAGCAGTCGGTCAGTGGACTTAGTCTTCCAACAATGACGCTCTACCTGCCCCCCTAGCATCACTTCTGTGCGTGAAGGGCTCTGTGGTCAAGTTAGCGATGATTTGTTATATGCAACATCCAGTTAGACATTCAAATTAAAACTTGCTGACAAACAGTTAAAAAAAAAATAATGTCTTTATGACTTTTGCTAAGTCTGTTAGCTCATGGAAAACCTTCTGTCAGGTCACTTTACACAAGCTAGCTTACTTATGCAACACGACTCAAGAACAAATCAACATTGGCGCTTCATTACAGTGCAATATGCGACCCAAGTCCTGCGTATGACCTCACCATAGGGGTAACTACAGTGTTAAACTTAAAAATATCGAGCAAATAGACTGTTTTATTTTGCAGATTTTAAACAATAGCACAACATTTTTAGAAATCAGTCAAGAAGATGGACACCTTTCATCTCTGTTATGAAATGTACGGCTACAGCTAGCCGCTAGTTAGCTCAGCTTGTATCAGTGATTGGAAACGGGGAAACGGCTAACTTGGATTTGTCTAATCCTCCTGGCCATGATTTTTTTATGGATTTAATGTGATAAAATGTGTTAATTAGTAAGCTGTAAACCTGTTAATGATATACATATGATAATATTATGTGAATATTAAGTACAGATGTTAGGCCTTGAGGGTCTTTTGTTCATCTGCTAGCCTTATAGCAATTCCTTACTTCAAATTATTCGTCTTGTATGTCGTCTTTACAGTTATAGCTGCAAACTCTCCTCAGTCCTCAAACTAAACATAACATGACCATGACCAACTTGACCATTTGTGCCTGATGCATGGACATATTTTTGTCAGTGGTGGCTGTTCAACAATGAAGATAACTCCCATTATCTACTTTTTTCTTTTGTTTTGCTGCAAAAATTACATACTGTGCATTCAAAAGGCGTACCGCCATACCATGATTTACTGTTGCGTAGTCCAGCTTTACTCATTGGCTAAACCTTTGCCCTTCACTTGAGCTATATGAATCAATGCATCTAAGATGAATCAATCAATCAATTTACTTTATGTGTCATATGTAATCATATAAAGTACAATCACAGTGAAATATAATTGTACCTCATGTCACCGAGGGACTCATCTGTCATCAGCACATCTGGGGACCATCACTTGTCCCCAGTTATGCTATGTATGTCCTGGATCGGGTCCAGAGAGAGGGCAGCTCATCACCACAAAACGGAGGACAGAGGAACAAGGGTGGGAGGGGAGGCACTGTGTAAGTGCTGGCTGAAAGGCACTTTAGGGTCTATTTATATCAGATGATTGCTGTTCCTAAACTCACTCAAAAGCACAACTCTGCATACACAGCCATTTTGGTGGAGTTTAAAGGCCACCTTTAATAGAATGGCAAGCAAAAGTCTGTGTGTGGTTTTGCGTGTGTGTGCGTGTGCATGTCAAAGTGTACAAACTTTGTGTGTGCGTGTGTTCACAAAAGAGCGAGTGCATTGGCAAGAATTTTAATGCGACAGAGCACCTTTTTTGCATAAAAACAGGAAAGCATGTAGCCAATAATTCAATGGCACATATTTTTGCATGTGTTTCCTGGGCACAGGAGCTGCAGGAAACACAAGCAGGCTTTCCTACAGGGGATAAAGGGGGAATGAGGGCTATACGCGCCGGGTGCTTTAACATCCACTAGTTCTTCTCATTTATGCTTATCTGGCTGACGGGTGTGTAAATGGCTTTCTGTTGAAGGAGAGTCCCCCGGGGGAACCGTTCCACTCAGAGACAGCGACAGGCTGGTAATGCCCCCCTCCACCCCATCCCCTCCCTCCTTCAGCTCCCCTCCGACCGGCCAACCACCCCTCGCTGACCAGACCAGACAAACATCTTGATTGTAATTGAATTTTTGGGACGGTCGCTCTGTGACGGAGGACAGATTGGGAGAGAGAGAGAGAGCAAAGGGATGGAAGGGAGGAAACCGGGGGTGAAGATGGAGGAAGATGGAGTGGTGGAAAGGTTAGAGCAGTGACAGAGGTTGAGATTGAGCAGGAAGGAAAAGGAAATAGCATAGTGTTATAAAGGAAAGTGGGTGACAGTGGAGAGAAAGAGGACAAGGACAGTGCAGGGAGGGAGCTGCTGGGGATTAGCTTTGTTTCTGTGGTGAATCCTTAAGGCTGGTGTGTGCTGTGATGCTTCCCCGTGTACTCGCGTGTACCTGAAGAATTAAAAGCATATTCACAAGGCAGCAGATGATGTGAGTATCATCCCAAAGCGACGTCAAAATACCTTCCAATTTTAGACTGCTTGAGAATAACTAAAGGTAGCAATGCATAAGGGGGTTATAGTCGCATTAATGTTAAGAGGATGGCAGAGAAAGCAGCAACAGTGACTTATTAGCTTCCCTTCAAAACTTTCTGCCCTTGTTGTCGTCATTTGTTCAGAGTCTGCTGCTGACACTGCTTCCCATTCTGATACACTGCCCTTATTGTTCATGTGTTTAATTGCATTTCGAGGACGTGCATTTTTTTAATTTCTGAGGACGCTTACAACCAACACGCTGAAGTAATGTATAATAGGCTGAGCGGCAAGGATGCACTGACAAATGTGCAGTTAGGAGTCGAGCTGCACAATGTATATCTTTTTTTTTTTGCATTGAAATTGCAATGTGTGCCTGCTTAATGCTCACATTATCACCTTTTCCATGACTAACTGACAAGAGACATCTGTCTAATGTTGCACATTTAGGCAGATTCAATGGATACACAGTTACATGAATACATGGGCCTTTGTTCCTTGACAATGACATGCAGGATCTGTATGCACACTGCACCACAATCATTCTTCATCAATTTATACAACAAAGCAGGGCCAACTATGGTCTGCGAAATTATACTAGAATGATTAACTCTTTCGGAACAGAGCTTTATTTATTCTACATTAAGTTATGGAGAGGAAATTCATGTATTTTTTCCAGTATGATTTAGACCTAAGTTTGCCAGTTTGGCATTTAAGAATTGATTTATCACACCTGCGCTGTTGTTGTTAGCGGTGCTAGGTCACGCATGTGTGAGCTGACCAGTCGGAGGAGACAGATTATTTGGTAGATGAGCCTTAAAGAGACAGCAGCTGAAACAAATCGTTATAGACAGAGGGGGAATACAGTGCTTAAGTATTGGACAACATGAGAACACTGGGGGTTATGAACAAAACCAGTAAAGGGCCAGCCCCATCAGACCAATGAGGCCTGATGGGGCTCATTGGTCGTGATGTTATGATGTGGAAGGATGTTATGTTCACATTGTCAAATGCAGCGAGGCAGATGAAAGAACACAATCCCTTGCAATTAAAAGTGTAGTTATTTATTAACACTTTACTCAGTGCAATTTTGTTGGAGCGTTTGGGTCTGAAACAAGACGGTTATTACTGGAAAAGATGGCCAGTGAGTTGTCTGGTAACCACCTTTTCTAACAGTTTCAACACGAAGATGGAGATTTGGGATCGGTCTATAGTTGTTTTGTGTCTGTGGTCAAGGTCGGGTTAAGACTGTGACGCCAATCCACTGCATCATCCTTTTTGGAAGCGTATAAGATGTCGGTCAAGCTTTCAACTGATCAAAAATGTAACAATTCACATTCAGTCTGAGAGATGTGGTGATTGTCAAACTACCCCCAGCCTGCTGGCTGACGTGCAGTGCAGCTGTGAGTCATCCCAGCTTGTAAAAAATGTAAGGTTTTCTGTTTTCCCCAAATAAACCAATAAAGATCTTGTTAACTATATCTATGACAATCTCTCAAAGCTAACAGGGTCACTGTGAGTTTCACTGTGTTACTTTGATGATACAAAGGTACAGATAATTGGGGAATATAATATGAATTGATAAATAAAGTCAATTTTCAACCAGTGCACTCCTCACTCACAGTGCATTTGAACGCTGCATTCAAACAGTCCACTGAGTGTTTGATGTTGTTGGTGGATGCTCCGCTGCTGACAGGATGGACGCTTATGATGACATTGACGCCATAACAAAGGTCGGAGCCACTTTAGTTTGAAAGGGTCGACACTTCAGAAAGCGTTAATGTACGGGTATGAGTGAGTGCACAGTTATCTGTATCGGGATCTTTTCAACCAATCTTTTCAATCAGTATCTCTACTGGTTGGTGCTTGACCAGAAGAGGGTGGGACTGAGCAGAAGATGTCAGTTTAAACCTGAAATTGATTTGGATTGATCAGAAGATGCTAAATTACTGTGTACTTTTCGAGTAATCCTGTGTCAAAATCTTAACAGAGATATTTCGCCCAACTTGTATGTGTTATTAAAAAACGTATTTTCCATAAGTAGACCAAGATTCATATACTGCTGAACTAAGTACTCCCTAGAATACTTGTGTAACTATAATGAAGTACTTCTACTGTGTACTATTTAAGTAATCCTCTGTCAAAATCCTTATCCTTGTATGCTTCATGGGTCTGACTGTGAGACTGCAGTCTGACCCACACAGTCACCACCAGCAGCTCTTTAGAGCGGCTTCAGTACGATTACCGTAAATGTTATTAGATTTGCGCACTAGAAAAAAATGGTGCGGCTGATTTGACCAAGCAAACGCGAACCACGGCTGGCTTGACCACAATCAACGACACACCCTTCCTCATCTCATAATTACGAGATCTTTTCTCGTAATTACGAGATCCTGATCTCTTAATTACCAGATCTTTTCTCGTAATTACGAGATAAGGGGCCCTATCTTAACGATCTGAAACGCAAGTATCAAACGCAAAGCGCAAGTAGCTTTGTGGGCGGATCTCAGGCGCTGTTGCTATTATGCCGGCGGGATAAATGACTCTTGCGCCTGGCGCAAATCTAAAATGGGTTGGTCTAAAGTAGCTACATTAGTCATAGGTGTGGTTTGGGCGTAACGTGCAATAAACCAATCAGAGCGTCATCTCACACTCCCTTTAAGAGCAGGCGCGCTTGTTCCATGGCGCATTGCTATTATTATGGCGAATTTACCAGGCGCACCCCAGGAGCGGTTCACAGCCGAGGAGACCGACGTTCTCGTCAGGGCTGTAAAAGACCGAGAAGTGGCATTGTATGGGGATGGGAGAAATCCATCCAAATTAGCTTTGGTTAAACGGGCGTGGGAGGAAATTGCCACAATTGTTTCTACGGCTGGCATCCCCAGGACATCGCACCGGGCCTCGGTAGCAGTGCGCACGGGCTGAGCAGTACGCAAAGGCCAGCTGATGAGCGCAAACACCAAGATGCAGAGGATCCAGACCCACTACACGCTGTGGCAGCATTGTCAGACCGGACTTCACTGTCCGGGATGCGGCAAGGTATTAATGCCCGTCTTGACCGGGTGGCGATGTTGCTGCTGCCTCTCAGGCGCATCGCCTCAAGTCTCCAAACGCACCACCTGCTCCTGTTGTGCCCCTTCCTCCTCCTCCCCCAACTCCATATCCGTCCACCCGCTCTACTAGGAGCACATCGCGCATTGCCACTCCTGGACCCTCACGGTTACGGCGGGCGCGTCGCATATCAGAGGGGAAATAATTAGTTCTTCTGTTTAAATCTTTTCAACTTTTTTTGTATGGTTTGGAAAAAAAAGGGAACTGCTTCCTTGTAGATGAGAGAAGCAAAGTGTATGCAGGTTGAGCACACGCTACATTATGGCCAAGCATGCGCCCTTAAAATAGCATCTGAATAAGCGCCACTGACTTTAGACTAGGTTTTTCCTGGTCTGTGGCGCAAGTGTTTTCTGAAACAGCAAAATAGCACCAGTGAACCTTTGCGCCGGAACACGCCTCCTCTTTTCGCTGAACCGCCCCCGGGAGCGCAAATTAATTCCCTAATTTAAGGACACGCGTCTGCGGAGGGAAAATTCCAATGTGCGCCGAATGCAAAATAGGAATGACACAAGCGCCAGTGTACAAAGTCAATTGCGCTGAGTGCAAGATAGAGCCCAAGGTGTCTATTTTTTTTTTTATCCAGTGAATGCAGAAAAGAAAAGTATTTACAGAACATCCTCAGAATTGAACTTCAGGTGATCACAGAAGACTGCAGCTGCCCGATGAGGATTTTCCTTCATCACAAGCTTTACTCGACTGATACTTATAAAAAGTACATTATCTCTAGTGGATGGACCAAGTGCTTGCCCAGTCGTACTAATATATTGCAAGTATTGCAACAGCTTATAAAATCTTTAGCATGGTTTGTATGAGACAAGAGGAGAACATTGGGCCTCATTCACCAATATCTTCTTAAGAATCTTCTTAGATTCTTTCTTAAGTTGTTCTTAAGAGGTTCCTTAAGAAAACCCTACGTCAGATTCACCAACTCGTTCATATGCCTCATAATTGTTCGCAGCTGTGTTCTTACATTGATGAAAGCCGCAGGAGCAATATATATGCCATTGTTTTGCAGGCCTTTGATGGAGAAATGCCACGTATAAATAGGGTGGGGGGTTACTAATTGATGGCATGTTTCCAATTTACTTGATTTATCTTAAATCATTGGCACATTTAATTTATTTTAGAATTTAAATTCTTTGTAAATTACCAAAAATATGAAATAAATAAATGAATAAATATGACAGAATTATCACTGTAATATTGTATTTTATTGAACTACACAAGAGAAGAAAACACAACCATGCCAACATTTCGGCACTGAAATGTGCGTAAGAGTACTCCTGAGTGTTCGTAGGATTTGTTCTTGCCTAAGAAAAAATCCTAGATAAGAAAAAATTCATGAATGCCACAATCTTCATAAAATCTTTGTAAGTGGGACTTAAGAACAAATTTGTTCGTAAGAACAGTTCATGAATGAGGCCCATTGTTATTAAAAGCACACCTGCCTTCTTGAAAATGTTGCAGTTTGTTGGTTTGTCAATTGAGATAACTGCCGTCTGTGTGAAACGAGAAAAAAAGGTTCAAACTGGCATGAAGATATAACCACAAAATGGAACTGTGTACCGGCCTAAACTGTCAGAAATTGTGCTTGGGAAGCAAAACTGAATGTAAATTCAGTGTCCCCCTCTCCTCAAATCCAGGTTTCTCTTCACGTCTTCGGAGCTGTTAGGAACAGCAGATGCCGTAAATTGCAGCAATGAGCGCTGACAAGTTAATCACGCTTACATCGACAGAAAACAGATTTGTTTTCATAGTAAAATTTACACTTGGGTTTGGAGCTAAGAAAACAAACTGTAGGTGTGATAGCACCCCTAGAGCGTGATCACAGACACATTGACAAGCTCAGAAAATACAGATTTGTCTCCTGATTTTTTTTTGTTGGAAGATAATATTTGAGGCAGGGAAAGGATAGCTGTCAGAGTTATTTGAGGTAAGCTGAGAACTTTACTCACGGCATGTTTCTAATTTTATCTGTCACTCTGTCTTGCGGTTATTATCTTTGTCCTGTAACTAGTTCAAAGACACATTCTTGACTGTGTGCTGTTGTAATCCAGATGTGAGATAAAGGACTCATAGATGCATGTCCACACCTAACATGCCTGTGCTTTCTCACTCTCCCTACCTCTGTCTGTCCCTCTATCACCTCACAGATTTTACTTAGTCAGCGGTGGAGTGCCTCTCATCATCTGCGGGGTCACAGCAGCTGTCAATATAGACAACTATGGCAGCTGGGAGCAGGCGCCGTAGTAAGTCTAAGATTTGTTTCTGCTGTCAAGGTTCAGTTACACCCTCTGCTGATGTGTTGCACCATTTAATGCAACTTAAAAGTGTTTTCTCAGAAGGTGCTATTATTCATTTTCAGAAATAAACCTTTGTTTGATGTGTGTGTGTACTGAACATAACTTGTGGTTCTAGAAACATTTGTAGGGTAACTCCACCAGTTTTACACATTAAAGTTTGTTTACAGATCTAGGGGGAAACTACTACTTAAATTAGATAGTATTATGAAGTCTTTTGTGGCTTCAGAGCGAAACTACAGGTAATCTGAAAAATTGCCTCCAGTGATGTCACTCAGTGGCTAGGTTGCATTGTGGGTAATGTAGGCATATGGATTTTGATAATTTGTTTGTCAACAGTGTTGTAGTAGAGCAATGCTAGACCATTTAACTGCTTTTCAAAACCTGATGCCTGCATTACCCACAATGCAATTTGTCACTGAGTGACATCACTGGAGGGTCTTGATGAATTTTTGTTCATCTGATCCACCCAGGTTAGAAAAGGAGATTCAGGAGATGTGATACCTTACATTGAAGTGTGTAGGGAGCTCGACCGAGGAGAACAAGCTCAGCCATACATGTAGTATCACAGTGTAATGCCATGGACACTCCCCAGTCTGTGACTAGTTATCCTGCTATGGAAAACTCTGTGGAAAAGTGCTTACCTAAAATCACGTTGCAATTGATGGGAGAATATGTAGTTGGATCTAGCAGACAGCGCACCTTATCGTCCCATTGAAATTCCTTTACAGAGGGGAGATTATCAGATAACATTCAGCTTCTTCTGGAGCCCCAAAAAATGCTTTATACTCATTATTTTGCTTATGTAGAAGTACTCACACTGCACACAAATGGAGTTGCCCTTTAAGACAAGTTATCGAGATTGTACAATACAGTGTTTCAGTTCTGCTGATTTTTTATTTATTTATTTTTTTTAATGTGAACATAAAACTAAGGATTAAAAATGGTGTTCATGTGTGTTGCAGCTGCTGGATGGCATGGGAGCCGAGCCTGGGAGCCTTCTTCGGCCCTGTGGCCTTAATCATCCTGGTGACATGCATCTACTTCCTCTTTACCTTCATCCAGCTGCGGCGACACCCTGAAAAGAAGTACGAGCTCAAGCAGCTGACGGAGGAGCAGCAGAGGCTAGCCGCTGTTGACGTGCCGACCCACTGCCACCAGGGAGCCGAGCCTGGGGCCCTGGCAGCACAACCCAGCGGGAGCCACTGCCCGGCTGGCTGCCCAGGTGTTCCCATCAACCCCGCGCTGCTGGCCAATGAGCACTCCTTCAAGGCTCAGTTACGAACTGCGGCCTTCACCCTCTTCCTGTTCCTGGCTACCTGGACTTTCGGGGCGCTGGCCGTGTCTCAGGGTCACTTCCTGGACATGATCTTCAGCTGCCTCTACGGTGCCTTCTCTGTCACCCTTGGCCTCTTCATCCTCATCCATCACTGTGCCAAGCGTGATGACGTCTGGCACTGCTGGTGTTCCTGTTGTCCCGGACGAAACGCCAACGCCTGCTCTGGTGCCCATGGGCCTGCTCAACCGCGGCCCAAGGTCAATGTGAATGGAGATACCCCTGGGCATGGCCATGGTCACAGCCACTGCCACCACGACTCACCATGTCAGGGTAAAGCATTGATGAGCTGTGGCCATGGAAGCTTAGGTCACTGTAAACATGCCACCCTTCCGTCCTCACAAAATCATGTGGCATGTCTGGCACCTGTGACGCCATGCTGCGCCGCCCTGCATAGCCAGCAGCTGATGGAAGAGGAGCCTGCCGCCACACACGTGCTGCTACACGCTGACCCTGAGGGTTACCGGCCGGGGATCCAGCTGCACCCCTGCCTAAAGAGCAGCACCAGGACTAAAGGCCGCCACTTCAGCCGGCGGGGCGGGGCCGGTGCTTGCGGCGCAGGGGGTGAGAGGGAGTACGCCTATCACATCCCCTCCAGTGTGGACGGAGGCAGCGTGCACAGCTCACACACTGACAGCCCCCACAGCACACACGAGCGCCACGCCCACATCTGTCCACATCTGGCCCATGAAGGCCACCATGATGGGCATCATACATGCCATGCTGCTGCAGCCACCACGCACGAGGCCCTGGCATGCCATAATCCCTGCCACAGGCACATCTGCTGTGCCAAGGCAGACCTTTTCCCTTCAATGTGCCCGGCAGAGGCAGGCGACACGGGCGTCTTCCTGTGTGGCTGCGGCAAAGTGGCCGAGCAGGACCCGTGCGCAACACATCACCATCTGGAGATACACGCCCCACGCAGACAATCCTACCCCCAAAACCCACCCAATCAGAACGGGATTCTAAAGGGGGGCCTGCACGAAGGACTCCTGTACAGCTCGGACAGCACAGGGAATATACGCACTGGACCCTGGAAGAATGAAACTACTGTGTAGTGTGGGATGGAAAAAACAGGGGCAATGATCCCGCCCAAAAAAAAAAAACCCTCACCTCTCTTTCTAGGATTTAAAAAAAAAAAAAGAATTGAACAACATTTTAAACATCACAATCAGCGTGGGATATTTTTATTTTCATGTCCTCATGTTTTTATGTGTGCTGTTTTACTGTACAGAAATCTGATATCATGTAAATGCTCGACAAATAGAGCTTCCATCCACAGAACAGAATCTCGTCAAAACCCAGAAGAATTTGTGAAACGTGTGTCACATCATGCCATCCGATGTAATTGAAGGTATCTCCACTGTTCCATATTATTACAGATCTCTATATATATACAAGAAAATGAATGGTTGTATGTATGAATATGTGTGTTAGTGCTCAAAAAGCAACACGCTGCAAGATTTTTTTACCGAATCTGAATTCATCTAATTAGTCTACGATGACAGTGAACCTCCAGTACTTTAAAGAACTCTTGGCATCCATGTTTTAGACGACTAAACCAGCAATTTTAGACTCCATGGGTATTTTTGCCATTTTCAGTCAAGCAACTGTGAATATCTACAAGAGATTTTCTAAATAATATACAAAGATACTGTCGCTTTGCCAGAGATGTGTGGATGCCAGTTAAAGTTGTGAAAATTCAAAAGCAACAGAAAAAGAGAAATTAAGCATCCTCTTCCAGGTTGGTATTGATCGTGCTGTCTGTATGATGTCTTCATTGTTGTGTTTCCTTTTTTGCTGGAGAGAAGTTCAACAACAGCAGCGGCACGGCCCATCATGAATAGAGAGCTGATGTCATCAGAGGACGGATTTTATGAACACTGTGCCACACAGAGCCAGGTCCACACAGCGAGTTCATTGCCAAATGAGTGTGCAGATTTTTTTATTTTTTTTTTATTCACAGGCTATAATTATAAAACCACTCTCACTCCGAGGGAAAAAAGAGTGTGAATGTGATCATAGAAGAAACAATAAGCTGCTTTGGGAAACCTGCCTGTGACCGACGTCCTCTTATTTTCCCTGTTATTAAAACTAATAAAATGTTTCAGCCGACCTCACCCACTTTTAGCTAAAGCCACAAAATGTCACATGGCAGAAATGAGTGCAGATGCAACCCCTTCATGTTTCATTAAGTTTGAATTTCCTAACATGAAAGCCCCAAAGCATGCATGCCTTGTTGTATGTAGCCATGCTCTATACTTTTAACAGTGTAAATGAATGCTTGCCCCGATACGACTGCTGCGGCCCGCCATGTATCGTTTTTTGTCACACTCTTGGATTAAGCCTCGTTCCCCAACAAATACTGCATTATTTCCAACTGGTAATCTCCGGTTTATCCTCGGATCCAGTCCAGAAAATCGTAATGCTCTTGGTTCTGCTGTGGTAGATAACTTGCACCAGGAGAGGCCAAGGTTGAAGTATGGATATTTTTTTTTTTTTTCTGTTACCATGAAGGTCACATTCTCTTTGAAGAATTGCCACTCGAAAAAAAAAAAAAGACAGAAACAGAGAAAAAGAGGCTGAGTATCGACTGAGAAGCTCTTGTTTGTTTTATGAATGATGATATTGAGTACGATGCTCCAGACAAAACCAGTCATACGTTTCATCAGAAAAGCCAAACTGAAAAAAGAAAAAAAAAAAGAAATGTACACCTAAGCAGCGCATATAATCTCACAGCAAAACCCTGCTCTCGGCATGCACACCATCTCTTTATCCATCTTGTGCACTCTTGTCTATGTATATAGAATCAGTTTCTGATGAATTATTTTATATGAGATTTAAGATATTTAAGAATAAAATAAGTCTATATGTAAAGAAAGTTGTATGGGGAAAAAAAACTGACCTCTCAATGTTACTACTCAGTATCTGAGTTTAGAAAATGTCCTTCTGTTGTTTTCAAATGCCTTTTTTCTGTTGCGATTTTGAGTTGAAGTCATCAAGTATACAGACTTGCCATGTGTTGTGAGACTTATCCTGTCATATCAGAAATAGAAATGCACTACCCATAATAACATTTGGCCTGCCAGAGTAGAATTTGTCACTACCAGTCTGTCTTTGTCCGTTCAGACGGAAACATTTGAATTAAAAAAAGTGACTTCTGCAGAAAGGAAAAGAGAAACATTCATGTGATACTCCCTTTATTCGATGGCAGGCTGTGAGTAGTGAAAGGAGGCCCTGGTGGACATCAAAGATGATGCATGAACCTCATAGCTTTGCACGGGGCCACTGGAGTTGTCTGGGTCCTGGGACAAAAATGGGATATTATGGGCTCAAGTTATGAGTGATAAAGAAGTGGCCCGCAATTGATCATACAATACGAGCTCCTCTGAGCCACAGTAGACGCTGACAGTCAGTGGCCCTGGCTTTATAGTTATTGGAAGGGGATTTGTAACAGTATCACAACAAAACATTTTCAAACCAGCCTCTCCTGCGAAAAAACCCACAATAAACCGAGAGAACACCGGTCTGGGTTAATTGCTGTACAACGTGTATTTGCTGGTGGTGTGGCGATTGTGAGACGATGTGTTTGGTGTCATAGGCCAACTTCTCTGTTGTCATCAGTAGCAGATGTACTGCCCTAAATGAGCTCCGCTCAAGTCAGACGGCTGCTGGAACATTCACCTGTGGTACTGTGACAAAACCGAAAGCCAGTTTTCACTTTTTTCTACATTGACACAGATTCCAATAAATGTATTTTTTCACCATGCAACGGATGAGAGCGTCTTTGGCTTGTGTTTGTGTGTGTGTCTGTGTGTGTGTGTGTGTGTGTGTGTCCGCCACACGTGTGCATTTAACGACGACGAATGCGAGCGAGGGGGAGAAAGAGCCTGTTTTTATTTCTCAATTCTCGCAGTAATGTGTTTATTTCTTCTGACAGCATGATGGAGATTGAGATGCCTTACGGAGCCACCACAGGGGAGGAATTCAAATGATAGCAGGCATGACTGCCGCCGTGTGTTTCAGGTGTGTGTGTGTGTGCGCGTGTGTGTGTGAGTTTGTCTGTGAGTGTGCATCTTGCCCAGACCTTGTACACATAACATGCGCCGGCATCCACACGTGCACACATCGGCCAGGAAATGAGACCAGTGTGTCTTCTGTGCGTCACAAATCACAGGCAGGTTTGACAGGCCATGAAACGCCTGAGCACATTTAATATGCAGCTGGAGTTTTTCTTTTTTTTCTCTTTTCTTTTCCAAGGCCACACGTTACTCGTCTGACTGAAAGCCATGTGAAATGTCAAACCTCATCTTTCCCCCCTCTGTCTGCCGTGAAGACCCAGACTGAACATGAGTTCTTCAGGGTGTCCATGAAAGGTGAATCATGGACCACCTGACGACCAGGGAAACTGAAATTTTGTGATTGCATATATAATGAGTGTAAGGCTAAGATGGCTTTAATTACCAGAGGGTGTGTATGAACCAGTAAGCATGACCACAGAGTGAAAACAAAAAAGGAAGCTTCACTGTGTGGGTTTTTAAAGCTGCGGAGCCCCGCAGTCGGCTGGACCGCGGCGGTTGGCGAAGGGGGAAATTGGCCCGTGGACGGCATCTGGCTTCATTAAAAATTAATCTGGTTTTAGTAACACAGATGTGTGTTTACGATACAATTAAGTGTGTTTTAATTTCCTGTTGTAATAAATAGGTTTGTAAGTGGAGAGAAGTGAGAGTGTTGCCACCGAGAAGAGAAAATGTTGCGTATAACGTGCTGTATGAGCTTTCTCTCCTGTGGGCATTGCATGAGTAATCAGCTCTGGAATAACAAGCAGGATTCCGCACGTACAGTCAGAGGGGTTTCATGTGTTGACGGTGGAGGGGTGTACATGTGATCCGGGGCATGATTTGTGAGTCTCTTTGTAGGCCCGTCTCCTGACACTTGTGGAAAATGCTTTTGTCTCTGACTGACAGAGAAGAGGGGGGGGTTTCTATAAGTGTGTGGAGATCAAGCCGATGACAAGTGGCACACAAATGGATTACGCTTTTCTTTAATGTAGACACATGTATGCTTTTGTCTTACGTAATCACAACTCATCTTAAATTTCTTCTGGGCTGTGTAATCCTGTCTCTTTTTTCTTTTCTTTTCTTTTTTTTTTTAACTCCTCGCATGTTTAGTAGTTCTTCCTCTCTCTCTCTCTTCGTCTTTCTCTCTTTCTCCACCCTTATGACAAAGCCTGCTACTCCAGCTCCAGCCTTGGCAGACAAGACTCGCGATGGAAGGCTGTGATCGTCATGCTAATGCCGTCCTTGACTTAAATAACATGCTCGAGACTCGCAGGGCGGGAGAGCGAGGCAGTGAATGGAGGGAGAGAGGGGGAGAGAGAGGGGGGATTTGGAGGGATAGTTTGAGGCTTAGGGGGAGAGAGAAACAGAGGGAGTGAGGTGGGGAGATCAAAGAGGAAGAGGAGACAGAAAGAGGTGGGCAAAACTTCTTATTAGATATCATCACTTGGTTTCTTGGAAGCTTCATCTCTAATGGGCTGTGTGTTCATGAAATGTGAGTGTGTGTGTGTGTGTGTGTGTGTGTGTGAGAGAGAGAGAGTGTAACTTGTGCTGCAGTGGTGGAAAGTTACAAACACAAGATTTTACACGCTAGTGTGAATTTACTCATCTTTGGGAGCAATGCTGAGCCTGTAAGAAAAGAAAAAGAAAAATGCTGTATAATGTCTTTAGCTTTGACAAGTCCGAGAACATAACCCTGATGATGTCATCCTGATGTCATCAAGGTTGGATTTGAAGGTTTAAGCCTGTGTTACAAACTGGAGGAACGGCTATTAAAAGATATGGGTGATGAGGAGGCATGGAGGGTCGAATGAAAAACAATCCATTGCATTATGGGAAATGTAGGATCCAGGTTTTTTTAAGTTTGACTCATACTGAGTGCTAAAAGTCAGGATATCTACATTGAGTTTGACCATTTCTTAAGTACTTATAGTTTGCAGAATTATAATGTTATTACTTTTTGGATACTTATTACGATTTTATGATAATTTACAGATGTACCTCACATCATGTCAAAAGGTATGATTGGTCTAAAAGATGTGATGAATTGTTACAGTGTAAACTGCCAAACAATGTGTATAAAGTGTGTAAAGATCCCTCCACAGAAATTCCCTTCTGTGTGTCTGACATGGTTTTTGCAGAAACAAAGTATAATTACCACATTGCAATCTTTCAAATGGCATCAATTCCTTCTCCCTCGTTGAACTGACCAGGATATATGCAAATATTTTTCATTTCGCAACTTTTGTTGTCTCCTTTGTTGCTGTAAGGTCCAATGTGCACACAAGGCCTTCAAGTTTCAACAGTACACTCTCGATCAGCCACAACTTTAACATGACTCGTCGATAACGTTGATCATCCCGCAGCCATGCAATGTTTCCCTGGAACACCGTGGGACCTGGCATTCATGTGACACCAAGCACACCCGCTTGGCTGGAGGGGCTATGCCATCTAGGTGTGCCGTTGCCGTGACGGCCACATGAATGCCATTGTCCTTTCAATGTCATGGCTGATCAGTGTATTTGTGATGTAACAGATCATGCTCGTAGGCCCGCCTCTTAAAATCCAATTTTCCTATCTGCGCAGAGAAAGTTGAAACTTTCAGTGAATGTGAAAACAGCCTTACAGTGTCAAACTCCGCTCTTACATCTTTCGCAGAGTAAAGCTCAAACATTCGACTGTGGGAACAAGAAGAAAGAAAGACTGGAGGGGGACCTGAAATACTGAGTATAACGTAATTACCCATAATAGAATTTATATAACATTACAACACTCAGTAATTCTACTCCGATGCCTCTGTACTTCATCTATTTCACTATAATTAAACATACTTTCATCTGCAATGGAGAACTTTACACAGACATTTTTCACAGAAAAGTCTCACAAAAGTTATGAAAGCACAGGTGTAAATAATAAAAATCATTCCCTTTAGCTGCTTCAGCTTCAGGGTCCGGGAATCGTGAATGCTGGCTCTCTGTCAGCAGCCTAATAACAGTCAAATAGTTCACTCGAATGCATGGTATTTGTTGCAACAGTCGTCTACCTCGACACCTGACAGTCAGTCCGGTGTCCTTTTAGCTCACTTCTGGTCTCCACTGACTCGAGAAATATCCGGCTGTTTAACTTGCTAAATGCTCCACCACCTTTGGCTTGCTGAAAACAACTGCCAGTGTGGGTGGAGGTAATAACAATGATTGAGTCAGGTGTGGGTTTGCCACTTCGGGTGCCCCTGTTAATGCTACAAATGGTGACTTAATCCATTGTTAATATGAGAAATACTGATTTGTGTCACTGTGCATAAAGATCTGAAGACACCATTCTCCTGCATGGTGACACTGGTGATAATGATGCAGTGATTTATGGTGATCTTGATGGCTACGAAACACGTTGCTTATCTTGTATTTCCTTGGAAGAAGCAGCCAGTGTTCCCTCACACTCTTGAACTGTAGTGGTTTGCCTTGCGGACAATAGGATGCTAATTTGCGGGGGGGGGGGGGGGGGGCATCAGACATGGGAAAACAAAAACAGGTCTATTGGTTTACTCGGTTGTCATCGCTGTGTTTTGCCTCAGTACACGTCTCCCTCTGCAGTGGTTGCCTTCCAGCCAGTTGCTATCTCACAGCTTCCCCATAAGACGACCTCTGAAGACTTATATCACTTGTCAGAGCACATGAAAGCGATGAACAAAAACCCCTCCAACCTATTTTACCGAGCTCAACCCCATTCTGCTATTTCACTGTGGCTTACTGTCAACACAGCCACACCTGATTTCCAGCCTGTGATGTGACAAAGCGAGGTAGCATCTCATTCTGGAGGAGAAACTGACTCTGACGTCTCGGTGAATGACACGCCGGAATATTCCCCGTAACTTGTTTTCTTGTCACAGCCATTGGGCCCCGCTGCGTCGCTGAATTTCTTAATGCATCAAATCCTTTTGTTGCGTGCCAACGACTAAGACATGTAAGTGTGAGCGTTAACTGTGCTCTCCAGCTCAGAGCCGTGTGAAGGGTTCGGATGGAGCCAATAGCTGCCAATCTGTGCTGCTCCGTGTGTTTGATAGTCCTGTATCTCCCCTCCCTCCCCTGCAGCCCCCTCTTTGTTATTTATAGCTTCCTCTAATGGTGACGCAACGCGGTACAACTGGAAGGGAGCAAAGAATCATGTGATGGTTTTAATGCAACAATCCAGTGGATTATGGGGGCCTAAGAGGCTGCTACTGCAGTCTGTAACATCAAGGCTCCAACACGCCAGCCAGCCAGGCGGGCAGGGCTGGAGCCGGCCAGTTCCCTCCCTTCTCCTGACTCCCCCCTCCTCTTCCTCCCTCCTTCAGCGGAGAGAGAGCAGGACAGCTGGGGACGGCATGGTGGGCAAAGGTCCAGGGAGCGTGGAGGAGAATCGAGAGGATGGAGCGGGAGGAGTGAAGCCAGGAGATTACGCTACAGTAGCTGTTTGTTATGGGTGTGTTAAATCCTGCACAGTGGCCAGTAACCGGTTTCCATGCCCACTATATCCACAAAATGAAGGTTTATCCTCCGAGCAGAAGAATCATTTCCAAAGTTTGTAAAGGGGGCCGCAAACTGATCCGAGTCATCCCATGTCTCGAAACACTGTGACAGCTCCACAAAGTTTGTTGTATTTAACAAACACAGAAACATGAACAATACCACACGACAGTAATTCCTTTTGGCTTAAGCCTGGCAGGACTTTCATGTAATTACTTTCACTTCATTAAAGCTGATTTCAATCCCTTTCTTACCGATTCATTCAGACAAGAATACTTTAAGAATACTTTGTTTTGTTTAACAAAACAATGAATGAATAAAGATTTAAGATTTTCATACTTGAGAATTAGGATAATGTGGTGCAGAAATATGGAGTCCCAAAGCTGACAAAAGGCAGTGAAAGTGAAAACAAACAACCAAAAAAGCAACAGTGACTAAATACAACGCATAAAGAGTATTGTTGGTTAAATAATTATTTAAAAGAATTATAAAAATATTTTTTTCTTTAAATTTAAATGTATACTTCAAAAAGATAATTATTTTTACTCTTCCGTTTATATATATACGCTATTCTTTTAATATTTTTTTTAAATGTTTATTCATTACATCTGCCAAAGGTTTTGTTTTCACCGGTGGCCATTTTCTAGCTGGTTGGTTGGTTGGTTTGCTAGCGGGATTACAAAATAACCACTGAACTGATTTCCATTAAACTTGGATGAAGGATGGGTCTCAACCTATCAAACGCTTCCCTGCATAAGTAAAACATTAATAATGTTGCTTGCAAGCGTGTCCAGTTTGCAACCTATTGCTGTATTTTCCTTTAAAGGAGAATTTCGGTCGATTTAAACATGCAGCTTCATTGCTCAAGCTACCCTTGACTTGCCAGTACCGAAGACGCGAACACATTTGGTCCAACCATTACAGAGCTCCGTGAACGGAGACTTAGCATTGACAGCTAACAGCATGGGGTCAGAACTTTACACTGGGGTTTACGCGTCTTAACATGCTCCACATCTCACACCAAAAGTTATGCAACATCAGCAGACACCTTAGCACACAGCGCTGTATGGATATGCTAGTTTGGTCTAGCAACCGGAACACATGGATGTCAACAAACAGGTAAGTAGCTCCTTGCACAAACACACTGTTTTAACTACTTTTTTATTCATTTTGAGTCATACACGCTACAGTGCTGTGTTTTAAGGTGTCTGCTGATGTTGCATAACATTCGGTGTGAGATGTGGAGCATGTTAAGACGCTTAAAACACAGTGTAAAGTTCTGACCCCATGCTGTTAGCTGTCAATGCTAAGTCTCCGTTCACGGAGCTCTGTAATGGTTGGACCAAATGTGTTCGCGTCTTCGGTACTGGCAAGTCAAGGGTAGCTTGAGCAATGAAGCTGCATGTTTAAATCGACCGAAGTTCTCCTTTAATTTCCAGACATCCCTCTACTGTGGGAAATAAATAGTTTATAGTTTTAATTTTTTGAGTGGTGGGGGATGCGTTGCAGCAGGCGCATCTCCTCAGCATGCTAAAATCCTGGACACAGCCGGGTACATTTTTTATGTCAGACTATATTCCCTCACTAAAGATTCATGCCGACTGTATGCTTCATAGAGTCATTCCTTCATCAGTTTCACTTGTTTTTCACCAGATGAGCTCAGGGAATCTCAGGACGTAATTGTGCACTTGACCCCAAAAGGCTTTAAGCATGTGGCCAAGTGTGCAAAGATGAGTTCCGAAATGGGAGAAGACACTCAGAGAGCTCCTTGGGCTTTTTCCTCTCAGCGTGACAGAAATTCAAATCCCCACCAAAATAAAAGCGGTGAGTCGATGAAAGCCGCGCAAACTGCTGCTGCCGCGCTCTCACGACATGGAAACAGACAGCGACGCTAATGCATGATGTAACATAGCGGGTAGTGGCTTCAGCTGTCACAACACAAACACACTGAAACATCTGATTGCCAGGCTTGGCTCTGGTTTCCCGTTTGTACTCTTGTACTCTGCCTTCTATACATGAATGCCATCTAGTGGTTGAAACCGGCAACTTGAGGTGTTGAAGGGCAAGTTGATGTCAGTGGAAAGCCCTTTTTTTTTCGAGCATCTGCGAGGTTGAGACAGAGGTCAACAGGGAGGATAACTCATGTGCTGGATTCCTCTTTGTGGTTGAAGACGTTTTTTACTTAAGAGAGGCAGAAAGAGAAACTATGTCACTGACAAATACAGATTATGCAAATGGTCAAGACATGAGTCAGTTTTGAAATTTCCACATGTGTGGAAGTGTAATTGCAAGATTTATCCGCCAGGCACAAAATACTGTCTTGACTTGGTGTAGCAGAAACACTGGGGCATTGATCCTGCTTCTCTAACCTAGACAGGCCTGTTTAATAGATTTTTATCAAGTGAAAGATTAGCCAGATGAAGTACTAAAGTGTTCAGATGGAGGTGAAAAATGGGGGTCTGGCAGAACTCCTGCCCCCAGCTAAATGCAAATGTGTGCAGGGGTAAACTGTGCGTCCTCCCTCTCTCTCTTCCTGTGAAGCATTATAATGTGGAGAGTCCATGGGCGAGGTTCATAACTGTTTGTTCTGCTGTAACGTATCAAGTCTTACTGCAGCTAGTTAACCCTCGCGCGATGCACAGATTATGCCGGTACATTGTTTTGTCTGCGAGGCCTGATGAATATGCATCTTTTTCCCTCCTCGACTTTTATGCCCGAGTGCTTCCTCACACACGCTCAGACACACACGCACGCGCGCGAATGTGCACGAGGTGCCACTTGGCAACAACACCCATCCGCATATATACAATGCTGTTTGGATACCAGTTCATGTCAGAACGCAGCAATCCGCCTCGCTGGAGATACATTCGACACATGTTGTCATTTGTATTGTAGTAATACCGTGACTACTGCTGCTGCTGCTGCTGCTAATTAACTTGTTCTTAATACATTTGTTGTGGTTATGTAAGATTTTTGCTCATGATGAAAATGCTGTAGTTACAACCGTAATGTTGAACACTCGGTTGCTAACTTTAGCATCATGTCCTCCAGACTCTAAACTAAAAGCTTCACCAACTGTTTAAAGGACAAAAAGATCTTTCAGAACAAAGAAACTCAACAGGTACAGTGACAATACTAAAAAAAATCAAGTAAAGTCAATACATACTGTAATAGGGTAGAAAAGAAACTACAGAAGTTAACGTTTAAATGCATACTGGTAAAGTGTGACACCTCCTACTCACTGTCTTTCCACCATGAAGTATAAATTGGCAGTGGAGTCAGTAAATACATTTTAGGCTTCAACCCTGGGGAAGTTGATGAAGGTTCTCAGTCATCCAGGTCATGGTAAATCTAAGTGCTGTATCGTAGGCAACTGGACGTGTTTCAGTTTCTTGAACGTCCACATCTCATCCAAGAGTCTTCTTCTGTTCTAACTAACTGGAGGGAAGTTGCAGGCTTTTAAACCCTGTGTGGGAGTGTCCTTACAGAGTTGTTAAGGACACGTGTGAGCTCTGAGTTTCAGAGTCGTTAGGGCCACTTGTAGTTCGATGATCCAACAGGCCTTCACGTGGGTTGTTAAGGCTAGGTGAGCCCAGGTGTGACTGGTTGTTAAGCTGTCTGGGGAGGGAACTCAGTACAGCATTGTAGGTGGGTGATAAGTAATGTTGTAGGACAACTCCTCTGTTCAACGATGGCCATTCCAGTTTGACATCGATGGATTTCTACTTCTCTTTCAAACCATCTGTCTTCTCTGGCCAAGATGTTGACATTGTTGTCCTCAGAGGAATGATTTTTCTCCCTGGGATGACGTTCCTGAGACATAAGGAATGACAATGTTGTTGTGTTTTTTTCGTCTCCTCCTTTCTGTCTGCTTGGGATCTTTTAGCGGTTTTGACAAAGCTCCAGTTTGGGTAGCCACAGGTTTTAAGCGCTCCCCTGATGTGCTTCTGTTCCTTCTCCTTTCCCTCTGACTTTTTGGGCACGGTCTCAGCCGGAGGGTTTCGGGTTCTGATGACCCCCAGCTTGTGCTCTAAAAACATGATGAGTCTCAGGCACATTTCTGCGTTACAAAGGAGCTGCTTCTGTGAGACATTTAAGCGGTTGCCACATGCCAGAATGCCAGAAGAAGCAGGTAACATTGTGTTTTCTTGTTCGGCCTCATTTTGTGACAGTACTGTGACTGGTACTGTTTTGATGTTTGAGAGTACAACAGTGCGTGCTTACAAGAAATGAGCTTGACAGAAAAACTGAAGTGCAACCATGGATACAATAGATATTAATACATCCATGACTAAAACATACAGTGCTCACAACCATGATGCGATGAGCATGTCACATGAAACTGACCTGTTGACAGACTAATTTCTGTTTGATAAGTTCCAGTCATGGAGCAGTCACAGAAACCTTCGTGTCACACACAGAGGACGGTTTAGCCGTGTCTGCTGGGCCTGCCTGCTACGGTACGACACGTTATTTTTAGTGAGAATATAGTGGAGGAAGACAGGGTAACTCGAACTCAGTGCTTCAGCTTAGAGGCAGCATTAACTGCGTAGGAATCTGGGTCAGGTTTAAACATCATAACAGAATGTCTTTCAGGTTGAGGTCAGGCTGGTTTACTTTTCTCCAGCTCAGGTTGGTGAAAGATAGAAATACGTGGCCTCAGCAGCCTTGTACAACAGAACAATATGTAAATAAACATAAAATATGTAATGTTTAAAGCTATCGGTGTGTTTTGATAATGCCTTTCTTGAGGTTTCTTATAGTAAATAAATGCAATGTTATGTAAGGTATTCATCTGTTGCTCAATCTGTTGCTTGCTTACTAAAAAGTCTCAGAAGACACACAGTACTGCATGTTTGTCCGACGCCCACAGATCTCATGGTTAATATTCAGTGTGAGTCACTGTGATCTGACTCACTGAGCTATAAATGTGCATTTCAAGATTTTTCCTTTAAACTGTCAACTGCCCTCAGATCCACCAGCTGTTCCAGAGGTGACACAGTGACCTGGGGCATCTCCCCCATGGTCTCTCAGTCCTGTCCATGGAATTAGCTTTCAACCTCGTGTTGTAACTCCACAGCAGTCAAGACTGTTTGCATGCACTTTTCTTTTGCCAGTGTTTGATTTTGTAATCCCCCAGATATTACTGTAGGTTTACCCACAGAGAGCTTGTCATGCTAAATGAAATTGGACGAGTTACAAGGCGAGCATAGTTGCCTTGTAGCAAGTGCGTTACTCTGCGCCTGTGTGTGTGTGTTTCTGTGTGTGCGCTGTTTCTGTTCACAGGGTTTACATAGTTTCCCCGTCTGGCCAAAGGGGCAGAAAGGCTCCTTTTTTTCCCCCTGCTTTCTAACACGGTTCTGGGAAAACACATGTCACCATGGCTTTTGTCAGTTCCTACAAGTCTCTTTGTGGACGTCTGAGCCCTGAACACATACCCTCAAGGAGAGGGATCAGAGGAAAGGTGAGAGTTGGACTGACCTTCGGGAGCGCTGAAGGAACTTGTGGGAAAGCTACAACTTCAAGACACTGCACACGACAACAAGTCCTGCCAGGACAGCTGTGATGTGCAACGTGCTTCAAATGTTGATGCCTGTGCCTGCTCTGAAGCTGTAAGGCTATACAGGGAGCGAATGGAGGATCAACTCAGAAAGAGTTTCATATCAGATACTGTTAATATTCCAAACACCACTTCATTTTGAAATTTCACATTTTGTTTTTCCGTCTTCTTAAAAAAAAAAAACATTCACCTAATTTCTATTCCAAAATATATTTCCTCTTATCTCTGAATTACCATATATTTGCAGGAGTTAACAGCTAGACTCTCCTTACTATTGCTACTCACGTCAAGCTTTTCAGTTCTTGCGCAGCACAGCTTATGATGCAATGATTACATTAGGAGAATTGCCATTTGAAAATATCAGTCGCTTTTGAATCTATGTGTCTTTTTTTTCCAGGCAAGTTTCCTCATTTCTAATTGTGTACCATCCATTTTACCAACTGACATGCCAACCATAACCGGCAGATCTTATCTTTTTATCGAGTGTAATCAATTCGGAGACACTGAGGCCAAAGCTTCAGGCTAAAAGTCTGCACCCTCACTAGGCTATAGATAATCCGTGTATAAGTTATGGAAATAAAGAGCAAGCATTGTTCTGGTTTCAGTGTAGAGCTTGTTAGTCCTAGTGGGTATACTGTGCTCTAAGGGGAAAAAATTAAGTTCAGACTTCAGAGCTTGGGTTAGCAAGATTGTAAAAGCCAGCTCATGCCAGCTAAATTCTGAAAGTGTCTAACTAGAAAACTCTATGGAAGTCACTGAAGGCTCTTGCTGGGCCTGTGTGCTTTGTGTCTCTCGTTCTTTGAGTCAGGGGCTGTGTGCTTTGTGATACAGAATTAGCAAGCTGCTGACGGCTCAGAGACTCTTAAGAGCTTATTGCTTCCTAAAGATATGTTTTCATCTTCGGTAATCTTCTCTCTGCCCAGTAACCCAAATCACCACAACAGGCGGATACAGGCACAAATAAAATTACAAGATTCACTCGGCGTGTGCTCAACTTGGCGAAGCAGACCAAAGAACCGTCGTACTCAGCAGTTTTGAACTGAGACTGAGCTATTTCCATTTTTTTATCACATTTCTGGCATTTCCACTTATATCAGCAGACAATACACATTTACATCAACCTCTTATTTCCCCAGACAGTCTAAAGTTTTCAGCAGGTGAGGGCCACTGACAGTCCAGCTCATCCAGACTATAGGGATTCAACATTTGCATATGCCTAGCATTAAACCAATACTATATGTTGCTAACTGTGGTTTCATCTGGTTCCACACATTGCTCCTGCTCATTTAAACACAACGCTTCACTAGACTCCCTGCATACCACACCAAGCCTTTCTGCTTTGCTATTTCATATATCCTCACAGGAGCTTCCCCGCTGGGACACAACCCTGAGCTGCACTCTTAAAGCACCATATTGGAACTGTCGACTCCAGGAACTTTTGATACCTTGCAGCGTCTCTCTTTTTTTTTTTTTGGTTTTATATCTGGGGCACATCTGCCAGTATATACTCTTCCCAGAGGGTTGACAACTGTCCACACGCTTGACCTTCCAGCTTTGTCATGGATCTGTAACTGTGGGTCAACTAGCCTGGGACACAGCCCTCTTTTTCAATATGTGTGGGTGTTTTTGTGCCTGTGGCTATGATTTATAGGTGTATTTAAAGGGGGATTAAGACTTTTATCGATGCAAAGTATTTCATCACAAGTCTCCAGTCTCCTTTCCATTTTTTTAAAATGTTACTGAACCTGCACTTGTAAATGTGTTACATGTAATGAGACATTTATTTTGCTGCAAATGTTTCAAAACTGAATAAATATTAAACAATAGTAGCAGCATCTGTATACAATGTATGGTCAAAAAAGAACAGTCTATGTAATAGAAATAAAACTGAACAGATCACAAATATCACACAAATATCATCAGTATACTAAAATGCATCCAGTAAAAACATCTGTTTTAATTTTTTTTGTAAAAGGTGAACAGTCAATGTAATGTCTCAGAAACAGAAGTAGATTCAAGTTAAAAGACACTTTAGTTGAAATGTTAATGCTAAGCTAGCCAGCTAGGTTCTATTTACCCTAAATTATTAATATTTGTCTAAAATTAATTAACTGGGTGTTTTTTAATTTGGGACTGTATGATGTGTTGAAAACAACAACAGACTTAACGGGGCAGGGGAGAATGATTTTAAAGTGTACTGCTCTATGTGTTTAACTTGAATCTTCCTCTATCACTGTCCACACTGCAGTGAAAAGAAAATACACCCGCTGTGGCATCATGGATTGGGGTGTGGCATATAGTGCAACACCGCTTTAGTGTTTTAGCCCAAAAAGTTAATCAACCATTTTATGTATTTACTTCGAGTGTATCCGTCTGGAGACGTCAGAAAAGTGTCTGAACAAAGTAGCTGAATCAGAACGAATGCCAGCTAGACTTAGAAATGAAGACAAAGAACACGCTTGTGTCTCAAACATGATAACAGACAAAACTGACTTCAGATTTGCAATGTCAAGCTTATCCCCGCCAAGTGCTGCCTCGCTATAAAAGATTCAGCCGTGCAGCGGCGGCGAGGAGCGGTGAAGTATTTCCACATTAGGAGCTAATCTTTTTGAAGATGAAATACCTCTGAATGTATCTCTCGGTTGGCCACCGTACAATGCCAACAAGGATCAAACAGACTGCCTTGTTCTCAACTAATAAGTCATTGAGGGGATACGCCAGAATATGTATGATCACATTAATTGCCTGGCTGCTGAAGTAAAAGCATTTCCCTCTATCATCTCGACACGCCGGCGCATCGAGCAGTCAACAAATCTAATAGTGGTTCCCCTCCGCCTGACCAGAGAGGCCTCTCTATCACTGCTCAGCAGCCACGGGGCACTGCTGGCATAATAGCAATCTCATTCCCTACCACCCTGGGCTCAGCTGGCACTAAGACAGGCTTTCCATCATCACTAGCACGCTGCACAAGATGATATTCAAATTGAGTGGGCGATTAAGATGGATCAGAGAGTGTACAAATAGTATTGATCTAGAACAAGTATGCAAGAGTGTGACTGCATTAGTAATATGAAAGCAGGGAGGGTTGCATTCCTCAGGAGAGGGGTTCAGATTCTTTATAACTTGCTGGTAAAATGAAGTAAAAATACAGATGCCAGTGTTCTCAAGGTGATCGTACTGTGCTCTTTATAGCCCAGCTAGTTTTCTGAAAGTCACTTTGCCTCCAAATGGGTCACCTACTGAAGGCTGTGGTCTAAGTCTGGCATAGACCAAGACTGAGAAAGTCTTCAAAACAAACATGAGTGAAACAAAAGAGACTGGGCTCATTTTAATAGGTCAGTGTTTGACAGACTGTGTGGGAAAGACCAGTAACGATTAAGTAGTTAATTCACCCATAAGTACAAAATAGTCCTCTGATGTATGCATGCAACAACAGGCAGCACAGTCAAGGTGGATGAAATTAAAAGGTGTTATTGATAACACTCAGCATGTGGTATTCCATCTCCCTCTTCCGTTCACAACACGTCACGTCACAACACTGCTGTTGGTGTTCGTGTTGTTGCTGCCGTAGGTAACGTTAACGTAACTGATGCCAGCTTAATGTTGCTAATGCCAGATAGCTAACATTAGGGCAGTATACTGGGTGCATATTGTACCGAATGTACAACCATTTTTGGAGTTTTTTTCCACAAACTGACACTTTAGATTGAAACACAGGAACCACATGTTGCCAACCCAGGTATAATATTGATTGATATAAAGGAGCACTATGTAGTTTTGGGGGAGACATTTTAATCAGAAGAGAAAGATCTTTTTTTTTTATTATTTCTATGCCTAATCTAATAAAATACACAATCTCTTTGTTTTCATGACTGAATAAACTGAATAAATAAACTGACCTTAAAGGACAACACAGTTTCATACTGTTTCCTTTTATTTATATCCTTTCTAGCTTCAAATAGTGTTCTCAGACCTTATTTTCCTCTGAGAACAGCTTGTTTATTCTGTTATTAAAAAAAAAACCAACTACATATTTCCCCCTTAATTCACATCATAATAGTGTTTCTAGGGAAAGGAGGTACTTTTATTCTGCACCTTTCGACCAGCTCTGTAGATGTAATACTTTTCTTGAAAATGATTTTGATCTTGCTGTCAGCAGTTTTGTTAGAAAGCCGGTGAAATGGAAATTGTGGAACTCAGGAAATTGTTCTCTCCAAGGACTGTAGATTTCAAGCGACGTTTCGAAATAAAACCAGCAGGTGTCATGACAGAAGTTTATTAAATCTCTGACTACCTGCTACTAATGTCAAGACCTTTCTCACCGCAGACATTTTGACTTGTCATAGCAGGAGAAGAGCAGACATGCAATTAAAGATCCAGTTTGCAGGCTTTAGGGGACCGAACTGATTTCATAGTTACGGTTTATGATCACTTAAAACATCCACAGAGGGAGTGGGTCCTCTTCCACGGAGTCCACCAGGTTGCACTGCCATGTTTCAGCAAGCACAACTAATACGAAAATATAAATAATGACTGAACATGATGCGGCCCAAGCAGTCCAAGTTTGATTTCAAGCGAATAAACAAGGAAGTGAAAGAGAAGAACCTGGATGAGAGGATGGATTAGGATGTACAGAAAACAAGGATTACTTTTGCAATGAAAACGTGAAACTGCCTGCTTGTTTGAGAGTTTTGCTTTAAGTTATCTTAACTCTCTGTGTGATCCTCAGGCCACAAGTGATACATAGGAGACAGTCTGTTGGTCTGTTAGAGTCTGAGGCTGAGTACAAAGTAGATCGACTGGCCAAGTTGCCCTGAAGACAGAGGCAGCATTATCAGGACAGCTGCCCTAACCAGTCATCCTGAGGAAACACAGAGGTTAATTAGGTCCACAAGTGACTTTGACATTTTACCTTTAGCTTAAAGAAGGAAAATTCCATCACAGTCATGTAAACGGTTGGTTATCATCTAGACGTCTTACAAACTTTTACGAATCAAGCATATTAACCCAGAGTGGGTCCTCCTCTACAGGGGGCGCCATGTCCCTACAGTAGCCCAGAACGGACAAACCAAACCAAAAAAATTGTTTTAGAGAGGGGCTTATGCATATTGAGGGTGTATTAATGTAGAAGTCGTTGCAGATGGTTGAGGTGGAGCCCATTTTGAAAAATGTTTTTGTAAAGGACTATTTTGACACATTCCTGGATCTGCACAGCAAAACAGCATTACAGCATTCTCCTAAACAACTGCCAGAATGGGGACTGGGAAAGACAGTTTGGACACCTTTTAAAAGGCAAAATCTTCACTATAGCCACTAAGCTAAAAGTGTTAGCGAGCAACCTGATTGAAGTTGGTGCACGAACTCGAATGCACGTCCAGCGTGTAAATGATGTACTTTCAGATACATTTCGGATCTCTGGGCTTCCGGTGACTTGGATTATTTTTTTGGGGATATTTCTTTGCATTTTAGAGCAAGTCCCCATCGACTTCCATTGTTATGAAGAAACGCTGCAGCTTTGTTTTGCTGTGATGCTCCAGAAATGTTTTGTGGACTGCAAAACTTAACCCGACTTTCAACTGGCACAGGGGTGAATTTTCATTTCTGGGTGAACTGTTCCTTTAAAGGGGCAGTATGCAGTTTTGGAAAAGAAATTCTCACACTCAGAATTTTTATATTTACAATATTAATGAGGTGATGACACAAACTTTTTACATAACTGAATAAACAACCTGTTCTCAGAGGAAAACAAGGTCTGGTGGCGGGGTCCGCCAGATGCCGAGAACAGTGTGGAATTGTGTCAGCTTTGTATTTTTAGTTTGTTGAGGCATTTAAAAAAAAAAAAAATGAAGATCTTTATCTTTCTTAAAAAAAACGCCCCCAAAACTACATAGTGCACCTTTAAGCTTAAGAGTTCCTCAAATCTGCACAACAAAGCCACTTTATTACTTTCCACCACTTGTGGCACGATGACATTGAAGGCACATATTAATGGTGTAACACCTGATCCGAGGCCAGCTGACAGACCGAGAGGAGATAGTGATGAATGAGTCACGCTGTGTGTGTGTACGTGTGTGTGTGGACGGAGGCGTGCAGCCCACTGTAGCAGGCGGCAGGCAGCTCCTCTCTGCTGCTCCGGCTCAGCGCGCTGCTTCATGGTCGCCTTCGGTGTGTCGCCCGTCTCTGTGGAGGTGCAGTAGTCATGACGCCTCGCACACTGGCCAGCATCAACCACCCCCACCTCCTCCTCTTCCTCCTCCTCCTCCTCCCGCAGCACGCTACAGACGGTCGGCTCCGGCGCATCGCTGCGCTCCTCTGTTCTCCGCCGCTGCTTCTGGACTCGAGCGTCCCGCAGTGACCATCGACTGACTGCAGCAGGTAGTGGTCGGTGTATGCAGACAGCTCGGGCATGCCATCGGACTGGGCCGGACACGTCGCTGTTGCCTGTGCAGACATTCGCTCCACTACTTGAAGGCGTCAAAGTTGCTGCAATGGAGACTTGTGGGAGAGACGCAGCGGTCACATACCCGGGCAGAGCTGAGGAAAGAGACTACGAGCCGGAGCATCTGCCTCCACTGCTGGAGGATGAGGTGAGTGAGGCACAGCCAGGGGTCAGCGTGAACAAGTTGAATGTTAGCACGGTTTTCACAAATGCACTTTCTTCTTCAGAGAGCATGCTACTTCTTCAAACTGTTGAGGTTTTTCGTTATGGAGGCTTTTTTTTTTTGTCTGGAGGCCTTGAATTAGTAGAATATCTGCACTTCAGCTGCATCAAGGCTGAGAAGTTGTGAGTTCATGTCAGAGATTTGCAACAGATAGCAATGACACTGATGCTCTTCATAACATTGTGCTGTGTTTTCTCTATGGGACGCACAAACCGTGGACATGGATGACCCTGTGACTTCTTGCCACAAGCACTGTTCAGTTCCTTCATGTAAAAGTTACAGTAATCCAGAAAGAAGCAGCAATCCTGCATTTAAACACTGGATATGTCAAGGTTATAATCTCCGTGATATGAGACTACACGCTGTCGTAGATTTTGCATGTGTCAAACGTGCTTGTCTTTTTCCTGGTTTTAAAAGGTGCATTAGTGAAGTCATTTTCTGAACTTACCGGACTGTTCTGCATGTTCTAATACTTGTCTTTGACCCAATCAGTAGGCTCACAGTATCCCACAACTCATTGTGAAAAGTAGAGTTCAACCGATGATCATCAACCAAGCTTTACATGCCATCATGTGTTGCGCTGGAAGGCAACAATAATGACCCGAGTCGTGTCCAAAAGTATTTTTTCATCAGACCGATGACCTCTCTATATAGCACTCCCTAGATCGTGAGTGCTGGGAATGAGTGGGTCATTTCAGTGCAGACATCCCCGATGCTCGTTCGGCGGGTTTATGAAGAGATTTTGAGGAGATTTTGAATTATCCAACTATATAACTTGTAATGTGATGCTGCCTTAAAAATATTGTGAAATTATTTAAAGGCCCTATTGCCCTGGCCCAATTGGAAGTAAAGTAACAACTCATATTGGACATCTGAAATGTGACAAGAGGCCTCAAGGTGGTGAAGGTGTCGCAGGCCGATCAATTGTCGTCAATAAGCCACCATATATTAAGTACAAAGTGTAATACTTTCTTCTAAAAATGTTGTGGAGTAGAGGCAATATCAGTCAATATCATATGAACTGAAAACACAAGAAATTCAATCAAACTGTCGCTCTCAGTCCCAGCCTGCAGAGACCGAAAGTGCACCAGCAGCCTCACTGGAACCCCAGAGCTCCGAGGCAAACTTATGTAGGACAGCATATTTAACTTGCGGGGGGCGAGAGAGACTTCTAGCTTTCCTCTGTACTGTTCTCGAGGGAAGCCGTCTATTTATGGGGCCGGAGCTGCTGCTGCTGCTCCTGCTTGAAGTGGCACTTTTCTGCCCTGTAACTGTGCTCTACCCCACTACATCACATCGATATGCTTTGTTCGCAAATCTGCTGCGACTCTCCTGCAACCGCGAGTCTCGTAAAGCACAGCCGGTGCGGCCAGTCGCAGATAATGCAGCGATTTTCAGTCGCTGAATATTAAACAGATCCGGCCAGTAAAATAAGTAAAAATAAGTTCTGAATGAAAGATTTATGTGGCACCATTTATGTCATGGAATGAATAAAGAAAAAGATTATAATAGAAGTACTGGACATAGTGTTTGACAGTTGGTGCTTTGTGATAGCCCACACCTCCCACTTCCAGCCCCGCTCGCTGAGTTAAGGCCAGCTTTTGTGTTCACGAATCCTATAATTATCAGGCCGCAGCATTCTGCAACGATGCTGCGTGGAATCTCTGAGATCACTGTTTGCCAGGATAAATGGGGCCAGTTAGTAATCGTGGGCCACAGATGATGAAGTGTGTTCGTGCGGGTGTGAGTCACTCTGTTCATGGCATGAAAAGGGTACGCGAAGGCCACAATGCACTTTGTGTACAAAATGCCTTTGCCGCCAAAGTAAATTTGGGACGTTGTGCGGCTTTGTGTGAAGGTGCTGTATTTGATGAAATTAAAGGAACATTAATGACTTTCATATCTGAAGTCACAGCTTCAAAATCATTGTACTGTTACCATGACCAGTAATAGGTAGAATGGTGTCTCAGTCTCAGCCACTCCATCCCCCGGGTGCTTGATTCTGCTCTGTATCACTTCAGCGAGCAGGAAGCATCGCAGTGGGTAACGTTTTACAGCAGTGCATCACATGCAGCAACAACATCGCTGATTTCTGTGAAACTCGACTGCGGTCCGAGAGAAAATGTTTTCTGGCTTCCCTGCTGATGTACTGCCTCAACTCTGTGATTTACGGTTGTCCCTGAAAGCAACCCGAAACTGCTGCGTACTGCAGCTATGAGTTAGCTTTGCTAGCCGACTGAGCTCGAAAGAGCAGAGCAGGCCGGTTCATTCACTACAGTTCATTCATGTGCAACTTTAAGTTTGCATCCTGCAGCACTTTTCCAGTAAAGGTGATATGACATAATAAAATGATTTCACAACCTGATACACAGTTCATTCAGAGGTAGCCCCCCTCTGCTTGGGGATCACAAACCGGCCCTGTGACACAACATCCCAGCATATTCATTGTTAAGTAAGCAAATTTTATTTTTCATCAATAAGATTTTTTCTTACTCTTTAATGTAAAAAAAAAAAAACGGAGTGAGAAATAGACTCATTATTTCACAATCAGTTGTATTTTTAGCAAGCTGCAAATAAACTGTGCAATTAGCAACAAACACTCCCAGCAGGCATGGAAATAATCAGCTTTGTAAATGTTTTATCACTTTTGGCACCTCTGATACCTTCAATTTGGTAATTTTAGGCAATCTATTTAATCTGCAGTGCTGCTGCTGCTATAGCCAGGGTTCGTACTGGTGCTTGAAATCCTTGAAAGTGCTTGAATTTTAATGTTGTGTTTTCAAGGTCTGAAAAGTGCTTGGATTTTAGTTTAAGTGCTTGAAAGTACTTGACATTATGACTCTGTGTCTTGGCAACATTGGGATCAGACTGGATAGTTTTCTTATTACAAGGAGAAATAAAATAAGTGTGTGTGTGTGTGTGCGCGTGTGTGTATCATCACACATGCAGCCTGGTAGCAATAGAGAAGGACGGCTGCGGAGAAGGTGAATTTGATGCAATTTGGACTGATGACACGTTCAATATTAATAAACTTTGATGAATAAGCGAAAATCTTATAAAAGTTTATGTCAAAAAAGAAAATTACAGGGTGCCCACAGGTCTCTCTTTGTCCCGGTGTGCAAGTGTACCTGAAGAACGCCAAGTGGCTTCCTTTTTTTTTTTGGGATAAAATGTGTGTTCTCTAATTTCTAAAGTTTTTGCTATCATGAAACATCATTTTAGATGTTTACAGCATAATACAATGTACATAATTGTGATAAAAAGTAAAAAAATAAAATAATCATGAGTATATATATATTCCTGTAGATGTGTATTTTACCCCAGCGATAAGGTGCTGGAAAATTTTGTAAATGACCCTTAAAAGTGCTTGAAAAGTGCTTGAATTTGACCTTGAAAAATGTGTACGAACCCTGTATAGCACTGCATGGTCACTGTGTTATGTCCTCCGCCTTCTCCACCCCAGCATCCACCTGTAGCGTCTCGTCTCTCCGGGGTTTGGGTCGAACTTTGTTATCGCTCTACAGCGTCCCTCTGTGCTGCAGAGAGTGATGAGGTCAGAGCATTAACTCCAAACCTCACCTCCCACGCTCTGTATTTACATTTTAATAAATCCGTTCCACACGAGTTAGCTGACTGAAATGCGGCTGAGAGCAGGGACGGTTGAGAAAACTCTTCTTTGATGGTGCGTTTAGGTGCTCACGGAGGGGAAAGGAAACGTGAACGCTCTGCTATGCTCTGGTCTCAGTTGCCTCACATTAAAATGCAAGATATGCTCTGAAAAGAGTCAAGGCAGGTCAATTTCATTTATGTGTGCAGCCCAATATCACAAACCACAAATTGACCTCCTAAAATCTACACAGCGAACAACACCCTTGGATGAAGAATAATCTCCCCTTAAAAAGAATCTCTTATGCGGGAAAAAAGGATGAAACCTCAGGATGCAAGTGTGTGCAGAATAGAACAACCTATGAAATCACCACATAGTAAGTCAGGGTGATCGCTACACTGAATGCCCTTCCCAAAGTTGCCAAAACCTTATATTACATGACTTGAAAGTTTCCAGTTTCTGTGTCCATGCAAGGTACAACTGCGTTGTTGTATTGCTGTATTATAGTGTTGTGTTTTGCCTCCTCTGTTGTTTTGAAACAACAGCGAATGGTCAGCCTAGCTAAATAGCCACAAGCTGATGGAAAAAAATCCAACAAAATGCTGAATTGAGCTGAAGGCAGGTAATCAGTGGAAAACAAAGGGAGTTCCTAACATTCCTTAACATTTCGCCTCACACTGTAGTAAACCACATCACCGATTGAGATCCGGCCTGTCCTTGAACATTTTACAGGGTTTTTAAGAAATTCAAACAGTTTAAATGTTTTTTAAACATGATACTAATTTAAAAAGCTTCTCATGGCACAAAGCCAAGGGATAAATCTTCGAACCTGGCTCCCCCAGGCCCAGGGAGACGATAACCCCGGGCTGCAGAAAGATTCAACACTGGCACAAACTGGCACATTCCAAAATGGGATAATCACAATTTTAGACTGGGGCTTGCTGGCTTCGTTCTGGAACAGGCTAGCCCAGAGTTTGCAGGGTTATTCCCTGAAAATTGACTAAACATGGGGCAATCAGGAGCCAGTCTTAAAAGGCGGCTCAAGTGAACAACTAACCCATGCATGCATCATTCAAGAATGTAAACATTAGCTGTGTTACATATAATACAGGAGTGGCAGATGTAGAAGTATTTACTTATAAAAACCTGACTTTGACGTGAAAACGATCTAATCAGTCATACTTGGTGTAAGTGATAGTCCAGCTGGTTATGTAGGGTTATTGCAGTTTAGGAGACATCTGCGTCCTCCAAGCCTGCAGTGAACTTTGCATCAATTTTATGAACAATGTGCAGCAGTGACATTCTCCCTAGATGTGTTTTTGGCTACTGTTTAATTGTAATTTATTGCCTGTGGGTGTTTAAGCTGTAAATGGGATTCTTCCAACCTGCTTTGAGGAGTATTTTGATATACAGCATCTTTTATGAACTGAAGGCACACCCTTGGAAATGATCCTTAGACTAAATTCAAGTGTAAATCTAAAACATACTTGAATGTGTCCACAGGAGAATGTGTCTCTGGCCGACATCCTCTCCCTGAGGGACAGCTGTCTGACCGAGGACGAGGTGTGGGCGGTGTGTGCAGAGTGCGCTCTGGCTCTGCAGAGCATCAGACCCTCCCACCTCTTCCACACCCTGTGCATAACGCCAGACACTCTGGCCTTCAACGCCCATGGGAATGTTTGCTTCATGGAGCAGCTCAGTGGTGAGTCTTTATTAACTTTTCAAGATAGCTTTTAGGACATTTTTTTAGGACATGGTAAAAGGCCTCTTTATTCTCGGCACAAACAACACTTGGTGGGGCAGAGTTCAAATTTGAGGTTGTGCTTTGAATGCAGTTTAAACTCTGTTTGACGCAGAGAGGAGGCACATCCTACTCTTCAGTGATTTAGCGCCCTGATATGTATCACTTTCAATTAGCACATTTCTGCTTGAAAATACTCTATCAGTGTCTCTCTGGATCTGTCAGGTTCTGCTGAGGTCTGCAGGTCCGCTCTGATTTGCACAGATGACATCTTCCTCCTTCACAGTTACAGCCAATGAAATCCTATCAGGGATTATCATCCCTCACCTCTCCTCCCCTCCTCTCTTCCCCCTCCTCCCCTTTGTGTCCTTCCTTTCTCTCTGGTATTCTCAATTTTTCCATAATTTTCTATCTTATCACTACCGGCAGAGCTTGTGCAATGCGCGCGTGCGCCTCTTCCATGTCCTGATGAAGAAATTGATAAGCATTGATTAGATCAGCGGCGTCAGAGTTGCCAGGGGGAGCGTTGTTGTGGTAACAGCTCGGTCGGCCTCTCAGCAGTCGACCTGTGTTCACACACTCGCGCGCTTGCACAGCCAACATGGCATCGTTTAAAGTGTTGCATCCATTTATCTCCACACAGATCTCGAGTCAGTAATAGAGACACTTCGCGGAGATGTTTTGATTACTCTGTCAGATAAAATCCTTCTCAGCCTCATTTGTTGTCATGCTTTATTGGATTGTGTTCAGTCCTTCGGCTATGATTCATCCTGTGGATAGAGAAACAAACCCCAGCGCCCGCCTGAGCCCTCTTGTGCTAGCTGTTCATGCTCAACAAAGTGCATCCGTACCATTAATCATAACGCTACGTGCTCCGCTTTGCTCGCTGCACAGTTTCCTATTGACTCCTTGTAATTGAAGTCTTTGTGCGATAGTGATGAAACCTCAAGCTGACGCACACTTGAGCAGCCAATGCCGTGCTCGCACACAAACAGCTTCTCTGTAAAGCCGTATAATAGAATGACCTTGAGGGCTGCGGTGATGAATCTCGGCGAGAATAGCTGTTGTCACAGCCACTCATCAATAGGCTTCATTTCGGCTAATTAATTCCTGCAGTAATAACAGGAAGGTAGCGTCTGACACTGCTGGTGACGTGGCATCACCACAGTACCCAGCCGGAGCTACAAAATGTCCTCCATTGGTTGTCACACGGCGATGACTAAAAAAAAAATGGCTAATTTTCCCACGAGCTTGAGCACAGCAAGCTGTTCCATATCTGATAAAACGGGCCAGGCTGCGCTCTGCGGGACATCTGATCAGCCCGTTTGGAGTGTGTTGAATCAGTGATATTGCTCAGCTCCAACTACCTGTTGTGCTAAAATGCTGTAGGCAGTCATGACTCACCAAGCGCTTCACCATTACCCCGGAGGCATCTGCGTCACTGACAGCGTCTGCTCACAGGCTATTTCACTGTGTGTGCTTCCTCACTACAAAGGTTTCAACATTTTGTCCTTGTTTCCTACGCCTCTTCTCCTCCTCAGACCAGAGGAGATGAAAAAAGCAAAAGAGGGGATTTTGTCTTTCATTTCATTTTTCCTTCCTTGTACCTTAAGAGAAAAGGGGTGGGGAAAAGAAAGAGGCGAGGAGAGGAATGAAAAGATAACGGGCCGATAGGAGTTAACAAAAGGGAAAGAGGAAAGAAAAAGAGGGGAGGAAAGAAAATGAGAGGAGAGGAAAGAAATTGTAGATGATGGTGGGGGGCAAAGGTGAGCAAAGGAAAGAAAAGAGATGTGACTAGATGAAAAAAACAGCTGAGGAGCACATGGGAAGGGGAAAAAGAAAAGCAAGGAAAGGAAGGAAGGGACGGGGAGGGAAAATGAATGATGGAAAGAGAAGAAAAGTGGAAAGAAAAGAGATGACAGGAATGGAAAGGAAAGAGGTGAGGGGATAAAAAGGGAGAGAAGAAAAGGAAGAGGAAGAACTTGAAAGGAAGGGTGAAGGGGACGGATGAGTAATGGCCCTGACACACCAACCTGACATAGAAGAAGTAGCGGCAGAGTAGGTCGGGCTTTTGCCTCATCTCATGCTGCCTGTGTCTCAGTCTGAAAGTTGTAGCAAAGCACACTACAGAGGTTACAACAAACAGCCGACTAGCTTGTACGTTCTGCATCAGGGTGAGAGGAAATACCTCTCCGTACCACCAGGTGGGTGTAGTCTGTATTAGCTGTTCAAAAAGGGAAACAGGAAGACTCATGACTGGGGATTTACAAACGATTTCCGACACCACTCCTGCTGATTTTTGCTCTGAAATACATCTAATGAAAAGTTAAAAGAGGGGATGGCAAAGAAGCAGAGGTGACAAACTGTGCTAAATGGCTGGCATTTTGGAGATTACAGTGCCAGCCTCAAAAGGCCTCCCCTTTCTTTTTTCTTCTTGTGCACTGATTTGCTGAGCCGAACAGCAAGTCAGGAGGGATTTCTCTCCCCGGTGGGCTCTGCAGCCGATACAAAATGTTGCGACGGCAATCGATCAAAAACGAAAGGACGGAGAGGAAAGAGAAAGGAAGAGTAAAGAAAGGAGGAATGGAAAGTAAAAGTGGAAAGAGATGATGGCAGGCAGGTTTTTGCACGTAATCTCCCTTTTATTCTCATCTCCCAATTATCAAAGGAAGAGAGGAAGCTCGAGGGCTGAGGAGAAGAAAGGAAAGGCAGGGAGCGGTAACTAAATTTGGGAGGAGATGAGGAAAAAAGGAGTGGTGGAGCCCGGCCTCACTACACCTGGGAGGGGATATCATAGCTCCAGCAGACAAACCCAAATCTGTCATGACCCACTTTACTGACTTCCTTCTCCTTCTCTCCTGCCCCTCCTTGAACTCTGGATGCAACCTCTCAGTCTCGTTCTGTCTCCACGTGCCCCTCAGCCTCTTTTTTTGTCTTCGTCCAACTGAGAGCGTGTCCGTTGTGATGTTTGCATGTCTGTGTGTGTGTCCTGCTTGCAGCCGGTCTGAGCGGTGGCCTATATTCTAGCAGAAGAGATGCAGCGCTGCTCCTCGGCGGACGCTCCCGTCTTCTGATCTGCTGATAGCTCCTGTCTTGTTTGCTGGGGATTATCTCTTGACATTATGAATCATGCAAATGAAGGGAGACGCTCGCTCACTGGACTGCTGTGGGTTAGCATGCAGGACACGCATTCTTTTGATTTACATCTCATCACAGTGGATGCTTAGCAAGTACAGTACAGAACTGACATGGCTATACATCAGAGCGATGACATCAAACGACAAATGGGCTGTTTGTTCCCTTTTGATGACAGTATGATGAACTGTGTGCTCCTCGGCAGTGCTTAATGTTGCAGTTAATTGGTATGTTTTCGTCCTTCAGATGATCCAGAAGGCTCCTTCGTGCCTCCTGAGTTTGACAGCACTGGCAGCACGTTTGAGGTGAGAGAAACTCTTCGTATAGATTTCAATCCGGTCAGGGTTTGCACACAGTCACCCGTGGGAGTTTCTCAGTACACCACACAGTCACGGGCACCTTGGTGATGTTTGCTGAGGGAGAGGAGAGAGCTGCTCTACCTCCTGCTCCTCACCTTAAGTTCCCCCCCGCACAAGCCATCATTCACCTACAGGCTCACCTTTGTCTGATCATGCGGGAAAGAGAGCAGCAAGGTTGTGACTTACAGGAGATAATGGTTTATTACAACTCGGAGCTTATGTTTATAGTTCTAGCCATGAGTCCCGTTGGCAAGGATAACACCGCAGTGTCCTCACACAGCACTGGAGCGCTCTCCATCGAGTGAACGCCTGTTTGACCTCAGTTACTATCACTCCCACTCCTCGCCTTCTTCGCCTTTTCCATCAGCACAGTTCTTTTTGGTTTCACAGTGTAGATTTTTCTTCGGTTATTCCAGTTGTTCCGCCGTTACCTTGGGACAGGGACCGGAGAGAAAGCGATGCCTGCTCCCATTTCAGTTCCACAATGGCAGACTCACTTCCTTTGTGCATACTCACTCATACAACTTCACACAGGTACTGCTGGTATGCCAGCTTGGACCCTCACCAGTATGCTTTCAAAACCAACAGATCCACTGAGGGTGCCATACCCACTTCCCTCCACTTAGTTTTATCACACCTGGGAAAAAAAAGAACAGCTACATCAGAATGCTGTTTGCTGACTTCAGATCAGCATTCAACACAATCTCCTCCATGAGGCTGGTTGGAAAACTTAAAACTCTGGGCTTGAGTACAACAACACTGAGCCTCCCAGGGCTGTGTGCCCCCTCCTGTTCACACTGGACACCCATAACGGAAAAACATGAAAACAACTCTATCGTGAAGTATTAGGACGACACCACCACCATCAGCTGCATTACAAAGAATGATGAGAGTTCATATCAGGAGGAAATCAACAGTCTTGCAGAGTAAGAACAATCTACTGCTCAAGTCAGCAAAACCAAGGAGCTGATTGCTGATTTTTGAAAACAAGGAGACAGAGAGACCCTCCTGTCTACATCCATGGAGTTGAGGTGGAGAAGGTAAACAGTTTTAGGTACCTAGGAATTACCATCACAGAGAACCTGTCAAAGTCAGCGCAGAAAATACTAGTGAGGTCTTCACAGGTCCGTATAATAGGAGGGTTACTTCAAATGAGGACAGACACTCTGTTTCAGTCTCAAGCTTTCCCTTTTACCTGAAAAACCATCATCAGGAGCAAGTTGTTGTCAAGAAACAACAGCCAACAACAGCATGATGTCACAGGAATCTAGCAAATGCTTCTTTAGCTCTGCCTGAATAGCGCCTAGTTTCCGGCTCCTGCCTTGGGAGCTTCAGCTCTTTCAGGGAAGCTTTCTCCATCTGCTGCAAGTTTGCAGAGTATTTCTTCTCCCCTCTCTGGTGCAGTCTCCTGACAGCATGATGTTTGTGCATGTGTCTCTTTTTGGCCTTTATGACAGTGTCTGTCTCATCCTGACACAGAATGTGTCATGCCAACAAGTGCTTATGAGAAAACATGAAAACCTTCATTAAAAGTTTTAGTCAGTATATAAATGTATTTTAAACTGCTTGAATATCGATACTGTTGACCAACTGGCTTATGTGATTGGCCACTGCAACCCCTGTGGTCCATAAAGTCACAGCCGAAATGTGCTACCTACAGTCAAAACCAATGGGAGACGTGGCATGTTCAACCCAACGCTAGTATGATCTGAATGAGGTATTTAGTGAAAGGTGTTGTAATTTCACAGTGAATCCTAGAATTTGAGGTGCTTTTGAGAGTTTTTCACGATACTGACATATGTACCATGTACTGTGCCTAAAAATACAGTGATATTATTTTAAGGCGATACCGTCCAGCCTATTTATACATATGAAGTTATTACATGACATCAAATGTTCATACACAGCACCGTTGGGTCCTCTAGAGTGTCCACCTACTCTTGAACATAAGCAGTGTTCTAATTTCTTATATAATAAGCCCTTCAACCAGCTCATGTGAAGTGATATGCAACCAGCCTTTTAGAAACTCCACGTGGAGAAACCAGCATTATCCTTTAATGGTCGCCCTCTGATGATTGGCTGGTATTATTTGGTTGTAGCTCTTGGGTTAGGCACTTAACATTAAGTCCTCTAATGAAGCTGTGTGCTGACATGAAATCAGCAGAGGTTTGTACTCTACTGTGTATACGACTCGTCTTTCCTGCTGCAGTTCTTCCCCTGGGTCCTTTATGTAGGATGTGTGTACATTATTCTCAATGACTTCTGTGGGTTTAGTAAATGCTCTCATCAAATATTTATGGTCATTCAGTATTAGTGAGGAAATCTTTGTAACCGTTGTATTCCTCTCCAGGGCCTTCCCTACACTACTGTGGTATAGGTGCAGGCTTTTTTCTGTGAAATAGAATACTGCCTCTGATAAGACTGGATTCAAAAGCCTTCGGGCTCCTCTGTTGAACCACATAATCAAAATGTGAAGCTGCCACACTGCCACTGAGTGGTGTCACTGCTCGCATCATCCCATGAATAAATTCACAGTAGACTTACATAACTGAATTTCAAAATAAACTGCATTCTAATTTAGCTGCGTGTCAAAAATACACAAACTGTCTGTCAACCGGCTAACGTCCTCTCCTTCACTTCTCTTGTGTTTATCTTAAGGGAGATATTACACACGGTCACAGTAATAGCAGAAGCAAAACAGGAGTTAAGGCCTTCAGCTGAGTGTTTACTCTTCTATTTTGGTGACCCACACCGGGATCCGCCTTGCACATGAGTTTACCACATAAGTATGGGTGAAGATCACAACAGTTGTTGGAAGTGATCGTTACGTCTGAGATGTGAACTCAGAAGTACCTGGTTCAAATCCACTTCTGCCTCAGAGCTGACCATAATATCTACTGTCAGTGCTGCGAGGCAAAACAAAAGCTCTGTCATAAATATGTACAGTACGTGACAATTACTGCCCAAAATTGTAAGAGGATCATCTGCTTTTCAGCCTTTTCTATAGCGCTTCACGGATTCAGATCTCTGTACTCGCTGTGTACTCACAGCTGCAGCTGGGTGCTGATGATGATTGCATTTTCTCCTCCTTCATCCCCGGCTGCAGGGCCATGTTTACTCTCTGGGCTCTACGCTTTCTGCCGCACTGAGCTTTGTCATCGAGCCAGAGCTGGAGGCAGAGCTGGGGGACGAAATCCAGAGGCTGTTGGAGCAGATGCAGGAGGAGAAGCCTGAGGACAGGCCGCTCCTTCAGGTACAAAATCCCTGCTGACTGCTCTTTACAGCTAAAATGATGTATTGAAAGCTGCATGAGGCAGGTGTGGAATAATTAGATATCTCACTTGAGCAATTGTGTTGTCATGGTGCCCAGATGACAGAGGTGAACTGTTTGAAATAAAGCCATTAGGTGTTAAGTTAAATGTAAAATTAGATCTATTCCAATGCAAATGTAGTGGTTATGTTTTTTTAAATTAAGTGATAACAAAAATTAGGACTTAAAAGTAAAATTAGGTTCAATTAATACATTATACTTGTGTTAGTGGTTATTGCAGTTTCAGGCCGGTTTGCCAATTCATTTAGCAACCATACAGTAGATCTGCAATTCCGGAAAGAAACCTAACAAGAGGCATGAAACATAGAAGGATAAAGCCATGGAGAATAAAAAGTGACCGTTATTTTATAGTCATCATGGTAATTTCACAGCGACATGTGTGCGGTCTTCCATGATAATGTCCTTATGCAACAAGATCATAACGTATATCCCACTACAGGCACAGCCTCACTATCCCCGTACAGTCACAAGTAGAGCCACATGGGAGTTTTACGAGAGGTAAATGTGCTGACAGTAATTATGGCTGCAGCATTCATTTCAGTGTATTTTTTTATGGTTTGTAGATGAACCTAGTGGCACTGCATTAGTGAGTCAGTGCTCTTGAGCAGCATCAAGTGGAAACTCTGCGTCAGTGCAAATCACACACAGTTCCAGCGCACTTCAATCTGTTTAGAGTCAGAGAGTCACAAGCCTCCTCCAAGCCGCCAATCAGTCACAACAAAATACAATATGACTGTAATAATAATGAGAATAATAATAGATGTATAACAGATTTGTTGAATCTTATAATCTTGTGAAAAGTTCCTTTAAAGAGATAATGAATCAAACATTGCTTGGATTAGTTTATAATTATGCAGTTGTAATCCCCAGTGAATTCTACCGTTTAAACTATAAATATCCTGCCTCCGTTACATATATTTGTCGTAAGTGTTTGATAATAATATTTGAGGGATCATTTCCAAAGACGTGCGTATTGTTCGATACAGTACACTGATACCAGAATTTTTAACTTACTCATAACCGTATCTGCACTGGCCCACATATTTAGAGCCAATCAGGTTTCGCTCAGTATTAAACTGAATGTGTGCTACAAGATTCACATGTTCTTTGTATAAATAAGTCATTAATTGAATGTGCAACCATACACAAATGGGTCTAAACAGATTGTTGCCTTGTAGAGTAAATGACAAAAAAATCACTCCACCCCTCCACTCTGTTTGTACCGTTGGTGAATTTATTGAATGGTTTAATTTCAGTCCAGTTACCTTTGTCAGGCATTTCAAATAATACATGGCAAGCCTTTGTTTATAGTTTATTCATACATATTCACAAAGGACAGCGATCAATGCTGTATACCAAGCAGTCGTCAATCTATAAAAAAACAACAACACATTGTAATGGGCAAGAAAGAATGAAACTGAAAATTTAAAGAAATGGTTGTTTGAAACATCAACAAACCCCAAACGAGACAAAGAGAAGACCTGCTTCCTGAGTAATAGATATCCAAAACCATCAAAAGTACTCACATTCAGGTTAAAGAAGTCAATCCTTAATTAATTTGAATTATGCAGAGTAAGTTAAAAACTGCATAAATACACAAAAAATATTACATGTCAAGTACTGGATTATCATAAAACATCAGTCAAAAATAATGACAATAAGGTCAAAATTCAGTATATCCACGATATAATGTTATACTGTATGAAATAAAATGCCTGACACGGTTGACTTGATGGAAACATGTTTTTTCAAATGCACAATCAAACATCACAAATTCCAAACTTTAAGTGACTTTGACTGAATTGTACTCTTGTAAGCATCCTGTTCTGCCTCTCGCCTCTTTTTTTCTTTTTCCTAAAACAAGACAGATTTCCGCAAAAGTATTTGCAGAAGGAGATCATTATTTGCATTTGATTTTTGCAAACCTGCGGGTATCATACTCCCACAGGACATCCTCTGTCTGGCTGAAGCAAGGCTGTCTCATACCTCCTCTGCAGCTGTGTGCCGGAAACTGTCTTCTGTTGGCCGACGGGTGCTCTCCATCGAATCCGTATCCACCTTCCAAGGTCACTTTATCATCTCCGTTTACAGATGTCACTGTTTGGTGTCCGCTGTGTTTTCCTCTGGTACTAATCGCTCTCTTTGTGTACCCACAGATGGACAAGAAGGCTCCTGGGAGGCGAGGTGGCAGCATCCCAAACCCAGATGTCTGCTTAAAAGACTGAGCTCGGATGATAATAGCAAAGAGCTGTGTGCTGACAGTTCTGTTAAAGCAAACGGTCTGTCCAGGCAGCAGGTATGTGACACCTTTTTTTTAGGTAGCTGCTGCTCTGGAGGAAGAAATAGTTTAATGTAATTTTTCTCATCAGTTTCCACTTCATTAAAATCCAGGGCCAGACCTGATCCCTAGATACTTAAAGTTAATTACACATTCTTAGCTGAAATGGGAGGTTTTACCTTCTTGGGATATTGAACGCCGTCCACCTGAAATTTAACCATGGTTTCTTAATATCAGCTTCAATTTTGCGAAAACTTTAATCTTTTCAAGAATGACTATACACTAAAAACTAAATCTGCAGGTGTGCGGGGGCTGGGATTCCTCTCTCTGGGAGGAGGATATGGACAGCGGTGATGGAGACGGCATGATCTTGGCAGATGACTTGGACTGCAGGTCCCACAACAGCTCCCCAGTAAGGAGGAGAGCCCAGCAGAGGCTCACCAGGGTGAGGGGGGCTCTGAACCGCTCCTGCTCCGTCCCAGACTCCAACAACCCCCCGTGTCTGTCCCCTCCGAGTCATGGAGATATCAGCGTACCGGTATCTGACCTCACTGAGATTGGAGCGGATGAACATTTGAGCTGCAAGTCTGTGTGGAGTAACAGACTTCAAAGACTTAACCGGGGCAGGTCCTGTGAGTCTTATCCACACAGTAGCGCTGAGGATTGCGCGAACTCTGCTGTGAACTACCAAGTGTCAGAAGGAAATGAGGACGCTCCAGAGACATTGTTCAGTGGAGAAACAAAGATTCAAGGGTCCCGTGAATGTCAATCTTGTAACTGCGCCCAGGATTCAGCGTCGTCCTGTACTTTCTGTCAGGAGCTGGAAATGGAACAGGACTCTTCTTGGGACCAGGGCTCACTGAACCACAGCCTCTACATTCCTAATAACTACATGACCAAAAGCATGCTGTGCCTCAATGAAGAATCTCAGGATGAGGTTAGGTTACGGGGTCCTGTCCGATGCTCTTGTGTTCACTGAAGAGTTGGCTGTCTTTGAATAAGAGTAGCTGTTGAAGAGAGAGAGTGAGCGACGATAAGGGTTCTTTCGTTAGCTCGGTTGAGAAATGGGAGCAGTTGGATGGAGCTTGTGTTGACATGGAGTTTTGTCTGCATTGTCATCATGCGGCCCAAGAATAAGGTTTCAGCTTTGTGAAAACAGTGGGTAATACAGCGAGGTGATCGCGTTATTATAGATCCCACTGCCGTTCTTGCAAGACCTGCCCTACTCAGCCTCTGATTGGCTCGCATCTGTCGTTTTCATATGATAAAAGCCTCCCTTCTTAATATTTTTTTTTGACAGGAGAAGGTAAGAGAAGCACTTCCACCGATAGGTACCTTCTTGCCACTGAAGAAACAAAAGTGACAGATGTTTAATGGCACTGGTCGTCAACTTGACAATAGAAGGGAGGGAGCTCAGTTGGGCCCACGACCAGGGTCGATCGCCTGTTCTTGGCTGTCCTCCCCTGAGAGAGGGTGATCTGTTGGCCACACTGTGAATTACTGTTCACATCAGAAAGGAGACATGATTTAGCTAACTAACATGCTATCTTCTCACTGTATGTTCAGTGGTTGTCTGTGATTAATCTGTAGTTTTCTTACAGTTGGTTTGTAAAACAAATGGCCAGCAGTGGAGCTGATACAGCAGATTGTGAGCTGTAGTTTCCTCACTAAACATGGCGACCTCATTGGCTGTTGCAGCTGCAGCTGTTCTCTGCTAGTTAGGCAGCGTGGACTAGTGAGGAGGCAGCCCGTGGCAGCCCGCCATGCAGACACTTATATGTCCGTTCTTCTCAGCCCAGAGAAACTCCAACAGTGAAGACGGCTCTGGAGGATGAGTGACCCTTAGAGGAGACTGGGAAGGAGGCGGAAGAGGTCGGCATGTTTACTGAGGAAACCACCGAATCAGAACAGCAAGAAAAACAGACATAACCAGCGATACTCTAAGAATTAACTTTAAATCATGCATAGAAAACACAGCCAACAAATGCAACCTAGAGTGGGTTTTGGAAGAAAAGCAGTGAGATCCTTGATAACACAAGGGGACCACTTATAGGTTCTAGAAAAAAAGCTATTTTTGCGGCTAATTCCAAGGTCAAGAATGGACTTTAACTTTAACTGTCTTAGCTATCTTTTACCTTTATAGCTAGCTAGGTAGCTAAGTAATTAATGTTAGCCAAGGAAAAGCTTGCTTATAGGCTATCACTCAATAATTAACTTTGTTTGGGTTACTTTCCACCTTCCTAGTGCCATGAGACATGATGCTGAGGTCTGCTTTTTTTATCGTTTGCAATGAAACTTTTTCACATACTCAGTACGTGAGTTATAAGCGCAACAGCTGCTCATAACTTGTTTAATGAGTCCTCTGTATGATTGAATTTACTGATGTAACATTTTTAGAGGGATGTGTTCATTCTCTAAGAGTCAGAGTAATCACAAAGGTACTCAGCATTAATGCACCAAAAGCAATTTGCAAAAGTGGAGGAGTGAACATTTCCTCGAGACGAATCATTGCCGAATGTTGGAACATTTGGAAATGGAGTTTGAGCAAGTCAAGTTAGAGATTACTTCAGTTTAATTAGGCCTACTGAGGGATCAGCTGAAGCTCAGAAGTCTGTTACTAATTCCATTTTTTAACTGGGCTTGTTCTTTATTTTCTCTCCAGTGGATCTCTCTCAGAGAGTTGCTTACTCGATGTGGACGGAGGCTGACAGTTAACGAGCTTTGGGCGCTGTGCTACACCTGCCTGTCCTCACTGCAGACCTACATGGACTTTCCAGGTGATTTTATCCACTTTATGCATGAAATCAGCGGCAAACTACTAATGATTAAATGCTCCTGCAAGACCCCACATAGTCGATAAGAGGACACATCTTCTTTTATATGCATGTTTATTATACATGTTTGTTTTTGTTCATCATGCACCAAATGTTGGGCTTGTGGGTGGACATTTTCAGAGGAAAGATGAAAAAAGAGATAACGCTACAAGGGCTTGCGTGTTGCTGCCCACATTATTTTCTGTGCAGTTGATTTCTCGTCTTTCCATTAGCCTATTTATGCCTGGACACCGTGCACGTGGGCTGCGAGGGAGAAGTACTTTTCTTGAAACCAAAAAACATAGGTAGGTTTTTTTTTTTTTTTTTTGTTGCTGTAGTTTCGTTCACTCGTTCGTGATTGTTCCCTTGCAAGTATGTGAAGCAACAGCGCCCGGAGGCTTTTTTGGTTTCAATAACTGATGTTCAGTGTTCTCTGCAGGATCCCGAGATGAATTTTATCTTGCTCCTGAATATCAAGAACATGGCATTGTGACGGAAAAGGTCTGCCAGCTGAATGCCTTAATTTATTTTCGCAACGTACTTTCACTAGATGTTTGTTTTGGTTGTAGTCTGATTCATCACTCCTCTCTTCTTTCCTGCATTGCCTCAGGTTTGTGTGTACGGGGTTGCTGCTATTCTCTGGGCTACGGCCAAGTTCAGTTTATCACCTAATCAAAAACTGGCAATGCCGCGTAAACTGAAGAGGCTGCTCCTGGAGATGGCAAAGAGGACACCCATTGAGAGACCTTCCATCATCATTGCCAAAAAAGTATTATTTTAATTTCCCTTTTTTTATTCATCCATTGGTCCATTGATCCAACACTTTAAATTGGCTTAATTTTCTCAATGCCAAGCATTAGACAAACTATTGGCATGGCTCTTTGGCTGACACTTCAGAAAAGCTCATACTTCCTGTGGTGGCTTGTGACTTAGTTTCCTCTTTTACAAGGCACAACGCCACCTCACTTGGCAAATCTCTTCTGCATTGGCCACTGAAAGTGATACGACCATCCCAACACTTTTCTGATTCATTGATCGTTTGATTGATTGACTGATTGATTGATTGATTGATAGTTCTTCAGCTGACCTGTCATACTTGAGCTCCCCTAGCTTGCACAGTTTCTCAATTTTACCTGCTAAACATTAGCATGTTAGCATTGTCATAACGAGCATGTAAGCATGTTGACATTAGCATTTTAAGCACAGCCTCTGAGCTGCTAGCGTTCCTGTAGATTATCCCACTTGTGAGGAAGGTCCTGCTTATGAATCATAATCTGTGATTAGGCTGTCACAGTGAAATTGAAGTACCGTTTTAAAGAAATACATTTGATTCTAACTCAAATTTTTTCTCTTATATTTCTTTATTTTTTTGTAATTCAACCTTTTTTTTGCTGTGTTCTGCCCTTAACGTCTGGCTTTGGAAAGCACTTTGAATTGCATTTCCTTGTGTGAAAGGTTGTCTATAAATAAAGCCTGATTTGATTTTGCATATCAATGTGCAGATATTACAACAACAGAGAGGAGCACTTTCCCAAATAGACCTATCCTTTCTAGAAGGAAGATCACTTGTTAAATCCAGAGAATCCAATTTGGAGAAGTGCTGTCATTCCGTCAACAAAGGACACCTCTAAAAACTACCACAATGCATTTTTATTATTATGCTGTCAGTCATTTAAGTAGCTGTTGGTTTTCAACACTTCAGTTATTTCAGGGCAGAATTAATACCAACATTATTGGTGATTGTGTGTGAAGTGTCTGTGTTGTTATCACACTTGTTTTCGTGTGGATCTGTTGCAGAGCTGTCGTGACTACTTATCCCGTCAAGGGACAAATGCTGAGACTGTCTGGAATAACCTCATCAGCAGAGTTCACCCGGTAAACTTTGCTTTCTTTTTCACCACAGATACGTTTGACTGACTCATTTTAGCCTCAATTTAGACGGTTTACTCACGTCGGGTCAGCCTTCTGATGTCTGCAATGTTTTGTCTCATTGTAAACCAGGATCTCTCCCTAAATTTCCTTTCTTTCAGCCAGCGTCCAGTTATACAGAAGATTTGAGTGCAATGGAAGCTCATCAGAGCTCGTGTGAAGAGTCTGCACAAAACAACAGCGGTAGGACAGCTTCACCTTTGTGTGGATGACCCTCATGCAATATAGTTGACCTTGAAATGAACGCTGTATTATATACTAAATGTGCCAAATTAAGAAGACCCTTTAAAACATCCTGTGAAGAAGCAGAGTTAATCTGTTTTCGTCTTGAAAAGGGGACTTCTCATACATCCGACATTCATGGCAGAGAAAAGATTCAGTAAAGAGATTTAGTAAAGACCGTGGCGTCGTTGTCAACTGGGATCGTGCAATAGTAGCAGGTCACATTGTTTAATTTACCAATGTGCATTGCATGAGACAATATCACTGATATTGTATCTGGCGTTGTTGTAACCGTGTGTAGGCTTTGTGCCCATGGCCACTGAGAGCCGACTGGCTCCTGTGCCTGGCCCTCTTCCCCACAGCTACCCAGTCAACAAGGAGCTCCAACTCCCAGAAGCCTTCACGTCCACTGCCACACACTTCACCCCCATCATCCTGACCAATGAGGGGGACTCGGAGGAGGAGGGCCAACACCTCGGAGCTGCTGTTGAAGGGTAAGATCCATCAGAAAATCAGATGCAATATCACAGTAGATTTTAATTAATAATAATTATGCATCTGTTTTGAAATGAAATGTCCCGAGTAAACATTTATAGGAGCAGTTTGTCATGTTGGGAAATACATGTTTGCTTATTTGCTAAATTAAGTAGAAAACAGCTACACCAACACCTCTGTTTATTTTACAGAACTGTTGATGGATTCGCAAAAAGCGGTGAACACATCAAGGACAGAGACCTCGAGTACCCATATCCTACACAGGCTGAATCCAATCTACACACACCGGAGTTTCCTGTCGATCAGGCATTTGTAACTTCAACTTCCAGTGACGAGATTCTTGTGAACTCCTCTTCTGCTCTCCCTGATCTTTCACGCCTTGAAGTCTCCCTTCCTCAGCCATTGTCCAATAACCTCAATGGCTGTGGTGTTTTCAACAATTACCTGTTCCGTCAGGATCCCACAACAGGACATCTTTCCTTAGTGCCTGTGCAGGTTAGAGCTCCAGAGTCCGTCCTCGGGTTGGATATAAATCTCTCCCTGGTGCCACAGCCTTTGCAGGGACTAATCACAGTCCCAGAGACCTCTGATGGCCCATTTATTAACTGTATGAATCTGCCTGTGAGGCAGGAATATGGTCCATCATCATCTTGTTTTAAAGGTAGCTCCATCATTTCGGACAGCCCCTTGGAGCAGAGTGTTTCCAGAGCTTACAATGGACGGACAAATCCAGGAACACAAGGTCAGAACCAGTCTCCTTCAGAGTCCCTCTCCCCTAAAGTCCATCCTGCCCTACAAGAGGTGATTGACCTGCTCAAGGGAGAGTTTTCACTTGATGGATATTTGGACAATGGACATGAAGACATCGCTATGGGTATGTATCTTTAGATGGCTGGAATATTATTTTATCTATTATATTACACAGTATATTGCTTTAGGCCGCAGTGGTGTCGAATAAAAGGCTGACATGGCTGAATGTAAAGATGGCTGACAAAGTTAACGTCAGCTAAAGGTAATGAATAAAAGATTTACACAGCTGAAAGTAATGAAGGTTGACATAGTTAATGATAGCTAAAAGTAGGCTTATGTATATGAGGTTAGCATCGTTATATGGTTAGCTAAAAGTGACGTTAATGGATAAAATATTGACATAGTCAGCTAAAAGTAATGAGTAAATGCTTGAAACGTCCAGCTTCTGCAACTTCAAGCAGTCTTAGCATACATGTAAAGTGACCTTAACAAAGACAGTTCAATTGTTTGAAGGAAAAAAGAGTATTAGCGAGAGTAAAAGCATTAACAACCTCTCACTTAAAATCAATTCAAATAAACACACTGAAGAGGTAATGTTAATAAAGGAGCACATCTGTCATGAGCTGTAGGGGTTGGTTAGAAAGGATGCCACGACTGCATTGTATGTATTTGTAAATCTATATCTGCACTTAATACAATGTCTTCTATTAAATGATATGTTAGTAGTATTTTGTGTGAAAATGACAAAATCATAGGTGGGGATTTGTGTGAAACTGCAAAAGCGCTTGGGTACCTTTTGTAAAGGGAAATCAGTACAAACAGCTTATAAACTCAGCAAACAAGTAACAAATCAGTACAAACAGCTTATAAACTAATTGTGCTTCTAAGCGTATATTTCTAGGAATGTTCACATTTGGTTTACTTGTTCAACGTAGGCTATCCCTATGATTAAATGCCCTCAGGGAAAGTTGTTTAATCTTCCTCCAACATACCAACACCTCAAGAGAGATATATTTTACTTTTGACTTCCCACAATACAATTCTTCTCTATGCTATCAGATTGAGCTGTTGGGAAACCCCTAGGTGGAGAGAAAAAGATGGCTTTATCTCATCTAACACTCTCAGTGTGCCCATTGACGTCAGGATGGCAGCAGTGAACTAGATGTGACGGGTGTCGAAAACAGACACCCCTTTGTCTGAGAAAGCTTAGAGTCTAAAAAATTATTCCTTCAGCCCCAGTTGGCTCCTTCATTGCTGGTATTTTCAAAGGGGCACGAAATTCACACTTGCAATGTACAAGTTATACAAACTCAGAGATGTTTCCGTCTTTAACTGAATAGACAAGCTGTTTGCAGAGAAAAATAAGGTCCCCAGAACACTGATTGAAGCTGGAAAGGTGGCAGGGTCCGCCAGTTATAAACAAAATAACATGGTATGGAATGTTGTCCTTTCAGGTCAGTGTGTTTATTCAGTTTATCGAGTCATAAAAACATAAAGAGTTTATTTATTTTGTTTAGGCACAAAAAAATATATTTCACTTCTGATTAAAATGTCTTCTCCTCAAACTACATAGTGCTCCTTTAATGAAAAAACATGCCAATAACACACTCCGTGAATCTGTCTTGAGTTGTTCGCACGTATTCATATAGAAAATCGACCTTTTTCTTTTTTCCGAGGGGAGTACATATTCTCTTTGAAGGACCTCCAGTACGACGCGTTTGCCAGTATTGTGAAGGAGAGGTTCAGCGATTTGTACTGGGAGGACGACCTGCTGGGTGTGCTGCACTGCCTGGTTAACTACAGCCCGTCCACACTGTGAGTAGGACTTCAAACACCTGAGTCTGTATTTCCCTTCAAACTGGTCGAGCTCAGTCAGAAAGCAAACCTGTCTTCTGAATCTGGACCGAGAAAAGGACATGTTGTAAAAAATTTAGCAAGTGGCGTTAAGGTCGTTAAGTTGGTCCACAATATATAATTTTTTCTGCATATCATTGGAGCCCTCGTCGCTAACACTATAGCTTCTTTACAACACACCATTTTCCTGCAGCTCCACTATCATCACTTAAATATAACAACATAAATATAAACAACAATATATAAAAAAGTTCTTCCTTTTCAGAACAAGAATCTGATGATCTGATGCTTTTTTAAGTTAACATGAATCAGTTTTTAATCCCTAAATGACCAATATTCAGGGGGTGGTTTGAGTTATAAATTAAAGAGATTATCTTTGGTGTCAGGATAATTACCCCGATTTAAGAAAACCATATCTTGTTCACAATAGAACAGCCAGTGCTTCCCTCTAAACAGCGAGATGACCAGATTTGGCTGCTTGTAGTCAGATGTTTAATTTATTCTGATGTGGTTTCTGCAGAAGAGGCCCACTGAGCATGACCTCTCCTCCTCTGCACACACACATACACAGCATTTAAATGAGCATTAATACAGCATGCACTTAACGTATAAATTTTAGCCCACAGCTGAAATGGTCCCTATGGTTACAGCTCTGCAATACGGTTGTATGGAAAATGTGTGGCAACATTAAAGGTCCATGTGGAGCCTCCTCTGCATTGTTACCGATATGCTGACAAGCAGCCCTGATGGGGGGGGGGGGGGGGGTGTTCGGTCCTTAAGTGCGTGAATGAATACATGAATGAAGGCAATGAATGTCATGCTTCAGACATCTCTCTTCATGTAAATATGAGCTAGAGACGAGCAGAGGGACGAGCCTGTCAGTTCTCTCAGACGTCTCTTTATCCGGGCGTTGCCATGCTCTTATGCTCAGGGCTATATGTGGAGAAGCCCTTTAATCTGCTGCGGTAGGGAGACATCACAGCCTTACACAGTGATGGACACTTGTTCACAGGCCACAGCTGTCGAGGGCTATTTTTTCCGCAGTTTCTCTGGTTGGATAGAGAGAGGACTGTGGTCTTTCTTTTGAGAGATGGTCCATTCAGAATCTGACATGGACTGGAGTGGACGGCGACCTGTCCGGGTCCGATTAAATTGATTGTTGTGACACATGTCTGATCTGTGAATAAATGTATGTGAGCAACATGCTGCAACATGTTTGAAATATGTCTTTAATAGTTTTTCTCTTTGCTTCTTATTGATTGTTGCTATGAGCGACTGCGTTTTCACATGATATCATTAATACGCCTCTGCTGTAAAGGTCGTATTCTGGATTCTGGTGAAGTTCGTTAACTGTTTTGTTTTGGCCCTATTGTTCCAATTGTCTTTTTATCACATTCTAATTGCAAATGATTGGCGTCTTTCCTTACATAAGTGCTAATTATCAGCAGCTTTGAATGCACTGTGTGTGTTTTCTCTCTCCTAATGCGCCTCCTGCAGAGGCTCTAATGAGCAGCCTCCATCAAAGGCTGTGAAAAGGGCAGCTCTTACCCAACCCTTGATAGCCACTGTCTGGGGAGGGAAGAGGGAAGTTTGCCTGCACGGTTGTCTCGACCTGAACGGAAACATTCACACGTCCAGTCCTGCTGCTGCTGTGGATTCTTGGGAAGGTACTGAGGCCCAGTCCCATCATGGAGAAAATGCAGCTGTGCTTGAAGGTTTTGAATTAAGATCGGAGGAGAGTCGACACGGTCTCTGTCAAGGTAGGAGAAAGACTTTTGACAAATATCAAATTTAGTGTGTGTAATGATACACACTAAAAATATCAGTCAGGGGGGATATACGTCTGCTGGGTTGAGTTCAGATAGCCGATTCAATTTAAGATCCAGTTCCAAGTTCAGAAATACACAGACTGAGTTACAAAATTTAAATTTGAGTTTCTTAAATGCTAATTCTTAATTAAAATTAATCAAAAGTAAAGTAAAGTAGGCCTTCTTCAGCTGTTATATAATATTCTTTGTTTTTAATGATGCATTACAATAGTTGTGGATGTTTTCATTTGTGAGTAGTATTTTACTTATTTCAACAATTTAAAACACTGTATGTGGGAGTGAAACTGCTAAAATCATAAATATGTAAATACATAAATAGCTCAATAAAGGAATTCATATGAATTCATTTCATGCATCAATAATAATATTTATATGGTAGTATGGTAAGTAAATACATAGTTAAATTGATGTAAAGGGAAATAAATACACCGACATTTAAAGCAGAAATATCAATGTATGTCACATTTTATATGTTAATTAATAGTTACATTTATTTGCAATGTCATTTTAGTGCATTTGTTAATTTCCTTATTAATGTCTGTTTCCTTATTAACAGTGCATCATATTCTATATGCTGGTGATATGTTTGGTATTTACAATTTTTGACCCAATCACAAGTTACCTCCTAAGGCAACTGGAATGTTATAAATAGAAACAGTACAGCGCTTTGTGACATTTCCCTTCATGACTTCATATTACAGCATATAATAATAGAAGAAGATAGAGAGTATGTGTATACGCAATGGCAACTAGTTCAATTCAGTCAGAATTTTGATGAAAGTTCTTTCCATATTGTTGTAAAACTGGCTGATTAAAGTTGAGAATCAGTTCCAACAGAGAATGTCTCTTTATAAATAAAATGCATTTTGCATATAGAATAACAAAAGTATTCAGATATTCAGTCTGGATCTTTGTTGTTTTTGGACCTCACCTGGCAACCTATGTTTAGCATTACAGAGCTATGACTTTTGGGTAATTCCTTCAGGCCAAGTCAACAGAAATGCAGACTTACAGAAAGCCGTCATAAAGAGCTCAAAATGTCTGCAAGGGAGCCGTCATGCACTTGATGATTTGACTTTGGGACGTCGCCAAGCCCCTGTGTGTGAGTTTGGACATTGTGATTGAGCCTCTGTTTGTAAAATAGCTAGTTCCTCAGGCTGTGAACATGCAGTGCAGTAAAAAGTACGATACTTCCTTCTAAGTTGTAGTAGAGTACTTCCATGTCATTAACCACTTCTAGTAGCTCAAATTTCCACTCACAGCTTTTATCCCACCACAGCTGTTCTGAGTACAACAATACTTTTCTAAGAAATGTTCTCCTCCTCAAGCAAACTTTAGTCAATAGATTATTTACAGGATTTTAATGATTTGCCTTTGGCGAGCAGATTCATTACTGGTGTCAGCTTTGTAAAAGTCCTCCAAATCATCTGTGATGTTTTGATACATTTCGCTTTATTTGGCAGCTGACTGAAGTCATGAGAGCTGTGACTGGCTGTTGGATGCTGTTCTTAAGATTGGAGAACATTCATAAGAGTCCAAGGCATGCCAGCAAACTCTAAAGATTTCTTCTCCTTGGGAACTCACTTCTGGCCAATGACATTCGCAAGCACTCACACACCCTTGCAACTGCATTTGTTGTGCTATTAAAAAATGTTGGACATGGAGTCCTCATTACAAACAGGCTCTTGAGATAAAAAGATAGTTATGGAAGAAAAAGATGTGCTTGAATTGCCTTTAAGCTCATCTGTTGATACTCTGTTGCTAACCCTATCACGGCCACACAATGCATCCACTGTTTAACAAACAACCCCAGTGCCACCCCTGGGATTTCTCTTTTCTCCACAAATCCAGTTTGTTTTTTTGCACTCCATGTGATTCAGTCTCCCTCTCTTTCTCTGCTCTCTCCCTCTCTCTCCACTGTTGCTGTTTACTGGTCGAGGTGTGAGCAGTGACGGTTCAGACGCAGGGGTCATGGAGGGAGGAGATCATTCAGCGGGGGGCAGCGATGAAAGCCCCTCTGAGGCCGAGTGTCCGTCAGGGAGAGAGGAAGGCCTGACGGGAGCCCACTATGAGCAGATGAGTCCCGATTGCTCGGAGGACATGGAGGACAGTGATTCTGTGGCATCGGAGCGACTCCTCTCGCCTGGATCCAGAGCAGAGGGACTGGGCCTCAGCTTTAGCCCAGCCTGGGCCTTGGCCTTCTTTGGAGAAGATTGTTTTAGTCCAGAGGTGATCCAGTACGCAGTGAATCTGGGGCAACACACAGGTTCTCCATGTCTGGATGTGAAAACACAGGTGGGTGAACCAGTGAAGCTGACTGCCAGTGAGTCATGTGTGACCTTAACCTTGTGTGTTTGAACAGCAGACTGCAGACAGAGGCTGATTTTTTTTATCACAGAACACAACAACAACACAATGTATATGGTTTAATGCAATGTGGGTAGCAAGTACGTGTACTTTGAGTATTTCCATTTTCTGTGGCTTTTAATGTGCTCCTGCTGCACTCCATTTTAGGTAAACATTGTGCTTTTTACTCACTACATTTATTTGATATTTTTGTTTATTAGCTTCTTTGCAGATTGCATGCTACATCGCAGCCAAATTAGGGCATTTTAAGTGTGTTTATTTTATTGTCAGGAGGATAGAAAACAAAACACTGATTCCGATGATCAGACAAATGCTGAATATCAGGTCGGATAATTGGGTCGGACATCCCGTTGTACACAGTGTTGTATAAAGTACCCAAATGTAAATGTAAAGAAACCATGTTAGAATATTTCTTTGGTAAAAGTGAACGTCGTCCAAACAAAGCACTAGTACTTAATTAGTCTAAAAAATATCTGACATGCAAAGTTCAGGACCACCATTATTCTGGCAGTAAAAGCACTTAAACAAACAAAACAAATCATTGAAAGAAGAACAAAAATCTACAGAGCTTGTACAGTAGAGAGGTCCAGAATAAAAAGTATCACCTTTCCTTAAAAACATTATTATGATTGTGAGTCTTGGTAGTTGCCACAATATGTAGAAGCCATTAGCGCTAACATTGTCTACATAGTGTAGAACGCTTTGTAGTGCAACAAACTGGCAACCACTTGAAGGGGCAGATGATTAGAACAACAGTAGTGTTGTGACGTACAGGCAGTGGTCAGGGGAGGTAGAATGCCATATTTAGTCCCTCACAGAGTTTAAAAGCCTGCGACTCCCCTCCAGATAGTTAGAACTGAAGAAGCCTCTTGGATGAGAGGTCAAACATCTTCAAGAAACTGAAACATGACCAGTTGCCAACGATACAGCACAACAGTATTTGCCTCAGAAATGAGTAGAAGTATTGAATAGCAAAAAATGGAAAGGCTCAGGTAAAGAGTAACTACCTCAAAATTGCACAGTACTTGAGTTAACATACTTAGTTACATTGACTCATGGCAGTGTATGCATTTGTATATGTATGATTCCTTTTACTGATGTAAAAATGATAAATGATCAGCCCGATTTAGGGAAATGTATATAATCGGTAACACAACAGATCTTACTCGAGCTATGTAACATTAAATCATTAATTTTTGCTCACTTCAACTAAGCCTTTCGCAACCTCAGGTGTGCATAAACTCTTACGTTTATTATTACTTTCGTTTCTATGTGTGACTTTTGGGTACCTTTTACAACACTGAATGCTTGTCGCTGTAAGTGGGGAGCCGCTGATTGAAAATGCTCTCAACCAGTGTTTTCTTTTCCGTCCTTCATGCATTCTATCCATGTACTGTGTTGTGTCCAAATGTTTATTGAATGCAGTCTCCCTTCCTAGTTTTAATTCAGTCCTTCACCTGGCCTGGTTTTATGAAAAAGTGCAGGAACTATATTTCTATTTATAATGAAGTGGGGCACGGTCAGGGTGGGGGCTAAATAGGACGAGAATGTGTGGGGGGACTTTTAAGATAATTGGCATATTACTCTCTCCAAACTGGATCTGAATATGAATGTGTTGAACTCAGCCCATGGCAGGGGGAAGTTATTATAATTTGTAAAAGAATATTAATGAATGTTCTTTGTGTTTGCACACTTTGATGGAAGCACTGCTCCTTCAGAGGCTTTGTGCAACAGCTAATAGTACACCTTATGTGCTGTTGAGACTTCTTTTTCATTTCACTTCAAAAGAGCTGTTGCGATCTGTTGCCACGGTGAAGATAGCAAAAACGAAAAACCAAGCGCTGCTCCAGACACACTGGAAACACCCGAAGGCTTCTTCCATTGAAAGCCATGTGGGGTTATTTTAGGGCCTCCTGTATGATTTGTGCGTGGTCCTTTGAACAGGAACTGCAGCAGCAGCTGATAATGGAAACAAAGAATCTGAAGAAAACGAGAAATTTCTACCAGAAGTTGATTCAACAAGAAAGAAAAAATAAAGGTTGGGAAGCCACTACACTCAATATATACGTATATGCATAGCTTCCAGTATCATCTATTAAACAGTGTATGTATCCCAAAGGGTCTGATAGCAAACTGATGCTGTCTAAGCTCAAGTCCCAGTTTGAAGAACTCAGGTCCAAAGTGGTCTTCTTGGATGGTGTGAAGAAATACCTCGAGGTAACGACAGAGCTCCACAATTCCACACGGATGTTTCTCCTTCATTTCCTGACCACTCCAGTCCTTTGATGCGATGTCTTGCTTTTCTGCAGGTTCTGAGCGTGGACCAGTGGGGTTTGGAGGTTTCATTACTGCCGTCCTTGGCTGTGTGTGGACCTGGCTCTTTGGACCTCCAGTCCGCTGAGGACCCGTCTGTCCTGTGCTTCAGTGCCAGCAAAGGGAAGAGCACTCTGCAAGCTGGGTCAGCTTTGGGACTCATGGCTTACCTCTACGCCAGGTATTATTGATGAGGATTTAAATTAAAAATGTGCTGGCCATTGATTTTTCTCTTTTCAAGGCTTGAGGACGTGTGAATTGTGATAATGTCTCAGAGTTTTGTGCAGCTCATGTGATCATGTGATCTATTATTTAACCTCCCAGCTGCTTTTCATCTGACCACCAAAGGGATTTCACAAGGGCTCTGGTTGGGAAATGACCAGATTACAGCAAGAAACTGAAAAAGATGATCGATGTTATGGTTTCTACCACTGACATGTTTTTCCTAGAATAAGGGTTTTCATTACAGCAGTATATTTCGGGTATCTGTGGTGTTTTCAGCCATAAAGCCTATAAAAATGTTTTACAGACATCCATGTACCTGAAAGGATTGATACTGCTGACTTTGGCAGCGGCCAACATTTGATTTTGCTTAGTATTTGATTAATGTCTATCAAGCCTCAGGAGCAGCGCTGGGCTTTGAAGCCAATTTGACATTGTGAAAAAGAGAGTCTGAAAGAGCCGCGTGATTAAATTATTATATCCCTGTTCAAGTAAGCCGTTGGCTAAACTAAAAGTTAGCCTGCTTGGCTGGTGGAAGTCTCTAGTACTCTATGGGCCATGGGTACAAGAGATTTAATCCCAGGAAGTGGCATTTTACCCTGTAACCTGCAGCTTTCATGGGAATGAACAGGGCTCCGCCTTGTACACTGGATCCAGATTTTCCCTCAATGACTCCATGATACAAAAACCTGTAAACCAACCCTATTAATCTCAGCTGTACTTTGCGTTCAGTGCTAATTAGCAAACGTTAGGATGTTAACACGGTAAACAGAGATGGTGAACATGATACACTTCAGCATGTTACAGTAGTACTGTCAATGTGAGTACCTGTGTTAGCATGCTGAAGTTAGCCGTTAGCTTCGAGCACCACTGTGCCACAGGGAGCGGCTGCCCTGGCTGTAGACTATTGAAAAAATAATAGGTTTATGATGTAATTTGGCAATATTCAATATTTTTATTATTATCATCATTCTTATTACAGCTGATTCTTAATCTGACCGTCTATGTTATCTGGTTTGTACCTGTTGCCATGGGAAATAGCGACAATAATCAGAGAAACTTCACTGAATGTTTTAGCCATTTTCAGTTGCCTCAAGCTGATAGTGTTCCATTATGCCTTCATGCCGGCAGTAGCCATGACTGGAGGCACTGTGTTTTCGAGTTGTACATCCAATCCTTCCGCACATCCCGTTGTGAACGCCATATATTAAGAACACCTTGAGGGAATTTCCTCAAATTTGGCAAAAGAATGCCCAACCTTAAGGATGATCTGATTCGATTTTAGTAGTCACAGGTTAAGGTCACTGTGAATTCCTAAAACACATTTTTGGCTTTTACAAATGACAACATTTTATACAAATGAGGTTAGGACATTCTATTTAGAAAAAGGTCAAAGGTCAACTTCACTGCAACATCATAAGATTCTGCGAAAGATGTTTTGGCCACAGCTCAGGAACAGACCCACCAGACAACTTTGGCATGACGCGACTGCACTCGTACAATGAAAGGGGCCATTTAAAGTTATTTAGGGCACGTAGCGAGGATGCCCTAGTCGATTCCTTTATTACATCCCCCACGTGGTCTGAGAGTCCTTTAAGGGTCCGCCATGAAACTGCTACACTACATTCATTTAGCTGACATGTCTAACCAAAGCAATAAAAGCATCCAGCCACGAGAATAGAATCCACACATTTCATGATTCCTGCAAGTACCACACGGTTATTTTCTCCTTAATGTGCAGTGAAATGTTTAATGATGCATTTAGTTAAACAGTGTAATTAAACTGTGTTGGTTTTCGTAGTATTCAGTGTTTCCTTTTGGTCACAGAAATGCAGCTGTGGAGGGCTACATCCAGCAGTTCCTGTATACCTTTCGTTTCCTCTGCACTCCTGAGCAGTTACTGCAGTTCATTATAGACAAGTTCATCAGTGCGGCAAGGTACTCTTTAACTGTACTAGACTACAAATAATAGTACGCAATAGCACACAGTATGACATGTCTTGCACTGGGCTTATAATGATTATGTTTGTTTTCCACACAAGACATGGTCCAGACATGTCTGGAGACACTGAGAAGATCTTCCATCGCAGTCTGGATGTGCTCCAGTTCTGGATAACAGACTGTAGACAGGTGGACTTCACACCTAAGTCCAGCCTCGTGGATACACTTGAAAACTTCCTTAATACTGAGGTAACTACATGAGCATACATTTGGTTTAGCTCTATGACTTTTCAGTCTGTACTGTGACTAATATATAATAATGATAATAGTAATAGTAATAATGATAGTAATATTGGACTTCAGAACCATTTTCAATACACAAGGGAAAAATTGACACAAGCTTGAGGGCATAACATTTAGGTTTTTATCCAAAGATAAATATCACAGGTAGGGGTGGGTAGAAATATATATTGAAAAAATGCTGCAGATTCTTTTAATTTCCAGTTATGTTTCATGTTGTATTTCAGCAGATAAAGGACCCCAATTAATGGTGTTTACCTTTAATTGATGGTTTCTCATCAGCTGTCTTAGGCCTGATAACTCTTAGGGGGATTAGATTGGCTCTGAGAATTACACATGGCTGTCGGGCCAGCTGGACAACACACTGATCAATACCGAAACAGGAGCTGTCAAAAACCTCTGGAAAATGTTTAGAGACTGTCGTCTGTGTATTGGTCCTTCCGGTGATTTGCCAAGTTTGTTGTATTTTGTGTTGAGCACTGCACTGTAGCATCAGTTGCATGTGGCCAGGCTTATATCATTTGCCTTCCCTTGATCGGTTGCTCAAATGTTTTTCCAAGCACTCCCATTTTTTTCTTTGTCAACCAAAACCAGTTGCAGAGAATCGGCTCTGATCTTAAATGTACTAACACTATTTGAGGACACCTTTCCCACTGGTCAGAAATCCCACTTAAACCCAATACCCTGACCCAGGTCAGCTGACTCTACAGTAGACACAAGTTTTTATCACCTCAGCTCGGCTTTGATCCAAACAGAAGACCGGGTTGAACCAAGGACATTCAGTGTGAACACGCTACATTTCACCACAAGAACATGAGGACCCGTTACCAACATCCTGTGGTGGATGTAAGTTAAATTTTTGAATAATTTAATCATGTGGCTCTTTTAGACTTTCCAAATTCTATTAGATCTAATGGCTGGCAAATGCTGACAGTCAAACAAGTCATTTCACAGGGATTGTGACGTTCAAAGAAATCTATCCACCATTTTACAAACGCTTCTTTCACAATGTTAGCTTATGAAGAAAAAGTCTTTACGGGCCCCGGTGCATTATGTGAAGATTTAATTAATCGGTTTGGCCACAACGAAAAACTGGCTTCAAAGCCTGGCGCTCATCCTGGGGGCCTGCCTGATCCCAAATTCCTTGAGAGGAGACGCCACTATTCGGGCACTCCAGCAGTGCTCTGACGGAGAGTAGAGAGAGCATGAAAGCGCAGTGATATCATTGAATATGACTACTGAAACCAATTTAAATAATCAGAATCCATGTGTATTAGAAAAAGTTATATTTGTGACAACACTAACCCTTAAAATTCAAGCTATGTATTTATATTCATGCTTTCTGAAGCTTGAAGCTTCAAACTCCCTTTGTATTAACATATTTTACGGGTGCAAAGACCTGGGACACTGGACGTTTAGAACAGCAGAAGTAAAAATATATCATGAAGCAACACAAATCATCTGTAGAGCATGACAGAAGACAGAGAATCGCCAAAGGGGTTCATTAAAACATGCAATTGCTATAAGATGCATTTGAAGCTGTTGAGTAGCAATTAGTTAATGAAATTGTTATTTGTTCTCTTAATGAAACGTACAATGTCTTCAGCCTTTAACTGCCTCGTTTCGTTTGTCCACAGGTGATTCCTGTCGATAGCCGAGGGGAGGCCCTCCTCGCTGTTCTCCACAGCCCCCCATGTACAACTGGGAGCCAAGGAACAGGAAGCCTGGTCAGCTTGGAGGAAGAAGAAGATTCTGCTTGTATGTATTCATCCACTGAGGATCTTGGGAAAAAGGTCAGTGTAACATGGTGACAAGTGACACTATGGTTTGTTTGGATTTTTTAAATACTCTCCTCTGTCGTCAAAAAAACGAAACTACGGTATTTTAAGAACCATAGCCCATTTTTTCCCATTCTATATTCTGTGGTGGACAGCTACAATGTTTTGTTTTTCATTTTGTAGACTATATGATCGTTTAATTGTGAAAATAATTGGCAGAATGAAAATAATTCTTGGTTTTTAATTCTTAGCACTTGTTGGGAACAGCAAACATGCAAACACTTTCCTGCTAAAGCGTAGACAACTGTTTAAAAATCCAAGGCTTACTTATTGATTCCCTGTCCACTGCTATTGAAAAACAGCAGTCTGCAGGTATTACCAAACAGAATTCCCTCCACTAGTGCCGTATTAACAGTGTGTTTACATAATTCAGAGCATGTATCCTCTCCTGTCACATCTCTCTCTCTCTCTCTCTCTCGACCCTTCAGTGGAGATTCTCCAGAGTAGTGGAGCCCTCTTCGTCCGGGCCTAAAGAGAAGGCCTTCTCCATCGCTGCAGCCCTGCCTGTGCCTTTCTATGGCTCCATGATGGATGACCTCTCCAACGTCTGCCTGCAGAGTGAGGAGCGACTCCCCTTCAGCCAGAATGAACACAGTGCGCAGCACGTAGCCCAACAGCTCACCCTCCTGCAGCAGGTATACAAACACACAGACACACAGTCCACTCACCTGCCTTCCACTCAAGGTGGTATTGACTCTTTTTACCACTGGATGGAGACATACCTTTATGAATCCATTGTAAGGCCCAGATTTTAACAGTCCAATGCTGGTCAAGTATAAAGCTATACATTTTGTGACACAGGAAATGTTCCAAAGATGCCATCCAGTTCATTTCCTCAACTCCAGAACACAAGGAGTCAGAGACAAACTCCAGAACAAGTGAGTAGAATGTTTACGTGGCTTTACAGTTTTTACTTATGTTACAGACAAATGGGTGATGCATCAAAATAAAAAAAAAGAACAGAGTTTATTTGTAAGGTGTAGCTCAGCCATGAACAGTACCTAACAGTACATAGTACTCCTCGGAATAGATTCTTCAAGACTTTAGTAAAGAAAATGTACTCAAATTAAAATATTCCCTTATCGGGTGTATTGATGACAGTGATGCAGAATGCTGTCTGAGGTCATGATCACACACAGTTTAGTCACTAAAGGCGAGCCGCTTTAAGAGCATATTTGACCAGCCTGTCTTGGGCAAGACAGCAGGCAATTCTGCACCTTACGCTGAAAAGTTTAATCATTTCAACTTCTAAAAAAGAGTTTCTATTGATGCATCTCAGTGTGAAATCTCCCACTGGTGTTGGTGGAACTCCCCCAAAATATGACTTTTTAACATTCAACCGTGATGCCCCAGGTGAAGCGAGAGGCATGCAAACTGAGGCTACAGTGCCTCATTCTGCACCAGGCTGTTCAAACATTGCCACATGCTGAAAGTCTCATAAAATTCCCAATCTAATAAAAACAAATCAAATTTTTTACAAACACAGTTCCCCTTGAATTAATTTAATAGCTTTAGCCGACTTGGCAGTACATTGGTGGTAGTCTCGCAAGAATATCATGCATGACAGTTTGATGACGAGGAAACCTCATACTTTACTTTATGTCACTGTGTCATCTGTGCAGAACTGACCAATGGTTGAAACTGATTTATGTCCCCTGATGTACAGACTGTATATCCTATGCAGTGTGTTGTGATATCGATTCTATAATCAGTATCGCAGAGGAATATGTGAACATTAAGTATTGATTGATTAATTAAACAGGAAATGTGAAAAATACTTACAGTTTCCTTGTGTCAAAGGTGACACTGTCAACCAAAAGCATATAACCCAAATATATCAAAAGAAGCATATCTTATAACTCACATTTGATCATCTCCAACCAGTGGATGTCATTTTTGCAAAATCAATGACCCAAACAAAAAATCTATTATCAGCATTTCTGGTAAGTACCTGCTTAATTTATACAATTTCTGGTATCCGTTTCCTTCATCTGTGTTTCCCTCCTCCAGGAACGTGTCTCAGCCGATCCCGCCAGCAGAGGGCAGCAGTCTGCTGTCATGTGAAGGGACGCCATCAGACAGCTACCTCCAGCAGCTGCTCACATATGCTGACAGTGTCTCTAACTGGATCTCTGCTGAAATAGTCATCTGTGACTCCATCAAGGTGAGAGGAGACATTACCGATGAAAGAAACAGGGTCAGCTGTGAAGAAAGGCAGCAGCTACTGTCACAGCACAGCTTTGATTTCTCATCGGACACGGGCTCTCGTGTCAGTCACAGACTTTCCCCCCATATGTGCTCTCTGTTGCCTCTCTAATGGCATGGTTGAATGGTTTATAGATGGGTAGGAACGGAACATATGGGTCTGAAATATGAGACTGATCTTTATTTAATGTTCTTTTAGAGGCTTCATAAGCTGCCATTGGTGCTTATTAAAATGCTGCATATCAGGACAATTGTAGGTTACAAAAAGACGAAATTACAGAGCTGGGGGGGGGAATATTTCAGACAAATAAAAGGAAACCTCAGAATTGCACTCAAATGTTTGAGAAAAAAAGTCAAATATTCTCTGGGACTTATACTTTTGTAAAGGAACCACATTGTCTCACTTTGGCAGTTTTGGTTTGCATTGTGTGGGGTTAGATTGCCTTGTGTGCTTGGACAAGATTTAGGTATTCTGGCAAACCATGAGCTAGGCTGCCTTTTAAAATCCATTTAGAACTACAGTATATGAACAATATACTCATAATTCTTAATATGCCCACGTACGTCTGTGCATCCATTTAGATTTTTAATATCTTTCATACTGAAATGAAAGCTTAACACTCTCTCTCTGACTCTTCAGCTATTTGCAGTTTACTTCAACTGTCACTGATGCGTCAACTGGAGAAGGTTCACAGTCACTCGCTACTCGTCTGCCAGTCCTACTAGTGATCGCTTGTCCACATCCACAGATGGAAAAAAGTGACGCGGCCTAGTTTATTCCCGAAGAGAAAAACAGACCACTGTGGCATTTGCATTCTGCCTCGCTTAGCATTTATCCTGTTTTTTTTTCCTCGCTCGCAGACACAAGTTGCTTTGCTGACCAAGTATCTGTGGATTGGAAAATACTGCTACGAATCCAGGAACTTTGCCACAGCCATGCAGATCCTCAGAGGTCTGGAGAACGTGATCGTCAGGCAATTACCAGTAAGGCTGCATCTCGAAAAATTGCTCCTCGCGCACACAATGAGTTTCTGTAATAAGTCAGATGCCCTCGAGCTAAATGTTGTTCTCCGGCTCCGATAGAAGCGGTTGGTGTTTAATTGGTTTCACAAATGATAAATTATCATTAATGCATTCAAATAAGGTGAGGAGAGTGTGAGTGCAGTGAGGAGGAATGTTGCCCATGAATGGCAGTAATTAAAAACCAGCAGTTAATGAAAATATAAGACATTTCCATATTTCCGGGCGGGTTATATTCATTAACTCTTGTGTTGCATTGAAGCCAGGGTATAGACGGTCTTCACTTTGGAGCTACTTAATAAAACTTTTCCTCTCTTTGCCAACAGGCTTGGAAACATCTGTCTTCCAAGGTGTGTGAGATCCTGGAGGAGCTACGAGCTGTTCAGGTAGGTGTGTGTGTGTGTGTGTGTGTGTGTGTGTGTGTGTGTGTGTTTGTGTCGAGGCATGTTTGAGCAAGCACACGCGTATGTTGTTTGTAACTGAAGGCTAGGCTGGTCACATATTGTGAAACTGGGCTGCAGGGCAAACAAATCAATAGAAAAACAGCTTCAAGCAACTTGACTTTGTGCTGAGGGCTTACAGCTGCCTCAGAAGAACCTGATGCATCAAACATTACGCACCGCTCTCTCACCAGCTTTTACTAGAAGTGACTGTACGCTCGCTTGGTTTTGAAATGTGAAGAGGTTTGGATTTGTTAAAAATCCTCTAAGAGTCTTTCACTCATATTACGCCGCTACATTGGACGTGTTTATTACAGCGTCGAGCACCTGAGACTTTGGCTTAATTGGATTTTTTTCTAAATGTTCTATTCCAGTGAAAGACTCATTTGTTCACTGCGCAGATGAATCGCTCTCTCCTCAGGTGTTTCTGAAGAGCGACGACCTGTGTCTGATGGGGGGAGAGCACGCGAGGCGGAGGCCCACCCTGCCGTCGGTGCACATCCTGGCCATGCACGTCCAGCAGCTGGAGATCGGAGCCTTCACGCTCACTACTGGAGCCTACAAGTGGACCAAGCTCAGGTGAGGGGGAAGCCAGCTCATTTGGAGATCTCTTAAACTGCTATGGATCCTATTTCTCCAACCACCATTATTTTCACTGGCCTTTACTCCCCGTTATATAAAGAAAATTATAGAGTTTAATTCCCGACCTACTATAGTATAAATCCATTAAAGTTAGGAACATTGTGTCCTCATTTATGATGCGTTCGCATGACCTGATACCACTGCATCTACCACAGATATCACATTAAAAGAAAATCTTTAGCACTGTTTCCAATGTGATCGTTAACTGTCTTATCAGCAACTCAATATAAACTTTCTAGAGCACTGATGGTGAGCTTATCAATGTGGGGATGTCACTGTTATCATTATCGGCATCCTTACTGCAGTCCCTCTGATCCAGCTGAGACAAGGTAAGTCGTTAATTTCTATACCCGTCTATAACGGTTATAGAAATTGGCCTCCATGTGCGGACAACTAAATACTGATTCATGCATCAAATTGGTGAATTATATATAGCTTTTCTCACAAACGATCACTTAACTAGCTGTTGTGTGCTATGTTGGTATTTTCAGTTGGTATTAAATCAATAACAGTTCATCCATTATTGTTACTATGCTTAAATTTAAGCCCACCAATATCCACAGGTTTTTATTTTTTTTACAATTTCCTTTACAGCACTACTTGCTGAATTGAGCTCAAATCCACGCTTCCTTTTTAATTGGTACAAATAAGTGTTGGTTAAAGTAAAAAGCTTCTAAGTAAAACTTCTATAATGTGTGCTATGATCCAGCGCAGATCTAACATTAAGCATGAAAAAAAAAAATTCAATTGCATTTGTGATTTCTGTGTTTCCGTAGCTGAAGGTGTTTACAAGCATCGTGTTTCAAATTTCTGAACTCAAACATTCAAACATCCCATTTCTGGTGTAGGCGGGAAGTTAAAAATAGTCTCAACAACAAATTTATGTTGGAAACTGGCCAAACCCCGTCCCCTCCTCTAACATTACAACCACGATTTGTGCTCATTTAATGTTGTTAGAGGATGTGATATTGAAGAAATGTGCGCACAGCCAGTGGAATTAGCCTGCTACCTGTCCTTACAGTGACACAGTATATTAACAGTTAGTGTCATTACCTGATAATTAGCTCTCTCCACATCCCAACTATCCATCTATGACAAAGTCGGCCAACTCGCTACGTGGACTCTCTTTCCTGTGTCCTTCTCCTTCAATCCAATATGGCTGACCAGATGCTGAGGTCACAGCGAGTGGCGGTTGGATGGTAATGGCACAGCTGTTAAATTTGGGTTGTTGGTTAGGGTGCCAGTGTTGCACCAGATGGCGCCCGTGGGATGGGGTTTGATTGGAAAAGAGGTTTCGGGCCAGATGCTGAGAGGGGACTGGCTGTATCCAGATGCTGGGGTCAGGAGATCTAGCAGGGAAAAGCAGAGACACAGCTGCTCGCTGTGGACCCAGGGTTATCCCTGCTCTCTCCAAATTAGGTCACAGACGAAGCTGATGGTGCAGGCAGGAGGAAACTCAGGCGTAATATGCACCGCGATATAAATGATTTTCATGTTTTCACTTTTCCTTTTGTTCTGAATTGCTCTCATCCATGCGTCCTTGGCTCAAGGAGCATAGCGAAGGTTGTGAGTCAGGTCCACGCCTTCCAGGAGGCTGTGTGTCCCTACATCCCGGACAGGGAGCTGCAGGCCTACCTTCGGCGGCGCATCGCCCGGCTCGCCACCTCTGACATCCACCTCTTGGCCTCCGATAGCGATGCCAACTTCCAGCAGTCCAGCGAGCGACAAACGCGGAGGATCCAGGACAAGCTGAGGAGGGTGAAGGCCACTTTCAAGTGAGCCCTGCCCCAGTCACAGCTTGCAGCCCATAGCGAGACACCAGCACCAGGTCAACACCTCGTGTGTGAGCCCAGACTGAGAGTCCACGCCTCAGCCACGACCTACAGATGCCTCTGCTGTAGTGGCAGCAGAGCCTTGTGGACTGGAAAACCTTTTTTTACTGCTATTATGTTCTCATGTTGTTTTTCAATAACAATAATATCAGTGTAGAATTTCAGGCAAACTTTATTTATAACTCACAAACTTAACATTAAATAGGTTTTGCTGTTGATCACATGTAGTTTCCCTCATCAAGCTGTTTTTGATATTAATAATTAATGGACCATGTTTGTAATTTCCAATGATTCTTCCTCAGATTATACAGCATACTGACACTTTCAGCAGTATTTGTGATTTGACCCTCTAATCTACCTGTTAAGGCCTCTATTTAATCGTATGCGGAGTGAAGATGGCAGCAATACAGAATGCTTGTCCAGCATCAAGGCTAGATTACTAACATGGGGAGGTGAGCAACTGCACCAGGGGGCACAACAGCCACAGGTCCGCTGTGTAGCAATGTGGTAATATGATCATTTGTAACTTTTAGAAATATGCACCACAAGAGCACAGTTTTAGATCTGTCTATGCTTTTTAGCCATGCTAGCAGCACATGACTCTTCCTTTGAGGAACAGATGTCAATGGTTATCCCCTGACATGTCCTCTATCGCTGCTTTAAGGTTCATGTTTGTGGTTTTCAGTGAACGTCTTGACAAATATTGGCTGACTGAAGAAGTGAAAATTCCATCAACACTTGCAGCATCAAAATCAACTTTATATATATAAAAAAATATATATATATACATATATATATATATATTTATGTGTGTGTGTGTATATATATATATATATACATATATATACATAAATATATATATGTGTATATATATATATATATATATATATATATATATATATATATATATATAGATATATAGATATGTACATATATACAATCTATCATATAAATCCACATCCATATCAGCCAATGGAACAACTACAAAAGTGGGATTGGTTATGTGGTAATGTGACTTCAAGCCAGGGGGTTCCCAGGCTGTCAGAGAGGTAAGAGTGAAGACCATTTGTGACACCATATTTGGTTTATAAATTGAAGAAGAAGATGTTACTTAAGATTTTGTTAAGTTCTTTTTATAGAAAGAGTCGGAAGAGCACCGATGAAGAAAGCTGAAATGGGTCCATCTGATGATAAAGACTTTTTTACTTTCTCCATGCATCTTGGAAGTAGATGAAGTTGTGCCAGAAAACCCTACTGTTCTTTAGCAGTTACAGGTCATGCCATGAAATTTGTATCAGAAATCGATTATTTGAGTGAAAACATCTTTGTCGCCCACTATTTTGATAATTGTTTCATCGTTTTAGACATTTTCCAAACAAAAACGTCTTATATTTACTGGTTCCAGCTTCTTAAATATAACAGTTTGCAGCTTTTCTTTATTCATAGTGCTGCACTTGGTTGTTTACATGAAAAGGGAGACGATTAGTATTTGTAAAAAGGTTCAGATATTCTACTAAGGGGGTGCATATTCCTAAATTAGATTATATTTACTCATCACACCACACGGCACACTTGGGAACGTGTCATTCCAGCAGAGAAGTACTGTGCACAGAGACAGGATGGGATGGGCCCTGGCAGCTGCTTTGTCGCCTGGGCCCCCTAACAGGTTAATCCAGCCATGCCAACCATTCAAAGAGCATCTTCTTTATGTTGCTGAGACGTGTTTGACTTGTAGTAAGTGAGACCAGGTAATGCAGAATGTTTTCCATTTACCAAACTGTTTATTGATCAATTTTCCCAACCTGCAAGACGTAGTTTCTGTTTTGTTTACCCATCGGGAGCTCACCAAACGAGATTTATCCGACCAGATGGGTGGATGAATATCTAATATTAATCCAATTTTAACGGCGCAATGTGAAATGATTGCATTTATTATCATACTGTGTCTGGAAGGGGTAAAAGCCAGACAAGCTCACTGTCATGACAATACCTTCCCATCGCGCAGGAGATGATACAACATAATGGGATGTCAGTGTGCAGAATGTTATTTGGGGAATGATGTTCAGTCCTTGTCTATTTTTCTATTTTCCTGCCCGCTCTCTCTCCTCCACGGTCTGCTGCCGTGAAACACGGCGTGGAGATGGAATGTGACGTGCCATGAAGATTTGCTTAATTTAGCCAAATAAATGAGATTTCATAAGCCCTGTCTTGCCAAAACGTGTTATTGTCTGACTGTATCTCTGATGGGCTGGCTGTATGGCAGGTTACAGCCCTGATATGTGGAATGTGGTGAGAGGAGCCGAGGCTGGTCATCCTCTCCTCCTGCAGGGATTTAACGACTTCAGAGTGAAATTAGGGTGTGTTTCCTCTTAATTATCGCCAGAGGATTTGTTGTGGTGTAATGGTTGAGTCATACTTTATGCCAGCAGACAAACCCTGACCACAGGGACACTCCAACACCCAGGCCAAGGGACCCCTTGTGTTTTGATGACCTTACTTCCCCAATGTTTAGGGCCCCACAGACTCCACAGCTGTATGATATAATACTATTATTACTATAATAATGATAGTAAGAATTACAACTGAACCAATATTTCTCACTTAAAACACTTTATTCTTTCCCCTGGCCTCATTAAAATCACTCCCTTTGCCTCCAACTGGGCTGTCACTAGGGCTCAATATGGAAATGACCATAAAGAATTGTTATTACACCAACCTAGAAGATATTTCCTGTTTTCTTACACGTGCTACGTATGAACAAACTTTTTTGTGATGATATTCACAGATTTACATGACCTCAGTGTTTCTAAAAAACGTGTCTGCGGCCCTGATCAGAATACAGTCGCTCTGCTGCAGCCCTGGCTCCTCGGGGACGGATGGGGCAGAGGTGAGGAAATGGTCGCAGTGTGAAGGAGACGTCCCGGGTGCTTCTCATTGTACCAGGGCGCAGCTTCAAAGCCTCCGAGATAAAGAGACCCGAAGGGCTGGAGGGGGACTCCTGCCTCCACAGAGACAGATCACCGATAACAGACACGGCCAGGCCCACTCTCTTATCTGCTTTGTCGTATAACTAAACGATCAGTTTAGCGCCATTGTCCCCGAGCCGCTGCGTGCGGAGATCTGTCAGAGGAGGAGCAGATCCTGCAGGTCAGTCTGCCGGACAGAGACGTGATGTGATCACTGTCAGTCACTGAGCATGTGGAGCCGATCATAATGAGTCTCAATCTGATTCATCTCAGTTAAGTAATATCGATATTTAATTGATCGCAGATGTGATATTAATAGAGGTCTCAAGCGGTCGATCTGAGGACACCCCGCCCCTCTCTGTGGGCCTGTTTTGGCTCACAGGGCTCTCGCAGCTTCCTCGCAGCTTGTTTTAACATATTTGCATGTGAAGGGGCCACAATCAGCCCTAATTGTGTTGCTACTGTAATACCTTTGATCTGTAATGTTTGAAGCGCCCTGAGCCAAACGCTGGCGCCAGCACCCACCGGGGCGTCAGCGACCGACATGTCAACACCGAACCACCGGCTGCCCACTGCGGCCTCCACGGCTCCCTGTTCACCAGAGGACTCCGATGGACTGGAGGATGTGATCGACGTATGGACGTCTTGTTTTTCTCACTTTGAAATCCTGTCCACATGATTACTGAGATGTCTGTTACTGACCCAGATCATGCCTCCCTCAGAACCAGAAGCCAGATGATGAGCAATTTTTGAATCAGTGCTGTGAAAAATACTTACGAGAAAAGTACAGATGTTGTGTAAAAACATCACTTTGGTGAATGTGAAAGTCACTCTCACAAATATT